>NW_026606132.1:20952500-21587500 GCF_029834395.1 Sorex fumeus | reverse complement strand
TCATTCTCTCTCTCACTGTTGTGCAAGGATGCCCTCTCTTCATGATGACAGAGGGTAGAAGCAGAGTTTACCACTCAAAACAAACATACATGTGAAATGGCTTGCAGAAATAGACACAGGGAAGGAGACTTGTCTCTTTATGATTTTATAGAGAAGAGAGAATATTGAATCAATGAAGGCAACTCTGAATTACAAGAAGAGCAGGAAGAACATGTGGTATCTTATAGAAAAGAAACAGAGATTTAAGTGGCGGTTTGATATTGGTGTTACATAACAGGTGATAGCATCGTGTTTAGAGCCAAGGTAGTTTACACTTTAGTGAAAGTCTGTGTCCTTAAATCACAATTCTATATCTGTCTTGTGAGAGAATAAGAATGCAGTAAAAGGAGGTTAGCAGTTTACCACTGTTTTTTCTCTTCAACTTGAAATGCTCTTTGGCTTGGCTAATGCAACTATTCGATAGTATAAGGAATATATGTCCATTCCTTTCCACTCCAGAAAATAAAAATATATATATATAGTTGGTAACTAGGGTTTTTTTTTGTTGTAGAGTGGAAGTTGCTGCAGGAAAAATAAATCACTTGTTAAGAGTAAATCTACCAAGAGTTTCCATTATAAATAAACCTCCCTTTTTATTGGTTCCTTTTCACCTCACACTCAAGCACTACTTAAACTCAGTGGGGTGCTAAAGACTTTCTGTTTCCAGACACTTCAGAGCCTTGCTGGGTAGCCAATACACATTGCTTTATTTCTTGTTTCTACTATTGGTTTTGGTGCTCTTGACTCTCAATCCTCAACCCAGTACAAATATTGTCTTACAAAATTTCACCAGCTAGTTGTAGCTCAGGCGAATAACATTCGACTTGTTTGTGCTGCACGTAGCCAGTGGGATCTTGAGTATTAAGTGCTGAAGGTAGACCAACATACCTACCTGCTGCACCCTGTGCAAACGTTGTAGATGACATATGTGGAGTGAGAGAGATGCGGTAATCTCATTAATTCTTTCCTCCCTGTCCACCTCATTCACCTAGGAAAGTGCAAAGGGAATTGAAGGACTCCAAAGGTCTGCTTTGAGCACCTGCACTTATAGATCTTAACATCACCAACTCCACATGGAAATCATTAAACTGCACCTGTGTTGCACTTGATCCACAAGGCGTGGAAATCGATTCCTGCTACCCACATTCTCATGGAGATGTTTCCTGTGTTCCTCGGGTTGAAGTGTGGAATTGCTCTTTTCAGTAAATACTTGAAGATCAGTCTTAAATTCTACCTAGCTTTTTAACAGGTCTGGTTTTTCATCACTGAATAGAATTTCAGGAGGTCATGGATAGTGAAATACAACTATTTTTATTTAGAGATTACATGAATGGAAAGTCCTCCACCCCTCTCAGAGAGCCCGGCAAGCTAGGCAAGCTACTGAGAGTATCTCGCCCGCATGGCAAAGCCTGACAAGCTCCCCATGGTGTATTTGATATGCCAAACATAGTAACAACAAGTCTCACATTGAAGACGTTACTGGGCCTGCTCGAGGAAATCTATGAACGAGAGGACAGAGCAGTGCTGTGAATGGAAAGAGTAATGCATCCAAGAGTGAATGTAGGCTTCTCTAGAGTGGAGAGAGCCAAGAGTACTTATCTCATAGGCAAATCTGCAAGATGGAGTATGTGCCCTGCTTGCCTTAGCACAATTACTTTTATAGGATTTCTCCCAAACTGCCCCCACTTGGGGTTTTTCATGTAGATTGGAATATGTTACTAGAGAATTGTCAAGGTGAAAGATATTTAAATTGTTGGTGAACTACCTCCATGATTATATCTAGCTGTTCCATAGTGGGGTCTAGCTTTCTCTTGCTGGCACTGGTGCCCTTATCTTATGGGCCTCAGTACCTGTGTTCACAAAGAAGGTCTGGTATCTCATGTATTATAAATTACAAGTAGATATCTAACTTAAAACAAAATTACTTGGCAACAATTCTGGAATTTATTTGAGCTATTTGAATTTATGAAAATGGAGCCATCTTGAACTGAATTGAAATCTACCCATTTAAGATAAATTGTAAAACACATACAACATTTCAAAGATTTTAGTCCACATAAGAATTAATCCATCTGGCAATAATATGCATTGTGTAAGGTTGGCTTCACATAGTATAAACAGGATGTTTCTGATAAAAATTCAAGTGTATATTGATTTAAAAAGTTCTGTGGTGGGAGCTTCTTTCTCACACATATTTTGAAGCTTTTCTTAGATTTTTAAATTTTAGAGAAGATTTTTGTATATAGTTGACTGCTGGGTTGTGGTTATTTTTCTGAGTCACAAATGAATCATTGAACATGAATCATAATCTGTTTATTTATGGTAGCATTTTTGTTTCTTAATGTTTCTTTGGAAGTTACTGAAATACATGTATCTTAAAATTCCCTAGAAAAGGAGCTGGGCATTTTTTGAGATTTCCTTCATCTATAATAATAGATATGAGTCCCTTATATTTATAGAGTGCTGTTAAGAACATTCGTGTGTACCATCTCTTTATTATTGCTGCAAAAAAATGAGGCAAGTTCATTAGATATTCTTATTTTATAGATGAGAAATGGAGATTTAAAGAGATTACACCATTTAGATAACTTTTATTTTCAAATCCAACACTCTTTTTCTTGCTGAAAAGATACTTATTGGTTCAGAGGCCACTGGACAGTCAGGTTTGGGCCCACAGTGATGAGACACGTGGGGCCTCACGGGATAGGGGTGGAGCCGGCCCTTTCCTCCCCCTCCCAATGAGATCCCAAGTCACTGCTCACAAATGGCTTCTCTGGCTCCTGATCAAGCTGCTTAATGACCATGATCCCAGAGACTCAGAAACAAGTCTCAAAACCCAGCGGGGTTTGGCAGAAATCCCTCCAGATTTAAGTGCTAATATTTTGGAATTTCAAAATCGCATGGCCACTACTGCAGCCACTTGACATCATGTGCTATTCATAACCAGCAATAGAAAACAAATTGTCTACTGTTGCCTTTTCACCATATCTGAGTGTTGGGGTAAAATCCTGAATAATAATGGTGGGTCTGGTGTCAAAATATTGAATGTAATCAAAGTAGAGAGAGTAATGTGGAAATCATCTGCCCCACAGATAGGAGGAGTGTGTGGGATGGGGGTATACTAGGGTTTTGGTGGTGAAGAATGGGCACTGGTGAAGATATGGGTGTTTCATTGTATAACCGAGACTTAAACTGGAAAGTTTAACTGCTCTCACGGTGATTCAATAAATAAAATTATTAAAAAAATAAAATAAAGTGGAAACTTACTAAACACATGGTTAAACAAGCAGAAATTCTGAGTTCAAACTCCCTATTCACTTGGGGGACTTTGAAACGTCACCAGTCTCACTCTTGCATCAACAAATAATTCCTTTGTTTATCTCAAAGAAGTGCAAGTGAAATAATAGATGTAAATGTTCCTTTAAACACAGAAAACATCCTAGTCTGTAAAGTGCTGAAACAGTTCTGAGATGACACTGAATTTTTGAGGTCAACAAAACAGAAGAGTATAAGCCAGTTACCTAGAGCTGCCTCCCCAACTACTCTGAGTATTCAGAGGGGCAGGTCCTCCCTCCCTGGTTCACGGAAGCATTCCCCGAAGATTTGGTTTTCCTCTTTGGGTCTTCCTACCCCTTGTTTTTTTGAGGAAGCTATCTAGAGATCATAAGCTGAAACTTCTACCTACCATTGTCTCCCCTGCTCCATAAGCTGGCGACTAGAGCACAGCAGCCTGAGAAAATGCGGGGTGGAACCGTCTGTTTCCAGTGTCTGCGCTGCCGCTCCGTTCTAACATTAAGACTAATACGCCTCACTAGAGCTTGGAAGTCCAGGATATCAGCAGAGAAATATTGACTATTCGTTTTTATCATGGTGCATACGTTCTCACCAATTTTCCACATGAATCTGTACTGAGTGAGCATCTGAGACTTTCCTGCCTTTACCCTTCCACCGCCCTCTGGTCTTTATTACCATTCCCCTTTCCTTCGAGTCTCCACTTCATTCACAAAGAAGCACCAAATTCTTGAAGTCCCCAAAGAATTTCCAGCTGTCAAATGTCATGTCTTTAAGCCGCCTACTCCTGCTGTATTACCCCAAGCAATGCATGCAGCACTTTCTGTTCTCTGACTCTATTTAAATGTTCTCAATATTAATCCAATCTGTTGCAATATACATTTTGTTCTGTCCCCCCTACCAGAATAGCTGATTGGTGAAAGGGGAGAATTTTGCTCTTGCTTGAAGCAAATCTCCAGAATATTGAGTGTTGAATATGCTAAGGAAATGTCTTAAAGAGTGAATTAGTTTCTCAGAGTGGACTCTCAGCTACAAGCACATATAGTAGACCATAGATTCTAGTCTAACTCTACCCTGCAATTTTACTTGTTTATTTTAAATGCTAAGCAAGTTTCTCTTTGATTGACCCTAAATTCCCTTTTCTTTACAAGGTGTATAGAGAATATAAAAGAGGGGATGTGAAGAAGTAAACTCCTGTCTTGTTAAAAAACTCCACACTTGCTGAGGAAGTTAAATGGAAGACAAGGGCACTGTGATCAGGAGACTCGGGTATAATAATGAGATAATAGATTCCTATCCTTGCTAGGCAAGACAGCTGTGAGCATAATAAACAAATATAAAACTATGCAGCAGAAAATGATTATAAGTAATTAGTGGTGAATGGTTTATTAGTCAGGGAAAAAGACAAATGAAAGGGAAGCTTGAGGATATTGTTGGGGAAGAATACATGGCCTTTGTTGGTCAGGGTTGGGATTCTGCTGTATAGGGAAGGGTGGATATAGAAAAAGGAGATTTCAACATCCTTCCAGAAACGCATTGTTTTTTTCTTCAAAATGCATCTAGTGTGTGTTAATAATGCTATTGATAACAATAAAAATTGCCAAAGCTAACACTAACTCAACGTTTCTTCTGGGCCAGGCACTGTGCTCAGTGTACTATGTGGATTATTTGGTTTCACACTCACAACAGTTATCTGAGGACACTGATTATATAATTTCTCTTTTATAATTTATTAGATTGGAGCAAACCTACTTGCCAGAAAGAGCACGTCATTTGGGCCTATTGATTTTATTTTTGTTGGTTATATAAGATAAGCTTTTGAGATCTAGAAGCATGTGATGAAGACATTAATGACAAAGTAAAGTCCTCTAAGACATAAGGACCACTATCAGTGCAAGATAATAAGGAAGACTGTTCCAGAGATTTATGCCCTTGGGTTGTGAGGAGGGTGTATCTGGATGGCTATCATGCCCCCAAGGAGCTTCCAAGACACAAGATTTTCATTTACCTCTTTATTTATTGGATTGTCATTGAGGACACAATATCACCTGCCATTGAGGACACAATATTACCTGTCATTGAGGACACAATATTTCAGAGTGGGATCACAAAGAAGATGGAAACAAGGAAATATTGCATAGGTGGTTATTAAGTTTAAACTTTGCAGTCCTACTTTATGGAGTCAGATTATTTATAAGAGCTTATTAAGTGCAAGGCACCATGCTAGATCCTTACACTACAACAGTAAGCCTCAGATCTCAGGGAACAAAGGCTCTGGTGAGGTAAGAGAGAAAGTAGATATTTTTTTAGACAAAGATTTTCAGTCAGTTCTACGTATTCTGAATCCTGAAAAATGAGAAAAGCAGCCGGAGACATGTTCTAGAAAGAGGGACCATCTTATACTGTTTGGAAATGCACTGTTTCAAAAGTGGAGTCAGCCTAACTGAATGAAATCTAAATTCCTTAGTCTAAGACCTTGTTTCTTAAACTGTGTCCTAAATGTGGTACTATGGCTGAATGTGGGAGTCAAAAGATATATGGCAGTGAGCGAAAAGTTTCTGAATGTGCCAAAACCAAAAATTGATTCAAAATCAGCTGTGCCATAAATCTGACATGTTTCTAGCCATGCTTACTCATGTATTTCTTGGGCAAAAAGCACCTTTTCTGGGAAATGCTTAACAAAACCTGTAAAAGGGTCAGAGGGCACCACTATTAGACTTCTGCATGTATTGCTCCGAGTCCTCCTGTCCACTAGTTTTCCTGCTACACTGTTTCACCCTCCTGCTGTTCCAGTTACTGTGTCACAGACTGGAACGCCCTTCCCAGGTCTTTTTTTTCCTGGAAAATGACAATTTCTCCTATAAGACTCAGTGCTAGGGTCAGTGGTCAACTTCTCTTGCTTCCTTTGATAGAACTGACAGTGTCCTGTTTTGTGACTCTACTCCCTTTTAGCACTTACAGTGCTCTAGTGAATTTAGCACATAGCATTCCAGATTTGTGTTCGAAACCTGGCTCTGCCACTTGATCTTTGTGCTCATCAGCTTCTTGAGCAGTAAATTCAAGTTTCAGAACGCCTCAGCAAGTGGTAGTTATTACAGTTATTGCTATTATTGTTGATCTGTTCCAGGTCTCCACTTCATACACCCAGAGACTCTAGGATCTTCACACTAGCTTGAATTTCTTCGATCATAAACTAGAATGGAATGTCAGTGGCTCTCAAACTGTGATTATAAAAATTTTAGGAGTCTCTTCGAGGTATTTCTTGGAGTTGGCAGATAGCTGCTACTTTGCTTTACCCAGAGAATCTGTCTATTTAAAATAATATTCATTAACTGAATTTTCGTAAGATTTAACTTGTAATCTAGGGAGAGAAAATTGGGACATTACTGGAAGGAAGTAGATACTGGTGAAGGGATTGGTTTTGGAACATTTTACATCTGACACTCAATCATGAATAAATTTTTTAAATTTGAAATTGAGAGTGATTCAATAAATTCTTTAATTTAAAAATGCACTATTTATATAAAAATATTAAATTGTTAAGACCTTTAAATTCATATACCTCATCCAAGGTTTAGTTCATTTTATAGAACTCCAACGTTTTCAAGGTATCAAATCTCTGGCAGTTCTGAAGTTCACATTTCTCAGTGCAGAACTTCGTCAATCCATCAAAGAATTACATCCATGATTTTGAGATTTTAGGTCTTGCTTTGTGTGGAATGAGTAGGCTAAATGTGGGTACAGAGTTCAGGACTAGAGAAATAATACAGCTAGTGGGGCAATTTCCTTGCATGTAGTCAACCAGGGATAGATACCCCATACCACATTTTGTCCCCTTCCAGGAGTGATCCCTTATTCAGAGTAAGACCTGAGCACCTCTGGGGATAGTCCTAACACTCTTCCAATTAAAGCATCCATTAATGATGATAGAGAATCCTGAGACTCTATCATCTTCTCTTGAGAATCTGTAAGCCTTAGGTATCTGCTAACACCCTCTGCCAAGTTTGATGGGATTTTTCTCTATATGCAAAGACATTTACATCACAGACAACACCAATATACTAGGTGGTATTTGTGTGTAAATGGCAGTCTGAATTAGATAGTGAAAAAGGTTGATTGCCAAAGGCACTGAAATTTGGTTTGATGGCTACACAGAGAGAATAGTTTTTCCTCCTTTACTTGCTTTTGATAATAATTATCCTGTTTACTGGGCGGCATTTTGTGTGCATTTGAATTGACTGAGAAAGTCTCTCTTTGTATTTCTCACATTTATAAATTTTCACAATTCTATTTTTTCCTCAAACCAGAGATTATTTTTATTTCCCAGAGTGTTGGAAACCATGATTGTCCCTATAGCAGATTTTATAGTGCTTATGTTTTAATTTCAGACTTGAATGTTTAACTTCTAGTACCTTTTGCATTAAAGTCCATATGTTTGCTCTAAATAGCATGAAGTGATTAATTGAGTCATTAAGACAACTGTTGCCTTATTAGGGATCCAAGAAAGCTGAATGGAATGCTAGAAGTGAAAATGAGCCGTATTTATTTAGCTCTCACTGCACATGTGCGTGCGTTTTCCAAGCAAATGATTCTGCAATGCATATTTGCTAATGAGACTCGAAAAGATTGCTAAGGTTTTAGAGATAGCTGATGCTGTGGAATCCAAAAAAATCTTGACGACTTAGAAGGACTGGCCAATTTGAACAAAAGAATAAAGATAATAAAGAAAAAAGTTCTTCCATGGATCCTGGCTCCAAAACCCAAGTTGACACGAGAAAAAGACCTTAAAATGAATTTTTTTGCTTAATCATAAATTCAATAAGAGTCAAGCTTACTTTCAGTGATAGAACTATAAATAAATTCTACCACAGGGAAGTGTTTCACATCGATATTATCAGGGATGATCGACTTTCCCCCATTCAGCTTTATGTGTGAAAAGTTCCAGAAACAGCCTATTTGATTTGTTGTTTTTGGTTCTTTTGTTTTGATTTTGTATCTTTAATATGACTTGCCACCAATGCCCCCTTAATTCCTCAGTTGTGCTATAGCTTGTTTTGGAAATTTAAATTTTTTAAATTTCCTGTGAAAAACCATTACTTTCAACCAGAGTGTAACTCAATAGCTCCATATCTAAAATTATTCTGGAGCAACATTTTAAGGGGATACAGACATATCTGAATATATTCAGAGATGGCTATTTAAAGTCTTGCTCAGTGAAGAGCAATTTAGAGGATCGGAAAATGGCTAATCTGGGTACCGGGTGCAGGCGGGGAATCTTGTGTGCATAGCACTGGAGAATTACAGACTGTTGAGCAGAGTCTACATGTTCTTATTATCTTGCTATAACTGAATGGTCCTGAGGCATATTGTTGAACGCTGGATCAGATTTAGTGTCCAGTCCCCAAGAAAGTATAAAAAACTATGATTTAATGATACACTATTATTTGCCTGCAATAGAGGGGAGGGAGGAATTTGGAAGTATGAGTAACTAACACAGTGTACTTCCAGTGAAATGCAGTAACATTTGAAGAAAAGGATGATTTTTCACAAAAGAAAGAGATGTGGATTTCAGGTATTCTATATCTTAAGGAGTTAACTTTAAATAAAATCAAATGCTGATAAACAAAATATTAAAGAAAGACTGACAAATGTAAAGAATAGCTAGCAAAAGTCTTGCCATGTTATACATACTGCATAAATCATAATCATTGTAGTTAGTATTACTTAGAGTCACCTTGTGCTCAAGGTACTATGAGAAGCTGCAATTGTGATATTCATTTCTGGAAGTGACGCTTTGCCCTCTAGTTTAGGATATGATTCCTTCATGCCCATGTCTCTAACCCTGATCCATCAATACTGACACATTCCCAGTCTCTCAATTTTCATTTGCAGAAAATTCTCTTCTTAAAGTATACAAGTCTCCTGTCTACATGTTATAGAGCCTGGTGATTGTATCTCTAGTGCTCTCGTCTTGCTAATTTTTATTCCTAATTGCAAGTGCACACATCCGTGAGATGCTTCCCTGCTGTATTAACTCCTTTACAAAATTTCAGAGTGCCTTCAGAAAAGGTATTGGAATATCTACTGCTTTTGTGTGATGTGAGGTTTTGTAATCAGAGCTTCATGATTTGGGGCAAGATAAAAGAATTTTCGCACTGCAGAAGGATTTCTGAAACGTGCACTCACCATTTTGTCTTTTTTTCTAGACATTTCCAGGCTAATTAGACAAATAACCCCACAGCAAGTACAATATGGAAAGAACTATATGGTCCATATCAAAGAAGTGTATGTTGCAACAGCTACACCTAAATAATAAAATTAAGTGATTTCTAGCATTTGAAACTAAATGTGATGCTCCCTGCCCTAGGCCTACAACTATAAGGATAAGTATTTATACCAAAAGCAAGATTTTATTCTACTGAAACAGACAATAAGAGACAAATGACTCTGTTATATATGTATTTAGAAGGAGATATTTAACATTAACTTGGACAGAAATAATCATGTAACTTTAATTTTTAGAAAGTTCCATATCCTTTATTTTCATTGATTTAGTTTTGTTGCTGTTTTATTGTGTAAAAATAGACCTGCTTTGTTTGGGGAAGGACTCATCTGGTGGTGCTCCATAGTTACTCCAGGCACTGCGTGCAGGAATTACTCCTGGCAGTGCTCTGGGGACCATATGGGATGCCAGGAATTGAACCTGTGTCAGTCACATGCAAGACAAATGCCTACCCCCTATACTATCACTCCAGCCCCAGATGTAATTTTCTTGACTAAATCGTCATGAGATACACAGTTAGAGAACTGTTGTGATTTTCCTTAGGACAAGGTTCCCTATAATGCTCTTCTTTCATTCTCACTATAACATTATTTTCATTTTAACTCTTTTCTTTATGGAGTGGATTTAAAAGGAGCTCCCCAAAGAAAATTCATATCACAAGTCCCATAACACCATTGTTAAGTGATAATATGGATATTTGAAGACCTCATTATCTTCCTCTTTTTTTACCTGCATCTACATATAAATACATATAATATGTACTCCATGCCAGGCTGTGGGGTGGGTGAGAGCCCTTCCCACCACCAAGGGACCCAGCCCCGGCAGCCGACCTCCACTGCTCAACCACCGCCATGCTCCAGGCTGATTTCTGGACACATTATAACGACACCTCCTACCCATTTTCCACAATTACTATACCATATATGATGGGGTTCAGACAGTAGGCAACAAACCATAGAGAAAAATATATAAAATATATGCCTCTCGGAGAGCCCGGCAAGCTACCGAAAGTATTCCACCTGCAAGGGCAGAGCCTGGAAAGCTTCTCATGGTGTATTTGATATGCCAAAACCAGTAACGACAACAGGTCTCATTCCCCTGACCCTGAAAGAGCCTCCAATTGTTGGGAAAAGACGAGTGAGAAGAGGCTGCTAAAATCTCAGGGCTGGGAGGAATAGATGTTACTGTCGCCCACTCCAGTAATTTGATGATCAACAGAATGACAGTGATACAGTGATATACACATATATTTATGCATGCATCAAACAAAAATGTTTATGCACTTAGTTTTGTATGTATTATGTATGTCAAAATTATACTGTTATGTTTTGTAAATATGGGGTCTTATTATAGATGTTATCATTATATATTCATTTAATATTTCATTGTAAACATTTTTGTGACTTATATAGTTTCACAATCATATAATAAATTTTAATGACATCATTTAAACAATTGCACAACGTTCTATTTTGATTTTTGGTATAAAATTTTATTGGACTTCTTTATAAAAATAGAATATGATACTTTCTAGTTTTTCGGTTTTATGAGTCATATAAATGAAAACCTGTCAAATATACCTTTGTTCAACAAGACCTGTTATTTGATTAGCATAGATTTCTAGAACTAGGGTTTCTAGATGAAGTGGCATAAACAATTTTAAGACTTAAATTTATTCATTCAATAAACATTTATTTATTTACTTATTTTGAGGCGGTTGTTTGGATCATACAGCAGTACTCAAGGCTTACTCCTGGATCTGTGCTCAGAGATTACTCCTGGAAGTGATAAGGGGGATCATATGGATGCTGGGATTGAACCAGCTTTGATCTTATGCAAAGCAATGTTCTGAACTCCTGAGCCCTCTCTTCGGCCCTATTAAATTTGTTTTGTTTATTGGGCCACATTGGGTGATGTTCAGGGTTCTTCACTCAGAGATCAGTCTTGATGGGGCTTGGGATACCACATGAAGTGCTGGGCATCTAACTTAGGTTAGCTGCATGCAATATAAGCACCCTACCTGCTGGGCTGTTACTTCTGCCCCCTCCGATTAAAATTCTAATTAATTACAATAGTTTTATTTAAAGAAATTTACTTATATGAGAGGAGAGGGAGGGAGAAGAAAGAGATGTGTCCAAGAGAGAATATAAGCTTCTCCAGAGGGAAAATATCCAAGAGTAGACATTTCAAGATTATGTGGGCAAATCTCTGGAGTGCAGAATGCACCAGCACACAGTTATTGAGAATCTACTGTGTTCCAAGCTGTCATATAGGGGATTGGTACAAAGTAATAGACAAAAAATTATATCTTTGTGGAGTTGACATTCCAATGAGGGACAATTTTTTTTTTCTAATGAAACACCATGAGGTACAGTTGTAGACTTACAAACTTTCCTGCTTGGGTTTCAGTTATACAATGATCAAGTACCCATCCCTATACCAGTGCCCATTCTCCACTATCAGTGAACCTAGTAGCCCTCCCACCCCCTCACCCCAACTCCCACCCCACCCCACCTCTGTGGCAGGGCATTACCTTTTGCTCTCTATTTCCTTTAGGGTGTTGTGGTTTGCAATAGAGATATTGAGTGGCCATCGTGTTCAGTCTATAGTCTACTTTCAGCACACATCTTGAATCCCGAGGGAGGGAAAATTTTTTTAAATTAAAGTATAAGGAAGTGATATATAACACGTAGAAAAATAACTCAAATCAATGGAATGAGAAACTCTTGGGTTGGACATTGGGTGGAATGACTATTGATGTAGAATGATCATAGAAAGATTCCCTACTCAGAAGATATTTGAAGGGAAACTAAAAAAGGAAAAGGAGAGAAAGAAGCACTTATACAGTCTGACTAGAGCAATCCAGACATAGAGAATAGCAAATGTGTATAGAACCCGAGTAGATGCATGCCTCTATAATCAGGGTGGGGTGGGGATGAGGAATAAGGGAGACATTGTGGCTGGACCAGAATGAATGCATGTGTGGAATATGGGAAGTGTTTGGCCTAATTGCTGTAAAAGTGGGGCTGGAACAGGGGTCAGAGGAATGACAGATCATGCAGAGACTTGTAGATATTTTCAATTTCGACACTGATTCGGAGGGAGAGAGACGGTCAGTGGAACATCAGGTGGAGGAAACGGAAGATCTAATTGAACCTCCAAAATGATCGCACAAATGTTTGCCCACAAACAGCAGCCTAGGAGAGCTCTCTTAACATCAGGAATTATCAAGTAGAATTATAGAAGAACTCCATTCTTTTATCTAGTCAACAAAAAATGAGTACCAAACCTTTGACAGGAAACATGCTAAGTACTGAAAAGATATTGGCAAAGAACACACCTTATCTTTGTCTAATTTTTTCCAGTGAGCTAAATACAAACTAAATACAAGTATTTTACTAAGGTATGTGTATTCAATATGCCAAACACAGTAACAACAAGTCTCATGATGGAGAGGTTACTGGGCCTGCTCGAGCAAATCGATGAACAATGGGAGGACCATGACCGTGACCGTGATGTGCTATGAAGCCCACAGTGTAAACAATGTTTGCCTGTTGGAGGCGTGCCCAAAACTTGTTCATAGTCACCACCTGTTTCTGTCTAAATTGCTGAAGATAGCCTCTTGTTAGGATACCATACTCCATCTTATTTTTTTAAGTTTTTTTTTTTTTACCAAATTACCATGAGATATAGAGGTACAAAGCTGTTTGTGGTCAGGTTTCAATCACATAGTGTTTCAACACACATCCCTCCACCTCTCTTCCTGTTTCCCCTCCTCTCCTCCCTCCCCTCAATTTTGTGCATTATGGGTTGCAATACAGATACTGAGAGGTTATCATGTTTGTTCTTTTACCTATTTTTAGCACACATTTCTTTTCTAGAGTGTCATTTCCAACTATCATTGTCTTAGTGGTCTCTTCTCTATCCCAACAGCCTTCTTGCCAAACACTTGAGGCTGCCTTCCAATCATGGACCAGTCCTCCTGGCTCTTGTTTCTACTGTCCTTGGGTATGAGTCTCATATTATGTTTTTTTTAAAATTTCCCCTCAAGTGAGTGCAATCATTCTATGTCTGCCCCTCTCCTTCTGACTTATTTCACTCAGCATGATACTCTCCATGACTCATTTCACTCAGCGTGTTACTCTCCATGTCCTTGCTTCCTGTGACACTATAGAAGCCAGGGTGAATATTTGGCTCATAAATTAGATCATGTGAGTTTCTTGCTTTGAACACTCAAGGGATCTGGATTCTCTTGCAATGTACCACCACACCCTTCATGAGAGTGGATCCCAGTTATTCTTTTCACCTGGAGTATTACCATACTACTCCTACTTACTGTATGCTACACAGCCCCCTTCCTGTTCCTCAATAAAACTTCACACCTTTGAACTGGTCCCCATCTCTGCCTGGAAAGCTTTTGTAATATTTGTTAACTTAAATTAGGCTACAGTTGCATTCAAATCTTAGCTCAGACACAACTTTTACACAAATGCTGTCCCTGATCTCCCTGCTTAAAAATTCAAACAAGCAGTTTCCACCTCTCCAGAACTCTAAGTAACACTTCTATGCATTTCTGTATTTCCAGTAACAGCATTTGATAGATTATAGAATTTCTTTTTAATTCTCCTTTTCTGTGGACATACAAATCACGTCTCATTGCTCAATAATTTATGTGTTCAAGATCTATGCTTAACTTGGAGAAACATTGCTTGATTCTCTTGGTTTTTCTCGACCAAGTAGCCATTGCATACTTGCTTTTCTGTGCAAACCAATGTGGACCAGCAGGGACACAAAGATGAGGACTTTGAGATATTTGTCCTTAACCTTGAGAAAGTAACAGTCTAATCAAAGAGAAAGCAAGACATCCCAGTTTCCCATAGCACTATGTGAGTGACAAGTACTGGAAGGACTAGACATACCAACATGAGAAATAATCACTTAAGCCCAAATGGATCTTTCCTCTAGGCTACCCTGACTTTGCAGTTTTGTTGGTATCTATATAAATGACAAATATGCATCCCCACAATGTCTCTGACTTCTTAAGACATTATGACTATGCAGATCAGTTTCAAACTCCGTCACAGTCTCTATTTAGTGTTTGGGGAACTTGGATTCTGCACTAATACAGGGGCTCGCATTTGCAGTAGTTGTTCCAATTTCAAATGCAGAAAGAGAGCTGCTATTTGAAAGGTCCCTGCTGTATACTTTTTTTCACAAAATAATCTTTTATATTTCAAAATGAATAATAAGAGCCCGGCAAGCTACCGAGAGTATTCGATATGCCAGACACAGTAACAACAAAGTCTCCAATGGAGACGTTACTGGGCCCGCTTCAAAATGAATAACCTCCAATTATTTATATTCTTTGTCTGATTTGGAGAAAACTTCTGAAACATGAACTTTTAAAAAAAAATTTTTTATTAGTGAGACATATGAGGTACAGTTGCAGACTTACAAATTTTTGTGCTTGGGTTTCAATTATACAATGATCAAATACTCTTCCCTCCACCAGTGCCCATTTCCCACCACCACGGATCCCAGTATCCCTCTCACCCCCCCATCCCCCCCATCTCACCCTGCCTCTGTGGCAGGGCATTCCCTTTTGTTCTCTCTTATTGGGTGTTGTGGTTTGCCAAAGAGGCAATGGGTGACAATAATGTTTGGTCTATAGTCTACTTTGAGCATGCTTCTCCCATCCTGGGAGGATCTTCCCTGACCCATGAACTTTTAATGTGCTGGAAGTGTGAGTTTGTGCACCACTTAGTTAAAGGAACCTAGATGAGTGACAGATTGATTCTATGATCTTGGGAAAATATTTTTCCCTTCTTTCAGAACTTTTATTGTGTCTCAAGTTCCAGATTTACTAAACAAAGAGCTGTACTTCTGTTTTCTAAAGATACTTGCTATATATTCATAGAGTCTGTGATTAGTCTCGTGTCCTTGCTTTTTCCAACTACTTGGTCAATAACTTCCCACATCTTGGTTAACAGTTATTTCTCATTAAGTCTCATGAATACCTTATCAAAATTCTCCCTCCCTCCCTCGCTCCCTCCCTCCCTCCCTCCCTCCTTCCCTCCTTCCCTTCTTTCCACCTTCCTCCCTCCCTCTTTCCCTCCCTCCCTTCTTTCTACCTTCCTCCCTCACTCCCTTCTTCCCTCCTCCCCTTCCTCCCTCCATCTCCTCCCCTTCCCTCTCCTCCCTCGCCTCCCCTTTTGCTTGAAGTTATGTTAGAAATGACAACCAATTTGGCTTCTCTGGAACTCCAGTTTTGTGACCTGAAGACCAGAGAAGATGCACTATATGATTCTATGGAAGTTTCTGATTCTAAGGCTCTTTGATTTAGTTGTATCCAGTAAAGTTACTAGTGGAAACTTCAAAATTAAATCAGAAGTTGTGAGCTGAGGTTATTTTGCCCCATTATCAAGTACTCATATTAAAGTGGCACTTCTTTTGGTCTAATTCATATTAGAATTACACATATAGTTAATACTATCCTATTAAAATCTGTTAATGGGATTATTCTGATAAGAAGCTATTATTTGATTTTAGTATTAATGATATTTGTTGCAGCACATGATTAACATGGTACTGAATTTAAGATTTCACTTTGAGTATAAGGTTCATTTAAATGTAGTAAGAGTGCAATGGTTAAGAATAACATGACAAGAAAGAATTTCTTTTGGGAATGGAGGAAATAGACTTGTGTGTATTTTTTCAGACTATTGAAGAGACACTTGTGCTCCATGCTCTAGTAATAATTAAAAAAAACTTTAATAAGCAATCTAAAGTTGTTCAATGAATTTGAGTCTTGTTTCTATGACCTTTTATGGATTAAACTAATTGATTATACTTGTTATTTCTACAACTTAAAATTTTTAATCTTCTCTATTCACCACAATTTTCTTGCTAATAGCCTAAGTATCAAGTTTGAAGTACACTATCATTTTATTAAAATTTTAATATCCTACTTTTATGGAAGCCTCAAATGGTACATTATAAATATCTTTACACTGTTAGACATTGCTTCTCTAACAGACTTTGGCAATCCTCTTAATCCTACCTAGCCTTTATTAACATGATTTTCATGATATGTATTATTCATTAATAATGCTGCAACAGATAGAGATCTACTCTGGGTTCCGGTGGACAGCATGTAAGATTAGTACATCAACCATCACAGGTCTCTCTTATGACTCTTCTATTTAACAAGTCAAGTTGGTACAGGCAAGACAGGCAGAAAGACCAGCAGAAAAGTCAGAAGCAGGTGGAGAAAAGAGACCATGTTCTACACAGTGACCTGAACATATATACATTAGGTAGTCTTTCCCCTCAGCATGCCCTTATATGGTGATGTAAAAAAACATTCAATGCCCTGATGTAAACAGGCATTGGAGCAGACATGCCTTTATATGGGCATGTAAAATGATGTCACCTTTCCTCATGCAAATCAGGTCTAGAAAGTCAGTAATCATGTTACACATACCCATATATGGTACTGTGAATACATAACACGTGCCCTTATGTAAATACGTCCTGAACGGACAACCAATTGGATCACACATTTCTTTATATGGGCATGTAATATTGATGCGTCCTTACTTTATGCAAATAAGGTTAGAAGATGACCTATCCAGTCACACTTGCCCTTATATGGTCATGTAAAAACAGGAACCAAAAGCCTTATGTAAACAGGGTGCACAAGATAATCCCTTGGAGTAGACATGCCTTTATATGGGCATGTAAAATTGATATCACCTCTGCTCATGCAAATCAGGTCTACAAAGTCACCAATCATGTTACACATACCCATATATGGTACTGTGAATACATAACACGTGCCCTTATGTAAATACGTCCTGAACGGACAACCAATTGGATCACACATTTCTTTATATGGGCATATAATATTGATGCGTCCTTACTTTATGCAAATAAGGTTGGAAGATGACCTATCCAGTCACACTTGCCCTTATATGGTCATGTAAAAACACGAACCAAAAGCCTTATGTAAACAGGGTGCACAAGATAATCCCTTGGAGTAGACATGCCTTTATATGGGCATGTAAAATTGATATCACCTCTCCTCATGCAAATCAGGTCTACAAAGTCACCAATCATGTTACACATACCCATATATGGTACTGTAAATGCATAACACGTGCCCTTATGTAAATACGTCCTGAACGGGCAACCAATTGGAGCACACATTTCTTTATATGGGCATGTAATATTGATGCGTTCTTACTTTATGCAAATAATGTCTGGAAGATGACCTATCCAGTCAAATTTGCCCTTATATGGTCATGTAAAAACACGCACCAAAAGCCTTATGTAAACAGGGTGCACAAGATAATCCCGTGGAGTAGACATGCCTTTATATGGGCATGTAAAATTGATATCACCTCTCCTCATGCAAATCAGGTCTACAAAGTCACCAATCATGTTACACATACCCATATATGGTACTGTGAATACATAACACGTGCCCTTATGTAAATACGTCCTGAACGGGCAACCAATTGGATCACACATTACTTTATATGGGCATGTAAAATTGATGCGTCCTTACTTTATGCAAATAAGGTTGGACGATGACCTATCCAGCCACACTTGCCCTTATATGGTCATGTAAAAACACGCACCAAAAGCCCTTATGTAAACAGGGTGCACAAGATAATCACTTGGAGTAGACATGCCTTTATATGGGCATGTAAAAATGATATCACCTCTCCTCATGCAAATAGGTCTACAAAGTCACCAATCAAGTTACACATACCCATATATGGTACTGTGAATACATAACACGTGCCCTTATGTAAATACATTCTGAACGGTAACCAATTGGATCACACATTTCTTTATATGGGCATGTAGAGTTGATGCGTTCTTACTTTATGCAAATAAGGTTGATAGGTGACCTATCCAGTCACTCTTGCCCTTATATGGTCATGTAAAAAAAAAGCACCAAAAGCCCTTATGTAAACAGGTTGCAGAAGATAATCACTTGGAGCAGACATGCCTTTATATGGGCATGTAAAATTGATATCACCTCTCCTCATGCAAATCAGGTCTACAAAGTCACCAATCATGTTACACATACCCATATATGGTACTGTGAATACATAACACGTGCCCTTATGTAAATACGTTCTGAATGGGCAACCAATTGGAGCACACATTTCTTTATATAGGCATGTAAAATTGATGCATTCTTACTTTATGCAAATAAGGTTAGAAGATGATCTATCCAGTCACACTTGTCCTTATATGGTCATTTCACAATTGCGTGAAATGCCCTTATGTAAATAGCCTGTGTATGATGACCAATAGAATTATCCATGACCTTTTATGGACATGTAAAATGATGTCATTTCTACTCATGCAAAACAGGTCTGCTAAATGACCAATCAGGTTATACATATCCTTTTATGGTCCTATAAATGTGTACCGTCTGCCCTTATGTAAATATGGTGCACAGGATAACCAATAGAATCATAAATGCCTTTTTATTGGCACGTTAAAAAATACGTCATCTCTTCTCATGCAAATCAGGTCTGCAAAATGAGCAATTATGTTACAAATACCCTTACATGGTCCTGTAAATGTGTATCAGATGCCCTTATGTAAATTTTCTGTTCAGGATATCTCACGCGCCTTATGTGGGTGTGTAGGATGGTGTTATCTATCCTCATGCAAATTAGATCTGAACGATTAGCAATTGGGTAAGGCATAGTCTTATACCTTCATGTAAAAGTGCATCATCTGCCTTTATATAAATGTGGTGTACTGGATAACCAATCGGGTCATACATGCCTTTATATATGCCTTTATATTCCTTTATAAGGAATCTGGAAAATGATCCATCCAGCAACATTTACCCATATATGGTGATGTTTAAATGCATCATTTGCTGCAATGTAAATCTCACTGTGATTCATTTTAAAGAATAAATTAAAATTAAAGAGAGTTTATGGTATAAAATAAATTAAAATTTTAAAAAGTAAAGAGAGTTTATAGACACTATTGGTACTTCATCTATTTTATTAGGATAAAAAAGACTATTTCTATCTCTTATACAAGGGCTTAAAATGGCTCCAGGATGAAATACAACAATCTTCACGCACTTTCAACCTATGTTGGTGGGAAGTTGCGCAGTGGTGGGATTAGTGTTTGAATATTATCTGTAATAAACTATTGTGAACAACTGTATAAATTTTTAAAAAAATACTGTTTATTTCTTTACATTAACAAAGATTAATTAAGATATATAAATATCCATTGTGTTTTCAAAAAATTACCAATAATGATATTTATGAGGGTGTGTTCTTTTTTTTTTTTTTTTTTTTTGGTTTTTTGGCCACATTGAAGGTTTTCAAGGACTATTGCTAAGATTGAGCTCAGAGAAATTACCTCTGGCAGTACTCAGGATACCTTATGGTCCTGGGGTTTTGAAACAGGGTTGGATGCATGCAAGTCACGGGCCTTGTCCCCTGTTCTCTGCAGTTCATAGTTTATGAAGAGATTTCATACTCTTTACCTCACTGAAACTTTGAACTTCTCTAAATTTTAGGAATCATGTCTCACTTGCTTCATTTTATAGATAAACTAAGGGTTAAAAAACTACACTGACAGGAAATGATAGGGTCACAGATACTTCCTGCAAGATATCCTGGTTCTATTATAGTATATCACCATTAAATAAACAGAGAGTCATTTTAACTTTGGGGATTGCTTATTCAATAATCTCTTATCAGTATTAAAATCGACTCTAAAATTTTCCACAAAGTTCTCTTTGCATTTAGCTTTCTCTTCAAAAATGTTCACAAGGTTATTTAGCCTTTTAATGTTGCGTATTAGTACCATAAAAATGGCTTCATTTTCATTTAAAGACTCTTGAGCCATTTTATAGACTAATTACCAGTGGTAGATATTCTCTGAGTCGAGAGTCTTCTCAGTATGATATATGTTCATCTGTACTAGGTTGAATAGATTCTAAATGAAGTGATTAATCTAAAAAAATCAATTAATATGGAGAGCAAATATTTACTCACAGCAACCTCTAGTTTAGAGTGTTCCCTTCTTGAAATGGTGGTTTGACCATGAAGGTGAATAGGGAGGAACCAGAACAAAAGAAAAACATTTCTGAAGGCATACTGGTTTTTGCCAGGAAGTGGGAAAGAATTTTCTCTGATTTAACAACTTTACTTTTCTAGGCCTACTATAGAAAGACCATCCCAGGCTTGTTCACTCAGGTTGCTACTAATTTGGTTCTTCTGAGAAGAAATGTATATCACATTGATGTATTTTTAATTGAATCACTGTGAGATACAGTTATAAAGCTTTCATGTTTGAGTTTCAGCCACCCATTGCCTCTATTGCAAAACACAACACCCAATAGGAGAGAGAGAACAAGAGGGAATGACCTTCCACAGAGGCAGGGTGGGTGGGGGGGATGGGGGGGTGGGAGGAAACTGGGATCCGTGGTGGTGGGAAATGGGCACTGGTGGAGGGATGGGTATTTGATCATTGAATAACTGAAACCCAAGCACAAAAATTTGTAAGTCTACAACTGTACCTCATGGTGTCTTACTAATAAAAACATTTTTTAAATTATTAAAAATCCTAAAAAATTATTGAACACCCATCCCTCCACCAGTGCAAATCTGTCTTTGGCACCTAGATGCTATCTCACTGTGGTTTCACATGGCATTCTCTGTGTGTGTTTTCCACCAATGTTCCCTGTACCAATCCTCCCCTGCCTCTATGGCAGACAATTTCCCCCATACTCAGTACTTTTGGGCATTATGGTTTGCAATATAGATCCTGAGAGACTATCACGTTTGGTCCTTTATCTATTTTCAGCACAAATCTCCCACCCCGAACTATTCCTCCAACCATCATTGCCTTAAGTGATCCCTTCTCTATTCCAGCTGCCTTCTCCCCCAGCTCATGAAGCAGGCTTCCAACTATGAGGCAATATTTTGACCCTTGTGTCTACTGTCGTTGAGTGTAAGTCTCATATCATGTTCTTTTATATTCCACAAATGAGTGCAGTCATTCTCTCTGTCCCTCTCTTTCTGACTCATTTCACTTAGCATGATACTCTCCCATGACCATCCACTTATAAGCAAATTTCATGACTTCATCTTTTCTAACAGCTACATAGTATTCCATTGTGTAGATGATCCAACATTTTTTTAACCAGTCATCTGTTCTCTGGCACTGGGGTTGTTTCCAGATTCTGCCTATTGTGAACAGTGCTGCAATGAACATACAGGTGCAGATGTCGTTTTTCCTGTGCTTTTTTGCACCCTCGGGATATAATCCCAGAAGTGGTATTGTGGGGTCATATGGAATATTGTTTTCAAAAAAAGGCTGGACCAGTTGGCATTCCCACCAACACACCGATGTCTTTTTATCTTGTTCTCGCTCATTTCAATTTATAAAGGTAATCACTTAATCACTTAACTTCCCGTTAGTCGTCGATTTGCTCGAGCGGGCGCCAGTAACGTCTCCATTTGTCCCTGTCGCGTAAAGGCCCTCCCGTTGATTGTCGATTTGCTCGAGCGGGCCCAGTAACGTCTCCATTGGAGACTTTGTTGTTTCTGTGTCTGGCATATCGAATACTCTCGGTAGCTTGCCGGGCTTTCCGAGAGGGGCGGAGGAATCGAACTCGGGTCGGCCATGTTGGCCGCTTGTAAGGCGAACGCCCTAACCGCTGTGCTATCGCTCCAATTTTATGATGATCAGAAAATAATGGATCATCAAAAGGTACACAGTTTTTTTCCACACTGATAGGTATAAAACTCTCTGAAGTGAAGATCTGTCAGCCTTGGACTATTTTGAGAAATTCACAAAGTATCCGAGTCATGATGATAATTAACTTGGACATATTTTCTTCTGACCTTAATTCCTATTTTTGCAAGTTAATTAATAGCAGTAGTTAAATTAGCCAGACTGCTCTAGTGGAACTAGTGAATTTTGTGTTTAGAGACTTGGTTGATGGAGAAGTGGGGATACACTCTTTCCTCCTTTGCTAGGGAGATCACAAGTTCTGGCTTATTCTATTTTGATGCTTGCTGATTGAGTCTATTTATCAATAATAATATCCTTTTTCTTTTAATTTAAAAAAATGTTTGTTAAAACACCGTGGTTCAAAAAGTTATTCATAATATATTCTTTTCAGGCACAGAATGTTCCAACACCAATTCCATCACTAGTGTGACCTTCCTACACCAAAGTCCCCAGCTGTTCTCCCATGCCCCAGCCTGCCCCTTCCACATGCACATAACTAATTTGCTTCATATTGCTTGCTCCAACAAAAGTTAAAGGTAAAGGTAGAGATAAAGGCCCTCCTATTGATCATCGATTTGCTCGAGCGGGCCCAGTAACATCTCCATTGGAGACTTTGTTGTTACTGTGTCTGGCATATCGAATACGTCATGGGGAGCTTTCCAGGCTCTGCCGTGCCAGCGAGATACTCTCGGTAGCTTGCCGGGCTCTCAAGAGTGGCAGAGGAATCGAACTCATGTCGGCCATGTTGGCTGCGTGCAAGGCAAACGCCCTACCACTGTGCTATTGCTCTAGCCCAACGAAAGTTAAAGAACTGGCAAATAGAAAGATCAGAAAATCAAAAAGAGTTTTTAATAACTGACTGCTATATGATTTTAACCTATGTAAATAGGGAAATTCAAACCATGTTATGCAATATATTATAATATCTATTCTTAGTTATATAAACCCTTTTTCATTTTCAAAGTTCCCTTAGATTTTTTTTTTCTTTTTGGTTCACACCCGGCAATGCACAGGGGTTAATCTTGGCTCTGCACTCAGGAATTACCCCTGGTGATACTCAGGGGACCATATGGGATGCTGGGAATCGAACCTGGGCTAGCCACGTGCAAGGCAAACGCCCTACCCTCTGTGCTATTGCTGCAGCCCCAAAGTTCCCTTAGTTTGGGTGCTAACTTAAATAGCGACTCTATTTATCACTTCTTTATGAGGTTTTAATTGGACATACAGCCAGGTACCCTCGCTTCCTAAATATGCTATTATTATTTTTATGTGTTGTTTTCTGTAAGTTGGGGCCATACCCAGTGGTACTCAGGGATCACTCCTGGCAGTGTTTAGTTGATCAAAAATGGTGTTGGGGATTGAATTCAGGTTGTCATAACATGAGGCAAGCACCTTGCCCACTCTACTCTCTCTCCAGGTCCCAGGTTATTATTTTATAATACCATCTTAATTTGGTTGCTCAGGCAGGCATGATGCTCAAGTTGAGATGCATGTGTGCAGTTAACTTTATTTTAAATGCTTATTCGTTTTCTGGGGCTCCTGTCCAGTAGCACAGAATAAAAGGTAAAGGTAAAGGCCCTCCCGTTGATCATCGATTTGCTCAAGCGGGCCCAGTAACATCTCCATTGGAGATTTTGTTGTTACTGTGTTTGGCATATCGAATACTCTCGGTAGCTTGCCCGGCTCTCCGAGAGGGGCGGAGGACTCGAACTCGGGTCGGCCATGTTGGCTGTGTGCAAGGCAAATGCCCTACCGCTGTGCTATATGGGATTCAAAATGAATTGTGGCATCTCCAGAATCAAGAAGTCTGAATGAAGAAGTGGAAAGGGTTGCTTTTTTTCTGAAGGCTGTGAGGAAAGATCTATTCTCTGTCCTTGGCACCTAGATGCCATCTCACTGTGGCATCACATGGCATTCTCTGTGTGCATTTTCTCTGGCTCCAAATTTACCCTTTTATCTGGTCACTAGTCAATCTGGTGACTTGACTTTTCCTTTTTTTAAAAGTAGGTTACCATTGTCAAGACCAAATAAATAAGTGCTTTATATCTCGAAGTAAAATTACATTCTGAGGTACTGGTGATTAAGACTTCACCATGTAAGTGGAGGGGGACACACTTCAAACCAGCATAATGATGCTATAATTAAAACATAAACCATGTACCAGAAAAATATTTCTTAATGACTAATCTGTTAACATCTCAGAACACATTTCTAAATAGGTGCTTTCATGTTCCCATTTTACAGATAGGGAACTGCCTTTATGAAGTGACTCAGCAATGCCAAAACATTGAGTTGGCTGTCCGGATATGTATTTTGAGGTTAGCCTTTTAGTGACTCCACTTCACCCACTCCACTGGACTTGTCATACCCAGAAACAGAAGGCTCTTCTTTGCCATAGGGTTTAATAAGGAATTTAGACCCACAAGTTGTTTCCCTTATTTGCAATTTTTTATTTTAGAGAAGATGGTCTTCAGTCTGCTAAATGAGAAAGCATATCAGACTTGAAATCACATACTACCTTTTATGCGAACTACTGTTTAAGCGGTAAGAGGAGGGAATCAGACTTCTTGAAGTTTGAATAGAGGCTAAGGAAAGAAGAATCACTTGTGAAAAGGGACTGCACATACCTATACGGGTTTCTTGTTTGAAATCGTTTCTAAAGCCTATTCTGTTGCTGCTCGTGTGTTTCCCTAATATGTGTACTTTATTACAGAGTTATCAGATAATTCAGAGATCTAAGACCTAATTTTTGTGATATGGGCTAGTGAGTATGACAAGGGGTAATATCAGACTAAATATGTCTTCCTTCAATTGTGGTCCTACTGTAGCATTATAAAGATGTGGTCTCTGGTAGTGCCTCTTGGCTGGAATTGAATCCATCACCTTAATTCCTGTATAGAATATGTAGGAAATAGAAACAAAGATAAATTGAAACTATTTCTCCTTGTGGTTTAAGGTAATGTTACTACTTTTCTCAGGGAATTCCTCTTGTTCATCTAGAAATGAGTCTCTTATTTGGCATTGAAAGACACTGTTGAGTGGAATGGTGGATTTTTTTTGGTGCTCAGGGATTCCATGTGGCTCTGATTTAAGGAAGCACTCCTGAAGGGCTTCGGGGTCCCTGTGGGGTCGAACCCAGGTCAGTCACAAGAAAGGCAAGCCCCTAACCCATTATATTATCTGTCTGGCCCCACAGTGGTGGAATTTTTTCATTTGGGTTCACAGACAATAGCAATAATATCAAGTAAGAGATATTTAAACTATGGAAGTTATTAAGGTTTCACATGAAGGCCAGCACCTGAAGGAGATTTGGTGAATCTAGTTGGAAAAGAGATGATTTGATGTCGGTTCCCATGTTTTGTATTTTCCATGATCCGCTCTCTAAGGAGGTGCTGATTTTCCTCTGAATTTACATTTGCTGCCTATGCTTTATAAATTGGATGGATGTATACAAATTAGGAAAGTGAATATCACTACTGTGACCTTTTCAACATGCTGTCTTTTGATTATTCAACTTTTTCTTCCCCTTGATGGAGAGGCTGACATCTTTTAGTGGAGTCTGAGAAAATTCATTTACATGGTCTTTCATAAAACCATGTGCCAATCTTAGAGGGGAAAAACTAGCAGAGCAGTTAAATCCTTTCTTAAAAGATATAATAAACCCAGCAGGTGCTAAAAAAGTGATTAAACTTGCAATCCTGAAGCATTTAACTCCCTGAAGGATCTTGATATGAAAGTATCTTTAACAACTGTTTGTAAACAGTGAGAGGAAGCACTAAAATTTTTTTAAAAAGCCTCTATGGATTTTAGGAATTTTCACATTTTTTGGTTTCTTTTAATGCCTTTCAAAGCTTTTTGAAGTAGGCAGAACAGATGTCACCATTTGGGGGGTACTTAAGGTGGAGGCATAATGGAATATAGGCACCATTGGGTGTCCTAGTAGAAAGGTGAATATGAGTTGAGATATAGCCCAGGAAGATATCACTAATTTAGTTGTAGAGTTGTCCAAAATACATGGCTACCTTGGAATTTTGTCTGTCCCTGTAGTGGTAGGTTTTGATGTTAGGCAGAAAAAAGCAGGATTCAATCTATCATGATTTATCAGGAGTAATAGATAAGAATAAGAACGCGGGTTAGTTTAGGGGGAAGAATGATCAAGATGACAGAAATGTGGGCAAAATAACATGACCAACATCACTGTGAATAGTTTGGCACAGAAAATGACACAGAGGCCAGCGCAATATTACGGGGAGAGCTTTTATCTTGCAAGTGGCTGATCCAGGTTCAATCCCCAGCATCCTATATGGACGCCCCCCCCCTTCCCCCTCAAGAGTACCGCAGCACTGCCAGGAATAATTCCTGAGTATCTACAGGTCACTGTCACTGTCACTGTCCTCCCATTGTTCATTGATTTGCTTGAGTGGGCCCAGGAACGTCTCCATTGTGAGACTTGTTGTTACTGTGTTTGGCATATCGAATACATCACAGGTAGCTTGTCAGGCTTTGCTGTGCAGGTGAGATACTCTTAGTAGCTTGCCGGGCTCTCTGAGAGGGGTGGAGGAATTAAACCCGAGTTGGTCTGGTCGGCCGCGTGCAAGATGAACGCCCTACTGCTGTGCTATCACTTCAGCCCATCTACAGGTATGACCCAAAATTAAAAAAAAAGAAAAAAGAAAGTGAGAGAGTTGTCTGCTCAGAGAGATTGAAGTCTATAGATAATTTAGTGCAATCTCTAGCACACTGTCTGAGTTGTTGAGGTACCATTTTGTAGGATTCATAAGTTGAAAGGACTGACTATCAGCACACATGGATTTGGATTAGGTTAACACAAGAATCTGTGTGGGATTTAATTAGAGATAAAACTCAACAGTGACTCCAATTATTAGGGATTCTGGGAAGTATAATGTGAAGAAAATAAGCCAGGAAAAATAATTTCCCATTTTTATAGAATCAAAGGCAAACATGCTAGTTATGGTCTTGGAATAAGAGGCTAAACTGGACCAAGAACGAATTTTTGTGACTCCCAAACCAGTGCTATGCTATGCATTACCCTTAGGCAATGCCAAAATATTTACTGAGATTTAAAAGTTTTCATGTAACAGCAACAGTACCCGCATTGTGAAGGCAGGTTTAATAGAACATTAAGATATGAAGTGAAAGCAAACAGAAATAGGATTTGCCCGTGAACAAGAAGAAAATGAATGGGATAGTGGGAGAACAAAGAGTCTCTCTGTGTACTTAGAAATCTTTGTATCCGTTGGTTGTTTCAGTGAAATGATGTGATATAGGACTTCATTTCAGATTTTCCAGATGTTTCTCTTAGGTTAGTATACTGCTTCTAATATGTTGACATCGACACTTTATTCTCTGTCGAGACTTGTATTTATTTATTTCATATATTTATTGCACACATAAAGATTATTTGCACAAAGTAGAGAATACACAATATACACTTCTTGTGAACTCCGGGTTTATATACTAAGATTATTTAAAGAGCAGAAAGAGTAGGGTAGCGTGACAGGAAGGTAGCACTGTAGCACTGTCCTCCTATTGTTCATCGGTTTGATCGAGCGGGCCCAGTAACGTCTCCATTGTGAGACTTGTTGTTACTGTGTTTGGCATATCGAATACGTCATGGGTAGCTTGCTGGGCTTTGCCGTGTGGGTGAGATACTCTCGGTAGCTTGCTGGGCTCTCCAAGAGGGGTGGAAGAATCGAACCCGGCTTGGCCGTGCTGGCTGTGCACAAGGCAAACGCCCTACCGCTGTGCTATCACTCCAGCCCTGACAGGATGGTAAGCCTGAACAATGTAGGTAGTGTGCTATAATGAGCGGACATGTCCTAGAGGAAAGTGAACTTCATATCATTGTGTATTTTCTGTGCTTTTTAAAATACCTTGAGATGGAGAGCTTCATGAAACAATTCTAAGTTCCTACAAGTATCAACAACAGAGAATTCTATCTCCTCAAGAATCCATGATTTGATAGACACCAAAGCATAGAATGGATTCAGGTTACCAGAGTGATTGTAACACTTATTATCTCTCTTATTTTGTTCTGCCTTTTCATCAATTTCTTACCTATTTGCTTAATCCACCAGAATGAAAACTCTGCAGTTGGGATCAGTTCTCATTACATTTTCTGTTTTTATGATACATGTTGCAATACACAAAATGTGGCAGAAGCTAAATATATTGGTGTAATTAGAATTAAGGTAGCCTAAAGATATGGAAATAGCTATAATTGATATTTTCTTTCCAAGACGGTTCTGTGCTAACCTGAGAAGCTAGAGGTACTTTTTAAAAAATGCTCTTCATAAAGGAAGTCTATGGTTCTGTGTTCTGCTTAGAAATGCTTCTGTTGCTCCAATATTTTATAAAAATATAGCTATTCTCCTTAGTGGCCAGTCGGGCATTCTAGAGGAAAGGGCAGCTCAGACAGAGAAGGGAACACCAAATAAAGGGTGTTTGGAGGACCCTCCCAGGAGGGGAGATGCATGTCGAAAGTGGACTATGGACTGAATATGTTTGCCACTCAATGCCTCTTTTGCAGACCACAACACCCAAAAGAAGAGAGAGAACACAGGGGATTGCCCTGCCACAGAGGCAGGGGGGGATGGGGGGATGGGGGTGGGGGGATATTATCCATGGTGGTGGAAAATGGGCACTGGTGGAGGGATGGGTATCTGATCATTGTATAATCAAACCCAAGCACAAAAAATTGTAAATCTACAACTGTTCCTCATGGTGTTTCACTAATAAAAAAAATTAAAAAAAAATAGCTATTCTCATCCTATTTGGGGATTGTGGCGGGGTTTGGGGGGGATGCAGAATAGGTACCCATGATTTCTTTGTGACAATGGGATTTTTTTATATGAGAAGGTCTTTTATTGTGCCTAATCAAGTAATTGTTTCCTTTATTGCTCTTGTTTTATAGACATAGCTGTAAGACAGAGAAACCTAAAAATGTTTTAATAAAAATAAGGTAAGGTAAAGGTAAAGGCCCTCCCGTTGATCGTCGATTTGCTCGAGCGGGCCCAGTAACGTCTCCATTGGAGACTTTGTTGTTACTGTGTCTGGCATATCGAATACTCTCGGTAGCTTGCCGGGCTCTCCGAGAGGGGCGGAGGAATCGAACTCAGGTCGGCCATGTTGGCCACTTGTAAGGCAAACGCCCTAGCCGCTGTGCTATCGCTCCAGCAATGTCTAAGCATAATTTTAATTCAGCATACTCTGTCATGAATTTTATTTCTCTCTAACTCTTTTATTTTCCATTAGTATGTCAACATAGAACTTAAGACTGATTTTATTTAAATCCAAATTTTATTGCAAAAAATTAAATACAGATCGTACTGTTTTCAGCAGACCCAAATTCTCAAATGCCTTCTGTGTCTATTTCAGACATCTTGTAGGCATCTTAGACTCAAAATGTTCAAAAGTTGCATTTATTATGTTCCATGGACAAAAACAATCCTCTTCTACTTTCTGTCTGTTGAATTGGTAAATGGAGTATCGTTGTCATAGTAGCACATGAAAACAATTGGCATCATCCTGAAACATCCCTCTGCTCTCTTATTAACGTAATCACTGGATCCTATAGAATTCCACTCGTTAAGAAGCTTCAAAATGTCATCTTTCTTATCTATTCCAACTTCTGAAATAATTTAGGACATTTTCTCTTCCCTTGGATGATTGCCACAATCACCAAACAATTCTGCCTGACCACCTATTGTTCACCTTTCTAATCAATCTTTCAGAGTCATTTCTCTCAAACAGAGTTCTGAGCATTGCCAACAGGCATAATTAGACAGGACTTGTCTGTGTTGGGAGTTCTGAGATGCATGGCTGAAGATAAGAACAGTCACTTCTCTAAATGGATTTTTCCTAAAGTGGTACTTTTGTTGACCAATTGAGACATCTTTAAGAAACAGACTTTAGAGGTGATAATAGAAGGCAAGATAATAGGATCTGGAAGGTAGATAAAGACCAGGTGCTGGCTTTCTCAAGCAACAATCTTACATCCTGCCATTAGAATGTGCCATTCAGTTTCACTGAATATACAAAGGGAAACTGAAAGAAAAACTGAGTTTGCTTTTTGTTTAGCAGGTTTCCAAAGAGAAAATAAAAACAATAACATATGGGGGGCTGTATTACAAACAGGCATGCTGGAATGATTGAAGGCATTAAAATTGTTGTACCTTTTTTGGTGACTCCACTTTGTTGGTGTGGAGCATAATAAAAAAAAAACTTTTTTATTGACCCCCTGTAGGGCTTTATCTTATAGTGACTCTTTGTACCAAAAATGTTAGGATATTCAAGGCACTATTATTTTTAGTGTAAGACATGTGAAATTTTATTCTTTGCCAGGAGAAGACTGGGTAAATGGTCATGGTGGTTTGCATTGGAATATTATACTGTAGCACTGTCCTCCCATTGTTCATCAATTTGCTTGAGTGGGCACCAGTAACATCTCCATTGCAAGACTTGTTGTTACTGTTTTCGGCATACCAAATTCACCACAGGGAGCTTGCCAGGTTCTGTAATGCAGGCAGTATACTCTCGATAGATTGCTGGGCTCTCTGAAAAGAATGGAGGAATTGAACCCGGGTCGCCGTGTGCAAGGCAAACACCCTACCCGCTGTGCTATTGCTCCAACCCAGGGGTTAAGATGGAATATTATATAGTTAAGAAAATTATTTTATGTGTACATTTTAAATACATAAAAGAATCTAAGACATTAATTGGAGCAAAAGAAATGGGTTATATGCTACTCTTTGCTATAAGGGGATTTTCTATCTTGTTCAAGTCATTTTTTCTTTACTTCATTTTATGTTGTTCATCAGCTTGAAATAAAAGAGTACAAGAAAACTTCCTGTCTACTGAGTTTCAAAATCTTTGGTCCTCTTAGAGAGAATCCAGTTCATAGACAACTAAGGTGCCATACATGATTCAGATGATAGAAGGGGACCTTAAATAATATCAGTGGTAGACAAAATTCCCTGGGCAAGGTAACATAGAGGAGGAGTGAGAGAGAAAAGTCACAGGAGGAGATAATATGGGTTCAAAATGGGAGTTGCAAAGAGGCCAGGTATATGAAAATCATCGAACAAATCGAATTTGTAGAAGAAGCAAGAATCTAAATAGAAAAACCCTGGGTGGTATGTATATGACAGAAGTTAAAAATACTTCAATTCCTATGAGTAAAATGCCAGGGATGTAACTAATACAGTGTCTTGGGCCCTTGGGCAAAAATAAAACCATTGATCTCATGCTCTGATCACCAGTTCCAACCAGAATTCCCATGAAAGAGTGGAGGCCCAACATTTCCCCATCTTTTGATTATTCAAGTGAAGCTAACTTTTATTATAAATATCCTGGGGATGGAGTGATAGCACAGAGGGTAGGGCATTTGCCTTGCATGCAGCCGATCCATGTTTGAATTCCAGCATCCTGTATGGTTCCCTGAGCACCTGTGCAATGCCGGGTGTGACCCAAAAAAACAAAAAAAGAAAGAAATATTCTATGTCTACATGTTATTAGTGACAATCCTTTTACATGAAAACTATAGAGAGAGAAGTGAAGAAAATGTATAAGGAATATAACAGAGACTAGAGGACAAGTGAAAGATTTTCAGCAATGGATGTATAACTCAGAAAAAGTGACTCCATCCTTTGCTCGGAAAAGCTTGAGACCTAGTAAATCTAAATTCCTGGAATTTGGATGTTTTCTAGGAAACCAGTATAGAGTAAAGGGGGGAGGGTGTTGAGTACATTGATGATTTAGGTGATATTCATTGTCTTTACCTGATGGAATGATCACATAAAAATCTATAAAAAATTGCTTGTTTGAAATACCTAAGACAATGTACCTTCTAAATAGATATTTTTATAAATGTATATATGATAGTTTTCTCAAGTATATAATATTCAATATAAAATGCCATAATTTATTTACCCAAACTTCTCTTGGCAGAGAATAAAATTTCACATTTATCACACTAAAAATAATAGTGCTTTTCTTTTGTTAATATGATGGATTATGTTGATTGATTTCCGAACGTAAATATCAGGGAGATGCAGATCAAAACCACAATGAGATACCATCTCACACCTCAGAGACTGGCCCACATCCAAAAGAACAAAAGCAACCGATGCTGGCGTGGATGTGGCGAGAAAGGAACACTCCTTCACTGTTGGTGGGAATGCCGACTGGTTCAGCCCTTTTGGAAAACAATATGGACGATTCTCAAAAAATTAGAAATTGAGCTCCCATTTGACCCAGCAATACTACTCCTGGGAATATATCCCAGAGAGGCAAAAATGTGCAGTCGAAGTGATATCTGCACTTGTTTGTTCATTGCAGCACTCTTTACAATAGCCAGAATCTGGAAAAAACCTGAGTGCCCAAGAACAGATGACTGGTTAAAGAAACTTTGGCACATCTACACAATGGAGTACTATGTAGTAGTTAGAAAAGATAAAGTCATGAAATTTACAAACAAGTGGTACTACATGGAAAGTATCATGCTAAGTGAAATGAGTCAGAAAGAGAGGGATAGACATAAAAAGATTGCATTCATCTGGGGGACATAAAGTAACAAAATAGGAGATTAATACCCAAGAATAGCCGATATCAGTACCAGGAGGATTACTCCATGGCTTAGAGGCTAGCCGGGCATTCTAGGGGAAAGGGCAGCTAAGATAGAGAAGGGAGCACCAAATAAAGGGTGTTTGGAGAATCGTCCCAGGAGGGGAGATGCATGTTGAAAGTAGACTATGGACCGAACATGATTGCCACTCAATGCCTCTTTTGCAGACCACAACACCCAAAAGGAGAGAGAAAACAAAAGGGAATGCCCTGCCACAGAGGCAGGGTGGGATGGGGTGATGGGGGTGGGAAGGATACTGGGATCCATGGTGGTGGAAAATGGGCACTGGTGGAGGGATGGGTATTTGATCATTATATAATCGAAACCCAAGCACAAAAATTTTTAAGTCTACAACTGTACCTCATGGTGTTTCACTAATAAAAATTAATAAATAAAAAAGTAGTGCATAGAAAATCCTAAAATTCTTGCCAAATATAGCCCAGTATATCTTTAAGATAAAGCCCTATACAGAGTTAATTTTTAAAAAGTTTTGCTATGCATTAACAAACTGTAGTCACCTACTAAATAGATATATTTATAAATAGTTCTGGAAATGATATAGCTATCAACAGAGATTTGGAGATTAGGAATAAGAAATTGAACTGTGTACCTCATTGCACCTACTAAAATAAAACAACAGGGTCCAGAGATAGTACATGTGATAGGGAAATTGCCTTGCATGTGGCCAACTGATATTTAAACTCCAGCTTTTCATACAATCCCTGAGCCCTGCCAAGAGTGATTTCTGCATGCAGTCAGGACTAACCCCTGAGTACCATCAGTTGTGGCCTCAAATCAAACAAAACCAAGGCTATAAAATAACACATGAACAAATGAATCCATACCTCTAGTCCCAATCTCTTTACTCTTTGTCTCTAAGCTGTGATTTAGCTTTATCAGATGTTTTCTTCCCTCTACTGTTTTTCTTTTCTAGAGACCATTGCAGTTCCTTAGTCTCAGAGTCTCCTTCCCCTGCGCCTGGCTGTCCTCACCAGGGCCCCTTGGAGGGGGAGGTGGGTTGAGTTTCTCTCCCTGCCCTGAGCAGAGCCCCAGCAGCTGAAGGCCTCCAGGACCCAGCCACAGCCATGCTGAGACCACTCTCCACATGCTAGGATGAGCAACACACATGAAGAAACCGGCAGAGTAACACAGGTGTGCGAGACCCAGGGATGAGATCTCCAAGCCTGCTTGAATCGGGACTGGGCCTCCTCCACCCAGATCCCCCATCTTCCAGAAGCTAGACAGTTACACCCACCAACTGCCTGTAACCCCATCAATGGCCAAGATACAGAGACTATAAAACCAAGCTGTTATTGTCTAGTTCTCACTCTCAGAGAACCCAGCAGGCTACCGAGAGTAACTTGCCCGCATATATGCCTGACTGGGAACACGTGTAAAGGTTATTAGAGGCTGCCCCCAAAGCCTCCATCCTTCTCAGAGAGCCTGGCAAGCTACCGAGAGTATTCCGCCTGCACGGCAGATCCTGGCAAGCTACCTGTGGCATACTCGATATGACAAAAACAGTAGCAATGATGGTCCTCATTCTCCTGACCCTGAGAAAGCCCCCAATAAGCCATCGGTCTACACTAGTACTTGACAGGGATGAATGGAGATGTTACTGGTGCCCGCTCAAGCAAATTGATGGACAACGGGGAGATAGTGATAGTGATAGTGATCACATCTCAAACCCTCAAAACCCACACCTTAAATCCTCAATTTTTGCCGGGCTCTTTGATTTACCCTCCAGCTTCTAGTTCAACAATTACTTTCTTTTTTGACTGTTTTAACTTCTCGAATGTTCTGAAATTCCTATTTGCTTTCAATAATTTTTTTCTTTTTTTTTTGTAGGAGTACTGCTATTTATTCAGCCACTGATTAGCTGATTGAATTGTGCATGAACTCCACCTTACTTTTTTTTCATCTTTTATAATTTTATTTGTTCAATCATTGTGAGAGCAGTTACAAAGCTTTCGGGTCTAAGTCTCGGTCATATGATGAAACACCCGTCCCTTCACCAGTGCCCATTCTCCACCCCCAACAACCCCAGTATACCCCCATCCCAAACCCTCCCCCTACCTGTGGGGCAGATGATTTCCACATTACTCTCTCTCTACTTTGATCACATTCAATATTTCAACACCAGATCCACCATTATTATTTGAGATTTTACCCCAACACTCAGATCTGCTGAAAAGGCAACAGTAGACAACTTGTGTTCTATTGCTAGTTATGAATAACACATGATGTCACATGGCTGCAGTAGGGCCATGTGATTTTGAAATTCTGAAATTTTAACACTTAAATCTGGAAGGATTTCTGCCAAAAGCCACTGTGTTTCGAGATTTGCTCCTGAGTCTCTGGGATCATGGCCATTGAGCACCTTGATCAGGAGCCAGAGAGGCTGTTCATGGGCGATGACTTGGGGTCTCGTTGGGGTGGGGAGGACAGGACAGGCTCCACCCCCATCCCGTGAGGCCCAACAAGTTTTGTCACTGCAGGCCCAGGCCTGACTGTCCAATTGCCTCTGGAGGATGATGGCCACCAAGCCGCCAAGAGGGAGCAGGCGGAGGGACAACACCCTTTCCCCCCTGGGGTGGCGCAGTGACAGTAACCTACTGAGGGTTCCGGACACATTTCTGCCAAAAGCCGCTGGGTTTCGAGATTTGTTTTTGAGTCTCTGGGATCATGGCCGTTAAGCAGCTTGATCAGGAGCCAGAGAGGCCGTTCGTGGGCGATGACTTGGGGTCTCGTTGCAGTGGGGAGGACAGGACTGGCTCCACCCCCATCCTGTGAGTCCCAAGATGTCTCGTCACTGGGGGCCCAAACCTGACTTCCAGTGGTCTCTGAAGGATGGCAGCCACTGGGCCACCAGGGGGAACAGGCCAAGGCACGAAACCTATTCCCACCTTGCCAACGCCAAGCACCGGTAACCTACTGCAGGGACCGGACACATTTCTGCCAAAAGCCGCTGGGTTTCGAGATTTGTTTCTGAGTCTCTGGGATCATGGCCCTTAAGCAGTTCAATCAGGAACCAGAGACTCCATGCTTCCAATTATATAGCTGAGCCCAGGGTTGTTTGTGGGTGTGTCTCCCACATACCTAACTTTTGGCTGTTTACTTTCTTGGTAAACTTTGCCCCAAGTTTTTGGGGTCTGGCCAAAGGCACAGCAGCAATTTTGGGGTATCTGAAAGTCTGAAGGTGCCATCAGGCTGCTGATGCACTTGCTTCACAGGTACAGATTGACCCGCTGGCGACACCATACCCCCATGCTTTCAATAACTTAACTATTTGGTTCATACAAGTACCACATGTATCAAATTGTTCTGTATCTCACTCATGTGTGTCACCTGTTTCTTCCCTAGTCTCGGTCCTCTAAGTTGTCAATCATGTTTAATGTCCTGTAATGCTACACAGATTTTTCAAATGAAAGGAAGTTTGAGTTATGTGCTTTTTCTCTAAATATTACAGTATTACTGTATCTGGCCAGGGACATAACTCAGTGTTAGAGGACTTGCCTCGCATGTGTGAGAACCTGGTTTTAATCCCTGGAAGCATAAAACAATTGTGTTTCATTCAATAATGGGATTCTAAGACTTAATATGGCCTTATATGCTACTGGATAGAAAACTACTGTAAATTATATTCCTTTACATTGCTTTTTAAAAACTATGAAGTAGAGAAATAGTGACCCAGATTAGTCAAGTCCATGTCAAAAAATTTGGGGGAGTGGAATTCAAGCATCAGTATACACAGGGACACACCCTGTGTGTTCATTACTTACTCCTGGCTCAGGGATGACTCCTAGTGGGTTCAGGGGGACATATGAGGTGCCAGAGATGGAATTCAGGTTGGCTATGTGAAAGGCAAGTACCATACCTGTTGTATGATGACTCTTGCCCAAACATTGCTAATTTTTTCGCAACTCCAAGGGGAATACAATATGGAGTGGTTTGAAAGTTTGTGTTCCAAAGATTTTGAATTAAATGTGAAGTTAGAAAAACATTGTAGAAAATAAACTTTCTTTCTCTTTCTTTCTTTCTTTCTTTCTTTCTTTCTTTCTTTCTTTCTTTCTTTCTCTCTCCTTCCCTCCCTCCCTCCCTCTTTCTTTCTTACTTCTTTCTTTCTTTCTTTCTTTCTTCCTTCCTTCTTTCTTTCTTCATTTCTTCTTCTTTCTTTCTTCATCTTTCTTTCTTTCTTTCTTTCTTTCTTTCTTTCTTTCTTTCTCTTCTTTCTCCTTCTTTTATCCTTTCTCCTTCTTCCTCTTCCCCCTCCTTCCTCTTCTTCCTCCTCTTCTTTCTCTTCTTCTTCCTTCTCCTCTCCTTTTCCTTCTTCTCCATCCCTCCTTTTTTTTGCTCAGAACTTACTCCTGACTCTGTACTCAGATACAACAAGTAGTAATCAGGGAACTATATGTGTTGCCAAAAATTTGAACTCATGTAAGCTGTGGTTTCTTCCTTAAGATGATTCTTTAGAATCTTGGACTAGCAAACAACTCTGTATCCAGTTCTTATATACAACATAAAGGCACTATTTTATTTTCTAGCATTAAAGGACTGTGTTGAGAATGATATGAGATGACGTTGGGTAAACATGCAATGAAAGATCTAGAGTACTATAAAAATATTTGTTTTTTACTCTGAGCAGACCTATATTATCTTTCGGTACATAATTCCTTTCTTTTATGTAAATGAAGTGACTTCCAAGCAGTGTAAATTTATTTCCATGGTGACTTAGAACTGTCATATTTTTTCAATTTTGTTTTGATGCACTTCATTGTGAATATCTACAGCTATTTCTTCTTTTCATATCTTCTGGAATGGTGATAGGAGAGATTTGCCATGACATATTTGTTAGGGTTCTTTAGACAAGTAGAACCAATAGAAGTATAGAATCCTAAAACTAATGATAATGATTTCAGTATGAGACTGAAATCCAGAGAAATGAATGTGTATATTTCAGTGTCAATCCAAGTGTGAAGACAGGAGAATATCTGTGTCCCATTTTTAAATTGGCAGAAATAGAAAAAAATTTTACTCAATATTTAATATTCTATTCAGATCATCTCTACCTAGGATGAGGCCCATCTACCTCACAAAAGTTATCTGTTTTACTCTACCAATTTTTTGTTTTGTTTTTTGGGCCATACCTGGTGATGCTCAGGACTTACTTATGATTCTGTACTCAGAAGACTTAATCCTGTCAGTACTCAGGAGACCATATAGTGTGTCAGGTACAAATCCAGGTGAGCTACATACAAAACCAATGAATTACCTGTTGTTTTGTATCTCCAGATCCCCTGATTCAAACATTCATCTTATTCAGAAATAACTTCACTTGGGGCTGGAGCGATAGCACAGCGGGTAGGGCATTTGCCTAGCATGTGGCTGACCCAGGTTCGATTCCCAGCATCCTATATGGTCCACCAAGCACTGCCAGGAGTAATTCCTGATTGCATGAACCAGGAGCAACCCATGTGCATCGCTGGGTATGATCCAAAAAGCAAAATAGAAAACAAAAACAAAAAAAGAAATACCTTCACAGACTCATCTAGAAATAAGTTTTAACAAATACCCAAATACTCTCGCCCCCATTAAGTTGACATATCTTAAGCATCACAATCCAAATTAAGATTTAGAAATTCTACAAATTGTGAACAAAATGTTTTAAATTGGGGAATCATCCATGTCACCTCAAAAGAATTTGCAACTTCTTTTTAAAAGGCACTTTTTTTTACCTTTGAGAAATTGCTGTGATGTTTGACGAGATATGGGTTATCATCTTTGTTAATTTCCCCATCAATTTGCATGGCAGATACTTCATAGAATAAAATCTTCCCAATGCTGATCACTGAGTCATTGTCAGTTTGATAAAGTATCTTTGTTTTGACATAAATGCACTTCGGTGGCATTGTCAATGCACTGTTCTGGGCAAGAAAACCAAGCAATAAATTTCTTATGCTCTGCAACTCCAAGTCTTCTCAAAGTAGAGTACCTTCACATTCAAACATATGGGCAGTATAATTTTACATTCTTTAACAATGCATTTTTCATACTCATCTCTTTATTTAATTATTTATTTCGGCTTTCAGAAGAAACAGACGTATAGTAATCTGAAGGCTTCCAGGTCACATCATAGAGTGCATTTCCACTTACAGTCAGAAGCCAGTTTTTTAAAAGCTAAAACTGGTTAGGTTTAAATTGTCATTTGAGTGCAATGTCCTTTATGGCATTAGCACGGTGACTCCAGAATGCACCATATAAGACTGACGACGCTTGAAACCAGGCTCCCGGAGGTGAAAGAACAGGGCTAGAACACAAATTCAGCATGCCTTGCTTCACAGGTTGATTTAAGTTAAAACTCTCTGTGTCTTGAATTTTTCATCTATAAAAGATACTACCAGATGTCTAAGCCACACTGAATGGCTTTGTAAAGAAAAACAAATCCTTTGGAAAAATGGATGTATCATGTGAGAATATAGGATTGAGTAGACTTGTTGGGCTATGGGGTACTAATGGAGTCCTTGATATATCTTGATTCTCAGTGTAGACCAGTGATGCAAAACTTACAATAATATGAGCAAGCTGCCAGACCACAAAGGTCATATGACTAGATCAGTAGTACAGCCAGGACTTGACCCAAGTCCCCTCTCATTTTTAATATCCCTTTATAGAAAGAAGATATGTGTGCATATCTGTCATATGTACACATATCTCAAAAGTTTGTTTCTGACTGTAAGTGGAAATAAGTTATGTGATATTGAATGCATTTGTGTTTATGCATATGAGTGTGCATTTGTGTATATGTTTACATGGGTGAATATATTTCTTTGTGTACCTGTTCATGTACATGTATGTGGGTAAGCTTTTGTGGTAACATGCATGTAAGTGTACATTTGTGTGCAGTTTTGTGTATTTTCAGCATGTGTGGCTATGAACTATGTACAACCTTGCATGTAAACATGTGCATGCTTACATATGCAAGTTATATAAATATAAAATCAGATTTATGTGTATGTGTATTTATCTTTATGTTAGACACAGGTAAAGGAGGCAAGAGATTTTAATTTTATGTATGATTGAGAATTTTTCTTACAGATTTTTATTTTTAATCAGAAAAGGAATCAATGAAGTCAAAAGTTATGCACTTTATCAGTTAATGGATGACTTTATTGGCATCAGGTGCTCAATTCTCTTTTAATAGAGAACTATATAAGAGGTGAAGTGAAAATAAAAGCTGAACCTCAAAAAGGCATTTGACAAGTGCACCAGAATATACTGAGAAATTTGTTAAAACTAAGAAAACTTGAATACTCGAGAGATAGTATAGAGGACAGGGTGTATTCATGGCTATATCTGACCTCAGTTAATCCCTGGTGCCAGAAAAGTTCTCCCCAAGCCATTGCTCAGCACAGAGCCAGAAGGAAGCCGTGAACATGACTGGGCTCAAAGATGAGAGACTTTCCACCATTCCTGCCCCCAAACAAACTATCTGAATAAAACTTTCATGGAGACTGTCATTCAAAATAGCATAGTACTGGGGCAGGAGCGATAGTACAGCAGATAGGGGACTTGCCTTGCACACACCAACATAGATTCAATCCCATAAACTACATATTGTCCCCTGAACCCCACCAAGTTTGACCCCTGGGCACAGAGCCAGGATTAAGCCCTGAACAATGCCAATGGGACTTCAAAACGAACTAATGGTAGCATAGTAACAATATTTTCTGACATTCCTTTTTGAAACCAATGAATAAATGATGGAAAATTGTACAATTTATACACACACATATAGGTATGTATCTTAACAGTTTCATAGTTGATACTCCTAATATCTAAGATCATGATATTTTGTATTTTTACCTTCTACTCATTACATATGACACATATGACAAACGTCTATGCAGTTATTAAAAGGAGAAACTGATATGGAATGGACTCTGAGATGCATTTTTAATTAAAAAAATATTAGTAAAACACCATGAGGTACAGTTGTAGACTTACAAATTTTTGTGCTTGGGATTCAGTTATATAATGATCGAGTACCTATCCCTTCGCCAGTGCCCATTCTCCACCACCACTAATTCTAGTATCCCTCCCACCCCCTATCCCATCATCCCACCCTGCCTCTGTGGCAGGGCATTGCCTTTTGTTCTCTCTATCCTTTTGGGTGCTGTGGTTTGCAAAAGAGGAATTAGTGGCAATCATGTTTCGGCCTATAGTCTACTTTCAGCATCTCCCATCCTGGGCAGATCTTTCAAACACCCTTTATTTGGTTCTCCCTTCTCTATCTGAGCTGCCTTTACCTCTAGAGAGTGCGTCTGGCCCCCAAGTCATGAAGTAAATCTCCTGGTACTTATGAGATGCATTTTTGAGGGATACAAATTCAACCTAGAATATGTATGTAGGATGTTCTTTAGTTTGTTTTTGATTTGCATACAAAACTACTGGAAGGTGTAAAAAAAACTTACTGTTGCTTCTGTGAGTTGAACGAGGTGAGTTTGATGAAGGTTGAGGTGGGAGCTGAAATCATATTTGGGGTTTCAGTTTTTATCCGTTTGTATAATTTAGGTTTGTATCATATTCACATACTCTAAAACGTGCTTTGTAATCATTAGCATGTTTCATATTTTTCAATGAAATGTGTGTGTGCTTATTGTGCTTTTGTTTCTTTGTGGTTCAGTTTTTGTTTTTAAGATAAAACCTGGATTCTGGAGAGTTTGTGAGATGCCTTTGTATTGCTGCTGTAATTGTATTTGGCTGGATGCGGGATACATTTTCTGAGTAGAAGTTATAGCATATAGCGGGCTTTATAGCCTCTCATAGTAAAGAATATGAAGGTAGGTTCTCAAGGCTGGCTCAGTCACTCTAGAATCGTGTCCCTTCCCTCTTTATGCTCTGCTCTTACTACCAAATGGATACAAGAATCAGCCAAGAGGGAATCATTTCTTGGATTTTAGAAATATAGAATGATCACATAGTTTACAATACAAGAATACTGGTAGAAAGCAGAAGAGTTAAATGAAAATCAGTCCTCATCTGATGAACACAATAAGCATCTAAAAATGCAAAGAGCTCTAGAAAACATGACTTTGGGAGTAAGATACAGACTCCATCCCTGAGTTTTCAGAAACCAGCTGAACCAACAATATCAGTATTTGAATTTGTAAATGTAGAGTTAGTAATAGCTGCCTCAAAGACTATGATCTTAACACAAGTTAATGCACCTAAAACTTCAAGGAGATCTTGATAAAGAGTTGATCATTATTTTTCAGTATAGATTTTCCTATTTTTATAATTTTGGTTTTTAAATGATCTAGTTCTTGTAGAAAGACCATAAAGTTGATATTCATCTTCATACGAGTTATAACCTGAGAACTTGCCATTTTTTTTGGCTTTGGGCAGGGTGTTTGGCCATATTGGACCATACTCATGGTTTACTGAGGGACCCTATGGGGTCCTAAATATTGAACCTGGGTCTGCTGCAAGCAAGGCAAGTGCTTTACATATTGTATTATTTCTTTGATCCCTCTATTCAATGCTTTTTAAACAATATCACACAATCAATCACAACCATCCTGTTATTCGTCGATTGCCTCGAGCAGGCCCCAGTAACATCTCCTTCGTCCTAGCCCTGAGATTTTTTTTAAAGAAGTGCCATATTCAAGGCTCTTTCAGAGTTAGGAGAATGAGACCCTTCATTGTTACTGGTGTTTGGCATATTGGGTACACCACGGGGAGTTTGCCAGACTCTGCTGTGTGGGCAGGTTACATTCAGTAGCCTGCCAGTTTGTCCAAAGTAGGAATGAGATGATAAGATGTTGCGTGGCCATGAATGCCGCCACGCGCTTCCAGGAGCTGGATTTTATAATCTCTGAGTCTTGGTCGTTGATGGGATTACATGGCACCAGGGGACCAGTTGGTGGGTGTGACCCCCGCCTACTGGAATTTGGAGGATCTGGGTGGAGGATGCTCAGCCCCGATCCAAGTAGGCTTGGAGATCTCAGCCCTGGGACCCGCATGCCTTTGTTCCTCTGCTGGTTCCGTCATGTGTGCGGAGAATGGTCTCAGCATGGTGGTGGCTGGTTCTGGAGGTCTTCGGCTGCCGGAGCCCTTGTTGGGACGGGGAGGAAAACTCAACCCGCTCCCTTCCAAGGTGCCCTGGTGAGGACAGCCAGGCGTGGGCGCAGGAGACTCTGTGCTGTTCTTTTCCAGGAGCTGGGTTTTATAGTCTCTGAGTTCTTGGCTGTTGATGGGATTACACTGCACCAGGGGGCCAGTTGGTGGGTGTGACCCCGCCTATTAAACAATATAGCCACCTGTAAAGGTGTAGTGGGTTGCCTTGGTTCTAAGTCCATAATAAACACCACAGAGGCATTTCATCTTTCCTCTGGGATAGTTAACTAATTTGGTGCTTAAACAAAGATTCGTTCCTCAGCTTACAGATATTTCAATTTTACAGAGAAAACTCATATTTGATCTTCATTCTGATAAAATATGTACCTTCTTCTACTAATAGGCACATTTTTCCAGCCTTGACAGAGGGTTTATCATGAACTTAGTACTTTAGACAATCCCTGAACAGACCAGAGCATTAGTGCAGTAGGTAGGACATTTGCCCTGCATGCAGTTGACCTGGATTCTATACCTGGCACCCTGTATAATCCTGTGAACCTGCCAAAAGCGACTGCTGAACGTAGATGCAGAAGGAAGCCCTGAGCATCATCAAGTGCTCCTCCAACCCTCAAAGTATAAAATAGTGCTCCAGAGGCCTCAGGATTGTGATTGCATTACCAGGGACAGGTCTTTTTGGCAAGTCCACAATAACAAGTTCCCGAGACGATCAATAATATAAAACTGTGAAACACACTGCACTTTTTATGCTTATATTGGACATTTCACCTTCCTCAATATTGTGTCTAACCAACATCCAGGGGCACTTCATTTTGCAACATTTACTGCACTTGAAAGGTAAAGGCCCTCCCGTTGATCGTCGATTTGCTCGAGCGGGCCCAGTAACGTCTCCATTGGAGACTTTGTTGTTACTGTGTCTGGCATATCGAATACTCTCGGTAGCTTGCCGGGCTCTCCGAGAGGGGCGGAGGAATCGAACTCGGGTCGGCCATGTTGGCCGCTTGTAAAGCGAACGCCCTACCCGCTGTGCTATCGCTCCAGCTGGAGCGATAGCACAGCGGTAGGGCCCGCTCGAGCAAATCGACGATCAACGGGAGGGCCTTTACTTTACTTTACTTTTTACTGCACTTGAAAACTCTCCCCCAAGAGAACTTTATACTAAAATAACCATTGCTTTTTTTAATTGAAAACAACAACAAAACAACTCTCCTGCCAACTGCCAAATCTCCATTTAATTTCTATATTTGGTTGGGGGCATGAAATTGGTTTTCCAAAAGCACATATCTGGTGAATTTTTGTTATTTTAAAGAAGATTGGCTATTAATCAAATATTGCAAATGGATACTAGAACTACATAGACTTCTAGGAGCTTTACAGTTTAATAAGATGACAAATATTTATACTTGATGCAAATTTTTAAAAATTGAAAATAACATAAAAAACATGGAGCCATTGGGATATAAACTGGTTAGACTATTCATTTGGTCAAATGAATGTCTTTCATGTGAGGGGATGGATCCTTTTTCAGTGCTCCATATTTCTGGCTTGGCCTGATGCCTGGCACATAGCAGACAGGGCTCAGTAAACTCAATGAATATGTATTAGTTTAATGAATAAATGAACGAGCTTGTTTTTGGGGGGGATGTCAGGTCCTACTGTGTATTTTGCCTTCTGTTATAAAGAGAATATGGTCATACAAAGCCATATTTTCCTTCTACAACCTGAATTTGAGATGTATTTCTCTATCTTTGGAGAGAACTCTAAATCTCTCTTCCACATATATTCTGTAGAACCATCCGAGGCATTTTTCAAGTTGTTTCCTTTACAACCTTTCTACATTTAATTCAAGTCCTTCACTTCCACTTCAGAAATAACTCTACCATTTAAAACACTGCCTCTATCACATCTGACTTAATTCAGGTCTTAGATCAGAGCTTCATCATTTCTCAGGTAAATATATATTTTTATATATGAGTAACTAATATCATTTTGGTCTTTTATATTTACCCTTTCTTTGTTTTACTCTATCATCAATGAAGGAAAAAAATAATGTGGCAAGATATAATTCTTGGCATTGCTTTCCAGACTTCATCTTCTTCTTCAGCTCTGATGCCTGACATGCTATTTCATCTTATTGGATTGTGTTTACCTTTCCACCTATATATAGATCATTCTACGTTATAGGGCTGGAGTGATAGCACAGCGGGTAGGGCGTTTGCCTTGCACACAGCCAACCTGGGTTCGATTCTTCCGCCCCTCTCAGAGAGCCCAGCAAGCTACTGAGAGTATCCCACCTGCACGGCAAAGCCTGGCAAGCTTCCCGTGATGTATGCAATATGCCAAAAACAGTAACAAGTCTCACAATGGAGACATTACTGGTGCCTGCTTGAGCAAATCGATGAACAATGGGAGGACAGTGACAGTGGACAGTGCTTAGTTATAATTAGGGCTTAAGATTAAAAATTAGTTCCAGGGGCTGAGAGATAGTACACTGGTTATGGTGCATGCCTCGCTTGCATCCAACCCTGAATTCAGTTTCCATACCACATAGTTTCACGAGTGTCTTTGGGTCCCTCGAAGGCTACCCTGGAGGTCCCTAGCATCACTGGGGTGGCCTGGCACCACTAGACCATAGCAACACTACATTCTTCGCTTGGGCTTGGGAGATCCCTCAAATTGCTTCCTTTCTTAAATCTTAATTTAAACTCTCTAGTCTAGATGTCATCTAATTTGTTAAGTTCCAACACTTTTTGGATCTCTCAGCTTTTCTACTAACTTATAACTTATTCATTAGTTTCCTAACTGCATTGTAAAGGGTCAATCTTCTTTATCTCTGCATCTTGTGCAAAATATGATGACTGGCACAAAATATTTTAAAATATTTGGCTATTGAGTATTCATTAACTGATATTAAATACATTAAGACTATATTGACTCTGTGCCTTTTTATATACTATACAATCTAGCTAAAATGCCATTTTTATTAACCACTTAATTATTGTAACTGTATGGCTATTTATTGTGCCTCATAATGTGTGATTGTACTAAAAGTCACTGCCACTGTCCTCCCGTTGTTCATCGATTTGCTCGAGCGGGCCCAGTAATGTCTCCATCATGAGACTTGTTGTTACTGTGTTTGGCATATCGAATATGCCATAGGGAGCTTGCCAGGCTTTGCCTTGCGGGTGTACTAAAAGTAGGAATATAAAAGAAGACAATATAGATCCTCTCGTGAAAGATCACAGGGCCTAAGGAATAGATTGGGGCACTTAAATGCAAAATTTTGTGAATGCATTGATAGAACTTTTTACAAAAATATACAGCTAGTGTGAAATAATTATGTAATTATGAACACTTTTAATGGGGGTATAAATATAATATAAAGTTCAAGGAAGAGGTTATAAAAGAGCTGATGCTTGATTCTTATTCTTAAGGGATCACAAAGATATGTAGAGTAGTGGAATTTGCAAAGAAATCTAGCCAGTGTGATGGTGTGATAGCTTTGGTTTCCTGGGAAATAGACTTCAGTAGTTTTTGAATCTGGTGAGCAAGCCATTTGTTATGAAACACCCTTGGATTCAACACTTTGGAAGGAAGAAGTGGGACTAATAAAATAACATAATTGTGTGAAGTGTCCCATTGAGGATACCACAAGAACCTTGGGAGTAGAGAAGAACACGCAGGTTCATCTTGTGAATTGCCCCCCCCCCCAATCAAAATGTCCATGTCTTTATACATCCTGCATTGGTTGTTATATGTGACTTTTCCTCAAGAATTGGTATATCCTTAGGCAAGGCAGCTCTTTGAAGTTGAGATTGCCAACTGAAGAACGTCCACTGATAGAATTCCCAGCAGCTGAAGCAAAAAGTTCTTCCTAGAAGTAGGATCTGAGTAGCATTTACAAATAAGATTAAATTAACCTTCCAGACTTAGAAATCAGTACTCTTGGGTTCAATATTTCGGAAGGAAAAAGTGGGATGAATGAAATGATAAAATTGTATTAAGTGTCTTGGAGTAAGGTGGTGATTATAGGCTGCTTCAAAAGATGATGCTTGTAAGATAAGTAGAAGCCAGGCACTTTTGAGATGTTACGTGGTTTGAACAAGGAGAGTGAAAGATAATGTCAATTTCAAAAACAGGAATATGCTCTTCATGTGTTAAGGGGGAAAGAAGATATACCTAGGCAAAAGATAATGACATTCGATCACTGATAGTGCAATGTCAATGAAAAAGATGGAAGTACATCAAGAAATATATATATATATATATATATATATTACATATATACAATGGAACACCACTTGGCTTTAAGAAAAAGTAAAATCATGCGATATACTATTAATTGGGAGAGTTTCATATGGAGTTAAGTCACAAAAAGAGGGTAAAACAAAGAATGATCTCTTGCATGTGCAGGATGTAAAGAAACATGGGAATAACAAATGCTCGAAGACAAAAAAGACTAAGAACTGGTCTTGAGTAGGAAACTTACTTACCATGGTGAGGACGTGGGGATGATGGAAGAAAACTGGAGTAGTGGTGGAGGGATGGGGACTCTAGTAGAGGGTGTGGTGCTGGAATGATTTCTACATACAACCCTACTATTTACAGCCTTGCAAACAAAAGATGTAAAAGGTAGGTATAGTAAGGCGGTAAAATTGTAAAGAATAAGCTACATGTTTTTGGCATGGCTTGATACAAGGAGAGGAGTAACTGAGAATGATTCTTTGTTTCTATTGTGAAACACTAGGCAGATTGTGGTACCATAAGCCAGGAGTGGAGAAATGGGAAGAAGATTAGTTCTTAATAGAAGAAGGAGATAATGAACTCAGTTTTGGGTTGGTGAACCTAAGTGTATTTGTTAGACTGTTAGTGTCAGGGAAATTATTAAGTAAGATGAAAAGAAATATGGGGTCTAGAAATGTAGGAAGTTAGATGCAGGTATATGTTTGGAATCCTCAGCATCTGGATGATAACTGAAACTGTGATAGTTTCATTTAGAAAGTAGTTTAGAAGAAAGAAGACACGCTAATACATTGGGGAGGCCATTTGCCTTGCCACAGCCAACATTGGTTCTATCCCCAGTACCAACGATGGTTCCCTGAGCCCACCAAGACTGATCCCAGAGCACAGCTAGGTGTGGCCCCAAAACAATGAAAAAAAGAGAGAAAGAAGATTTAATGGAGTCATTATTTAAAAACAAACTAATTTTTAATAGACAGGGTTCTGAAATTTACAACATCATTAATTCTGGTTTCCACAATACACTCATCACCAGTGTATCTACCTACCCTGACAAGGATCCCAACACTCCTCCCTTTGGCCCTCCCTTCTCTAACTCAGTTGTGTGGCCCACTTCTCCCATTGTGTTGCCTTTGGCCATCTGTTGTCCCTTGTATTTGTAAGTCCCACATATGAGAGAGATCATTCTGTATCCATCCCTTCCCCACCGACTGCCTTCACTCGGCATGAGAGCCTCTAGTTACATCCAGAGAGGCAGGTTACATGTGTCAGCAAGGTAAGTCGTTGCATTGCAGCATAGCTAAGGAAACCAAGGCCAAAGAGGAACCTGGTTTTAGGGAGAAGCAAACATTGTAGGAAGCACGAAACAGTCAGGCCAGTTACATATCCCCAGGGAGCAAGCATTTCCACCGTAGTCATGCTATGGTCACCTTGCCCTACTTAGTTGTCTATGTGACTAGCCAGAGAAGCAATTTAGTATCAGGAGACCCATAAGGCGTGCAGTTCGGCATAGTCAGCAAGGCTTGTAGGGATGCTCAGGCCCGGTGCAAAGCTGCCTCTCCTTTAAAGGATGCAATTTAATTTGACCCTCACAAATATAAGCAGGTAAGCAGAATATGGATCTGTGCCCCATTTACAGAGAACAAAATTACTCCTGAGAAAGGGGAAATGACTTTTTCTTGTCCACATTGTGACAAACCCAGCACTGAAACTCACTTCTTCTGACCTCTATATATGCTTTTATTGGTACTTAAAATGATACACATAAATCACAAGCAGGATTTCAAGCCTTGGCTCAAGTAGGGAGTAGTCTGAAGTGTACGTATCTAAATAGAAATTGCCTTCCATGATTTTTCTATAATTTAAAACTCACTCTAATGAAAGTTCCCAGCAAGTAGCATTCCCAAAGCTGTCTTAGATCCCTGTGGGGGTAATGCTTAAGGTTAACAAGAGGTGAAACCAAAAGGAATAAATGTTTCTGTCTTGTATATCCTTGCCCTTCCAATTTCCCAGAGTTTCCTCTCTGTGATTTCCAGTAATTGTAGAAAGTACCATCACGTAGTTTCTTACTGAATGCAATTAACAATTTAATGAAACTTGAATTCATTAGCTTGTGTAGATTTTTACAAAATCACCTTGCTGAAGCCTGCAGAATATGCCCCAATGACCCATTAAGAAGTTACACATATAGACTTAAAATTCTACAGTGAGTTTTTAAAACAAACTCTACAGTAAATGCAGCAGTTGGGCTGAAATATGTCTTCTTGCTCTCTTTTTAAAGCTACTTAATTTTTTTTAATGGAAAGTGCAGTTTAGCTGACAGTCATCTCTTTGCTGATGCAGGGCAGTAAAGTAGATTTAAAGTCACAGTATAGCATATATAAAAGAAGGATCCTTATGTGAAAAGAAGCAAAAGAAAAATTGAAGACCCAGAAAATTAAAGAACAAAAGAGAAAATAGATGAGACCGGAACTTGAGGATTTAGTTCTGAATATTGGCGAAGCTCTTTAGTTATTAGCTTCTTTCATTACATCACAGAACCTGGGTGATAGTGGACAGGAATTAAGCAGGAGAATTTTGGGCAGAATTGAAATATCCTAATTGAAAATGAGTTCACAGAGTGATCAGTGAAAAACTAAATGAAGTTACAAATATATCTTTGTGTTGGTATTTAAGTCTGGTTGTTAACTAGATAAATGGGTGAAGACAGAGGCTAAATCCTGAAAACCACACTGACTCATTCATACAAACTAGGGGATATTTCAAAATAAGCAAAAGCTTGGGAAAGCAGGTTTACTATCACAAGAATCCAGGATTAAATTGGGAAGTCAGAGCATGAAGCTTGTAGTGTGATGGGGGGAGGGGGGGGATGAGCTTTTTTACCAGAAAAGATGCAGTCTACTAAAAGATAAGTGAAAAAAGGTTGCAGACAGGCATTATTCATGCTTCCTTGGTGGTTAGCTGGCCATTTATTGGTTTTGTACCATGGATAGAAAGGAATGGAGTTGGGGATAGAGAATTTTTTTAAAGGATTCGAACAATGAAGTGACTGTTTATTTTTTATTTTTATTAGTGAAAGACCATGAAGTACAGTTGTAGACTTACAAATTTTTGTGCTTGGGTTTCAGTTATACAATGATCGAGTACCCATCCATTCACCAGTGCCCATTCTCCACCACCAATGATCCCAGTATCCCTCCCACCCTCCCATCCCCCCATCCCACCCCGCCTCTGTGGCAGGGCATTCCCTTTTGTTCTCTCTCAATAATGATTTATCAGTACCATATAAGTGTGTTCAAAGAATTGGGTCATAGTCAGTGGTCATTTCTGAGTCTTTTCCTACTGAGACCACATTTGCTGCTACGTGCCATGGCTACCTTCTTGAAATTACCTCTTCTATATACTTTCATTATACCCCAGTTTCTGGGTAACTCCCCCATCTGCCTTATTTGTATATCCTTTATAGATCAATAGTCCCACACTTTTACTTATATTTTCTTTTGGTTTTGGGGCCCCACCAGCAATTCTCAGGGGTTTCTCTAGGGTATGCACTAAGGAATTACTCCTGGAAGTGCTCAGGGGGCCACATGGGAAGCCAGGGATCGAACCTGGGTCAGGGATCAAACCTGACTTGGCCATGTGCAAGACAAGTGCCTACGTACTGTACTCAGGCCCTCACTATTAATATTAATGCTTCCCAATGCTCTGTAATGGACGGTTGTGGTCTATACTTATTGTCTTCCTTAATCTTATAGCTTCAGTAACATCTGCAAATGGTTTATTCGATCCTCAACATATATTTTTTTAAATTCAATTATGTCTTTCTTGAAACTTAGCTTTGTGAATTTCCCACATTTGACTTGAATTCTCGAACATGTTTTAATTGTATTTAAAGAAAGAAAATGTGTACAGATGCCCACGTCTTGACTTTAATTATTCTAAGAATGCTTTATAGATAGAAAAATCCCACATGTGTATCCCTTATTTTTTATAAAAGCTAAACCATTAAATACAATAAAAGCTACACAGTCAGAGAAAATGTGACTATTTTTTATTTTATTTTTAAATTTTTATTAGTGAAAAACCATGAGATACAGTTGTAGACTTACAAATTTTTGTGCTTGGGTTTCAGTTATACAATAATCAAGTACCCATCCCTCCATCAGTGCCCATTTTCCACCACCACAGGTCCCAGTATCCCTCCTACTTCCCATCCCCCACATCCCACCCTGCCTCTGTAGCAGGGCATTCCCTTTTGTTCTCTCTCTCCTTTTGGGTGTTGTGGTCTGAACTCCCATTTGACCCAGCAATACCACTCCTGAGAATATATCCCAGAGAGGCAAAAAAGTATAGTCAAAGTGACATCTGCACTTTTTTGTTCATTGCAGCACTCTTTACAATAGGCAGAATCTGGAAAAAAAAACGGAGTTCCCGAGAACAGATGACTGGTCAAAGAAACTTTGGTACATCTACACAATGGAGTACTATGCAGCTGTTAGAAAAGATGAAGTCATGAAATTTACATACAAGTGGTACTACATGGAGAGTATCATGTTAAGTGAAATGAGTCAGAAAGAGAGGGATAGACATAGAAAGATTGCATTCATCTGGGGAACATAAAGTAACAAAATAGGTGACTATTTTTTTGAAACTCAATAAATCACTTCTGTGGCTAGAGAGAGAGTACAGTGGGTATGGTGGCTTTTCTTTTATGTGCCCCATCTGAATTCAATCTCAGGCATCAAACATGGTTCCCTGAGACTGTCAGGAGTGATTACTGAGTGCAGAGCAAGGAGTAACCCTTGAGCACCACTGGGTGTGCCCCCTTAAGCAAAAACACTAAATTGTTTTCAATGCAGCATGGGAGGGGAGGGGTAGTTGCTGACCGGAAGTGGACACTGTTGAAGGGTGTTGAAACAATGTATGCCTACAATCCAACCATGAATAACTTCGTAATCTCACAGTGACTAATTCAAAATAATAAATAATATTGTTAGTGACTAAGTCATGGGTGTACATTGCATGGACTATGCAAGCCAAAGAACTTGGCTGATTTATTTTTGCTTTTCAAATTGATTTGCTACTGACTTTGCTGTAATTTGCAAAGTGTAGGAGAAAATACCACAGAATGTCTTACATTTATATTTAGAATTCCCAACAAGATTTTTGTTTGGCAGATCTTAGGGTTGATCCAAACTTCTCATTTTCCAGATGAAGAAAATTAGATCCCTTAAGAGAAAAATAGTGTTCTAAGGTACACTGGCTTTCAAAGTCTAACTCTTTACCGCAGAAATAGAGAATGATTCCAGTGTCTTTGAAACTTCTTACAATTTCTCCCTTCACCTTTGAGACCCAATCTTTTGTGGTAGAATATTTTAGAATGAATACCAAGTCCTAGGATACCTGAATTGGAGGATGTGTAGAGGTAATAATCTGTCACTCTCACTGTCATCCTGTTGTTCATCAATTTTCTTGAGCGGGTGCCAGTAATATCTCTATTTGTCCCAGTCCTGAGATTTTAGCAGCCTCTCCTTACTCGTCTTTCCCAATGCTGCTATATTGGAGACTCTTTTAGGGTCAGGGGAATGAGGCCCGTTATTGTTACTGTTTTTGGCATATCGAATATGCCACGGGTAGCTTGCCAGGCTCTACCATGTAGGCGGGATACTCTCTGTAGCTTGCCGGGCTCTCCGAGAGGAAACACTGTGTCACTCTCTTCCGGAAGCTTTGTTTTATAGTCTCTGGATCTTGGCAGTTGATGAGATCACTGTCGATCCAACCCCTCTTCTGCTCCCTCCTTGAGTTGAAACTCATTTTATTTTATTTTATTTTTCTTTTGGAGTCACCCTCTGTGATGCTCAGGGGTTCCTCCTAGCTCTGCACTTGGGAATCACTCCTGGCAGTGCTCAGGGGGACCATGTGGGATGCCGGGGATGGAACACAAGTCAGCCACATGCCAAGCGAACTCCCTCCCCACTGTACTTTGCGTTCAGGCCTCCCAGATGAAACTCTTTTTTTAAAGTTTTTATTAGTGAAACACCATGAGGTACAGTTGTAGACTTACAATTTTTTGTGCTTGGGTTTCAGTTATACAATGATCGAGTACCCATCCCTCCACCAGTGCCCATTCTCCACCACCACTGATCCCAGTATCCTTCCCACCCCCCACACCCCTGGTCTTCCAGTTGAGACTCTTGCATGGCTCTTGCTTGTGGCAGGGGCACGGATGGGGAGAGGTGATAAGCAAGCTTGCCTCCAGCTTTGGAGGGCAACTCAGAGGCTTGTGTGAGTTCAGGTTGACTTTAGCCTGTTTATTTTTCTAAGGGCCACACCCTGCCGGGCAGAGCCTAGCTGGTCTGCGTTGAGGGCTGTGGGCCACACCAGCAAAAAGCTGCCAGGTATGGTGCAGATATAGAACTCTCAAGCCTGTGCTCTGCCTCTCACACCTCTCAGCCTCCCAGCCTGGGAATTGGGCATGGTGCCAGCCTCTGTGTTGGGGCATGAGGTAAGTCTCATGTGAGACATGCCGACTAGGGCAGGAGCTGATAGACTGGGTAGGGTCCTTACTTGTCCCCACTAACTCTGTCACCTGGAGACAATGACTTTTATTTTTGGGCCACCGGGAATGTTCTAGAAATGTGGAGAGGAAATACTGTGTCACTCTCTTTTGGAAGCTTTGTTTCTGCATCTTTTGTCTCTGGATCTTGGCGGTTGATGAGATAACTATTGATCCAGCCCCTCTTCTGCTCCCTCCTTGAGTTGAAACTTTTTATTTTAATTTTCTTTTGCGGTCACCCCCTGCAATGCTCAGGGGTTCCTCCCAGCTCTGCACTCGGGAATCACCCCTGGCAGTGCTCGGGGGGCGCGGGGGGGTGGGGTGGGACCATGTGGGATGCCGGAGATGGAACCCAAGTCAGCCACATGCCCCACTATGGCGTAGGCTAGCAGGCTTGACCTCGGGGTCCCTCATTTTGCCAACCCTCCAGAGTTGGGGCCCTCATTTTGCCAACCCTCCAGAGTTGGGGTCTGGTGTTGAGTCTGCAGAGATGGAGGCTCACATCTCAAGATCAGGCAGGTGGGGGCCTTAGCTGAAAGAGGCGCTCTCTGGCAGGTGCTCCTGCTTCCTTCTCTGGAAGCGCCTCTCTCCACGCCCTGCCCTGTGCAGACAGAGGTAATAATATAATTTATTTTTATTTATTTATTTATTTTTTATTAGTGAAACACCATGAAGTACAGTTATAGACTTACAAATTTTTGTGCTTGGGTTTCAGTTATACAATGATCAAGTACCCATCCCTCCACCAGTGCCCATCCTCCACCACCACGGGTCCCAGCATAACTCCCACCCCCCAACCCCCCATCCCACCCTGCCTCTGTGACAGGGCACTCCCTAATAATAATATAATTTAAAATAGTCAAACTTTCAGGAAGACGGAATATTTTCACTCAAAATATTATATAAAATCTATTGTTTCATCTGTTGATAGTCAATAAATATCTGTTGGACACAGGTTGCAGTAGTGACACACTCTATTTTCACAAGGGTCATATTCTATTATCAGTTCAGGACAGAGCTATTAGCAGGGTAAACTAATAAATGAACAATTTTAATTGACAGAGGTAATAGAAGCAGACTTTAGATAAAACACTCATTTGAAATAAATCAAGGATAAAAGTCACTCGAGTTAATGTATTGAAATTAGTATGTAGGTTCCAAATTATTTTGCTACTTTTATATTTCATTATGTTAATGTTTAAGGAGAGGGCCTCCAAATTGTGTGCTGCTAAATGTTGTTAAGGAAGATGGACCATTTGGATAAAGGATTAGCTTCTTAGGGCTGGAGTGATAGTACAGCAGGTAGGCCATTTGCCTTGCACACGGCCAACCTGGGTTCAATTCCCAGCGTCCCATATGGATCCCTGAGCACTCACAGGAGTAATTCCTGAGTGCAAAGCCAGGAGTAACCCATGTGCAACGCTGGGTATGACGCAAAAAAAGGGATAAGCTTCTTATGATTAAAATATGTTTTTTTAGTTTATTCATTCCTTAATCATTTGGATTAAACCCATAATTAAATATTGTGATAACTGGCTCCAGGAAAGCTTTGACGGTACTAAGATAAAGGACACGTAAGGATATATGGTGTGGGACAATGCCCCATGTTTGGTTGTGTAGCTTGGTATTGCTCAAAGTCACTCAGATGTGAAAGCAAGAGAGGGCTAAAACTTAGTCCACTTATGCTTACAAAGTTCAGTACTCTAAATAAGATTACATTTTTTTTCCTTTTTAAATTTTATTTTTTGATTTGATACTCCACATCTGGCAATGTTCAGGGTTTACTTCCAGCTTTGCACTGCTCAGGGATCACTCCTGGCAGGACTTAGGGACTGTTTGTAGTACCTGGAATGGAACCACTTGCAAGACAGATGCCCTACCTGCTGTACTATCACTAGGGCCCTGGCATTTTCTTTGAAGTAGGACCACCTTTCATTCTCTTCAAAGGTACACTGCTTGCACTGCAAGACCTATACATGCAAGGACAAGTACACCATGAGGGGATATGTTTTTCATCTGCATAAAAAAAACACTACCCAAGAAAGTTACAGTATTGATCCCAAGGATTTCTATGAAGAGGTGACATTTGAGACTGGATTAAAGTTTTTTTGTATGATAGTAAATAGACTAATGTTGTAGCAGAGAAAATGTGAAGAGGATGGAGGGAGCAGAATAAGAAAATCAAAGGGAGAAAGAGTACAAAGAAACTCTTCGGATACACTGAAAAGACTTCAGTATTTCTTGGAATATAATGGGATGTTATTGAAGGTCTGCTGTTAGGGAGATTCTGATTCTGTGGTACTTATAACAACCCACTCTCTGCTTGCTTATATCTGTTGTATAAATATCCTTCTCATGGGTGATTTCACAGTCCTGAAGGGATAGTTGAGAATAGATGTTGAGAATAGACTTGTAGGAGTGTGAGCCACTTGTACCACTTGGTTTGAAGACGCAAAAACTTCAGATTTCGGTGAGATCAGGTCAAGGAGGACCTCGTTTACAGTTAGGAAGTAGGGAATCCATCCTGTACGCAGTCGAGTTATTGGTGGATTTTAAGTAGAGGTAACATGATGATATTTGTGTTTTACAATGTGTTGGGGCAAGTTGAGTGTGTTATATGTTTATACTCTTTTTATAAATTTTATAAATGTGTATAGAGATACGAAATAACTTGTTTCACTAAGGAGAGTTGAAACCAATGTGGTTAAAACTGAAACACATAAATTAGTAGCAAAAGTGAAACTTAGTCATAGGTTTGCAAAATACACTTTTTGATAAAGCATCAATAAAGGGGGCATAGAAAAGATCTACTTTGGTGATTTTAGATGATTAATAGAATAACAGTGACAGGACATGTGGGAGGATGGCATTAGCAGCACATAATTATGCATCTTGAAAATAGTCCAATAAAAATGTCACTGTTGAAATGGGTTATTCCAAAAGTATGAATAATTTCCAAGAATTTTGAAGCAGTGAAAAAGTTGGAACTAAAACATAATTACTAATTGTACCTCTTTGTCTCTTTCTAGAAGAATAAGCAAATGGCTGAGGATTGCCAGTCATAATACAGATACATTAATAAACTATTTAACTTCAACACTAAAATATCCCTTAATTGCCCAAGGCTTAATAGTGTATAATCAACCTGACAGAGGAAATAAAAGTAGACTTTCGAAATAAACCAGTCATTTGAAATACATCAAGGATGAAAGTCAGAGTCTAGTTAACTTATTGAAATGAATACGCAATTCTGAATTATCTTCCTACGTCTATATTTCATTATGCTAACAATCAAATATGAGGGTTCCAAGTTGTGTGTTGCTAAATGGTGTTAAAGATTGAGAAAATGTTTGAATAAAATATTGGTTTCTTTCTCAGAGGGAAAAATATGTGAGTTTAAAAATTACACGTGGCTTCTTTATTTGGCTTAAGCCAGTATCGAGAGGCCTCTTAAACAAGGTGAAATTTGTCATTTCTCTTGGACTATCACCAAGAAGAACTAATTAGCAGGAAAAGTTTTCCCCTGCAGTCTGCAAAATTAGTCTTGAGGTCAAAATAAATGATAATGAGAAAGTTGGGTTATTAAGTCTAAGCATAGTTTCCAAAGGATAAATGTAAAAGGTCATTGAATAGAATATTATCGTGGAGATGCTTTCAAGCTTGCAGATTGAGACTTAGTTAATATAAATTGCTGAATTTAAAAAAATTTGCATCATATACTTTTCCTTCATCTCTACTGAATCATTAAACTAGAAAAAATAAGTTCCCCAGACATTTTATTATGAGTGTTGAATTCAAAATGTTCTGTTGTCTTAATTTTTCAATAGCAAACTATGGGCTTATTTTCTCAAGAAATCACACTTGGGTTTAAATAGAATTGGAACATTTCCTATAATTTTGGTTCAGTGAATAGGAAACTCATAGTTCTTTTGCCTTCCATTTGACTTTCATTCATATATTCCACAAATGTTTATTGAGAACGTATTTTGTGGAGGTCACTGTGGTTTGTAGTTTTGAAAGCACCAATGAACTCTTTAAGCATCTTGAATCCATCAAGGAGGTCACTTGGTGGGAGGAATAAAAACTACCTTTAAATTTACCTATCACATATACAATTTTTACAAGCATTATATGAGAAGTACAAATACAAAGTTATGGGGTCTCAGAAGAGATCATATTACTTATATTTGGGACATAAGTGAAAGTCCCAATTTTCATATGAAAAACACATGAAAATGGAAAGGAGGATGCTATTTCAGGTGGTAGAAATTTAAGCAAAAATCTGAAGCTGAAGAAGTACAGTATGCCTAGAAATGTAATTATTACATCATTGTAATGTAGTTATACTAATTATAAGACATTGTACTATTAATGAGTATATATCAAAAGAATAATGAGAAATTGGGTAAAATGTTTTAGCTAACACTTCAGCACCCATTGAGCAACACCAGAATATGTTCCAGAGAATTCTCCACAATGGGAATAGAAGAGTGAACAAAATAAGTCTTTAATCTCATGTAGCACAGAGAAATTCCTTGGATGGAAACGAGAAAGTTGACAGTCTGATCAGGGAGCCATCAAAAGTAGTCCTGCTGTAGTCTGATCATGGCCATTTAGAAAAAAAGGTCGGAGCTGGGGCGATAGTACAGCGGGTAGAACGTTTGCTTTGCACGTGGTCAACCTTGGTTCAATTCCCAGCATCCCATATGGTTCCCTGAGCACCGCCAGGAGTAACCCCTATGCATCACTGGGTGTGACCCAAAAAGCAAAAAAAAAAAAAAATAATAAAATAAAAGGTATTTTGCAAAGCAACTAGCAACGTGTTTTCACTAGCAGAAACCTGAACTAGAAAATCTGTGTTCTCCCACTTAATACCCATCGGAAGCCAAGTCACTTGCATAGCAAAATTAATAAAATTTGTGTATAATAAGTCATTTGGGGGCCCTCAAAGTGGTGCTCAGGAGAGCTGGGGATTCATCTTCCAGATTCTGAACCAACTGGGCTGGCAGTGCAAGGAAGGGGTGCAAAGATGAGGACTGCTCAGGTCCTGTGGTGCTGGGAATTATGCGGGTGCTCCCTGGAAGTGCTCAGAAACTTCTAAGCCTGTGGTCAGTGATTCCTGGGGATAAGTGCAAGACATGCACCTGTACCCAGAACTGTTTCTCTGGCCCCTAATAGCATGTCCCAAAGAATCATTTTCACCTCTATCATGCCATTTGTCCTTCTGTCAACCTCATGAGGTCAATTATTATTTTTATTTCCATTTTATTAGCTAATGCTTAGCAGCGAACTGATTCCCTGATGAGTGCATAGTTTAGAGTGGTCAAGATTCAAACCCAAGGGGGCTGGAGCAATAGCACAGTGGGTAGGGCGTTTGCCTTGCATGCAGTCGACCCAGGTTCGATTCCCAGCATCCCATATGGTCCCCTGAGAACTGCCAGGGGTAATTCCTGAGCACAGAGCCAGGAGTAACCCTTGTGCATCACAAGGTGTGAGCCCCCCCAAAAAAGATTCATACCCAACTCTTCAGTCATTCCAGATTCTTTGCTCTTTTTCTATAGTCTTCAGCTTCTGTAGAACTTAGAGCTCTAAGATCAATCTTCCAGTGCATGTTTTTTTTCCTACCTCATCTCTTGTTCCTTCATCCTGGCACTAGATACAGTGAAATTAGGAAATAATTATTTTAAATGCAGATTTATGAAAATCTTCTTAATTGTCAGATTTAATTCATATTAAAAAGTGTTACAGAATCTGTATAAGCACATGGCAAGGTTGGATCCCAATTGTATCGCGAATACTGATTGCTGGAGTTCTGGATTTATCTGAGTCTGCCAAACTCCCCTGTTGGAATTCTTTATCTCACCCTGAAGATCACCCATATTGATTTAATAGATCTTTCACAAAGGTGACTTCTTTCAAAGGCTACAGCAACATTTATCTTTCATGGGCTGTAAGACTGGCATATCCCTGGAGAGGAGCTGTATCGATTATTTATTAGAGCTTTCTCTCTGTGGTGCTGAGGTAGTAGGAGACTACAAAAGTAGACTCAGGATTTAGATAACTATTTGGAATGTTTGAAAGGCAGCAACAATCTCCTCATAAATTCTTCTTGCTGATACAACAGCTGCATTAAACGGCACTGAGGCATTTAGGATATTATATAACAGTTCCATAAAAGAGGCATTTTGGCATTACATAGATAAAACCAGCTGTAACAAATATTTTCCACATGTCTCTGAAGGCAACTATAAGGAACATTTCCATACAACTGAGATGTAATATCTTGTTGAAAGCTCATAACGGTTTTATTAGGGAACTGATATCACCCACCACCCCAGGTATTTTTTTTATATGTGGCTCTTATTAAAACACTGTCCTTTACACAAGCTACATTCTGTCTACTGAACTCTATTGAAAGGTAGAAACACATTTAACTAGATATATTTAACTTTATATATATAATATATACTATATATATATATCTGACTTGAGAATTTGTCCCTGGGTGATGAAATGACTTGCCTAAAGTTCCACTAGAAATATCTGGTATTATAACACCCAAAAGGAGAGAGAGAAGAAAAGGGTATGCCCTGCCACAGAGACAGGGGGGGATGGGGGGATGGGGGGTGGGAGGGATACTGGGATCTATGGGGGTGTGAAATGGGCACTGATGGAGGGATTTGTATTTGATCATTGTATAATTGAAACCCAAGCACAAAAATTTGTAAGTCTACAACTGTACCTCATGGTGTCTCACTAATAAAAATAAAATAAAATAAAATAAAATAAAATAAATATCTGGTATTGATGACTCTAGGTGGAGTGCTCTTTGTCCCATCTTACAACCTGTTTTCAGGGTTCTTTTTATTTATTTTTACTCTTTATTGTCCAAGAGCTTTTATTCTTTTTTAAAAATTTTTATTAGTGAGACACCACGAGGTACAGTTGTAGACTTACAAATTTTTGTGCTTGGGTTTAGGGTTCTTTAGATCATGAAAGGCTGGTTGTTCGTTGCTACTGCTTTCACATCCCCTCTCCACAAACTCTAACATCACCTACTCTGCTCTCATTTTGCTCTAGCCCATTTGTCTACTTGCTGCAACTTGAACATCTGGTGTGCTCCACTCAGGATCTTACCCTGCTTGTTCCTCGTAATTGCTATTTCCCAAGTGACTATTTTCCACCAATCACCTTTGCGAACTCCCTTGCCTCCTCCTCATTCTACCATGACCATCTCAGATACCCAAATTACCTCCACAGTACTCATGATCCCTCTTTATCAGGCTGAATAATCCTCTCCTATAGCATTTTTATCTTCTACTGTATTAGGTGAGTGCCTTATATTTGATGTACCCAGCTCACAATAAACTTTAGATGGAAAGAATATTCTGTTTACCATTGTATCTAAACTCATAGAACACAGCTGTGGTCGTAATTGTCCTCCAAATACTCTGCTGAGTGAACATTGAATACAATTTGCATTGAATAAGTTATTGTGCATATATCATTGGGGGGATTGGATTCATAACCGGCAATGCACAGGGGTTACTCCTGGCTTTGCACTCAGGTATTACTCCTGGCAGTGCTCAGGGGACCATATGGGATGCTGGGAATCGAACCCACATTGGCCGCATGCAAGGCAAACGGCCTACGTCCTGTGCTATCACTCCAGCCCTATTGATATATCATTGAGTCTCAGTCTAAACATCAAAGTTAAAATCAAATAACAAAGATAATCATGTGTTCCCTTGGATCCTTTGACATGGCCCCACCGATATCATAGTGTTGGAACTTGAATGAATAACAGAAATTGTCATACATTCTGCAGTATAAAATGAGGTTTCATTTATATTAGCTGAATATCTCTCCATTTTATCATTAGGATAATGGTCATATGTCTGATCAACTTCTATTTCTATGCTCTAAGCACTAACAACTAGAGAAGATGTGATTGGATGTGTTTCAAAAAATGGTCTCGCACACAACTGGCATGTGGGGTTTGGCAGATTCTTTTCTAATATCTTAGAGGGTCTATTATCTAAAAAGTAGCAGGACATGGTTCTCCAAATAACTAATGAATTAGACCTAAGCTACTTCTCATGAGACAGAAACATGAATGATGGACCCTTTGTAATTGATTCATTTTTGGTCTATTAATGATTCTTTTCTACTTATCCCTGGGAGTTCATGCATCTGACAGAAAAGCAGCTTCTAAAATAGGTTCTCTACACGTTGGCCAACTGAATCATCTTCCACAACCAAATTGCATTTAAGTAAATAGAGCCCAATTTCTTAGCTCTTTGTTCAGTAAACTACATTTGTCTTACAGGGTCATTATGGAGGTCATCCAAATTTTCTTTAAATGCAGCTACTATTGCATAAACATGGCTTTAAAATTTTACTTTGAAACGTTATATATTTTCAAATATGAGCTTTTGGTGGATAGATTCTGTGTCTTTATCAGTTTTCCAGAATTTTTTCTAGAACAAACTGATGAGAAGTTTCTTGAATTAAAATGATATCCAGTGAAGTTGTTTTGCTGTAGAAGTTTGTGTTCTGAATCTGCTTCCTCATTATTGGTCTTTACCTCATCCCTTCCCTGCCATTCACACACCTCCTCCGGGTTGCTTCGTGCCTCTTTTAGCATGTCATGAAATTCCACAGAGGTCTAATTCTCTCATACATAAAATCACACAGAACACTCCACTGATATGCAATTGTGCTAAGTCATTTACATAGACATATATAGTTGATTAAAAGTCTCTCAGGCATATGACTATGCGATATTCTGATGCATATATAAAAAATACTCACACTCTCCCACATGTGCTTAGTCATTCCTCTTCACTGACAGCATCCCAACGTTTTCCACAGATGATCAAATTCACTGGAATTTGAGTCTCTCCCTTCTCCCTGATGAGAAATTTATCTATGATTGGAGATAAGCAGTAGGAAATGAGAGATATAGGAAATATGGTTGGGATATCTTAGATATATGCTTCAAGTATTTTTTTTTGCTTTTTGGGTCACACCTGGTGATGCACAGGGATCACTCCTGGCTCTGCACTCAGGAGTTATCCCTGACGGTGCTCAGGGGACCATATGGGATGCTGGGAATCGAACCTGGGTCGGCCGCGTGCAAGGCAAATGCCCTACCTGCTGTGCTATCACTCCAGCCCCGCTTCAAGTATTTTGAATGATATATTTGATACATTACCATTTACAGGAAAGCACCTGCCATTAAAATATTCAGAATCTTATCAGTGAAGTAATCATTTACTGTAATAAATATGTGTGTTAGGTAATGGTATTTGACTTCTTAAAAACATTTTTATCGGGGCTGGAGTAATAGCACAGTGGGTATGGCATTTGCCTTGCACACAGCCAACCCTGGTTTGATTCCCAGCACCCCATATGGTCCCCTGAGCACCACCAGGAATAATTTCTGAGTGAGAGCCAAGAGTAACCCCTGTGCATTGCCAGGTGTGGCCCAAAAAGCAAAAAACAAACAAACAAAAAAAAAACCCACCTTTTTTATTGAATCACTGTGAGATAGACCCTTACAAAGCGGTTCATGATTGGATTTTAGTCATACAGTATTCCAACACCCACCCCTCCACCAGTGTATATTTCCCAGCACCAGTGTCCCCAGGTTCCCTTCCATCACTGCCACCCCAACCCCTGCCTGCGTCTATGGCAGACAATTTGACTTTCTTGTCTTGTTTTGGGGGATTGTACTTGGCAATGCCTGAGTGTTACTACTGGCTTGGAAGTCACTGCTGAAAGTGCTTGGAGACTGTGTGGTCCTGGGGATCAAACCCAGGACTCCTGCAGGTAATGCATGTGCTTCAGCACAATTATCTAACTCCCCAGCCCTGGCATTTGACTTTTTATTTTATTTAATTTTATTTATTTATTTATTTTTTAATAGTGAGAGACCATGAGGTACAGTTGTAGACCTACACATTTTTGTGCTTGGGTTTCAGCTATACAATGATCAATCACCCATCCCCCCACCAGTGCGCATTTCCCACCACCACGGATCCCAGCATCCCCTCCCCCCCCCCAGCCCCATCCCACCCTGCCTCTGTGGCAGGGCATTTCCCTCTCTCTCCTTTTGAGTGCCGTGGTCTGCAAAAGAGGCATTGAGTGGCAATCATGCTCGGTCGACAGTCGGTCGACAGTCTACCCTCAGCATGCTCTCCCATCGTGGGCGGATTCTCCCAACACCCTTTATTTGGTGTTCCCTTCTCTTTCTGAGCTCCCTTTTCCCCTAACATGTGTGGTTGTCCTCCGGGTCATTGAGTAAAATTCCTGGGCATTTGACTTTTTAATATGAAAAATCTTTCAGACAGTAAGTGACTATAATTCATAGAACAATACCCACGTAGTGGAAAAAGCATGGAAAGTCTACCTTGAGTGTTCAATATAATTCTGATTGACACGAGAATCAAATTAACCAAGGCCGGGCAGGGGGAGGGAATACAATGCTATTAGAGATAGCAGATAATAGAGCTGAACTACACGTGGGCCCAGCAATCAAGCTATTGCCAACATCCAGATGGGAAATCTTTAAGATCAACATGTTATTGAGTAATTACTTAGAGGATCTTTGTGTGTGGGGGGGGGGGGGGAATAATTACACATAGGAAAAATACTGGTTATGACCTGCTTAACAAAACTTTTAAAAATGGTAATATTAAAGTATTATAAGGTAAGGTAAAGGTAAAGGTAAAGGCCCTCCCGTTGATCGTCGATTTGCTCGAGCGGGCCCAGTAACGTCTCCATTGGAGACTTTGTTGTTACTGTGTTTGGCATATCGAATACTATCGGTAGCTTGCCGGGCTCTCCGAGAGGGGTGGAGGAATCGAACTCGGGTCGGCCATGTTGGCCGCTTGTAAGGCGAACACCCAACCGCTGTTGGGGGCGGGGGGTAACCAGCAGTGATGAGGGCTTCTTTCTGGCTCTGTGCTCAGATTTACTCCTGGGGTTGCTTGTACCGGCAAGGGAATGAACTCTATGTAGTGTTAGAGATTGGACCGTTATGCACAAGTCCCTTACCCTCTGTACTCTTTCTGGCCCCAGACTATTATCAAGTAACTTACATGCACCTGAAAGTTCTTCAAAAATACAGGACTATAAATAAAAATTAATCCAGAGATAGAAGAAATGTAATATACTTTAGGTAAACAAGACATAAAAATTAACCCAGAACCAATTGAATGGAAAACAGATTAGGAAATAAATTGCTCAAAATCAATAAAAAATATTTAAATATACTGGAGGAAACTTATACACATATATACAAAGATAGGGATGGGATAAGATTTCACACTAGAAACAGAACAAGAAAGAAAAGAATGGAGCAATATCTTTAATTTGATAGGATAAATTTATAAATAGAAAAATCTCTATCCAGCAAAAACTATTGTAAAAGATGAAGTATAAGTATAGGGTTTTCTAAACATTCCAGTGGTAAGAGTATTCACTGCCAAGAAAGGTTCAAGGAAATCATCAAAGAATATAGAAAATCTTACCAAGAAGAAATAGAGACTGTTATAAAACAAGAGCAGTAAAATATAACTAAATAGTTTCTAATCATTTTTGGAAATTTTTTTTTATTTTTGAGCCATACCTGGTGGTGCTCAGAGTTTAATTCTGGCTCTGTGCTCAGGCATCACTACTGGCAATGTTCAGAATCATATGTAGTTCCACAAGGAAGGCAAGAACCTTCTGTCGCCCACCCTTAAAGTTTCTGTCATAAACTATGGGCTAGAACTTGTCTCTTTAACAAAACATTGCAAACTCAGAGCAGCATGGACCCAAGGTTCCGAACCACTGGTATTTTCTTAGGTCTTTGAGTTTTATTTATTTTTTTCCCTTTATTTTTTTATTTTTTTTTACAGTTGTAGATTTACAATTTTTTGTGCTTTGGTTTCAATTATACAATGATCAGATACCCATCCCTCCACCAGTGCCCATTTTCCACCACCATGGATAATATCCCTCCCACCCCCATTCCCCCATCCCCCCTGTCTCTGTGGCAGGGCAATCCCCTGTGTTCTCTCTCTCCTTTTGGGTGTTGTGGTCTGCAAAAGAGGCATTGAGTGGCAAACATGTTCAGTCCATAGTCTACTTTCGACATGCATCTCCCCTCCTGGGAGGATCCTCCAAACACCCTTTATTTGGTGCTCCCTTCTCTATCTGAACTGCCCTTTCCTCTAGGATACCCGGCTGGCCTCTAAGTTATGGAGTAATCCTCCTGGTGCTGATCTCAGCTATTCTTGGGTATTAATATCATACTTTGTTACTTTATATCCCCCAGATGAATGCAATCTTTCTATGTCTATCCCTCTCTTTCTGACTCATTTCGCTTAGCATGATACTTTCCATATTGTACCACTTGTATGTAAATTTCATGACTTCATCTTTTCTAACAGCTACATAGTACTCCATTGTGTAGATGTACCAAAGTTTCTTTAACCAGTCATCTGTTCTTGGGCATTCAGGTTTCTTCCAGTTTCTGGCTATTGTAAAGAGTGCTGCAATGAACAAACAAGTGCAGATGTCACTTCGACTATATATTTTTGCCTCTCTGGGATATATTCCCAGGAGTGGTATTGCTGGGTCAAATGGGAGCTCAATTTCTAATTTTTTGAGAATCGTCCATACTGTTTTCCAGAAGGGCTGAACCAGTGGACGTTCCCACCAACAGTTAAGGAGTATCCCGAGTTTTATTTTTTAATTAGACATTTTATTGAGATACCAGAATTTGCATTACTGTTGACTATACTTTTCTTGAATACATCATTCCGATACCACACCCAGCATTAGAGAACCTGCTTCCCTCCACCAGTATCTCAAGGACCCCTCCCCACGATCCCATCCATGTAAGCTGTGCTTTGCACCAACACACCTTTTTTTTTCCCTTTATTTTATTTTATTTTTTTTTTACAGTTGTAGATTTACAATTTTTTGTGCTTTGGTTTCAATTATACAATGATCAGATACCCATCCCTCCACCAGTGCCCATTTTCCACCACCATGGATAATATCCCTCCCACCCCCATCCCCCCATCCCCCCTGTCTCTGTGGCAGGGCAATCCCCTGTGTTCTCTCTCTCCTTTTGGGTGTTGTGGTCTGCAAAAGAGGCATTGAGTGGCAAACATGTTCAGTCCATAGTCTACTTTTGACATGCATCTCCCCTCCTGGGAGGATCCTCCAAACATCCTTTATTTGGTGCTCCCTTCTCTATCTGAACTGCCCTTTCCTCTAGGATACCCGGCTGGCCTCTAAGTTATGGAGTAATCCTCCTGGTGCTGATCTCAGCTATTCTTGGGTATTAATATCATACTTTGTTACTTTATATCCCCTAGATGAAAGCAATCTTTCTATGTCTATCCCTCTCTTTCTGACTCATTTCGCTTAGCATGATACTTTCCATATTGTACCACTTGTATGTAAATTTCATGACTTCATCTTTTCTAACAGCTACATAGTACTCCATTGTGTAGATGTACCAAAGTTTCTTTAACCAGTCATCTGTTCTTGGGCATTCAGGTTTCTTCCAGTTTCTGGCTATTGTAAAGAGTGCTGCAATGAACAAACAAGTGCAGATGTCACTTCGACTATACATTTTTGCCTCTCTGGGATATATTCCCAGGAGTGGTATTGCTGGGTCAAATGGGAGCTCAATTTCTAATTTTTTGAGAATCGTCCATACTGTTTTCCAGAAGGGCTGAACCAGTGCACATTCCCACCAACAGTGAAGGAGTGTCCCTTTCTCGCCACATCCACGCCAGCATCGGTTGCTTTTGTTCTTTTGAATGTGGGCCAGTCTCTGAGGTGTGAGATGGTATCTCATTGTGGTTTTGATCTGCATCTCCCTGATGATTAATGATGTAGAGCATTTTCTCATGTGCTTTTTTGCCATTCGGATTTCTTCTTTGAGAAAGTTTCTGTTCATTTCATTGCCCCATTTTTGGATGGGGTTGGATGTTTTCTTCTTGTGGAGTTTAACCAGTATTTTGTATATCCTGGATATCAACCCCTTGTCAGATGACCAACACACCTTTTACACCAGGTTTCTGTTTTCACTAGCGTACTAATTAGACATTTACAGGAAACTTTGTATCTCAAGATTACATACTTCATTAAAGCAATTTACTGACCTCGGATCCAAAGAAAAAGGTTGAGGATATTTAATTGTGACTACTTGTTTATTCAGTTGGGTAGTACCATTTTTACATTTTCTCATGAATATATGAAAAGCTCTTTAACTTTCTTAAACTTTTATAACCACAGTTAAGTGTGTTGTGGTTATGCTTATGTTAATTGAATGAATCATGCATAAAAGGAAGATAGTTTTCATTGAGCCCTTGAAATTCTGGGTCAGATTTGTTCACTGAATCCCCTTACTTTTCATGGCAATACACTTGTTTGCATTTGATCACAAGAGTATATTCTTTCTACCAAGTCACAATTAATCAAAAGAATTCCTTCACTAAAGCACTGCTTAGATTAGCATTTCTTTAGTGTGATTCTTTTTTAATCAGTTGTGACCAGCCCACTAGTAAGGAACACATAGAGTTAATACTTAGTAAGCTTGTTCAGAAAAATTTCCTGGTATCTCACTACAGAGTCCCAGTTTCATGGGTAGTAATAAAGATCACTGTTTCACAGGTTAAGGAGTTTATCGGAATTGAGGAGAATCAAGCAAAGAATATCTTACCTAATTTATAAATACTCACTTAATCACTTAATCACTTAACTTCCCGTTAGTCGTCGATTTGCTCGAGTGGGCGCCAGTAACGTCTCCATTTGTCCCTGTCGCGTGCTAGTGTAGCCCAATGGCATCTGTTCGCTCCGGGAACATGAAGGGCCTCAAACTGATCGTTCACGATCTTGACGAAGAAGTCTGACCATCTGGTAGGTGGGCGGCCACGCGGTCTTTTGACATCCCGTGGAATCCAGTCGGTAACAGCTCTAGTCCAGCGGTCGTCTTTAAATCTCATTACGTGACCAGCCCATCTGATTTTCGACACCTTGGCAAATGAGACAGCGTCCCTGATTCTTGATCGTCGACGGATGTCAGAACTCTGGATTCTTTCTCTCATTTATAAATACTGTACATAAAATTTGGAAAAGTCTACATTGGACTTGCTTTCCTGTCCTTTGCAAGAAGAAAAACAATAAAATCTTTTACGATGTCCAACTGAGTATTTCTTATGTAAAGTTTTAGACAGAGTAATCTAAGAACCATAACAATTCTTAATATTATGTGCCTCTATATTTATTTGCAAAGCAAACTCTGGGATGTCTGTGTGATTAACGTCCTTATTGTACCTATTGGAATAAAGAGGAAAAACATAGTGAGGAAAATATTAAAAGAAATTTTTAGAAATTATTAATGATAGGAAAAGTGAGTGGACTGGAGTGATAGCACAGAGGGTAGGGTGTTTGCCTTGCACACAGCCAACCCGGCCGACCCGGGTTTGATTCCTCCACCCTTCTCAGAGAGCCCGGCAAGCTACCGAGAGTATCTTGCCCTCACAGCAAAGCCTGGCAAGCTAACTGTGATGTATTCGATATGCCAAACACAGTAACAAGCATCACAATGGAGACGTTACTGGGCATGCTCGAGCAAATCGATGGACAGTGACAGTGACAGTGACAGGAAAGGTGAGTATTGTGAGAAAAAGGTTATAAAAGTCAGGAATAGGATACAGCCTTTCACATTGCGAGGTGCAAGGCTATTATTCAAGGATTGCATATGGTTAGGAGCTTAGTTCATTCCATTGTTTATTCTTTTTCTGGACACTCATAAATATTTAACTACTTTTAGCTAATTAGTTAGCTAGTGAGTTCCTAAAGGACTTCGAAGTAGTTTAAAGATATTTTTTACTACATCATATTGCTTCCCAATTATATTCACAAATCATCAATAATTAATGAATTATTTGTTATCTTTTGTGATCTCGACCCTGGGGGCTCATCTTTGTTTTTTTTATGTACCACATATCTTAATATTTATTGCTTACTTTTCATTAAAGGTCCTATACTTGAAGAATTTTCTTGATAGTTTCTAGACTTGTATCCAGCACAAATATTTTTGTTCTTTGAACACATAGCCTTGTGTGTGTGTATGTGCTTGTGGCCTTTTGGACATAAAATTCTTGTTAAATTTCCTATCAATGCCTTAGTTAAAAACATTTTTTTACTTTCTTAAAAACAGGGGGAAGCACGAATGCAGTCCCCCACTACCACAAATTGTGCAGTCGAATTTCCCACATCTGGGGAAATTGCAGGGGTCAGCACATCTGGAGTGTGATGGAGATGCCTTGCCCTGGGAAAATGACCTGCGTGATCATGGCATGCAAGTATTTAAGTATTAAATGCTTTAGATTTGTAACTGCATTTTTGCTTTTTGAAATATTCATCTTACTGATTCTCTACTCAAATAAGTTTAATAGAATATTTGTAGGAGAATTTTGAAAATCCAGGAAATGTGAAGAATTTACCAAGAAGTAAGTAGAATACTCCATGTTCTGAATATTGTGATCATTTATAGATAAACATTGAAAACTACATAAAATAATATTTTACAGAAGAATGACAGAAAAGTCAATATTGAATTATCAGATTGGGTTTTTTTTCCTGGATAAACTTCACTATGCCTCTATGTTATCTCATATAATATCATATTACAAGTGAAATAATATGAAATTCTATTACCTAGAGATAGTGTGAAAACCGAAAATGTAATGTTCTCATGTTGCTATAATGTACTAGTTAAAATTATAAGTTAAAAATAGTAAGTTGGTTAATGTTCATTTTTTGTGTTTAAAATGGTAATGAACAGAAAAAAAGAGAGAGGATTAAGCCAAGTGATTTTTAATATCTCTTATAGAATTTATAAGTAAGGAATTTTATGTTCTGAGATTTTTATGAAGAGTAATTTTAGAGGGCACACAACAAAATTGAAAGATGAAGGCATATGGAGGGAGTTTTGTTTGTAGTATTTCAGGATTCTGGAGCGATAGCACAGCGGGTAGGGCGTTCGCCTTACAAGCGGCCAACATGGCCGACCCGAGTTCGATTCCTCCGCCCCTCTCGGAGAGCCCGGCAAGCTACCGAGAGTATTGGATATGCCAGACACAGTAACAACAAAGTCTCCAATGGAGACGTTACTGGGCCCGCTTGAGCAAATCGACGATCAACGGGAGGGCCTATTTCAGGATTCTAGTTCCTATCACGCCTCTCATTGCGAGGTATAGTAGAAGTAAGTTGAACGTACAACATCAGAGATTTTCAACTGTTGATAATAAAGAATAGTATTTTTTTTTATAAATTAGCTGCCATGTTTCTCACAAATTCACTCTTTCTACTGGCACAAATCAGAAAGAACAAGAACAACCAGCGCTGGTGCAGATGTGCAGAGAAAGGGACTCTCATTCATTGTTGGTTGGAATGCCGACTGGTCTATCCTTTTTGAAAAACAATATGGGCATTCCTTCAAAAATTAGAAATTGAACTTCCATATGATCCCACAATACCACTTCTGGGAATATATCCCAAGAGTGCAAAAAGCACAGTAGAAATGACATCTGCATCTGTATGTTCATTGCAGCACTTCTTCTAATAGCCAGAATCTGGAAACAACCCCAGTGCCCAAGAAAAGATTCTGGTTAAAGAAACTTTTTTAAAATTCCATTCTACACAATTGAATACTATGCAGTTGTTAACAGAGGTAAAGTAAAGAAATTTGCTTATAAGTGGGTAGTCATGGAGTGTATCATGCTAAAGTGAAATTAGTCAGAAAGAGAGGGGCAGACATAAAAAGACTGCACTCATTTGTGGAATATAAAATAACATGATATGAGACTGGCATCCAATGACAGTAGGTACAAGGCCTAGGTATATTGCTCCATAGTTGGAAGCCTGCCTCATGAGCTGGGGGAGAACACAACTGGAATATAGAAGGGATCATTAAGGCAATGATGGGGGATTGGAGGGATTATTCGGGATGGGAGATGTGTGCTGAAAGTAGATAAAAGACCAAACAGGTTAGATTCTCTGTATCTGTATTGCTAACCATAATGCCCAAAAGTAGAGAGAGACTATGGGGGAACTCATCTGCTATAGAGGCAGGGAGAGGGTGGGGATGGTGCGTGGGAGATACTGGAGACATTGGTGGTAGAAAATGTGTACTGGGTGGAGGGATGGGTGTTTGATCATTGTATGACTGAAACTCAAATATGAAAGTGTTGTAACTGTATCTCATGATGATTCAATAAAAAAAAGAAAAAAAATCCACTCTTTTTGCTATTTAAAAGTAGAATGCATTGGGAAAAGTTCTTGTAAATGTGTTTTATATATTCTCAGTAAAGGTTCAAATTGGGAAGAAGGGATAGAGGGCATTGTATTGATTATTTCAAAAGTGATATTAAGGGATCACAGAGAGAGCTCAACTGAGTAAGCACAGTTTTTGCATGTGGGAGACCTGGGTTTGTTTCCCAGCAGCACATGTTACCCTGAGCACTGCCAGGAGTAATCCCTGGATAGCTGTGGTGTGGCCCCAAACCAAAATAAATAAATTAAAATTCTTAATAGTATGAATATGTGATCTTTCTAATTTTCCCTTTTTGAGATATAATTAACATTGGTCATTTTATAAGTCTACAGCATGATAATTTGATACAACTTGATATTACCCAAGTATTATTATCCTAGGGTTAGTTATCACCTCCACCCCCTCACCAAGTTACCTTTTACCTATGTGATACATCATATATATTCTGAGTTTACTAATGTTATAATCAGAAGTGTTACCCTTTGGGTTGTATCTTTCCATTTTCTTCAGTTTCTCCATCCCTCCACCACTAACTAGTAACTACCATTTTACTCATTTTCTATGATGGGGATTCAGCTGGATTCTACATATGTGTATTCATGAGATATTTATCATTATTTGAATATTTGACAGCATAAAGCTCTCAAAGCCCATCCATATTGTGATAGATGACACATTTTCTCCTTTCTTATGGGATGTATAATATTCCACTGTATATATGTGCCACAGCCTCTTCTATTCATACATAGACAGGTTGAACCCTCTGCAACACTGGGCATATCCATGGCTCAATTTAGGTTATCCAAACCAAGGTAAGCCAAATTATTCAAGTATCCCAGGTATCTGAGTGGCTTGTAGGTAGACTTCTTGATGGAGTCTTTGATGCATATTGTTGAATCCACTTCCTTTAAATGTGTTTCAAGTGTGTTGTCTGCTACTCACCAAGCCTCCTTCTAACCTTAGTCATACAGCTCACAATTCAGAACTAACTATAGGGAAATGAGCTCTGCGATTGCATCCCACATGGCTGGGAAGCCAGGTGCTCATGCACAGGCATGGTGTATGTTCCTTGGCAGGAAAAATCAAGGATCAAAAGATTTCCCTTCACAGTGAGTGTGCCACATTGGGTAACAAGAATTAAGTCAATGGTGCTCTTATTCTTTCTCTTAGTGAAACTCGTATTTATTGCTGTAATGGTATGCTGCAACTTGACCTCTCATCTGTGGACAATTTTCTACGACAGTTCTCTTGAGGTTCTCTGCACACAGCTGAGAAGTTGGGGCAGGTTTATAGGCCACTGTCAGGTCCAGGTCCAAGATCAATGTCTCTGTCTAATACCCAGGAAACAGATGGATGAGATTTCTCCCCGGGCCCTCTGATTGTGTGGATGGGTCCCACAGCTGCATAAGAATATTTTGACTGTGGACTGATGTAAAATTATTAAGGGTGGGGAGAGGTGTTTTATCCAGTTGCTGACTATGTAAGTCTCCAATCTTTAAGTTGTAGTTCTCTTTATACAGGTCCTTTACCTCCTTAGTTAAGCTAATTCCAAAGTATTTGATATTCTGAGGAACAATTCTGAACAGAATTCTTCTCTTTGTTCTCTTTCATTATTTGAATATAAGAAAGCAGTTGTATTGAGTATTTTTCTGGCCCCTCATTGGTTCATATATGTTTCAGAGTGTAATTTCTTCCTGGTTTACTTATCCCTTGAAATATTCTTTTTTTTATTAGTGAAACACCATAAGGTACAGTTATAGACTTACAAATTTTTGTGCTTGGATTTCAGTTATACAATGATCAAGTACCCATCCCTCCACCAGTGCCCATCCTCTACCACCATGGGTCCCAGCATCCCTCCCAACCCCCATCCCCCCATCCCACCCTGCCTCTGTGGCAGGGCATTCCCTTTTGTTCTCTCTCTCTCATTTTGGGTCCTGTGGCTTGCAAGAGAGGCATTGAGTGGCAATCATGTTTGGTCTATAGTCTACTTTCAGCATACTTCTCCCATCCTGGGAGGATCCTCCCAACACCCTTTATTTGGTGCTCCCTTCTCTATCTGAGCTTCCTTTTCCCCTAGCACATGTGGCTGGCCTCCAAGTCATGGGGCAAAATTCCTGGTACTAATCTCAGCTACTCCTGGGTGTTAGTCTCTGATTTTGTTACTTTATGTTCCCCAGATGAATGCAATCTTTCTGTGTCTATCCCTTTCTTTCTGACTCATTTCGCTTAACATGATACTTTCCATGTAGTACCACTTGTATGTAAATTTCATGACTTCATCTTTTCTAACAGCTACATAGTATTCCATTGTGTAAATGTACCAGAGTTTCTTTAACCAGTCATCTGTTCTTGGGCACTCAGTTCTTTTCCAGATTCTGGCTATTGTAAAGAGTGTTGCAATGAACAAATATTCTTTATATATATTTTATTTTCATAAAAGTTAACAATAGTTCATTACAGATAATATTCAAACACCAATTCTGCCACTGAGCACCTTTTAGAAGTATTTTGAAGAGAGAAAAATAAAAGGTGTATTAATACTGATATCTTCAGTGGCATTTTCCTTGGGCAGTGATCTACATGACAACTAGTAAGTTGGGTTTACTTCCTTAATGGTGCGTAGGAATATAACCTAGATATTGTTAAATATGCAAGTAAAAATGTGCCTTCCTTGAGAATTTTTGTGCTACTAAGAGTTTATGGACATTTTTGTAGACAGAAGCCAACAACTAATGGGTTCATCAATCAATAATTATGCTAATTAGGACTGAGATTATGGTATTAGCAGCTGTTGGAATGAATATACATTCAACTGGATAGAGGCCTGTTTAAAATATATATTCACTTCTCATTTAAAAGTAAAAGATGAACATTTACTAAGTGGTTCCCAATCGATGAAGACTTACCACTGTTATACTTGACATCTTAGGTCTGCATGATAATCTCCCAGATCAGATGGAAAGCTTAAAGGACATGAAAACTAATTTTCAGAGATAGAAGTGATCAGGCACGTATAGGGCACACATCATTGTCCTATTTCACTGGCATGATTTCATTCATATACCTCTGTTTGAATTAAGGGAGGCAAAGAAATTCAGTTTATCACTACTGGTTTGCTAGCAATTCCTGTGATGTTGTTCTTCTGGTTAACAAGGAATGCATAAAAATATATGAATAATTGCAGTGCTTGAATATTGCAAATGATTGAAATGGACTCAATCTATGGCACCCCAACTGACCCCTGATCTCAGCTAGGAGTGATCCCTGAATTCAGAGCCACGGGCAAACCCTGAACACCACTGGGTGTGGCTACCCCAAAATACAATTGCCTATTACTTCAGTTTTTCCAAAATATTTCTTCACAGCATTTTCACACATGATGCACCTCTGAGAGCACTTTATCTTAAACACTACCAAATCTCATGTAGTCACTGAATTTATCTCAATAAAATTTTATATGGCACTTTATGTTTTGATGACCCATGACCTAAAAAGGGAAGGTGAATTATCAATATCTCTTTTATAGACACATAGTATAGAATGGTGGGATAAGCAGTGGTGACTATAATAAATCAAATTCAAAATGAACAACTGGAAAACAGAGAAATCCAGAATCTAGAGCAATACTAGAATTCTGATGAACAGATACTGTGAAATTTTCCTGTCATAGCACTGAATAAAGTTCTATGATAAGCCCCTAATTGTGTTTACTTGGAGGAGCTCCACTACATTCTGGCTACACATTCTAGAATACTCTTTATTGTCCATTATTCTTCATTGCCACATCCAAAGTGGGAGAGGAAGTTATGAATAATAGTTCTAACAGCTGACAGCTGAGCAGGCCAGGCGACTAAATATAGCCCATAGTGTTTACTGGTAAATAGCTAGGCCATGGTGTTCTCGACTAAAACAGACAATTCCATACAACAGTGATTTCCAACTGTTGGTCCATAGATAGTGCCTATCCACAAGCTTAAAAACATTGAAAATTACTTTTGTATAATATCAATAGCATTTGATTTAATAGCATTTAATACTTTTGTACAATATTAACAGCATTTGAATCAATAGTATTTCATCTCAGTATTACCTTGGTGAATAAGGTAAAGGTAAAGGTCCTCCCGTTGATCATCGATTTGCTCGAGCGGGCCCAGTAACGTCTCCATTGGAGACTTTGTTGTTACTGTGTTTGACTGTTTAACCTTGATGAATGAAGCGAAAGAACCAGATCATTCAGAAATCATGACTAAACACAAATGAAAAGCAAGAGTATTATACAACAACCAAAAATAACCAATATTTAGGTAGAAGTGATAGCAAGGCAAACATATGCCGGACCTGATTTCTATTCCCAGCACCCCATATGGTCCCTGAACCCTGCCAGGAGTGATCCCTAAGTACAGGTAGGAGTAAGCCCTAAGCACAACCAGCTGTTGCCAAAAATAAATAAATAAATAAACAACATCACCCATTTCTGGTACCCATGGCCTCACAACGTTCCTTCTACATGCTTAATACAAGTTATGATAATAAATCAAAGAACTGTCCTGTTTCCTGATAGATTCTATCCAGAACATTCCTTAGTTTCATTCTAGCTATGCACCGTAAGCCTATCAGCCCAAACAGTCACATCAGCTGACATCCCAATTCCTCCCAGCAACTCCCCATGATATGTCGGAGACTAAAGCCTCAAAACCTCAAAATGCAACTCTATTTGGAGAGTCAACCTTTGAAGAACTGATGAAATGAAAATGAGATCTTCACAGCCGGCCCTACTGCAGGCTGGCTGACACCTTTATAAAAGGAGATGGAGCCTCATGAAAGAGGTGGGCCGGTACAGAAAAGAGCTGTGCAAGGAGCCAGGGAGAAGTTGAGAAGAGGTCTCAGGAACAATCAGCCGCTCTGATCCCACCTCAGGCTCAGATTTTCAGCCCCCCGAACTGTGAGAAGGAAATTTTTGGCGGAGCCATCTCAACTGCAGTATTTGTTGTGGTAGCTCTCCGAAACTTATAGCCCCTCATCACTGTGTCTTACAGCAATTCCTTACTGCATTCAGTTACAAAACCTTTTGGACTAGTTTTCCCTGGTTCTTGTTCACACTGGGCTTTCTCAGGCATGTGGGGCAGCAGCATCTCTGGCAAATATACAAGTGTTTTGTAATGTGCTTCTTATAACAGTTTGGGACCCAATACATTTTTAACAGAGATCTTTATATTATTATGTAATTTTGCGATAGCCCAGTGGTAGGGCATTTGCCTTGCACGCAGCCATCACAGCCAAGCCGGGCTCGATTCCTCTGCCCCTCTCAGAGAGACCGGCAAGCTACCAAGAGTATCTCGCCTGCACAGCAAAGCCTGTCAAGCTCCCCGTGACATTTTTAATATGCCAAACACAGTAACAAGTCTCAAAAAATAGAGATGTTACTGGGCTCGCTCGAGCAAATCGATGAACAACGGGAGGACAGTGACAGTGACAATATTTTTATATCTATAGAAGCACTGTAGCACTGTCATCCCATTGTTCGTCGATTTGCTCAAGCGGGCACCAGTAAGGTCTCCATTGTAAGACTTGTTACTGGTTTTGGCATATTGAATATGCCACGGGGAGCTTGCCAGGCTCTGCCGTGCGGGCAGGACACTCTTAGTAGCTTGCCAGGATCACTGAGAGGGATGGAGAAATCGAACCTGGCTCAGCCGCATGCAAGGCAAATGCCCTACCCGCTGTGCTATTGCTCCAGTCCATATCTATAGTATGTAACTAATATTTTATATAATTCCCATTTTTGAATATTATTACTGGGAAAGCATTATAAGATTCTCATTTTTGTGGGTTTTGGGGCCACACACAGTGGGACTCAGGAATTATTTCTGGCTCTGTGCTTACGGATATCTTTTGGCAGGGATCAGGGGATTTTATGTGGTGCTGTGGATCGAAACTGGCTAGGCCCAGTGCAAAGCCAGTGTCCACCCCACTGTACTATCATTTTAGCACCCATTAGAGGATTCTTCTCCGTTTACTCACAAAGAGCTCATTGTACCATTTCTCAGAGATCTTTCTTAGACATCATTGAGTCTTCGCTGTTTTCCAGTTTCTTACTTGCTGCCTCTCCCTTAAATTAATGTTACTACTCTGAAACCATATGAGATTAGAGGCTTGGTAAAGTTGTAATCCCATTAAATGAATTTCTTTGCTTAACTGTAAATTTTAAATGGGTATTTATTGTGCAAAGTCTTTGTCAGTCTTGTTCCATGGGTTTGGATTCCAAAAGTAGTCAGCATTTTTTATCCTATTTGGATGTTCCAAATTTCTGTGCTCATTTCTTCATTTTTTTTTCATTTATACATGCAAGCTTTGGTATACTCTCTTGAGTTTTTATTAGTTTTGCAACGATCATGATCATGATCACGATCATCCTGTTGTTCGTCGATTGCCTCGAGCAGGCACCAGTAACGTCTCCTTCTCCCTAGCCCTGAGATTTGAAAAAGTGCATTATTCAAGGCTCTTTCAGGGTTAGGAGAATGAGACCCATCATTGTTACTGGTATTTGGCATATTGGGTACGCCACAGGGAGTTTGGCAGACTCTGCCACGAGAGCAGGTTACATTTGGTAGACTGCCAGGTTGTCCAAAGTAAGAATGAGGTAATAAGATGTCCCAGTTTCCGGGAGCTGGGTTTTATAGTCTCTGGGTTTTGGCTGTTGATGGGATTACACAGTGTCAGGGGGCCAGTTGGTGGGTGTGACCCCTGCCTACTGGAAGATGGAGGATCTGGGTGGAGGATGCTCAGCCCTGATCCGAGCAGGCTTGGAGATCTCAGCCCCCAGACATGCATGCCTTTGTTCCTCTGCCGGTACCTTCATGTGTGTGGAGAGTGGTCTCAGCATGGTTGTGGCTGGTTCTAGAGGTCTTCGGCTGCCGGGGCTCTGCTCGGGGCAGGGAGGGAAACTCAACCCGCCCCCTCATACAAGGGGCTCCAGCGACACCTAGCTAAATATATTGTTAGCATCAACTTACTAAACACAGATGCAACCATCAGTAGCACAGTAGCACTGACCTCCCCTTGTTCACTGATTTACTTGAGCAGGCACCAGTAATGTCTCCATTGTGAAACTTGTTACTGTTTTTGGGATATCAAATATGCCACGGGGAGCTTGCCAGGCTCTATCGTGCAGGTGGGATACTCTTGGTAGCTTGCCGAGCTCTCTGAGAGGGACGGAGGAATTGAACCCAAGTCAGCAACATGCAAGGCAAGTGCCCTATCTGCTGTACTATCGCTCTACAACCATCAGTATGCACTAATATTCTGGCCTTTTCAAAAGTTCTCTCTAAGAGCTACCAGTTCAATATGTTCATAGTCTGTCTTCTGTGTTTTCAAAGAATATTTTACCAAATGCTTAATTATGGAATGAGGTAGCTCCCCCAAGTTATTAGCTTCCTGTCTCTATTTCCTTACAACCCAATATCTATTGCCCAGCCACTAAAAAACAATGCCACAGATTTTAGAATATTAATCATTACGGTAGATCTCTACTTCAAGGCATTATAATAATAGTAGTGATTGCATCATAGGTCAAAGGTTATAGGGAATAGCAATTTAATAAAAGGAAAGCTGATCTTTCCCACATTTACATGGGCCATATTTTTCTTTAAATTTTTTTATTGAGGTACAGTTTATGATAGCAATGAAGTCATTTTGTAGTTGCATGCTGTCACATCATTCTCTCCACTAATGTTTCAAGATCCCGCCACGATTATCCCAAGTCCCTTCTCCCTTCTATCCCATAATGGTTCCCGGTTCTCCTGATCGTATCTCAGTCTTTCTTTGCACTAGAATCATCTAATCCATTTCTTGGTGGCTTTATACTCCATATCTGAGCAAACTCATCTGCTTTTCTTTCTTTTAATTTAGTTTTTAATTAAATCACCATGAGATAAAGTTATGAAGTTGTTCATGATTGGGTTTCAGTCATATAATGTTCCAACACCTGTCCCTTCACCATTGAACATTTCCCACCACCAGAGTCCCCAATTTCTCTCCAGCCCCACACCTGCCTCTGTGGCAGACACTTTTCTCCTCTTTCTCTCTCTCTCTCTCTCTTTCTCTCTCTTTCTCTCTGTCTGTCTGTCTCTCTGTCTTTCTCTTTCTCTGAATATCTGTTTTCCTTATCTTTCTGATGCCCTCTCTCTCCTTCCTTCTTCTTCTCGCTGATCTTAAACTCTTGTCTTGTGTTCAGAATCTCCCAATCTTTAACTTGGATTATTCAGTCACCCTCCAATTGCTAATACTATTTCTGCCTTTCACCCTTCTGAATGAATTCTATCCACAGATCTCCAGTGCACATGTGATGATGTCAGTTTCTTCTTTGAAATGAACCAGTACCCTCCACTAGGATCTATAGAGCCCTTCGCCATCTGGCTTATGCCCCACCACTCTGAGTCAATCTCTTCTTTCCCTTCTCACGCTTTTCTCAGACACAAAAGCATCTCAGTTCCTTGAAATGCACAAGTGCCCACTCCTCTATCAGTCTTTGCACACTGATGAGTTTTTCTCCTTTAGCACTATTTACTTTAAGCCCGTTCCTTTAATAACTTTTGCTTTTAAGTCATATTAATTAGAACTACTTATGCAGCTGTAATGATGGTAATGACGATGACAGAGAAATAATAAAAGTAACATTTACTGACTGTTTACACTGTACTTGGCTCTGTGTTGAAAAAGAAAGTAGAATAGAATAGAAACTAATTGTGGGTCTTTGATCTAAGGAAAAGGCACTAAACCTAATGAAACAGAAAACATGGGTTGAAAATATAATATATCTGGGTTGAATCACATAGAGTTAGTGGTATTTGATTATTTTTATTTTTTTAAATGGCAGTTTCACATGATTGACCCAATGCTTTTAAAGTTAATTAAGTAACCAAAGGATATATTTGAGATGGAAATAACGAACATGATATTTTGACCTTGGTAACTACAATTTTTAATGTTGTTAACGTATTACACCAGATTCAACATCATTTAGTATTTTCAATGCTGGTATTTTCACTCTTTTTCCTTATTCCTAGAAAAATACTTTATATTACAAAGACAGATTCCATAATCTCAACTGAACAATTAGGAATTGTAGAGGGAGGGGTATAACCAAAGTAAATAGTTCAGGAGCAAAAGAGAGACAATTATTTTATTTCCTACATAATTTAATGATATTTGAAGATTCATCATGCAAAAAAGTCTGGAAAAACATAATTTTACTCCTAGAATGTGACACCCGATCAGTGTCATATGCAAGAAACACAATCAACACTGTTGATTTTTTCCTCTGTGGCAGTGGCAGGGGGAATGAAAGAAAGAAAGAAAGAAAGAAAGAAAGAAAGAAAGAAAGAAAGAAAGAAAAGAGAAAAAGGGGCGCAGGTATGCTGCAGTTCAAACCGTTATTTTCCACAACTCTGCTGAGGTCTGTCAAGTTGGTCTTGGCGATTGATAGTGTTGATTGTGTTGATTGTGGATGCTTTTCAGGAGTGGAATAGCCCTGGGGAGGCCTTGTACAGAGAAGCCAAGATCAGTCAGAATTTTCACAGGAAAAAGTGTCAGACTGAGATGATATTGAGGATATGTGCGTGAGTGCACAAACATATCCTAAAAGGATGGGAAACCAAGGCAAAGCTGGAATTCGTACTGGGTAGTTCATGGCTTATCCAGTAGTAACCAAGTCCCAATAGTGCTTTTTGGGGCGAGCTTGTTCTGAAAACTATTCATACTGCATCTTGCAGCAAGAGAAACTTAGAAGACTCTGGCCTAGTTTCTGGGTTGTGTCCTGTTTTCGAAGATGAAAAAACACTGCCTTAACATTGAATTAGTGCCAGATATTTTGGGCTACACCCACAAAAACTGTGCTATTTTGATGAATTGTTTTCATTCTGATACCTCTCACATGTTCTTGTTCTGTTGTGGATTTATTTTTCATTTTTAAAGTAGCCTATCTTTTTAAAAATTTTTATTTATTTCTTGATGTATTGATTTATTTTTAATAGTGAATCACTCTGAGGTACAGTTACATACTTAGAAACTTTCGTGTTTGAGTTTCAGTCATGCAATTATCGAGTATCCATCCCTCCACCAGTGCCCATTTTGTGGATTATTTCTTACTGTACCACTGTATCACTTATCCAGATCAGCCTGGATTTCATTGAATTTGACAGCACAGCGGGTAGGGCATTTGCCTTGCAGGCAGCTGACCCAGGCTCAATTACCTCTGACCCTCTTGGAGAGCCTGGCAAGCTACAGAGAGTATCCCACCTGCACGGCAGAGCCTGGCAAGCTCCCTGTGGCTACTCCCTGAAACTACTTTTTGATCTTATTTGTTGAATTAATGAATATTTAATAAAATGAGCAGTCAGATACAGATACAGAGAATTGACTGCCAATTGACAGAGATGAGGGGCTGGGGATATTCGATATGCCAAAAACAGTAACAAGTCTCAGACTGGATATGTTACTGGTGCCCATTCGAGCAAATCGATGAACAACGGGAGGACAGTGCTACAGTGCAGTGCTATTGTCAAAGCATTTGCAATGAGTGTGGGGTTATGGTAGCCAACATGTTTTACATGTTTTACATGCAAGAGGCCCTGAGTTCCATCCTTGACATCTTTTCATCCCTAAACATTGCCAAGTGTGGTCCCCACAGCAAAAGTAATGGTAAGAATAATAAAATTTCATACTAAGTTTGGGGGTTGCAATGTATAGCCTGATGACTTTAACCAATTAAACCCTATTATATAGTTGAAATTTGCTGAGAGCAGATCTTAAGCACTCTCGCAAAATACAAGGTAATTATGTGAGGTGATGGATAACTTAATGAACTTAATTGGGGTAGTAATTTTATAATTCATGCATAAGTCATCACATTATATACTTTAATTATATATGATTAATGCCTTAATAAAACTGGAAAATAATGTTTTTATTTTAGGTGCCTATAGCAGCTCACCTATTTTGACCTAAATGCTTAGTTTTATTGAGGTATCATTTTATTGAGCCATAGTTCACAAAAAAACACTATAATCATTTCAGATATATAGCATAAGGATTAGAAATTTGTATATACTATAAAATAATTCTTATAATTAACATCCATCACTGTAATAGTTGCAAAATTATTTTTGTTGTAATGAGAACATTTAAGATGTACTGCTGTTACAACTTTCAAATATGTATTTGAAACCTGTTAGCTACAGATAGATATAAGCAGTATCACATATCCATATAAGCAGTATCAGCTCTAGTCACCATATTCACTGTATAGCATATTACCAAGTTACTTGTTTCACTAGTCTAAGTTTTCACCTTTTGTCTCCCATCACCCATTTCCCTATCCCCAGCCCCTCATCTCTGTCAATTGGCAGTCAATTCTCTGTATCTGTATCTGACTGTTCATTTTATTAAATATTCATTAATTCAACAAATAAGATCAAAAAGTAGTTTCAGTCTAACTTATTTCACTTAGTATAATTACCCTTCAGTTTCATATATGCTGTTGCAAATGTCAGAATTTCTACTTTTTTCAGTGGAATAATGCTTCGGAGAGCCCGGCAAGCTACCGAGAGTATTCGATATGCCAGACACAGTAACAACAAAGTCTCCAATGGAGACGTTACTGGGCCTGCTCGAGCAAATCGACGATCAACGGGAGGGCCTTTACCTTTACCTTAATGCTTCATTAGTATATAGATATACATCTCTGCATTTTAATACATACATGCATATATATGTATATATGTACATGTATACACACATATTTTTCACAATTTCTTTGTCCACTCACCTGTGGCTGGGGTTTTAGATTGCCTGTACGCCTTGGTTATTATAAATAGTGCTGCAATGAACATAGGTATGTGCATCTTTTCAAATTAGTGGTTTTGTGTTCCTCAGATAAATACCAAGAAGTGAATTGCTGGATCATATGGTCGCTCCAATTTAATGTTTTTAGGAACTGCTCTCTACCGTTTTCCTCAATGACTTCACTACTTTGCATTCCCACTGACAGTTCAGGGTAGAGAATTGTAATTTGGCATTGGGAAAATGCATATGAGGGGAGGAATTCCTAAATCACGGTGATTTCTGTTAGAATCCGGATGGTTTTGCTACTTCAAGATAATTGCACGTGGGTGTTGTAGTCCCGACTCTGCGCTGTTTTGATAGGACTCCATTCCCTTTCTCCAAAGACTCCAACATTCATAAATGTACATTAAATTACTAATGTATAAAACTGCTAAAAATGGCATGTAAAGTCTTAATTTTTTTTCTGATGAAAATGCTCCATTGGAAGGGCTTCCTCCTCTAGGATCCTAGAGTGCGGGAAATTACTGTCCATAATGGTCCATTTCTGCATCAGTAACTGCCTCATGCTTTCCGTAGCTCTCATTTACAATAGCACATCAGCATACATAACCGGCTGCATCTAGTTACAGACAGAGCTCAGACTCCTCTCTTAGCTCATATTTGATAGACTCTTCTTCTATCTTTTTATTTGCTAAAAAGAAACAATCATGATCACGATCATCCTGTTGTTCATTGAGTGCCTTGAGCAGGCCCCAGTAACGTCTCCTTTGTCCTAGCCCTGAGATTTTAAAATGTGCCATATTCAAGGCTCTTTCAGGGTTAGGAGAATGAGACCCATTATTGTTACTGGTATTTAGCATATTGGGTACGCCACGGGGAGTTTGGCAGACTCTGCTGTGAGGGCAGGTTACATTTGGTAGCCTGCCAGGTTGTCCAAAGTAAGAATGAGATAATAAGCTTCCAGGAGCTGGGTTTTATAGTCTCTGGGTCTTGGCCGTTGATGGGATTACATGGTGCCAGGGGGCCAGTTGGTGGGTGTGACCCCTGTCTACTGGAAGGTGGAGGATCTGGGTGGAGGATGCTCAGCCCCGATCCGAGCAGGCTTGGAGATCTCAGCTCCAGGACCCGCATGCTTTTGTTCCTCTGCCACTACCTTCATGCATGTGGAGAGTGGTCTCAGCATGGTGGTGGCTGGTTCTGGAGGTGTTCGGCTGCCGGAGCTCTGTTCGGGGTGGGAAGGGAAACTCAATGGTCTGGAGCAATACCAAAGAGAAACGTTCTATTTAATTCAGCATTCTGCAGAATCCTGAAGGAACAGACACATCGTTTTGAAAATACCATTGACATTTTGAATTCTGTTTTATTGACTAGACGAGGGATATAAATGATTCTGGTATTAAAATTAATGCGTTTGGGGGCCTGGAGTGTTAGGAAAGCAGGTAAGGCGCTTGCCTTATATATGGGAAACTCAGGTTTGATCACCAGCATCCAATATGGTCCCTTGAACACTGCCAGGTGTAATTCCCAAGTGTAGCACTGAAGCCACCCATAAGCATCGCTGGGTGTGCCCCACCCCGAAAAAAATCCAAAACTAATATATTTAATGCAAAACATAAATTGAGAACCAAAAGGAAATCAGGAAAAATAAAACAAAAACAATGGTTCGAAGTTCTACAGAAAGAGGAAAACACTACAAGGCACTTTATGACAAGAAAATAATATTTGTTAAAGTTCCTAAGGCGACACAATGGGATAACTGACCCACACAATTGAATTGAGAAGTGTTAGGAAGGTGGAGTGTTGGGTCCATTGGAGAGGGGAGTGGGTACTGTGGTGATGGGTGTGGTGTTGGAATTTTGTGCACAAGAAACCATTATTAATAGCTTTGTAAACCACAGAATCTCAATACAATATTTTAAGAATTTTCAAACAGCGCCATCATATTTTCAATAGCACCATCATTCATTTACTAAACTATAGAGTGCTATTCTTGTTTCTGTATGTAGGAGTGACCCCTGGTGATACTCAAGGGATCATAGGTGGTGCTGGGGATAGAATCAGGGCTGGTAAGTGCCTTACCTCTTGTATTATTTCTCCTGCCCTGCATTGGGTAAAGTTTGGTAGAAATAGTAAAATTTATTTTGGCATGGTGTACGTCTGCCCATATGAATTATAATGATGTTAGGTGATGAAGATTGGTGAAACTCTTTTAAAATTTTTTACATATAATGAGAAAAATAATTATTTACATTATTGATAATCTGCCGTGCAGGCAAGATACTCTCAGTAGCTTGCCGGGCTCTCCGAGAGGGGCGGAGGAATCGAACTCGGATCGGCCAAGTTGGCTTGCGTGCAGCTCGCTCCAGCCCTAATCTGGTTTTAAGCATAAAGTATTTCAACCCCAATACCATCACAATTGTCATCTTCCATCCACTATTGTTCCCATGTTCACATATATCTCACGCCTGTCCCCTTAACAGGCACATTTCAAATTTCTGTGTTATCATTTAGATGTCATTGTTGTTGAGTCTGTGCGTTGGATATATTGCTATACCACCCTCCCACGTCACCAGTCTAACCGAAACCCCTGACCCCTTCCCCCCCCCCCCCCATTATTTAACGTTCTCTTCTTCTTCCTCCCCTTGCATTCTTTCTTTCTCTGTCCTCCTTCCTGTACTCTGGGCTCAGCGCTTAGTACGTAGCTAAAATATGGAATCAACCTAGGTGTTAAATGACAGATGAATGGATTATGAAGATGTGATATATAGGCACAATGGAACACCAGGCATTTATTTTCTTGAGGGATGAGCTGACTGAACATGTCTGCCCCCATCTGGAGCCTTTAAGAATCTCCAGCAGAACATTTCTCTAAATGATTGATAAGGGAGGGTGGTTGGGTGCTTAGGTTCTGACATCAGACTGTTTGAAATTCAGTCCCTGCTCTGCCACTCATTTGCAATGTGAATGTAACTGAAATCCCGACAGCTTTCTGAGCCTCTTTTTATATATTTTTATTGATGACCATACAAACACTTCAAATCTGCTGTGAAAATTAGATTAGAACTATCCATGTAAACGTCTGTGCTCATTATCAATCTATACATTGTAATTATTATTACTACTACTATATAAATTATATAATTCTGTCTGCCCAAATTGAAAACAATTTTTTTCTTTCACCATATCAGTGTTACTGGTATTTGGCATATTGGGTATGCCACGGGGAGTTTGCCAGACTCTGCCGTGTGAGCCTTGAATATAGCACTTTCTTAAAAATCTCAGGACTAGGATGGAGACGTTACTGGGGTCTGCTCGGGGCAATCGACGAATAACAGGATGGTCATGATTCATGATTCATGACATATCAGTGTATTTTAAAGAGGGCTCCTATCCCTTTGGTATCTCATAGATTTCTTTCATGGTGACCTTTTTATCCTCATCCACCAAGTGAAAACTGTTCTTTTGATCCATTTAATTCTTAAGAATTAATCTTTTACTTTATTCTCAAATTTGGTTTTTGCAGATAGTACTCACTCAGTACCTAACAGTATCTACACCATTAGTGATTTTCTCTTTATCCTGAAACTCAGGACTGGTGTCTGTGTGTAAGGATCACTCCTGGCTGTGCTTAGGGGACTATATATGGTGCCAGGATTAGAACTGGAATTGGCAGCATGCAAAACATGCGCCTTAACTCCTATGCTATCTCTCTGGCTCTATAAATGATTTTTGCACAACGATTTCCTGGAACTTTAATGAAATTGCAAGGACCCGGAGAGTAGGAACCATGTCCTGTTTCATTTTGCTGTTCAGATTTTTGACATGGTCTACATCTGCCCCTATGATCTATAATGATTTTAAGTGATGGAATTTGGTAAAGTCTAAGTTTGGCTTCCTATTAGCCTATATACTTATAGTATTTGGGGGTCACACATATGCTGTCAGCACTCTATGGTGGAACCCGAGATCTACCACATCCTCAGATGTTTTCTGAGGATTAGATGCGTCAAAACTACTTCACAAGATACCCAGAACACATGAAAAGCAAAGTGGTTGTATAAAAAAAAATAGTGGGGCCTGAGCAATAGTACAGCACATAGGGCATTTGTTTTGTATGCAACCAACCGAGGTTCAATTCCCATTATCCCGTATGGTCCCCCAAGCACTGCCAGGGAGTGATTCCTGAGTGCAAAGGCAGGAGTGAGCCCTGAGCACCACGGCGTATGTCACAAAAAGGCTTACCTCCAATCTTTTTTAACTAGCAAGGCCTTGCTCTCAGTAAGCTGAACACTATCTCCCCTCTTCATCAAAATCTTTCTCTACCACTACTTCTGTTATTCAAGTCTTCTGGTCATTCCCCTGGCACCTATTCAAACAGTCCACTCTATCCCCAAGGCCCTTGAAACCTGATCTTTGACTTCACCAAGAACTCTTGAAATTATGTCTTCCTTTTTATTAAGGGCATAAATACCTCACCAGGTCTGCTGGTGAGGTATTTATCTGGTTCCGGTAGGGTGGGTCTGCTGTGCATAATCCAATCCCTGGGTCGCCAGTGGTTGTTGGAAGCAGAAGGGGCAGGGTAGGGTGGAGTTCCTGGTTTTAATCCCTTCGTTACCTGTGGTTAGTGGGAGCAGGCAGAGGATCTCTGTCCCATTTACTTCTCTTACAAGACGGAATCACCAAGTCAAACATTTAAATTGATTTCTCCTTAGAACTCGCAACACTTAAGGTGCTTATCTTGTCAGTCTACAACACTGAGCTAAGTTCAGATGACTTCAATTGCAGGAGTTCTTAAATAGTCCAGACATAACCACCACAGCACCAATAATAACTAACACAAGGACTGTTGTAGTTTTACCTTGATGAAAGTAATATGATATTCAATCTCAGTCAAAATTTAATGTCAGTAGAGAAAGTATCTCTTTATAATTCTATTAAAGGGCATTCATTTATCCTAGCTTTGCTAATCTCTTCAAAATTCTCTTTTAGGGGCTATGGAGATAGTATAGTGAGTAAGGTACTTGCCCACTGTGAATCTGGGTTCAATCTCCGGTAGCCTGTATGGTATCAGCACCTCCAGGAGTGATCCCTAAGCACAGAAGCAGGAGTAAACACCACTAGGTGTGGCCTAGCACCCCCCAGAATTATTTCTGAAATATTACCCTCTTTACTGGGCACCAGTGGTTCCAAACCTGGTGTGTGTCTCAGAGTAAACTGGGAGAGTTGCAACGCAGATTTTAGGGCTCAAACTCAGCTCCTAATTCAGTAAATTGTAGTGTGACTGAGAATTTTCCTTCCTAACAAATTGCTAACAAATTACCTCCACTACCCAGCCACCACCATGCTCCAGGATGCTTTCCGGACGTTTGGGCCGAGACTCATGCACGAGTGAAGCCCCATAGAACAAGATAAGCGGAACTCAGACCTTGGACTCCAGGCTCAATGGACCCGGGGACAGAGATCCTCTGCCTGCTCCCACTAACCACAGGTAACGAAGGGATTAAAACCAGGAACTCCACCCTACCCTGCCCCGTCTGCTTCCAACAACCACTGGCGACCCAGGGATTGGATTATGCACAGCAGACCCACCCTACCGGTACCAGATAAATACCTCACCAGCAGACCTCCACTAACTCCACTACCTCCACTACCCAGCTGTCGCCACGCTCCAGGATGCTTTCCGGACTATGCGGGCACAAAGCAGCCACACAACATATCATAAGACACTTAATACCCATCTTCCAGGATCAACACAACATATTTGATAGAAGTCAAATATGGTTTGAAATATGGGAACACCTACAAGGGCGATTAGAGGCCACCCCAAAAGCCTCTATCCATCTCGAAGAGCCTGGCAAGCTACCAAGAGTATCCCGCTCACATGGTAGAGCCTGGCAAGCTATCTGTGGCATATTCGATATGCCAAAACGAGTAATTACAATGGGTCTCATCCCCCTGACCCCGAAGGAGCCACCAATATGGCAGCGTTGAGAAGAATGTGGAAGGAGAGGCTGATAAAAATCTCAAGGACAAACTAGGCTGCCAAAACAAACAAAGAGAAAAATGACAGTCTGTACTTTCAATGCATGTACGCTGGCATCAGATGCATCCATTGAGGACCTGGTGATACAAGAGCAAAAGATCAAGTACAACATCATTGATCTGACCAAGACGAGAAGGCATCAATCACATCACGCCGTTTTCGACACTTGAGAAGAAATGTTCCTCGGAACATGCGACAAAAGAGGCATCAGTGGTGTCAGTGTCCTTGTCAGCATGAACTTGGCCATGAGCATTGATTCATTTGAATGCCTAACAGCCCAAATCAGATGATTACACTTGAATAGATGTGGCTCACTGCTGGCAGTTTCTATCTTCGTTTTCTACGCACCAACATCCAATTATGATGAAGGAGAAATTGAGAAGTTCTACATGGAGCTGGAGAAGTTCTATAAAAAAAAGCAGGGTGGGACGGGGGGATGGGGGTGGGAGGGATGCTGGGACCCGTGGTGGTGGAGGATGGGCACTGGTGGAGGGATGGGTACTTGATCATTGTATAACTGAAACCCAAGCACAAAAATTTATAAGTCTATAACTGTACCTCATGGTGTTTCACTAAAAAAAAAAGACCACACTTTCTACAAGATCATTGTCGGTGGTTTTAATGCCAAGACAGGACTAAGAAGATCAGCTAAAGAACTCCACATCAGGACCCATAGCCTAGGATGGAACGAACAGGGTGAGAGACAGTCTGAGTTCATCATGTTGACCAAGACCATCCACGGTAATGCAGAGTTCCAGAAGGCTGAATCTAAATGTTGGACATGGGAGCTTCTCGGTGGACGGTTCCACAATGAAATTGACCACATCATATTCAATCAATGGTTTTGCCTGACCAATTTTGCTGTTGTCCCAAAATTCCCAAAGGGATCAGACCACCGTCTCCTTCATGCAAAATTCTACTTCATGGAGCGGGGAGAAAGGGCTGCAAAGTTTAAGAAGAGAACTCCCAGAACGACCACCATCTGGGAACTCTTTGGCACTATTGTGGCAACATGGGAAGATGCCGTCATTGACAACATTGACAAGGAATATGATAGACTGGTTCAACACCTCCATGATTGTGCTAAGAACGCAGAAAGAGAGAGAGAGAGAGAGAGAGAGAGAGAGAGAGAGCCACAAAATGCCACCTGTCTTTGAAAACTCTTCAGATTATTCACATGCCTCAGGCAAACGTCCGAGCTCGCAAAGCAGTGCATCAAGGAAGACCTCAAAGAGGAGAGCAGAAGTGCTGATAGATATGACAGAAGCTTGGAAAAGCATTCGCAACATCCGCCTGTCCTTTGCCAATTACAAGACCAAGATGACTGCCCTCTGATGTCCTGATGGATCTATCACATCTTCCAGAAGGGCAATGAAGAAGATTATCCATGACTTCTACTCAGCTCTCTTTGATAGACATGTCCACCTGCCCACATACCAAATACCACAGGATGGATATGTCATTCCCAACATTCTCCCTTCTGAAATCTGACATGCCATTTTGTTGGTAAAGAAATGAACAGCACCTGGCCCAGACAAGGTCAGACCTGAACACCTGAAGAACCTGCCACCACTACTCATCAATACATTGTCTCGGCTCTTCACACGCTACCTGTCTGAATGCAAGGTTCCGTCCCAATGGAAAACCAACAGGACTGTACTATTGTACAAGAAGGGGGGCATCCACGACATTGGCAACTATCACCCAATCTGCCTGTTGTCTGTCATCTACAAGCTGTTCACTCAAGTCATCCTGAATAGGATTGGCAGAACACTAGATGAAGGACAACCATGCGAGCAAGCCGGGTTCCGCAAAGGATTCAGCACCATCGACTATATCCACACAATAAACAAGCTCATTGAGGTTCTCGGGAGTTCAAGATGCTGCTTTGTCAAACATTCATTGATTTAAAGAAGGCCTTTGATTCTGTTGAGATGGAATCGGTCATCAAAGCCCTAGTCATCAGGGCATTCAAACTCAATACATCAGGATCCTTCATGATATGTATTACAGATTCCATACCAGGATCTCACCATTATACAAAGAAGTGATCATCCATGTCGAGAGGGGTTTGGCAGGCTGATACCATTTCACCGAAACTCTTCAGTGCCACCCTCAAGAACGTCACGCGATGACTGGAATGGGAAGGAATGGGAGTGAAGATAGACGGTCAGCAGCTACACCACCTCCACTTTGCTGATGACATCATTCTAATAACACCAAACATTAGCCAAGCAGCACAAATGCTGGCCAACTTCAACCGTGAGTGTGGAAAGGTCAGATTACAGCTGAATCTCACGAAGACAATGTTTAGGAGAAACAGTCTCATTCCTGACATTCCATTCGCTCTCAGCGGAACAACCATCTCTGAATGTAACAGTTATGTGTACCTAGGTCGAGAAGTCAACAAGACGAATGACCTGGCACCTGAGTTGCGCATAAGGAAGAGGGCAGCTTGGAATGCCTTCAGGAGCATCGAAGAAAGAGCTAAGAAGACGAAAAACCTCCAGCTCAAGGCACTTCTCTTCGATTCCACGTTCTTCCTGCATTAACATACGCCTCATCAACCTGGGCCCTATGAAAACAGGATGAGAATGCTATTTGGGTGTCCCAAAGAGGAATTGAAAAAGCTATGCTTAGAGTATCACATTTCACTCAAATGAGAGAGAATCCTGAATTCCGACCTCCATTAATGGTTAAGCATCAGGGCCACTGTCTCTTTTTCCAACGCATTGAAAATCAGATGGCTGGACACGTAATGAGATTTGGAGATGACCGCTGGACAAGAGCCATTACAGACTGGATTCAACGGGACCTTAACAGACCACGTGGCCTCCCACCTATGAGAATGTCATACTTCTTCATCAAGACCCTGAATGATCTGTTTGAGGCTCTTTGTGTTCCTAGAACGAGCAGACGCCATTGGGCTACACTAGCATGTGACAGGAACAAAAGGAGACATTACTGGCACCTGCTCGAGGAAATCGATGAGTAACCCGATGTCAAGTGATCAATGAACAAATTGCTAAGCACTGCTGGTGTGTCTGTATACCCTCACAATTAATCAAATTATTCTAGTAAATACTGTGCGGGGCTGGAGCGATAGCACAGCAGGTAGGGCGTTTGCCTTGCATGTGGCCGACAGGGCCGACCCAAGTTCAATTCCTCTGCCACTCTCGGAGAGCCCGGCAAGATACTTTCAGTAGCACGGCAAAGCCTGGCAAGCTACCCATGATGTATTTGGTATGCCAAACACAGTAACAACAAGTCTCACAGTGGAGATGTTACTGGGCCCACTCGAGCAAATAGATGAACAACGGGAGGACAGTGACAGTGACTGTGCATACACTGTCTCCACTTGCCTGCAACCAACCACTTATTCTACTTTTAGTTTTCCAAATCCATTTGATTACCAAAATAAGTATCTGTGATTACAGTCATGTTGATCTTATTGCTACAACTAATAAAGACATTTCAATTTTTATGTTTTTCAAAGGATTTGGAAGTTCTATTAATTTTTTTTCATGATTCAGTGATAACATATTTCCTGTTTTCCTCTTTACATTTTGGTCATTTAATCTTACTTTATCATTTCTTCAATGTGTTCGTTTCTAGCTACCTCTATAATCTTGCAATCAAGCCAAGTATTCATTCTTGTCATTCCGACTAAAACCCTTCCCAATGCTATGGCATCTACTGTTATGATCACCGACACATAATGGATTCTCAAGTGTATGACCAAGCGTTGATTCAGCCTCAGTATGTTAGGTGTTATAGAAAGTCAGGATGAAAAAGTCAGGTTTTTCACCCAAGAATAGCCGAGATTAGTACCAGGAATTTTACTCCATGGCTTGGAGGCCAACCACACATACTAGGGGAAAAGGGAGCTCAGATAGAGAAGGGAACACCGAATAAAGGTGTTGGGAGGATCATCCCAGGATGGGAAAAGCATGCAGAAAGTAGACTATAGACTAAACATGATTGTCACCCATTGCCTCTTTTGCAAACCACAACACCCAATAAGAGAGAGAGAACAAAAGGGAATGCCCTGCCACAGAGGCAGGGGGGATGGGGGGTAGGAGGGATACTGGGATCTGTGGTGGTGGGAAATGGGCACTGGTGGAGGGATGGGTATTTGATCATTGTATAATTGAAACCCAAGCACAAAAATGTGTAAGTCTGCAACTGTACCTCATGATGTCTCACTATTTAAAAAAATTTTAATATAAAAATAAATAAATAAATAAATTTGTATTGAAATTTTTAAAAAGTCAGGTTTTCTTAAGCTGTTCTTTCTATTTGTTGAAGGATATTGAGATTTTGGTATATATTAAAACTGGAGACTGGAGCCACTAACAATCACCTTCTCCAAGAGTCAAGACCATGATCAGTGTATGATAATACATTTTTAGTATCAGAGAACAATGCATTTAAATACCATAAGTATAGTTATGTCACAGACAGAATGAATTTATTTATTATTTTTTGTAGGAGTACTATTTATTCAGCCACTGATTAGCTTATTGAATTGTGCATGAACTCCACCTTACTTTTTTTTCATTTTTTATAATTTTATTTATTGAATCACCGTGAGAGCAGTAACAAAGCTTTTGGGTCTAAGTCTCGGTCATACAATGAAACACCCGTACCTTCACCAGTGCCCATTCTCCACCACCAAAAACCCCAGTATGCCCCCATCCCACACCCTCCCCATACCTGTGGGGCAGATGATTTCCACATTACTCTCTCTCTCTCTACTTTGATCACATTCAATATTTCGACACCAGACCCAACATTATTATTTGAGATTTTACCCCAACACTCAGATCTGCTGAAAAGGCAACAATAGACAATTTGTGTTCTATTGCTGGTTATGAATAACATATGATGTCGCATGGCTGCAGTAGGGCCATGTGGTTTTGAAATTCCGAAATTTTAACACTTAAATCTGGAGGGATTTCTGCCAAAATCCACTGGGTTTTGAGATCTGCTCCTGAGTCTCTGGGATCATGGCCGTTGAGCAGCTTGATGAGAAGCCAGAGAGGCCGTTCATGGGCAATGACTTGGGGTCTCATTGGGGTGGGGAGGACAGGATCGGCTCCACCCCATCCCATGAGGCCCAACAAGTTTTGTCACTGCGGGCCCAAGCCTGACTGTCCAGTGGCCTCTGGAGGATGATGGCCTCTGAGCCGCAAGAAGGAAACAGGCGGAGGGACAGCACCCTTTCCCCCCTGGGTTGGCCTGGCGACAGTAACCTACTGCGGGGTCCGGACACATTTCTGACAAAAGCCACTGGGTTTCGAGATTTGTTTCTGAGTCTCTGGGATCAAGGCCATTAAGCAGCTTGATCAGGAGCCAGAGAGGCCGTTCGTGGGCGATGAGTTGGGGTCTCGTTGGGATGGGGAGGACAGGCCCGGCTCCCCCCCATCCCGTGAGGCCCAACAAGTTTCGTCACTGCGGGCCCAAGCCTGACTGTCCAATGGCCTCTGGAGGATTATGGCCACCAAGCCTCCAAGAGGGAGCAGGCGGAGGGACAACACCCTTTCCTCCCTGGGGTGGCCTGGCAACAGTAACGTACTGTGGGGTCCGGACGCATTTCTGCCCAAAGCCACTGGGTTTTGAGATTTGTTTCTGAGTCTCTGGGATCATGGCCATTAAGCAGCTTGATCAGGAGCCAGAGAGGCCATTTGTGGGCGATGACTTGGGGTCTCATTAGGGTGGGGAGGACAAGCCCAGCTCCACCCCCATCCTGTGAGGCCCTGTGTGTCTCGTCACTAGGGCCCCAAATCTGACTATCCAGTGCCTTCTGAAGGATGGTGGCCACTGGGCCGCCAGGGGGAACAGGCCAAGACACGAAACCTATTCCCACCTGGGTTAGCCCAGCACTGGTAGCCTACTGCAGAGACCGGACGCATTTCTACCTAAAGCCGCTGGGTTCCGAGATTCGTTTCTGAGTCTTTGGGATCATGGTCATTAAGCAGTTCAATCAGGAACCAAAGAGGCCTTGCCTCCAATTATATAGCTGAGCTGGAGGTGGTTTGTGGGTGTGTTTCCCACATACCTAACTTTTGGCCGTTTACTCTTTTGGTAAACTTTGCCCCAAGTTTTTGGGGTCTGGCCAAAGGTACAGCAGGAATTTTGGGGTATCTGGAAGTCTGAAGGCGCCATGAGCTGCTGATGCACTTGCCTCACAGGTACAGATTGACCTGCTGGTGGCACCATACCCCCTTATTTATTATTTTTTCCTTCAGCCAATGTTTATTAAGTACAATGCCAGACAATAACTTAAACTCTGGAGTTGGAGTGCTGACCAAAATGTAGAATTTCAATTGTACTTAAGGTTGAATGCATGAGATTGATGTGAAAATAGAATTAATAATCAATTTTATGTAATATAAAAGAAATAGACAAGATTTAGTATGAATGGACAGCAGAGATTTTATTGTAGATGAGGGTATTGCTTCATTGGAACCCCTTTAAGAAGCTGACATTTAAATTGCATCCCGAAGGATCAATAAATGTTTTCCTGATTAACTTTGAGATAAAATGTTTTAAGTATGTTCAGGGTGAAAATGCAGCTTGTAAATTGTCACTCTTGCAAGCAGACAACTCAGGTTTAATTATCAGAACAGCCAATGGTCTCTCAAGCCCCACTAAGTGTGATCCCAGAGTGCAGAGACAAAGTAAGCCCTGAGCACAGTGGTATGACCCAAATACCACCCCACCCCCAAAATTAAAGAAAAGAAAGAAAAATGTGTTAAACAAAGAGAACATTAATAAATGATTTGGAAAGAAAAGAACATGGCTCTCATGGAAAATAGAAAGGCCCTTTATCTAAATCTAATATTATCTGAACCTGATGAAGTCAGGTTCTGTATCATATAAAATTGTAGGGTATGTAAGATGCCTATATTTTATTTGTATTATGTATTTTCTCAACTTATTAGAATGGCATGATTCCTATGCAATTCTATTTATGTTTTATATCTAACTGTATCTTAGAGAGTGAATATTTAGGGGAGAAAGAATATGGACATCAGTTAGAAAGTTTTCAAGTAGATTTTCTTGTCTGAGTAATTAGTTGGAGGGTGATGTCATTGACAAAGGGAAATTAGAGCAGGAATATATTTAAACGTAAAGATCAGTTGATATGTTTTGAACATTCCATTTTCTGTGGTGTGCTCAATCTCATTGCCTTTCCCTTAATTTTCATTCTGTGTCTTGTTTTCTTTCATTTTTTAAATTTTATTGAATCACCATGAGATAGTTACAAGCTTTCATGTTTGGGTTGCAATCACACAATTATTAAACACCCATCCCTCCACCAGTGCACATTCCCCACCACCAATATCCCCGGTATAGCCCTCCTTTCCCACCCTCCTCCTGCCTCCATGGCTGACATTATTCTCCATAATCTATCTCTATTTTTGGGCATTATGGTTTGCAATACAGACACTGAGAGGCCGTCATGTTTGGTCCTTTATCTACTTTCTGCACACATCTCCCATCCTGACTGATTCCTCCAGCCATCATTTTCTTAGTGATCCCTTCTCTCTTCCAGCTGCCTTCTTCCCTTTGCTCATGAGGCAGGCTTCCAGCTATGGAGCAATCTACCTGTCCCGTGTATCTACTATCCTTAGGTGTCAGCCTCATGTTATGTTGTTTTATACTCCACAAACGAGTGTCTTGTTTTCTTATGTCTTTCTTCTATCTGAATCTGTTACTACCCATAAGATATTCAAATGTTCCAAATATGTGAAGGTGTAAACACAATTCTTTGACTAAGACCTATTGATTTTATTACATGGGGACTCTTTTGATAGTTCTAGGAAGAAAGAATGATTTTGACCTTGTGTCTTTAGTACATATTTAAGTGCATTTCTGTCATAAAAAATAACAGAATCAGAAAGAAAGTACTGTTTCTACAATCATTTTTTGTGGATTACTGCAGAGGTATAAAGAAAGGATAAAATAGGGATCTGGAGCAATACCACAGCGGGTAGGGCATTTTCCTTGCACATGGGTGCCCCGGGTTCAATTCCCAGCATCCCATATGGTCCCCTGAGCACCACCAGGAGTAATTCCTGTGTGCAGAGCCAGGAGTAACCCCTGTGCATGGCCAAAAGCAAAAAATAAATAAATAAATAAATAAAGATAAAAATAATCTATAACAACACAAATAGGATTTAATATATGTATGCTATTCATTTTCCATTTTTATTGAGGCAGCATGATTTATAATAATGTTAATGATAAAGTTTTATGCATGCAATTCCAACACCACACCTACCACCAGAGTGTTTACATACCTTCACCTGTGTTCAAAGAACCCTCCCACATCCCCTACCCAGGTAAACCAAGTTCTTAGACAGTCTCAGTTTCTGTTGCCTTTGACCATTTTTTGCTTCTTTACTGTAGCACTGTCCTCCCGTTGTTCATTGATTTTGCTAGAGTGGGCACCAGTAACGTCTCACGAAAAATTGTGAGACGTGTTGTTACTGTTTTTGGCATATTGAATACATCACGAGTAGCTTGCCAGGCTTTGCCGTGCAGGTGAGATAATCTTGGTAGGTTGGCAGGCTCTCCGAGAAGGGTGGAGGAATAGAACCTGGGTCGGCTGCATGCAAGGCAAATGCCCTACCCGCTGTGCTATCGCTCCATTTCCTTTACTATGTTTCTTTATATCCACATATGGCATATCATTTTGTATCTGTCCTTGTACATCTGACTTCACTTAGTATGATACCTTGGAGTTCCATTCTCCATCCAATTAGTAACAGCAAAATATTTCATCCTATCTTAATAGCTGAATAGTATTATATATGACATAATATATATACATCGTAATTTCTATATTCAGTCATCTGGTATTTGGCACTTGAGGTGTTTCCAGATCTTGGTTTTGTGAATAGTGCTTCAGTGAATATAGGAGAACACATATTTATATATGTCTATATATAATAAATATATATGTTATATACACATATATTATATTTTAATGTATATATAATACATATATATTTACATATCTATATATCAAATATGTATATTTGAGATAGCTTTTTAATTCTTTGGAGGTAGATGCCAAAGAATTGGAATTGCTGGGTCCTATGGAAAATCAAACCTTTGTTTTTTGAGAAGTGTCCATATTTTTTTTCTAAGACATCAAATCATTGACATTCTGACCAACAGTTGATGAGGATACTTTTTTCACAGTTCCACACCAGCACTGATTGCTTCTGTTTTTCCTTATGTATAAAGTCTGACAGGCACGAAGTGATTTTCATTGTTATTTTGATATGAATTTCCCTGATGATGTGACAAAAGAGTACTTTTTCATATACCTATTGACTATCTATATGTCTTCTCTTTTGGTTGTTTTGGGAGCAATAGCCAATGATGTTCAGGGCTTATTCCTGGCTCTGCACTTAGGAATCACTCCTGGTGGTTCTCAGGGGACCGTACTGGATGCCAGGCATTGAACATAGGCTGGACACATGCAAGGGAAGAACCTAACCCACTGTACTAACTCTCCAACCCCATCTGTATGTCTTCTATAAGGACATGTTTGTCCACATCTTCTCCTAATTTTTGGTTATTTTTTCCTAAGTTTTACCATTGTTTTTACTTCTCTTCTGTTTTTGTCCTTTGTGAGTAATGGGTCAATATTTTCCCCAATCTTTGGGATATCTTTGTATTCTAGTCATTGATTCTTTTGTGGTGCAGTAAATTTAAAATGTTATATAGTTCCATTTGTTTATTTGGTCTTCTGTTTGCTTGACTATAGTCATTGAATAATTGCAGATACCTCTATATAGAATTTAATGAAGAGTTCTACATGTGTTTTCTTCAATATAATTTATGGATTCAGATATGATATCTTTAATCCATTTAGAATTGACTTTTGTGTAGGATGTGTAGGATGTGAGATAATGGTATCGGTTCATTTTTTTTTCCTGTGATAGTTCAGTTTTCCAAGCATCATTTGTTGAAGAGGCCTTTTGGGCTCCATTTTATCATCCTATATCCTTGTACAGTAAACATCAGAATACAAATTAACATAAAGCAGAGCCAGAGTGATAGTAGAGTAGGTACAACGCTTGCCTTGCACGTGGCCAAACCAGTTTTGTTTCCTGGCATCCCATGTGGTTCCACAAGGCCACTAGGAATGATCCCTGAGTGTAGAGTCAGGAGTAAGCCCTGAGCATTGTCAGGTGTGACCCCTCAAAAACTGAACACAAAGCAACTTATGGCACTTTTAGATAAATATTAAACAATTAATTAAGTTAACATGTGAAAAGTTACAAAGCTTTCATGTTTGAGTTTCAGTCATACAATGATCAAACACCGATTCCTCCACCAGTGCACATTCTCCACCACCAATGTCCCCAGTTTTACATGCTCCCCCGGTCACAATCCTCCCCCCCTGCCTCTATGGCAGATAATTTCCCCTATACTCTCTCTCTACTTCTGGGCATTATGATTTGCAATATAGATACTGAGAGGATATCACGTTCGGTCCTTTATCTACTTTATATAAACAATGAACTAGAAGAAGGAGACATTTTTAAAAATTTCATTCACAATTGTGACTTGAGAAAAAAAATATCTGGATTTCAACAAAAGAGGTGAAAGATTTAGACAAAGATGACTATGAGTCACTCCAAAAGAAATAGAAAACATAGGAATTTGAAACACACTATCTGTGCATGAATTGGGAGGATTAATATTAGCAAAATGATCACCGTCTTCAAAACACTATACTGATTCAGTACAGTCCATATACTTTCCATATATAGTCCTACCTATGTACTTTTTAGAAATACACCCCAAATACTATTAAAATTTATGTGAAGTGGTGCTGGAGCAACAGCACAGCGGATAGAGCATTTGTCTTGCACGCGGATGACCCAGGTTCAATCCCCAGCATCCCACATGGTCCCCTGAGCCTCACCAGGGGTAATTCCTGAGTGCAGAGCCAGGAGTAACCCCTGTTCATTGCTGAGTGTGACTCAAAAAAGGAAAAAAAATTATGTGAAGAGCATCCCCCCAATAGCCAAACAATCCTAGGAGAAAAAAAAGGAGGCTTTTCTTTCCCATTTTAAATTATACTGTAACACTGTTGCACTGTCTTCTCATTGTTCATCAATTTGCTCGAGTGGGCACCAGTAACGTCTCCATTGTGAGATTTCTTGTTACTGTGTTTGTCATATCGAATACACCACGGGGAGCTTGCCAGGCTCTGCGGTGTGGGTGGGATACTCTTGGTAGCTTGCCGGGCTCTCCAAGAAGATGGAGGAATAGAACCTGGGTCTGCCGCGTGCAAGGCAAACGCCCTACCCACTGTGCAAGACCATGTGGTATTAGTATAGACAGATTCTCAGACCAGTGGAACAGAGCTGAGGGCCTGAAGACAAACTCTCAGGCACTTTGACGAAGTCCAAGCTCACAAGCATTCACAAACTGCCACATTATTGTATTTGCCATTCTATAACATTTTTTAATGGTCCTCTATAGGAACTGTACAATTCTTAAAGGCAAGAACTGTATCTTTTCTATATCTAACCATGACGGACATAAAGCAGATGGTCAGTAATTCTTTGGTGAATAAAAAGAGACAAAATAATACTTATACCAGTGACTATTTGACTTATGATTAACCTAAAGAGATTATATATATATATATATATATATATATATACATATACACACACACATACTAAGGCATATGGTTAAAGTATGACTGCATAGAAATTTAAGACATTAATAGTTGAAGAAAATCCCATTGTGGTGGTCCCCAGTCTCCTAGACACTTGGACACATGGAGGTTATCAAATGCAAAGGACTGCACTGTCCTCCCGTTTCTTTTCATCGATTTGCTTGAGCGGCCCCAGTAACGTCTCCATTGTGAGACTTGTTGTTACTGTGTTTGGCATATCAAATACATCACGGGTAGTTTTCTAGGCTTTGCTCTCTTGGTAGCTCGCCAGGCTCTTCAAGAGGGGCAGAGGAATCGAATTCGGGACAGCCAGGTTGGCTGCGTGCAAGGCAAGTGCCCTACCCGCTGTGCTATCACTCTAGCCCATGCAAAAGACACACAAACATTATTCATCTTGTCCTCTTCTGCTGATCCCAAAATCATATTTTTTAGAACCAGCTTCAATGAAGCCAGCATCATTTCTCAGCCACTGTCATGGGAGATTTTCTTCCTGAAGGATGTCCCTTTTTGTCATTAAAGTGAAGCAAAATTCCAGACTAAAGCTGACTTAGTGATCAAATCCTTCACAAAGATATTTCCAATCAAACTTCCCGAGACTCTCCCAATTCCAATGGTGAGTTACATAACACAAATTGAGTAGAAAGAAAGAAGTTTGGCAATTTTTCTTCAAAGCCATTATTAAGTAAATACTTGCACCTCCACACAAATATTGGGCTGACATATAGTTCTTAAAATTGTTATAATGATGGACATTTTGAAATAATACTTATCATTTTCTTAATGTGGGCCAGGCTCTGTGCTAAGAATGAACTCATTTGATCTTTGTTATGCTCTTTAACATCTTCCAGAAAATGTTTCTTACCTTTCATATTTTAAGAAAAAGGATAACTGCATTCCCTGGTTTCCTTCTGGTTGGGTAGGGCTACGTGATTCAATTTGAAGAAGTAGTTGTAAGTCAAACTGATGTGTGATGTTTCATGGCCGGATCACTTAATTGCCATTTGAGACCCTTTCAAAATTTCCTTTCTCTTTGGAAGAGTAGAAAGAAAATTAAAGTAGTGTCTTTCCCATTAACTGCCAACCTTGATTTATTAAGAACAGAAGAGCTCCACTGTTGACTTTTAATAGGCATGAAACTTAAGCAAGAATGATCATTGTCAGGCTGATGTGATAGTACAGGGGGAAAGGCGTTTGCCTTGCACTTAGCCAACCTGTATTCAATCCCCAGAATCCCATATGGTCCCCGCGTATGCCAGGTGTGATTCCTGAGTGCAGAGCCAGGAGTATTCCCTTAGCATTGCTAGTGTGATGTAATAAAATAAAAGTAAAGGTAAAGGTAAAGGCCCTCCCGTTGATCGTCGATTTGCTCGAGCGGGCCCAGTAACGTCTCCATTGGAGACTTTGTTGTTACTGTGTCTGGCATATCAAATACTCTCGGTAGCTTGCCGGGCTCTCCGAGAGGGGCGGAGGAATCGAACTCGGGTTGGCCATGTTGGCCGCTTGTAAGGCGAACGCCCTACCCGCTGTGCTATCGCTCCAGCCCAAAATAAAAGTATTTTATTAAAAAATAAAACATGTTAAAAAAGATCATTGTCGTTTTAGGCCATTATAATTTGGTATGGGTCAATTCTGAAGTATAATAAATTGACTCTTGAAAATTTACATTCTTCATGACTTTGTTATGAGAGAAGTACAGTTCTTTTTTGTTAAATTAGGAATTACGAAGGTGAAATGTAGGAAGCTTGAGCAGATTTTTCAAAATCATCTGACTTGCAAATAATAGATGCAGAATTCAAACCTAGTCAGTTTGGCTCCTGAGACAGTTTTTTTCTAATTTTTAGTTTTTTATCTATTTATTTTTTTCAGAGACAGGTTTTGTTATTATTGAATCAACATGAGATGCAGAGTTACAAAGTTGCTCATGATTGAAGTTCAGTCATAGAATGTTCTAACACCTCTCCCTTCACTACTGCACATTCTCTACCACCAAAACCCCCAGGTTCCCTTCCCCCACCCCTCCACTCCACAACCTGCCCCTAAGGAAGACACTTTAACTGTTGTGTATACTGGGTCCATGCCCATCAGAGGGGAGATGAGGTTTATATTTGTCCATATTGAGATTATGGAAGACTACATTTGTGTTAAAAATAATGAGTCACTCTATAGGCATTTATAATAAAATACCAGCCAGATATAGAAATATATTCTCTAAATATGACTAACACCCAAGAGTGACTGAGATTAGTACCAGCAATTTTGCTCCATGGCTTGGAGGCCAGCCACACATGCTAGGGGAAAAGGGAGCTCAGATAGAGAAGGGAGCACCAAATAAAGGGTGTTGGGAGGATCCTCCCAGGATGGGAGATGTGTGCTGAAAGTAGACTTAGACCAAATATGATTGCCACTCAATGCCTCTTTTGCAAACCACAACATCCAAAAGGAGAGAGAGAACAAAAGGGAATGCCCTGCCACAGAGGCAGGGTGGGATGGGGGAATGGGGGGTGGGAGGGATACTGGGATCCGTGGTGGTGGGAAATGGGCACTGGTGGAGGGATGGGTATTTGATCATTGTATAATTGAAACCCAAGCACAAAAATGTGTAAGTCTACAACTGTACCTCATGGTGTTTCACTAATAAAAATTTTAAAAAAATAAATATATTCTCTAAATATATAGCAAAAAATATGTGTATAGAGATATGACTGCATCATAGAAATGATCAACTTATGCAAAAATATATACGTGCAAATATACACATATTCATGTGAAAATATGTATATGCATATGTTTGTATACACATTTTACATGTGTAGGTACAAACATGAATATATGTGTAATAAAAACTCAAAATATTCAAAGCATAAAAAGTAATAGGAAAATATTTTCTAGACAGAGATCGTATGTAAATTTAGTCATTTACTTGTACATTTTACAATTTAAATCATTTAAAAATATCCTCTACTTGATTCCTCTATTGCCCAACATAATAGATTAAATTATAAAGATGATGGTATTCTACAGCACATTATCTCTCATTATATAATAACATATTAATCTTGGAATTTATGATAGTCTTTTCTGTCTAGTAGCATAAGAGGAAGTCAAGAGTTTTGAAGTGTGGGTAGGGAGCAACGAACCTTTTTTGCCTTTGAATATTGAAGCCTCTTTAGAAGAAATCTGGGAAAATTCTCAGAACAGAGATGGGTGCTCACTTGACAGCTATTGAATAAATGGTCACCTTCAAATTTTATACCTATGGACACAGTTACGGGATTTGGTCAATGACCCAAAATGAGGCTAGGAATAATATATCCTCCAGAGTAACAGTCCAGCTATGGGAACTTGATTTTTTTCTTGGAGGAGCATTAGCAGAAAATCCTGTCTGAAAACATTAGCTATGGAAACTATAAAACAATAAAAGCATGTGTTGTTTTAAGTCACTAAGTTGTATTTCTTAGATAGCATTAGGAAATGAATGAATAAACATAAGCTATCCAGGGTATTATAATGATATTTTCTGCAGAGTGTAGTAGACATACTTTAGCCCTAAGTAATATTTTCATTTATATACTCAAGATTCAGGCCCAGATCACTGTTTAATGCATTTACCTCACTTGCAGAAAAGCAATATTTATTTTCTCCAAAATTCCAACTGTGACTTATAGATTTGCTACATTGGATTTTGCATTTTTCCTGCTGTTTAATTTTATTTAGTATATTGATTATCATTTAAGCTTTTAGAATTTATCTCAAAGTTCCTATAAAAATAAATATAAATAAATCAAATCAATTTCAGAATGAGAACAGAATTTTACAAATTCAATTTTTAGCTTTGAGACTACAAAGGAAGCATTCTTTTGGTACATCAGTATCTAATACTTTTATAAATATCTGCCTTCATAACAAAGGTTCTTAATATTTTAAGGTTATACTTTCCTTTGTGAATATGACAAAAGTTATAAACAAACTTCAGATAAAATGCATGGTTATTACATTTTATTTTCTAGGGATATTTAGTGCTCAATAAATGGTGCATGTGTTTCCTTGACACTTCCCAGGATCCCCTGTAATTAGATTATAATCAGATGCACAGTTTATTTCAACTGATTATGAAGAGAGATGGGCTGGAGCGATAGCACAGCGGGTAGGGCATTTGCCTTACACACGGCCAACATGGCCGACCCGAGTTCGATTCCTCCGCCCCTCTCGGAGAGCCCGGCAAGCTACCGAGAGTATTCGATATGCCAGACACAGTAACAACAAAGTCTCCAATGGAGACGTTACTGGGCCCGCTCGAGCAAATCGACGATCAACGGGAGGGCCTTTACCTTTATGAAGAGAGATAACAGTGTCCACCATCTCTCCTTCCCTTGCCCAGAGCATATAACACTGTCAATGCCATATTCAAGCTGCTGAGAAACCACATAATGTTTGAATGCGTGAAATAAAATCCTTCATAGCGTGAAGCTTGTTAAATGTCAGACATTGCTCATTGTACCTACATAAGTTAACTGTCTTTTCTAATATAGAATCTTAATTTTTCTTAAAGAAAATCAGTTACTTTTGTTCCTCAGAGAAGTTCCTGCTAATTTCCACTCCCCATTTTGGGGGGCCCTGGGAATTTTTTGTTGTTGATCTAGTTGAGTGATTTTATATATCCTGGATATCAACCCTCTATCTCATGTATTGAATGAAAATATTTTCTCCCATTCAGTTAGCTGTTTTTTAAATTTAGATCCATATTTCTTTTGCCATGCAGAAATTCTTTAAGTTGATGCAATCCTATTTTTTTAGTTTTGATTCTGTAACATTTGCCAATGGTATTTGTATCATTGAGGACAACTTTAGGATCCAGATCTTAGAGAATTCTGCCTGTATTTTTATCAGAATAGTTTATAAATTCTGGTCTTATCTCAAGGTACTTGACTACTTTGAATTGACCTTCTTGTAAAGTGTGAGATCCAGTTTTAATTCTTTTACACATTGTTAACCAAGTCTCCCAACACTATTTGTTGAATAAGCTGTCTTTACTCCATTTCATGTTCTCAGCTCCTTTGTCAAAAATTGGCTAATCATATACGTGGGGTTTTGCCTTGGATATTCTATTCTAAATGTGGATAGGAATTCCATGAATCTATATAGTAGTTTATGCAAGGTAGTCATTTTGACAGTGTTGATTCTCCAATCCATGAGCATTGAATATTTTTTCATTTCCTTAGGTCTTCTATTTCTTTATAAGTGATGGCCAATGGGCACACGACAAAATGCTCATCATGACTTGTTATTAGGAAAATATAAATTAAGATAAAAATGAGATGTTTCACATCATTGATGATGGCACATACAAAAATACCAAGAAAAATGTAAATTTGCAATGTTGTGATGAATAATGATCTTTCATCCTTTGCTGGTGGGAAATATAGTCTGGTTCAACCTTTGTGAAAAACAGTATGGAAATAACTCAGTAAACTGAAAATTGAGCTGCAAATGACCCAGAAATTCTATTTTGGGTTATCAACCCTCAAGACAAAAACATTTATTCAAAAGGACAGATACACCCCATTATTCATTGCAGCTATTACTACACTAGCTAAGATAAGAAATCAATCTAGGTGCCCAACAATAGATGAATATATCATGAATATATGGTGTGTATAGACACAGTGGAATATTACGCAGCTCTAAGAAATAATGAAGTTGTGCAATTCTGTGCAACATGGCAAGAACTGGAAGATATAATGTTAAATATGCCAGAAGGACAGATACAAGATGCTATGCAGAAAAGCTAGAGAGGTAATGCAATATTTTGAAGTGGGCATACCTACAGAAGGAGAGAGAGAGGGAGGGGGATAGTGAGACAGAGATAGATAGATAGATAGATAGATAGATAGATAGATAGATAGATAAATAGATAGATAGAGAAGAAAATGCCTGCCATAGAGGCAGTCTGGGGGCAGATGGAGGGTAATGGGAGGAAACCTGGGGACATTGGTGCTGGGAAATGTACACTGGTGGAGGGATGGGTGTTGGAACACTATACGACTGAAACCTAATCATGAACAGTTTTTTTTAATTTTTATTAGTGACAAACCATGAGGTACAGTTGTAGACTTACAAATTTTTGTGTTTGGGATTCAATTATACAATGATCAAATACCCATCCCTCCACCAGTGCCCATTTCCAACCACCACGGATCCCAGTATCCCTCCCAACCCCCATCCCCCATCCCACCCTGCCTCTGTGGCAGGGCAATCCCTTTTGTTCTCTCTCTCCTTTTGGGTGCTGTGGTTTGCAAAAGAGGCATTGAGTGCCAATCATGTTAAGTCTAGAGTCCACTTTCAGCATGCATCTCCCATCCTGGGAGGATCCTCCCAACACCCTTTATTTGGTGCTCCCTTCTCTATCTGAGCTGCCTTTTCCCCTAGCATGTGTGGCTGGCCTTCAAGCCATGGAGAAAAATTGCTGGTACTAATCTGGCCATTCTTGGGTGTTAGTCTCCTATTTTGTTATTTTATGTTCCCAAGATGAATGCAATCTTTCTATGTCTATCCCTCTGACTCATTTCACTTAGCATGATACTTTCGATGTAGTACCACTTGTATGTAAATTTCATGACTTCATCTTTTCAAACAGCTACATAGTACTCCATTGTGTAAATGTACCAAAGTTTCTTTAATCAGTCATCTGTTCTCGGGCACTCAGGTATTTTCCAGATTCTGACTATTGTAAAGAGTGCTCCAATGAACAAACAAGTGCAGATGTCACTTCGTCTATACTGTTTTGACTCTCTGAGATATATTCCCAGGAATGGGATTGCTGGGTCAAATGGTCGCTCAATTTCTAATATTTTGAGAGTTGTCCATACTGTTTTCCAAAAGGGCTGAACCAGTCAGCATTCCCACCAGCTGTGTAGGAGGGTCCCTTTCTCACCACATCCGTGCCAGCACCGGTTGCTTTTGTTCTTTAGGATGTAGGCCAATATCTGTGGTGTGAGATAACATCTCATTGTGGTTTTGATCTGCATCTCCCTGATGGTAATGATGTAGAGCATTTTCTCATGTGCCTTTTTGCCATTCGGATTTCTTCTTTGAGAAAGTTTCTGATGAACAGCTTTGTAAGGCTCTATCTCACAGTGATTTAATAAAAAAAAATAGCACAGTGGTAGGGCGTTTGCCTTGCACGCAGCCAACATGGCCGACCCGAGTTCGATTCCTCCGCCCCTCTTGGAGAGCCCGGCAAGCTACTGAGAGTATCTCGCCCACATGGCAGAGCCTGGCAAGCTCCCCGCGACGTATTCAATATGCCAAACACAGTAACAACAAAGTCTCCAATGGAGACGTTACTGGGCCTGCTCGAGCAAATTGATGAACAACGGGAGGGCCTTTTTATAAATGAACAAATTTTTTAAAAAGTGGGTATGCCTAAATCACACTTGACCCTGGAGTATAGGGAGAACAGAGAAGGAAAATAAATTGAGTGTTGAAGATGAGATAGAAGCGTTGGGGAGCAGATATCAAGGGGATTTGTGTTCATTGATGGTGTAAAGAGTGATAGAGCTAAATACGCAAACCAGAGTCCACAATACTGAAAACAGGACATCCAAAGTTCTATAACCAAACTTAAAAATGCGCCTGTCGCACTGGCATGCTTCCAGATGGGAGGGAGTCTGGGAACAGTGGTGGAAAGACAATGATATCGGTGTTGCAGTTGACACTGGAACACAGTCTGCTTAAAACCCACCTATGAATAACTTTGTAAATCACGGAGTGCTAATGCTTTTTAAAAATCGATATTCTAAATGATTCACTATCATGAAAATAAATCACTTCTATGCAACTTAAAAATTCTTTATATTAATTGAGATTAAGTTTTCCAAAAATGCCAGTTTGGGTAGATTAGATTGGCTCTATTATTATACGTTTTTCCTTCAATACTTTTAGAGCGTGTGTGATAGTCTCCAAAGAGAGTGACCATCAACTTCTTCCCTCCCTATACCTGCACAACGCTCCTCACTTACAAAGTAGGATCTGCTTTCCTTTGATTGAATGTGGCTGGCTGGCTGTATGAATTTTATTAGCAGGATGTAGGATAACATTGGTTTGTCCTTTCAGCCTTACCACAGGAGCTTAGGTTTATTATATCACTCCCATCACAGTGCTCCCATTCCTCTGTGTTTATTTGTAACCTCTTTCTTTGTGCTCTGTTGACTGGTAAATATTGTTTTTATCTTCTCCTTAAGTCCATTCCATAGTTAATTCAGAGCCATGTCCTTTTTGTATGGACTTAAGAAGACAGTAAATACCATTGTTCTCAGAGGGAAATAGAGAGAGAGGGAGAGGGAGGAGGAGGGGGAAAGAGAGGGAGGGGGAGAGAGAGAGGGAGACACAATGGAGGGAGGAAGAGAGAGGGAGGGAGGGAGAGGAGAGAAAGAGAGAGAGAAAGAAAGAGAGAAAGTACCTGCCATAGATGCAGGGGACATTTGGTGGTGGGAAATGTACACTGGTGGAAGGATGGGTGTTGGAACATTGTCTGATTGAAACCCAATCAGGAACAGCTTTGTAACTGTGTATCTCACAGTGATTCAATTTTTAAAAAGTTGTTAATCGATTTGCTTGAGCAGGCCCAGTAACATCTTCATTGCAAGATGTGTATTTTAAAAAGTAAGTACATTAATTAAAAGAATGAAGTTCACTAAGAGAGTTAAATATATAGTTATTAAAAACTATACAATATCAATGGAAGGAATTGAAGAAACAGATGGAAATTCCTAGTTTCACATATCAAAATTCTGAATTTTGTAAAAATATCCATACTACTCAAAGCTATCAGTGAATTCAGTATGACCCTATTAAAATCCTAGCGGCAGGAACCTTATAAAGTTTGGTTGTTAAAATTTGGGTCTCATGATTTCAGTGTTGTTGACTGTGATTTGGTTAGTTCCTTTATGGAACACTGTCTGTGTAAAACTGAACTATGAATGACTTTGTAAATCATAGTGCTGTAATAAAATAAAATACTGATATAAAAACTTGCTCAATTGAAATTCACTACCATGTATAGCACACATTATAAACCATAAGTTAGATCCATTAAAAGATAGCAAAATGATTTATTGTTACAATGATGATCTTGCATTTTAAGTAACTTACCAATAAGAAATATGAGTGCTGAAAAGACTTCTTGCCTTTGATATATGAAACCACAAAATGCACACATTGCTTAATTCAGAATTATTTATTTAATCCTGTGAGTATAAATGGGTATAATGCCTCCAAATCCCAAACGGCATTTTTCATAGAAATAGAAAATCCAATTCTAAAATTGGTTTGAGGTTCATAAAAGAATCTGAATAGACAAACCAATCCTGAACAAATAAAACTGGAATCATCACACTTTCTGATTTTGATGCTTATCTTAATCCTGCATGGAAAAAGAATGCCATGATCCCAAATATTGAAATTCTGGCAGATCATAACACCTAAAATCTAAAGTCTAAAAATTCAAATGTAAAACCCTGAAAGTTGATGAAAACTGAAAACACTGGAAAAAAATTATAACACTCTCCTTGGAAAGGACTCTATTGAGTTTGACTTTTATCCTTGACACAGAGCACAATTTCTGCCTTCAAAAAACACTGGTCATGAGAGAATATCAAGATTCTCTTAGCTCAGTGACCTTATGAACTGAATACACTTGCCAATAGAGAGGTCTTTCCAGTGTTACAAAATGTATTAATTGGTGAACTATTCCTGCTGAGGGATTTGTCAGAGACTTCTTGTTTTTATTACAAATCTAACTTAGAAAAATTAGTATAAGGTTCATTTTGGATAATGAGTGGTACGTTCAAAATTATCCCAGCCAGTTCTTAACAACTTTGTATAGTTTATACCCTCTGAGACATTAAAAAAACTATGACTTATTCACTCATTTATGTGTTCATAACTGGGAAAAAGAAATTGCTTTGTAATCAGTTATTTGAAGATTGGTGAACTTTGCAAAAGAAAACACAATTTAGTCAAATCCCCAGTACATAATGACATTGGAATTAGATGCAATAAAGGCTCCAAAAGTGAACTACAGGGTGTTACAAAAGGTTTGATTTTTCCATTTAGTGAAATATATTTGGCAAAATATTTACATGAGTGACTTGGCCATATGATAGATCTATGGCAAAAACTTCAGCTTAAAACCGTGTCATTTTTTTTATCATTAATGTTCTTTCCAGCTGACGTAATTCCATGGGTTTTTAATGCATGAAAGCTGAATTTACTTTAAGAAGCCAGAGAAGTTACTGGCTGGTTTGAAAGCATGGTGTGCATGGTAGAATTAAGAAGACACAGAATAATGTTGAATGTTTGATCACAAACATATTTTTTGGCTGCATTTGGGGTTTGCATATAACTTTACCTGGCATGGATTTTTCTTTGGATCCATAAAGATCTTTTAGAGTGGCATAATTGTCTTTACCTTTCTTCCAGTTTACACTTTTGATTCTGCTAGATCAAATTTGCTATTGAAACCAACTTGTTAATTTTTCATTTACATTATTACACTTGTAGGATTTAATAGACTTTTCATTTTCTCCCTTTATATAATTTCTATCACTCTCTTGTGATTTGCAATATGTAATCTATTGCTAACACATTTTCCTTTAGATATCTAACCATGTGTCACTTTAATTCACGATCACAATCATCCTATTGTTCGTCGATTGCCTCGAGCAGGCACCAGTAACTTCTCCTTCGTCCTAGCCCTGAGATTTTAAAGTGCCATATTCAAGGCCCTTTCAGCGTTAGGAGAATGAGACCCATCATTGTTACTGCTGTTTGACATATTGGGTATGCCACGGGGAGTTTGCCAGACTCTGCCGTGTGGGCAGGTTACATTTGGTAGCCTGCCAGATTACTTTAATTATTTGAAAATATTTGTAATAGCTGACTGGAGCTAAAGTTAAATCCAGTAACTACGCGCAACTACTTAAAATTGACCGTTTTCTTTTTCCTTAGTGTGGACTTTTGTTCTGGTTATCCTGTTGAGTAAGTTTTGGTTGAAAACAGGCTGTTTGACTCGCTTGACTTCTGGTGTGAGTTTTCTTGTTTCCAAAAATAATTTGTTTGTGCTTCATTTTTGTATAACTTACCTGGGCTACAGTGGCATCTGTCACTTGCACCTGTACAGCCTCTGCTATCTCAGCTGAGTTTGATTTTTTCAAATACTCTTATTTGTGCCATTTAGTTTTGCTTCATAGGGACTGCACCTGTGTCCCCCAAGGGTCATCACCAGCGTTCGCTTTGGAAAATCCTAGTATTTATTCAGTCACTCTGTGCCCCCTTGATGTCCTCCCTTTGGGTGCTGAGCTGTGTTGCTTCAGGAATACATTCAAAGTTGCTTCCAACTCTCATTTCACATGGCTTTCTCCTTTTTTTTTTTCGCAGCTATTCTTCTGAGGTTTCCCAGTCTATATGCATCTGTCAGTCAGGATTACGGGAAAACTGATCGGACCCTTCCTTGGCTTTCTAATTTTCAGGATCAACCCTCCTTTTCTTCTCGGCTGCTTGCCCTGAAGTGTTTTAGCATGACTAGGCTAACAAGTCTGGGATATATTGCTTTTGTGTTCTGACACAACTTTGTCATTTCCTTCCTCTCCCCTGCAAACCAATTTGACTTCACCGCCACTGGTTGTACAGGTGCTATTTATGCTGTCACTTGCAAATCACTCAAGGACAGTGTCCAGGGCTCAGTAGCGGGTGTAAGGATGGGAGTCACCCAAGACAAGAATGCCATAAATTCAAGAAAGATAGGGTACCATTCTTACCCAATGCTGTTGGAGTTCAGCAATAAAGACTTCTTGAAGCCTATTTGTCTCTGCTCAATTTCCTGTGGGCAGGAATAGATTAAGGGGATATTTTTGGTGTTTTAATATTTCTAGAGAGAGGGAATCATTTCACTCTTCACATTGGTATTATCCCACATGGCACTTCCTTTGGTCGATTTTGAATTATTAGCTCAATTTATTTTCAAATAAGCTGGATACATATATATATACATATATATGATTTGAGTGAGCTATTATAGCAGGATTGCGTTTGCCATTTAAAACCTTTGTTCATCTAGGTCACCAGTTATTGGCATGAAGTTGTTTATGATAAGCTTAACTTTATTTCTTCAAGAGACATTGCTTTTAACATTTAATTACTCTGTTGGGATATAAAAGTAAAGTAAAGGCCCTCCCGTTGATCATCGATTTGCTCGAGCGGGCTCAGTAACGTCTCCATTGGAGACTTTGTTGTTACTGTGTCTGGCATATCGAATACATCACGGGGAGCTTGCCAGGCTCTGCCGTGCGGGCGAGATACTCCCGGTAGCTTGCCAGGCTCTCCGAGAGGGGCAGAGGAATCGAACTCGGGTCGGCCATGTTCGCTGCGTGCAAGGCAAACGCCCTACCGCTGTGCTATTGCTCCAGCCCCCGTGTTGGGATATAATTGAGAAAAAAATAAACCATACATGTTCAAGTGCAGAAATCCATAAGTTTTGACGTATTTGTTCACTCTGGAAACTGTGGCACATATATGTGTATCTCCCTCATCATGTGTTCAGGTCCTTTGACAAGCCCCACGAAATCACTGATCTATTTTCCATAAATCTAGATTAGTCTCAATTTTCTAGCACTCCATATAGAATAAATCATATATATGTTTTATGTCTACATTTTTTATGTTTTCAGATTGACCTGTCATCGTCCACATTAATGGTAAATTCCAAGTAGTATTTTATGATTATCAGTCCCTGGTTGATGGGCATTTGATTTGTTTTCATTCATAGGTCATTACAAGTAATGCTGCCAATGTTTATGTATCACGATCATGATCATCCTGTTGTTCGTCGATTGCCTGAGTAGGCACCAGTAACATCTCCTTCTTCCTAGCCCTGAGATTTTAAAAGAGCTATTTCAATGCTCTTTCAGGGCTAGGAGAATGAGACCCATCATTGTTACTGGTATTTGGCATATTGAGTACAACACGGGAAGTTTGCCAGACCGTGTGGGCAGGATACTTTTGGTAGCCTGCCAGGTTCTCCAAAGGAAAAATAAGATAATAATATGTTGCGTGGCCATGAATGCGGCCACGCACTTCCGGGAGCTGGGTTTTATAGTCTTTGTGTCTTGGCCGTTGATGGGACCAACCTGGCACTGGCAGCAGCTGGTGGGTGTGATGCCTACCTACTGGAAGATGGGGGGTCTGGGTGAAGAAGGCCCAGACCTAGTTGGAGCAGAGTTGGAGATCTCAGCCCCAGGACCTGCATGCCTGGGTTCCTCTGCCAGTTCTTTCATGCGTGAGGCCGTCCGGATGTGTGGAGAGTGGTCACAGCATGGCTGTGGCTGGCTCTGGAGGTCCTCAGCTGCTGGGGCTCTGCTGGATGCCGTTGATGGGACCAACCTGGCGCTGTTGGCAGCTGATGGGTGTGACGCCTACTTACTGGAAGATGGCAGAGTCTCCTGCCCACGCGCCTGGCTGTCCTCACCAGGGCCCCTCAGAGGGGGGCGGGTTGTTTCCTGCATGCAAGGAAAGCGCCCTACCTGCTTATTTCCTTCCTGGCCCTATCTGTAAGCTTTTAAATGGCATTATTGTTTGGTAAAAAAACCTGAATTAAGTTGGTAGATATATGCTTAAGCTTTCAAGAAACTCTCATACTGTTTTCCAAATTTTTAGTACCTCTTCATAGTCCCAGCATCTCTATTAGAATTTCAGTTCATCCACATGCTTACCAAATTTAGTAAAGCCAGTCATTTTTGTTTTAGCCATTCACAGTTGTTTGTTTGTTGTGGATGTTCATTCTGTAGGTCCAAGCATGTGGTCCATTTGGAGAATGTCCTATGTACATTGGAGAAGAATGTATATTTGACTTTTGAGGAAATATGTGTGTGTGTGTGTGTGTGTGTGTGTGTGTTCCTGGAGCAAGCCAGCGCAACAGGGATGAATGGAGATGTTACTGGAGCCCACTCGAGCAAATTGATGAGCAATGGGATGACAAGTGATACAAGTGATATTGTTGCTCTCAATGTCCTCCTTGAATTCTGTTAGCTGTTTGTTTTAAGTATTTTGTCATTCCCCCACTGGATGTGTATGTGTTTAGGAGTGTAATTTCTTCCTGCTGTACAGATACCTTATGAGGGATGGAGCGATAGCACAGCAAGTAGGGCATTTGCCTTGCACACAGCTGACCCGGGCCGACCCTGGTTTGATTCCTCTGCCCCTCTCGGAGAGCACAGCAAGCTACTGGGAGTATCGCGCCCGCATGGCAGAGCCTGGCAAGCTAACCATGGCATATTTGATATGCCAAAAATAGTAACAAGTCTCACAATGGAGACGTTACTGGTGCCCGCTTGAGCAAATGGATGAACAAAGGAAGGACAGTGCTAGAGTGCTACAGTACAGATACCTTATATACCTTGGTCATTAAAAAACTATCCTGTCTCTTATAACCTTTTTGAATATGGAGTTTATGTCACCTGAAGTGATATTAGTATGACCACCCTGTCCATTTGGTGGGGTTATTTGCTTGAAGGATTGAGGATTGTCTTCTAACCTTTGACTTTGCATCACTGTTTGTTCTATCTATACAAATGTGTTTCTTGCAGGCAGGAGAATGTTGGACTCAATTTTTAAATCTGTTTTGTCTCTCTGTCTCTTAATTGGTGCATTTGATCATTGACATTGAGATAGATTATTGTGATGGAATTTTCTGCCATGTTTCTGTCCATGTTTATTGTGTCTATTGTGGGGTCTGTCTTACCTCAAGGCAGTCCCACAATTCTTCTGCAAAGTTTTTAAAAAGTTCATTTGAAGTCTGTGAAGTTGCCTAACCTCATTGCTGTTCATCCATGAAGCTGTGTATCACTTCTTCAAATCTGAATCAAAGTCTGGCTGCTTAAAGTATATTTGGCGAGGCATTAATTTCATTGAGTTTCTTTTTTATTATACCCCACCATTGTCTTTGGGCCTGGAGGTCTTGTTTCTAAGTTTGCTGTAAATCTTAGAGATGCTCCTTTGTATGTAATTCACGGTTCTTGGATCTGGAAACCTGCACACTCCAGCTATGAGAACGTTTTAGCAATGATGTGTTTGACTGTGATTGCTTTACCGGGACTTCCTTCCTGGCCCTCCAGGACTCCAGTGTTTCTTATGTTTGGATTCATCCCAAAGTTAACTAGTCTGCTGTTGATTTATTTTGAGTTTTTTTTTCCCATCCTATGCTATTGTGTGGAGGTTTTCTGCATCTCGTCTTGGAGCTCAATGATCTTGTCTTGAGCTGCTGACACTCTAGTGTTGAAGCCTTCCAATGAGTTTTTTATTTCACCTACATTTTTTGAAAGTCTACACTTCTGCTCATGGCCTTTTCATTTCTAGTCTCATAGCCCTCCGTGTTTTATTGCCTGTCCATTCATTGTTTCTTCGAGCTCATTAAACGTCCTCAAAATTTATTATCTGAAATTCTTTCCAGAGATTATAAAGGTGTATATTTCTGATTGAGACTTCAGGTCTCCTATCTTTGTCCACTTCCTGTGGTGGTGTTCTGCATTTTGTTTTTGTTCTATCAAGGTGCCAATGAGAGGAGCAAGCGTCTGCATTAGTTCGTGTTCTGCTGAGTCCCAAAGGTTCACAAGCAGAATTCAGGATCCTGCCATGTCTTGCCAGGTTGCTGGCAAGGGAGGGTGCAAGTCCTGTTGAGTCCCACCAGATTGCTTGTGGGGCGGGAGATATGGCCGGCTCTTGAGAGTGTACATCATTATTTACCTATGCTTTTTAAATATTTATTTATTTATTTGCATTTGGGGTCACACCCTGCGATGCTCAGGAGTTACTCCTGGCTCTGCACTCAGTAGTTACTCCTGGCAGTGCTCAGGCGACCATATGGTATGCCAGGGATTGAACCTGGGTGGGCTGCATGCAAGGCAAATGCCTTACCCACTGTACTATTGCTCCAATCACAACATTTCTCTATGGGTTTAACTTGCATTACTTAGAGTACTGAATGTTTCTCATATGCTTATTTATTATCACTTCATCTTTTTACTGACATGTCTTTTTAAATCCTTTGCTCACTTTAATGCTTATTAAACTTTAATCTTTATTTTTTTAAAAAGTATTTTCTTAATGTTACATGTTGGGGTTTTAAAAATGTATTTCAATTACAAGTCCTTATCGGACATACATTTTGCAAATAATTTTTCTTCTCTGTTGTTTCAATGAATACTATTAACAGTATCATTCAACTGGTATAATATTTTTGAATTAAAAACATCCAATTAATAATAATTTATAAGTTTTGCTTTTGATGGTCCATCTAAGCAATATTTGCTTAATTTGGGGTTTTTATTTTCTTTTTGGGTCACACCCAGTGGTTCACAGGGGTTACTCTTGACTGTGCACTCAGGAATTACTTCTGGCGGTGTTCAGGGAACCATATGGGATGCTAGAAATCGAACCTGGGTTGGCCACGTGCAAGGCAAATGCCTTACCTGCTGTGCTATCACTCCAGCCCTGAAGGGGGTCATTTTTTAATTCCTAATTTCTTCTAGAAATTGGATAGATTTAGGTTTTATAATTCAGTTGATGTTCAATTTGTCATTATACTTATAATATAGAATATAGAATATGGAGTTAAATTCTTTGTTGCTGATTTTTATTTGTTTTACTACCATTTTCTAAATATTGAGCTACAATTTAATTTTGTTTTGGTCAGATGACATTTTTCCTTTTCAATAGAGGGTTATTTTATTGCCCAATGGGTTTGTTACATTGATAAATTTTTCAAATCTTTTAATAATCAGTGATTTTTTTCATCAGGAGTAATTTCTGAATGCAGAGCCAGAAGTAACCTCTGAGCACTGCTGGGTGAGGCCCCAAAACAAACAAACAAAACGTTTATTTTGGTGTTTTAGAGTGGAAATCTCTGTAAATATCTATTAAGTCTCTCTCTAATTTGTTTAACTGATCATTTAAGACCTTGTTTCCTTGCTGATTTCTTGTCTGGATCATTTAACCATTGCTTTAAGTAAGCTTGTTAAAGTCCGCTGATGCTTTTCTGTTGCTGTTGACATCTTTCTTTAGGTCTGGCAATATTTTTTATTGTGTTGTCACTCTTTTGGTTGAAAATATTTTAATAATTGTGATTTCTCTTGTATTTGCTCATGTGTATTATATAATGTTCATCTTTGTCCTACCCTCCATCCTCCACCCAGATCCTCCAAATTCCAGTAGGCAGGTGTCACACCCACCAACTGGCCCCCTGGCGCCCCGTGTAATCCCATCAATGGCCAAGACTCAGAGACTATAAAACCCAGCTCCCTGAAGCCTGTGACCGCATTTGCGGCTGTGCAACATCTTATTTTCTCGTTCCCACTTTGGACAAACTGGCAGGCTACCAAATGTAACCTGCCCACGCAGCAGAGTCTGGCAAACTCCCCGTGGTGTACCCAATATGCCAAATACCAGTAACAATGATGGGTCTCATTCTCCTAACCCTGAAAGAGCCTTGAATATGGCACTTTTTAAAAAATCTCAGGGCTAGGACGAAGGAGACGTTACTGGAGCCTGCTTGAGGCAATCGACGAATAACAGAATGGTCGTGATCGTTTGTCCTATCAATTTTTTCTGTAAGTCTCATATAAGTATAGTGGTTCCAGCTTTTTAGATTTTCCCTTGTTTGCTTTGGAACATTCTATGATTTACGTGAATCTCTTATAGACATTGTAAAGTTGTTTTAATCTATCATTCCACGTTATACCTTTGGAAGGGTGATTTTCTTCTATTTATAATAAGGGAAGTATTGATATATAAAGACCTTCTATTGCCATTAGGTCTTTAGTGTTTTTCTTTATGGGCTTCACCCATCCTTTTGTTTTGTTTTGTTTGTTTTGTTTTGTTTTGTTTTGGGGCCACAGGATAGCACAGTGGGTAGGGCATTTGCCTTGCAAGTGGCCAACATGGCCGAGCCGGGTTCGATTCCTCCACCCCTCTCAGAGAGCCCGGCAAGCTACTGAGAGTATCTCACCCGCAGGGCAAAGCCTGGCAAGTTACCCCTGACGTATTTAATATGCCAAACACAGTAACAATTGTCACAATGGAGACATTACCGGGCCCACTGGAGCAAGTCGATGAACAATGGGAGGACAGTGACAGTGACAGTGACAGTGATCAGGTATTGCTCAGGGGTTACTCCTATCTTTGCACTCAGGAATTAACTCCTAGTGGTGCTCGGTAAAGCATATTTGATGCCAGGGATTGAACCAGGTCAGCCACATACAAGGCAAGTACCCTAACGTATTATACAATCTTTATGGCACCTGTAATTCTATAATATATTATTATTAAGTTGATATCACAATACCATACGAATGAGTTATATTTAGTGAAAAAGAGACAGTAGGATGATAGTAGGATGACAATTTGCATGGTCACTCTTCCTTTTATATTAAAACTAACGAGAGAAAACGTGTATTTGTTAATATGAGAGGCCTAGATATTTACCTCAAAGAAAACCAAATTCCTGGTGAAGTAGAATCTTCGAAAGTGAGGATTTTGCAACAAAAATTTTCTTCTTCACTTAATCACTTAATTTCCCGTTGGTCGTCGATTTGCTCGAGCGGGCGCCAGTAACGTCTCCATTTGTCCCTGTCGCGTGCTAGTGTAGCCCAATGGCATCTGTTCACTCTAGGAACATGAAGAGCCTCAAACCAATCGTTCATGATCTTCACGAAGAAGTCTGACCATCTGGTATGTGGGTGGCCACGCAGTCTTTTGACATCCCGTGGAATCCAGTCAGTAATAGCTCTAGTCCAGCGGTCGTCTTTAAATCTCATTACGTGACCAGCCCATCTGATTTTTGACACCTTGGCAAATGAGACAGCGTCCCTGATTCTTGATGGTCGACGGATGTTGGAACTCCGGATTTTTTCTCTCATTTGAGTGAAACGTGATATTCCAAGCATAGCTCTTTCTATTCTTCTTTGGGAGACCTGAATAGCGTTCTCATCCTGTTTGCATAGGGCCCAGGTCTCTGAGGCATATGTTAATGCAGGAAGAACAGTGGAGTCAAAGAGATGTGCCCGGAGCCGGAGGTTCTTCATCCTCTTAGCTATGTCTTCGACGTTCTTGAAGGCGTTCCAAGCCACTCTCTTCCTCCTGCACAGCTCGGGTGCCAGGTCATTTGTCATGTTGACTTCTCCACCTAGGTACACATAGCTGTTGCATTCGGAGATGGTCATTCCATTGAGAGCGAATGGGGCGTCAGGAACGAGGCTGTTTCTCATAAACATTGTCTTCGTAAGATTCAGCTGTAGTCCTACCTTTCCACACTCACGGTCAAAGTCGGCCAGCATTTGTGCCGCTTGGCTGATGTTTGGTGTTATTAAAACAATGTCATCAGCAAAGCGGAGGTGGTGTAGTTGCCGACCATCTATCTTCACTCCCATTCCTTCCCATTCCAGTCGTCGCATGATGTTCTCGAGGGTGGCACTGACGAGTTTCGGTGAAATGGTATCACCCTGTCGCACCCCTCTCTTGACATCAACCATCACTTCTTTGTAGAATGGTGAGATCCTGGTAGTGAATCCGCAATACAGCTCATGGAGGATCTTGATGTATTGGGCTTGAATTTCTTGATTGGCTAGGGCTTCAATGACCGCTTCTGTCTCAACAGAATCAAAGGCCTTCTTTAAATCAATGAACGTTAAACAGAGCGGCATCTTGAACTCCCGAGAAACCTCAATGAGCTTGGTTTTCGTGTATTATATGGTCGATGGTGCTGAATCCTTTGCGGATCGCTGTTCTTCCACTGACCACCATTTTTCAGCCGATCGGCTTGCTGCGTATCCTCACAGACTGGAGAATAAGGAAGAACACAGTTGTAATGCCCACCCCCGGGAAGTGTCCTGTCCACATCCCGTCTCCCCTGTGGATCCTTACCTGCTCACAAAAAATGCTGCTCCGTTTCTGAAGTCTGACTGTGCAGCAGGTCATCTTGCAGGACCAGAGGTGGTTGGCAGTGGATTTCAGTCTTCTGCTTCTTTGGTTAGCTGTTTGTTGCCATCAGTGTTATCTGCTCCTGTTAGACTTACACACCCTGCTCCTTTGTCGCAGTTTCACATGCCAAGGGCTTCTCAGTTTGCTCCCACTGGGTTGCCTCCAAACTACCAGGGACCTGCCGTTCCCCCTGCCTCCTTCGATGCCTACAGGCACTACATGGCATATGCAGCCTCAAGGTGGTCCCTGTACCCCACCTCGCAACAGTCAAACCACTCTCTAACTGACCCACACAGGGTGATGCCAGTTAGCAAACAGACAACTCGTAGTCGACCCAATCTTCGTGTGATCCCCACTGTGACTCCTGACAAACCCAAGCAGGAGACATCACTGCTAGGCCCGATTCCTGTTGCCCAGGTGGCTATCCCATCTCTCATGAGGTACAACCCAGAGAAGATCTCTGACGAGAAGAACCGCGCTTCGCAGAAACAGAAGGTTATTGAAGAGAGAGAAAAGCTGAAGAGTGATCGGGAAGCTCGCCAGAAGAAGATGTATTTCTTCTTAGTAAAGCACAAAAGACTGTTGAATCACTGGGATTCTAATGCACCATTTATTAATATATCAATAACTTCAAATTTGAAAATTAAATAGTAAAATAGAATTAGTGGCCAGTGGAGGATATGAAATGCACCTTTTTGACAGGGAACAACTTTGAACTATGGTACGTAAAGGAGGCGGGTGTAGTTATAAGATTAGCTCCATGTCTCCACATGTCTCTGTAGGTCAATATCTTATTTTTTTCAGAAAGTTTAAATTACCATCCATTGTTAAAAAAAGTAACATAAAATCTTATATTCCTATATGCCATAAAGAGAAAAAGTTAAGATATGTAAAAATAAAAATACACACTTATAAAAATTATATCAAGATAAAGCGTATGTAAAGCAAACTTTTTTCTACCTGTATATATATATATATACATTTAAATATACTTGAGTAGAAGGATAATGTGTGACTGCTTTCAAATATTTATTTGATAGCAGCTTTAAGTAAAATTACTTAAAGTTAGTTTTTTTACCTGTTACTAAATTGTTACATAGGATAATTTAGATCAGCATATTTTTATTTTAACTTACAGATACAACTGTAAAATGAATGTGAGGAAAGATTACAGAGGAACAGAATGTGTATTTTTATTTATGAAGTACTGGGACCAATTTCTTATCTTGAATTTCCCTCGCAGACAATAAAAGTCTACATTGAGCTTAGTCCAAAGTCAAAATTATATCATTAATCAGAAATCTTTTTGTCATTTAGTATTCTCCGTTGTGTGTTTCAAATTCTATTTGTATATCTGAAGTTGTACAAAAAATAAAATAACACATATGGAGCTATACTTACCCTCAATTTAGTAATCAAACTTTACTGTAGAAATTCCTGTAACTTCCTGAACATTTTTAACTCTGAAATTCTGGATTTAGTAGAATATGTTAAAGTAGAATATGTTCGATGCATACGTAGTGACTTTGTGTGCATCCTATAGCTTAATTTAATGAATTCACAGAAATTCACTCCAAGAAGTCAACATGAATATTTTACATGACTGAGGAAAGAATGGATTGATTTGAAAATAGGTCTATAAATATTATCTGGTCTTGTGACAGAATTTTAAAAAATTTACAAAACTTTAGAGAACGTATGACATAAATTAGTATAAAATATATGTACAATGTGTATATTATAATGTCATCAGGAGGGGTGGAAAAGACACAGAAAACTTCCAATGAAATTATGACTAAAAATAACCAAGTTTGATTAAAAAAAGCAGTAGTCTGTACAACTGTAAAATTTACCAATTTCCACATAGGACAGGAGTCAGAGCAATAGTACAGAGGGTAAGGTGCTTGCCTCTTACCCAGACATCCAGGTATGATCCCTGGTACTCCATATGGTCCCATGAGCCCTGCCAGGAGTTATCCCTAAGTGCAGAGAAAGGATTAAGCTCTGAGCATTTGTGGGTGTGGCCCAAAAATTTAAAAAATGAACGAAATATATAGGATAAATACAAGTGTTAGCACAAAAGCTGAATTTCTTGTGCTGGTGGATTCTTGAGAATTAAGGCACTTCTTTACTACCCAGACAACCTGGTTTGTTCCCTGGCACCGCATATGGTCCCATGAGCCCTGCTAGGAGTGATCCCTGAGTTCAGAGCAAGGATTGATCTTTGTGCATTGCTGGATGTGGCCCCCCAAACAAAGAATGAACAAATAAACAAAAGATATCTATATAGGATAAGTACAACATCCATCCAGCCAAATTATTTGACTGTTTTGGGAAAGTAAAAAACTAAGGGTGGGAAATACACACACAAAAATTAAAGAAGAAATAAATAAAATATAGGCTAGGAGAATAATAGAAAGAATCAACAAAACCAAAAGTTAGCTCTTGGAAAAGTTTGAGAAAATCAATAAAACTAATTTTATGCTAAACAAACAAAAAAGGAAACATTATGAAAATCAGGAAGGAGGAAGCATTGTCATGTTTTTAAGTATAATGCAGAATAAAAGAGAACATGATGAATGACTATATGCCAAGAAACTGATTAGCTTTATAAAATGGACAAATTCCTAGGATGGCACACACTAGCTTGGACTGATGAAAAGAGAAAGGGAAAATGCAAATAAATGTATAGAAATTTTTTTTAACTTTCTACAGAGAGTAATTAAAAAAATAAAACTTCCTACAAAGAAAATCTTAGGCCTAGAAGAGTTTACTGGCGAGATCTTTCAATTATTAAAAGAAAAATTAATACCAATTCATCAGAAATCCTTTCAAAATAGAAAGAAAAGAACTACTTCCCATCTCTTTCTCTTAGGCCAAAGTATACAAGATATTAAAATGAGGCCAAAACTAAATAACTGTAGACCCAATATCACTTAAAATAGATGCGAAAATGCTCAATGAAACAGTAGCAGACTAGGTTTAGCATTAGATAAAAGTTATTTCATGCTTCTGCCAAGTAGAATTCATGCTAGGAATGTAATATCTATACAAAATCCCAAAATGAATTAAAACAATATATTCTATCAAGAGACTATGGGGAAAAACCCATACAATCATATCAATAGAAAAAATGTTTACTTAAAAACCTCTTCTTGAAAAAAAATCAGTCAACTATGAATAAAAGCAAATTATCATAATCTTTATAAAGGCTATTTTCAAAGCCTAACTAACATCATACTTGAAGGTGAAAGAGGGGAAACTTTCCTCCGAACACTAAAGACAGGGGCTGAAACAATAGCACAGCGGGTAAAGCATTTGCCTTGCACTCGGCTGACCCAGGTTCGATTCCCAGCATCCCATATGGTCTCCTGTGAAAGGCTAGAAGTAAATACTGAGTGCAGAGCCAGGAATAACCCCTGTGCATCGCTGGGTGTGATCCAAAAAGCCAAAAACCAAACAAAATCTTTGTCTTCTCACCATCTGTTTTGGCCAGGAGGCTTTTCATTTGGCGGCAGGTGGTGATTAGGTGTGTGTGTGTGTGGGGGGGGGGGTGTCTCTCCCAGCAATGACCAGCCAACCAGGTGAGCTATTCAATGTGAGACCCCCAGGATGTGGTAAAGTTGGGTTCTGAGGTGCTGTATATTACCTGGCTCATCCAGGCAGTGCTCAGGCAGCTTCCAGAGCTGCACCTAGCAGGAACCTTGGAGTACCAGGAGTTTGACTGCAGTCAACTGCATGAAAGGAAGGCCCCTTAATCCCTAGGTTAGCCCTGGGGCTCTGCTCCCTCCAGTCTAAATGACACTGTTTTGGGCAATGTAGCCTGGATAGTTAAGCAAGACAAAGAAACAGAAACATCCAAATGGCTTCTTGTCTCAGAACTATTCTACTCCTGAGCAAGGAGGCCTTTGTGGCTCCATCTCTCCATCCCTCCATCCCTTTGCCATTGACTGAGTTGCCTAAGGGGAATGTGAATTTCCAAGCAGCCTGAGGGCAATCCTTACTACAGAAGTACTGAGTGTTTTCAGCCCCCTCTCAGCGGTGCTCAGGATTAATTCCTGGATTTGACCTCAGGGATCACTCCAGATAGGGTTCAGGGGACTCTGTGAGGTGCCCGGAATTGAACCTGGGTTCAGTTGCCCATGGTGCTATCTTTCGCGTCCAAAAAGTAGTGACTTTTAGAGCTTGAGATTGTAAACAAAACCCAAAAGAATGGGGACAGAACATTGACAATCTTGTACGGGACTCCAAATACCAAATTTGTTTCTTGAATTCATTTTCAGCTTGAGACAAAATGATTGTAGATGATGTCATAATCTCTGAGTCAAAACATTTCACGAATCCAGCAAATATTTACTGAGCACTTACCATGACCTGCGTGGTTGGTGATAGGCAAATACGAATCACCAAGACCAAAAAAAAAATCTCTGCTCTGATAAACATGCTCTCCTGATCACAGTTTGGGATAAATGATGGTAATTAGCTTGACGTCCCACTCAAAGTTTTGGAACTTGCAGCTTTGCCTTTTTAAGGGTTTGGTTTTGTTTACCTATCGAGAAATTACAGCAATTGCCTCTGTGAGAAGTTTAGACAGATTTTCTTTTTTCTGAAGAGTGATTCACCCAGGGGGATAGAAAAGCAAGCAGCCTTCTCCAAACCCACACAGCCTGACTGTGGCACCCAGCTGTGAGCTGTCCAGGTTCCTAGTCACCGTTCTTAGTAGTAAACTCTGCCCACTGGTTCACTCTGACTTTTTCTCGGTACTGATTCTCGCCTACTGAAGGATGTCATGCCTACTGCTGAAGCCTTTCTTTTGATCTGACTCATCAATGTGACTTTTTTTTTACCTGGAGTATTTCCATCGGGCTGGTGTTGATGAGCTCTACGGGTGGGCTCATGTGAAGTGTGGAGGAGAAAGACGGTCACTTTCTCCTGATCTGCCTCTGCCACCCGCAAACCAGGGTTACTGGGTTCTTGTCTAGCCTTGCAGAAAGGAATTTCAGGAGTAGATGGGCAGTGAAATGAGTTTTTTTTGTAGGAGTACTGCTATTTATTCAGCTACTGATTAGCTGATTGAATTGGGCATGAACTCCACCTTAATTTATTTATTTATTTTTTTCCTTTTTATATTTATTTATTGAATCACTGTGGGAAAAGTTACTAAGCTTTAAGGTTTAAGTCTCGGTCATACAATGATCAAACACCTTTCCCTTCACCAGTACTCATTTTTCACCACCAAGAACCCCAGTATACCCCCCTCCCACCCCTCCAAATGCCTGTGAGGCAGATGATTTCTACTTAACTCTTCTCTACATTGATTACATTCATTATTTTGACAAAAGATGCACCATTATTGTTTAGTGAAATGAGTTTTTATTTGGAGTTTTTGAAGGGAAAGAGGGAGAGAGAGTGGAAGAGAGTGGAGAGTAATTCACTCAAGAGAGAACCCGGTCTTCTCCAACGGCAGAGAGAACCCCTTCACACACCCCAGCATTAGGCATGAAAGCATGAAAGTACATATCTCAAGAGGGGAGATGCGGGTGACATATGTGCTCAGGTACTGTATGTGTTTGGCCACATGGCCACAAGCAGCACATGGGCTCAGGCGGCATGTTTGCCCCTTCCTTTATTCAAGGTGGCCTTTATAGGGTTTCTCCAACCTGCCCCCCAGTGGGGCTTCTACCTAGGTTTAAGTCTGTTGTTAAGGATCTTACCAAGAGGGTTGGGAGTGATGATTAAGGTCCTTTGTTAAGGAGGTTACCAAGGTCTGTTGTTAAGGACCTTGCTAAACAAAGTCCTTTGTTAAGGAGGTTACCAAGGGGGGTTGGGAGGAGTGGGAGTCTTCTTTGAAATTCCTTTCCTGGTCTTTTATTGCTGATGGAGCTTCTGTTGAGGGAGTTGGGGAGGGTCTAGCCTCCTCAGGGTCTGTTACAGACTGGCACCAGTTCTCCATAAGGTCAGGGCTATGACTTCCTAGGAAATTTACTGCCATTGCCTTGGGAGGGGGCCTTCCCTATCTGCCGGCCTACATCAATGGCCACTTTAGGACCTATACAGTTACTATTCTTTCTGTTTGTGAAGCCCTTAATATTTTGTTTGTTTTTTGGGGGGCTATACCTGGCTATATGTAGGGCTTATATCTGAGATTATACCTGGCTATGTGTGGTGCTTACATCTGACTGTGCTCAGGGATCACTCCCGGCGAATCCCATGTGAAGTCGAGAATCAAAGTGGGCTTGGTGGCACATGCTAGGGGAAAAGGCAGCTCAGATAGAGAAGGAATCACCAAATAAAGGGTGTTGGGAGGATCCTCCCAAGATGGGAGATTCATGCTGAAAGTAGACTGTAGAACGAACATGATTGCCACTCAATGCCTCTTTTGCAAACCACAGCACCCAATAGGAGAGAACAAAAGGGAATGCCCTGCCACAGACGATGGGGGGAAGGGGGCGTGGGAGGGATACTGGTACTGGTGGTAGTGGAGAATGGGCACTGGTGGAGGGATGGGTACTCCATCATTGTATAACTAAAATCCAAGCACAAAAATTTGTAAGTCTACAACTGTACCTCATGGTGTTTCACTAATAAAAATTCAAAAAAAAAATAAAGTTTGAGTGAGAACTCTAAAAAAAAACCAAAAACCAAAACAAAACAAAACAAAACAAAAACAAAAAAAGTGGGCTTGGCTGCTGTGTGCCAAGCTAGCACCTTACCTGCTATATTATAGCTCAGGCTCCAAATCCTTAACGATATTCTTTATTAACAATAAATAACATTTAATGTTTTATTTACTGTTATTTACAGTATTATTTACTGTTATCTGCCCTAATTACTTACACTAGAGCAGAATATTAGAACACTTAAGTTTTAAAATCCAAGTCCCTGCATTTGAATCTTGTCTCTCCCTCCTAAACATGTTTGCTGCCTCAGTTTCCTATTATGTAAAGCATGGAGCATAATAATACTTGCTATGCTATGCAGGAACATTTGGAGGATAGCACATGTTTAGAAATATGCCTGAGCCTCATTTAAAATATTGTGACTTGAGGATCCTTCCAGGAGGGGAGATACATGTTGAAAGTAGACTATGGACTGAACATGATTGCCACTCAATGCCTTTTTTGCAGACCACAACACACAAAAGGAGAGAGAGAACAAAAGGGAATGCCCTGCCACAGAGGCAGGGTGGGATGGGGGGATGGGTGTGGGAGGGATACTGGGATCCATGGTGGTGAAAAATGGGCACTGGTGAAGGGATGGGTACTTGATCATTGTATAATCGAAACCCAAGCACAAAACTTTGTAAATCTACAACTGTACCTCATGGTGTTCCACTAATAAAAAAAAAAGATAGAGATTTATGTCTCAGAGCTATGTATATATTTTAGCAACAGACTGAGGAGTGGCAGCAGGCTGGAACACACACAGGCATGGAAACAGCAACACAGGAATTGCAAAGCACTTCTCAATCATATGCAAAAGCATTCTTGTTAAGCTTGCAAACAAAACAAAACTACAAATTACATACAAGTCAAACATATCATGGGAAAAGTCACAGAATCCTTGAATGGTTGCATATTTTCCCCTTGATCACTTCACTTGATCACTTGACAGCCATTACTCATCGATTTGCTCGAGGGGGCACCAGTAATGTCTTCATTACACCTGTCATGCGCCAGTACGCCCAATGGCGTCTGGTCATTCTAGGAAAACAAAGAAACTCAAACCAATCATTCAGAGTCTTGACAAAGAAGTCTAGCCATCTCATAGGAGGGGGGCCAGGCGATCTTTTGACGTCCCATGGAATCCAGTCGGTAATGGCTCTAGTCCAGCCGTCAACTCCAAATCTCATTACATTTGCAGCCCATCTGATTTTCAACACCTTGGCAAAGAGACAGCATCCCTGATTCTTGATCATCGATGAAAGTCGGAACTCCAGATTCTTTCTCTCATTTGAGTTAAGTGTGATACTCCAAGCATAGCTCTTTCGATTCCTCTTTGGGAGACCTGAATAAAAAGAAAAAAAATAAATAAAATAAAATATTGTGACTTGAAAGCTCACAGCCCCCCAATAATTGTCAGCTGCATAATGCAATTGTGTGTTTAAATATCCACCCAATTGTTTTGAATCACATTGTTACTGTCACTGTCCTCGCGTTGTTCATCAATTTGCTCAAGCGGGCCCAGTAACATTGTGAGACTTGTCACTGTGTTTGGCATATTGAATACACCACGGGGAGCTTGCCAGGCTTTGCTGTGTGTGCAAGATACTCTGGGTGGCTTTCCAGGCTCTCTGAGAGGGGCAGAGGAATCGAACTCGGGTCGACCGGGTCGGCCATATGCAAGGCAAACCCCCTATTGGCTGTGCTATTGCGCCAGTCCTTGAATCACATTATTTTTTGTTTGTTTGTTTGTTTGTTTTGGTTTGGTTGGGGTGTGGGGCCATACCCTGCCATGATCAGAACTTACTCCTGGATCACTCTTGGTAGGGGTCAGGGGACTATATGGGGTTCCAGGAACCAGGAATTGAACCTGAGTGGCTACATGCAAGGCAAGTGCCCTAGCCACTATATTATCACTCCGACCCCTTGAATCACATTATAGGGCATGTATCAATCAAATTTTCCATAACCATTTTGTTTGTGGTCTGACTCCTTGACATCACTCTTCACAAACAAATGCACAAAACCATCCAGCACAAACACTGGCACTTTTGTTTACTTTCTATGTCCTTGGTGGCTAGAAGTGGCTAGACACATAGTAGGCATTGTGTAAATATTTGCTCAGTCTCTAAAGTTTTAATGAATAAGTGGCGTTTTTGAAAGACAGATGAGCCCTCTAGTGGTGGCAATAGAGATACATAGCTCTTTTGAGATGAAGCTTCTTTCGTCAAGTCGTACTCAGTTATGGAATGATTATATTTACCTACTTTACAAGAAAAAGGTTTATAAGAAGGGATTCATTAACAGAAAAAAAGGAGAGACAGAAATCATAACTGAAATAATTCAATATAACTGATGACCACATTTGATTCTTCACACAAAACAAAGTGTCACAGATGGGAAAGAAAAGTGGATACACTATGTTAGTATTGTACAAGGTGTCATAGTAGGTGCTTTATGTAACTTATGTTGCCTAGTTCTCACAACATATTTCTTTCTATTTTTTAGGGTTGTATTTATTTATTTATTTATTTATTTTTATCAGTGAGACACCATGAGGTACAGTTGTAGACTTACAAATTTTTGTGCTTGGGTTTCAATTGTACAATGATCAAATACCCATCCCTATACCAGTGCCCATTTCCCACCACCACGGATCCCAGTATCCCTCCCACCCCCATCCCCCCCATCCCACCCTGCCTCTGTGGTGGGCATTCCCTTTTGTTCTCTCTCTCCTATTGGGTGTTGTGGTTTGCAAAAGAGGGAATGGGTGGCAATCATGTTTGGTCTATAGTCTACTTTCAGCATGCTTCTCCCATCCTGGGAGGATCCTCTCAACACCCTTTATTTGGTGCTCCCTTCTCGATCTGAGCTCCCTTTTCCCCTCGCATGTGTGGCTGGCCTCCAAGCCATGGAGTAAACTTCCTGGTACTAATCTTGGCCATTCTTGGGTGTCACAACATATTTCTTAAATGAATTTTTGGCCCCTTTTTAAGTTGAGGATACTGACATTTAGGCAAAAAGAAGTATAATTTGAAGCCTTTATTAATGAAAATTAACCATGCCAAATGGTCACAGGAAGCTTTGTCTCATTTCCGCAAGATACTTGTCATGTAAGTTATTGAATGTACAGGACATTGAGCACACATTTTGAGTATTTTTCTCCTATTCTTACGTGATTTTCTGAGATGTTCAAGTGATTAGTTCATAAGTATTGATGTTTGACAGCAAAGAAAAACAGGGCAAAGTTACTAAAATGACAATGAAAGTGCTTCCTCAGGGAAGTAAAATACTATAGTTGAGAATCAATTTTCTTAATATAAAAACAATTTGTTGAATATCAACTGAAAGAGCATTAACTTATTTCTTAGACTGTTTCAATATCACTCACTTTTATTTGCTTTTTTCTTTTCTGCAAAATAATACAACTCATTGTAAAACATTTGGAAATAGAGATATTTTTTAAGAAGGATGTCACCCATATTCTTACTCCCTTCTTATAAAGTGTTATTCTTCCTTTCCTAATTGAATTTCACTGTGTGTGTTTATAGACACTAAAAATTGTATTCAGGATTTCTATTTCTAGCCTACTGAGAGGCTAGATACTCTGAACTATCTCCTTGTTGTAAAACAGCTAAAAATACTGGATAAAATGTTTGCAAGTAACATATTCTATGTTAAATCACTGAACTTACTAGAAAATGAAAATGAATCAAAATCATTAACTGTCACTGTACGCCCATTGTTCATCAATTTGCTCGAGCGGGCCCAGTAACGTCTCCATTGTGAGACTTGTTACTGTGTTTGACATATCGAATATGTCATGGGTAGCTTGCCAGGCTTTGCCGTGTGGGCGAGATACTCTCTGTAGCATGCCTGGCTCTCCGAGAGGGGCAGAGGAATCAAACCAGGGTCGGCCCGGGTCGGCTGCATCCAAGGCAAACGCCCTACCTGCTGTGATATCGCTCCAACCCCAAAATCATTAAAGGAAAGCCAAAGCAATATTGGGTATCCAAGCAGACAATAAACACCAAAACTAATTTTGCTCAGTGAATACCTGTCAAAATCTGTGACTTGGAGCATTTCTGTTTGACTAATACTTAAGGTCTATTTGGGGTAACCACATGTTTCAGTTATTCATTTATTCATGCTGTTTTTGCATAATTGTTAGTAGCACTATTTTTCACTATTAAATGTATCCTTTTTTGGGCAATGATTCGTATTGTTGCTCCAGGCATGGGCAGCCTAATGAAATCTGAGATGAAATCCTTTTACAATGAAGTCAGAACAGAAGCTGGGAGGGCACAAGGGAGTCCCTGGAATATTATTTTAAACACTTGGGACAAAGACAGACACCTCTAAATATCCAACACTCAGAGGCCATTTAAGAGAAAGAACAACACTGCTATCCTGTTCACTCACATCTGAGTGGATTGTAGTGTGGAGTGAGTTATTTGAAAAAATATTGAAAAGAAAAATTAGATTAAATTAGAAAATTTTCATTTTGAAAATTAATTTTTTAATGCAGACATTTAGGCAACATGTTTATAATATTGTGCTAGCAGTTATGGTCTTGGTGTAGAATTATCACACCCTACCACCACCAAGGCAACAAATCATAGAGTATATATATATATATATATATATATATACATACATACACACACACATGGCACAGCCTAGCCAAAAACATTAACAATAACAGGTCTCATTCCCCTGACCCTGAAAGAGCCTCCAATATGGCAGTGTTGGGAAAGACGAGTAAGGAGAGGCTGCTAAAATCTCAGGGCTGGGACGAATGGAGACGTTACTGGTGCCTGCTCCAGAAAATTGATGAACTACAGGATGACAGTGATACAGTGATACAGTGATATCACCACAAAAGTGCCCATTATCCTCCACCAATGACCTTATAGTAATTCTAGACAATCTATTCATTCTTTTTGCTCCCTGCACCTCCACTTCCCAGCTTGACTTGTCATTCTTCCTTAGGTTTTTCTTGTTTCATTTCTTTCTATACTACAGATAACTGATATTATCCTGTTTTTGTCCTCATTCCTCTGATTTGCTTCACTTAATATGATGTTCTCCAGTTCTATTCATGTTACAGCAAACTGCAAAATTTCACCTTTTCTGTAGCCTCATAGTATTCCTTTGTGTATGTGCACAACAGTTTTCTTATCCATTCATTGAACACTTGGGTTGTTTTCATAACCTGGCTATTGTACTAAATGCTGCAATTAACACAGTTGTTCAATACCTCTTGTTTTTTGTTTTTTTTTATTTTGCTTTTTGGTCACACCCAGCGATGCTCCAGGGTTACTCCTGGATTTGCATTCAAATCATTCCTGTCAGTGCTCGGGGGACCATATGAAATGCTGAAAATCAAACCCGGGTCAGCCACGTGCAAGGAAATGCCCTACCCACTGTGCTATTGCTCCAGCCACTCAATACCTCTTTTAGAATAAATTGTTTTGTATTCTTGCAATGTATAAGAAATAAGCCTTCCTGAAAATATGATTTGCCAAGTGAAAAAATAATGTTTAGACAAATCTGAAAAATATAACTATTTTAAAATATAACTATTAATTCCTATATCTTTAATGATACTAGCTAGATACATGAACTTTTACTATCAGATAATAACTTGTAATGTATGACAATTCCATTCACTCAGATATTGAGAACCACTGTATGAAGTTCAACATTCTAATTGGATATCATGTGTATTCTCCAGGTTTATGTTTGAAAGGGAAATACAAAAAAGCATGATCTATAGCTATCTGGCACTAAACAATATGCTATTAATTTTCTCCTGAATTCTGCTACAAAATATCTGATGAATTCCTAGGTATGTCAGATTTAAAAGGAATTTTTTGCATAAAATTATTGTGAATTTAGATATTAAACTATTTGGTATAATCTTTGATGTAGCTTTAACATTATGTACATTTGGTTATTAGTGTAACAATATTATGGCTAAAACAATGTTTCTATATAAATTTGAAAATGCATATGTAATTATATATGTATATATATATGTTTATTAGTTTCAGAGTGGGGAATAGGACCTGGGAAGATTTCAAGAAAACTATGGAACTATAATATCAATAAAAGCAGTAATTTCACTTTCATAACTAGTAAAATTGACATCCACAACTAATCCTATGAAGACAGATTACCATGGTTATCAACTGATTGCCAAGGCTAGCATCTATATCTTGATAACAGTTCAAATAAGAACATATAATTAAAACTATTCAACCAGTTTTTAAAAGTAATGGCATTTAATTTTTGAGAAAAACACCATTTATTTCAGGGTCATATTGAAATATGATAAAATATATTATAATTTAACAACCAAAATGCAGGTATTGACTATTAGACATTATAATTTACATATAGATTTACTCTCATAATTTTAATCTAAGAGTAACTAAGAACTATTTTACCTTACTTTGGTTATTCTCAGACTGATTTTTAAAATTTGTAGTTTTTGTCTTTATAGTTTTCTTAGGCAAACGTGTTTCCTTTGCACGCAGCTGACCCGGCCGACCCAGGTTCGATTCTTCTGCCCCTCTCAGAGAGCCCGGCAAGCTACCGAGAGTATCTCGTCTTCACGGCAAAGCCTGGCAAGCTACCCGTGATGTATTCTATATGCCAAACATAGTAACAAGTGTCACAATGGAGATGTTACTTGGCCCACTCAAGCAAATCAATGAACAATGGGAGAACAGTGACAGTGACAGTGATAGTTTAAGTATCCTTAAAAATTATTATATATTTTTATTATTGTATTTTATTATTGACATCTTTTAAATGTATCCCCTAATTAATTAGGGGATACATTTACACTCGAGCAAATCGATGATCAACGGGAGGGCCTTTACTTTTACTTACTTATTTTGAAGTGCAAGGGAATTAACCCTAGATGCCATGAGCTCCATCCTATCCCCTTATCCCTCATTTTAAAAACATTTAATTCGTCTAAGTTTAATTCTCATGATTAATATGGAAGGAAAAACCTGTGACTATAACTTTGGGATGCATCAGATGATTTAAGCTTTCAACTATGTTAGGGCTTCAGTATAGAACTTGAACATGTATTGGGTAGCATTCCGATAGAGCCGCTAAATATTGCCGCTCTGCCCTGTCAGTCTCTTAGCTTTCCATGGATTATCCCTATGCAGAGGGAAGATAACAAACAAAATCAACCTAGCTCTTTCATCCTAGAACTGTGTTTGATCCTGTGACTCCTACTCCAACTCTATACAAATCCTCTCTCTCTCCTGAGTGCATATTCAAATAGCCCCAGCAGTGAGCCACTCAAATCAGCATGCACATCCCAAGTGAGATGCAAATGAGGACGGAGTGCAAGATCTTCAGAGGACTTGCTTCCTAGTTAGGCTGCCTAGAAAGGGAGGAAGAGAGGGAGAGAGAAGGAGGAAAGAGCAGGAGAGAGAGAGAGAGAGAGAGAGAGAGAGAGAGAGAGAGAGAGAGAGAGAGAGAAAGGAGGAGAGGGGGAAGGAGAGAAGATAAAAGGGGGGAAAGGGGAGAGAGAATGGGCACCTTAACTTACCTACTTATAAATATGACTCAGTCAGCATTCTGCAATGCTATTATATTTCCTGCTCTGGAGGGAGATGAAGGAGGAAGGGTAGCAATAGGATTTGAATATCTACATTGTTATAATTTGAAAAACAATCATTTCACTAATAAAATATACGATTTTTAATTTTCCTTTTCCATTGCTACTGAAGACCCACTTAGTTTCCTTGTATGTATAGTCATTTAAGTAAAGTAAATGACTTTTTTGGACTGGAGCGATAGCACAGCGGTAGGGCGTTCGCCTTACAAGCGGCCAACATGGCCGACCTGAGTTCGATTCCTCCGCCCCTCTCGGAGAGCCCGGCAAGCTACCGAGAGTATTCGATATGCCAGACACAGTAACAACAAAGTCTCCAATGGAGACGTTACTGGGCCTGCTCGAGCAAGTCGACAATCAACGGGAGGGCCTTTTATTATTTTTTATTATAGTCATTTATTTTTAACATTCTATTTTGAATTAATTATAGATTCACAGAAATTGCAAAAAATGGCAAAGAAATTGACAGACACGTGCCATGTACCCTTCACCCAGTTTATGCCAATGCTCACACCAGATGTAACTATAGCACATGTAGCACTGTAGCACTGTCCTCCTGTTGTTCATCGATTTGCTTGAGCGGGCCCAGTAACATCTCCATTTTGAGACTTGTTACTGTGTTTTGCATATTGAATACCCCACAGGTAGCTTGCCAGGCTTTGCCATGCAGGTGAGATACTCTCGGTTGTTTGCTAGGCTCTCCAAGATTGGCAGATGAATCGAACCTGGATCAGCTGCATGCAAGGCAAACGCCCTACCTGCTGGGCTATCGCTCCATCCAAATATTTCAATATTGCCCAGATGATCCTCAGTGGTCTGGGGTGCAGGTTTCAAACCTGTAGCTGTAACTATAGCATGATGTCAAAATTAAGAAATTAGCAATGGTAGCACTGTTTACAATAGGCAGAATCTGGAAAAAAACCCGAGTGCCCAAGAACAGATGACTGGTTAAAGAAATTTTGGTACATCTACACAATGGAATACTATGCAGCTGTTAGAAGAGATGAAATCATGAAATTTCCATATGGGTGGATCAACATGGAAAGTATCATGCTAAATGAAATGAGTTAGAAAGAGAGAGACATAGAAAGATTGCACTCATTTGTGGAATGTAAAGTAACAGAATGGGAGACTAACATCCAAGAATAGTAAAGTACCAGGAGGATTACTCCAGAACTTAGAAGTTGCATATGGCCTCACATGCTAGGGGAAAAGGCAGCTCATATAGAGAAGAGAACACCAAGTAAACGGTGCTAGGAGGGCCCACTCGGGAAGGGAGATGCATGCTGAAAGTAGACTATGGACTGAACACGATGGCCACTTAATACCTCTATTGCAAACCACAATACCCAAAAGGAGAGAGAGAGCTAAAGGGAATGCTCTGCCACAGAGGGAGGGTGGGGTAAGGGGGACGGGGTGGGGGTGGTGGGAGGGATGCTGGGACCATTGGTGGTGGAGAATGGGCACTGGTGGAGGGGTAGGGTACTTGATCATTGTATGACTGAAATGCAAGCACCGAAGTTTGTAAGTCTATAACTGTACCTTACAGTGATTCACTAATTTCATTTTTTTCATTTCATCATCCTGTTAATCGTCGATTGCCTCGAGCAGGCCCCAGTAACGTCTCTTTCATCCTAGCCCTGAGATTATATTCACGGCTCTTTAGGAGAATGAGACCCATCATTGTTACTGGTATTTGGCATATTTGGTAGGCCACGGGGAGTTTGCCAGACTCTGCCCTGTGGGCAGGCTACATTCGATAGCCTGCAAGTTTGTCCAAAGTAGGAATGAGATAATAAGATGTCGCGCGGCCGCAAATGCGGCCGCACGGTTCCGGGATCTGGATTTTATAGTCTCTGAGTCTTGGCCGCTGATGGGATTACACGGCGCCAGGGGGCCAGGTGGTGGGTGTGACCCCCGCCTACTGGAATTTGGAGGATCTGGGTGGAAGATGCTCGACTCCAATTCGAGTAGGCGTGGAGGTCTCGGCCCCGGAACCCGCGTGGCTGTGTCCCTCTGCCAGTACCTTCATGGGTGTGGAGAGTGGTCTCAGCATGGTGGTGGCTGGTCCTGGAGGTCTTCGGCTGCCGTAGCCCTGGTCGGGGCGGGGAGGAAAGCTCAACCCGCTCCCCTCCAAGGGACTCCGGGAAGGAACACCCAGGCGCGGGGGCAGAGACTGCACTGCTCTCGTCCGGGATCTGGATTTTATAGTCTCTGAGTCTTGGCCGCTGATGGGATTACACGGCGCCAGGGGGCCAGGTGGTGGGTGTGACCCCCGCCTACTGGAATTTGGAGGATCTGGGTGGAAGATGCTCGACTCCAATTCGAGTAGGCGTGGAGGTCTCGGCCCCGGAAGATTCACTAATAAAAAATTTAAAAAAATTAGCAATGGTAAACCATAATGCCCAAAAGGAGAGTGGAGGAAAGGGAGAGGCAGGCTTGAGGGTGGTGAGAAACTGGGGACATTGTGGTGGAAAATGTACACTGGTGGAGGAATGGGTGATGAAACATTGTAAGACTGAAACTGGATTATGAACAGTATTGTAATTTTGTTTCTCACAGAGATTCAACTAAAAAAATAAATTAGCAATGGTACAAATTCACAGACCTTGCTAAAATGTTTCCAGTTTAGCCTACATATGTGTGTTTATATATGTATTTCTATAAAATTTTACTTCAACTTTGCTTTCTATAACTTCCATCATAATCCTAATGGAGACTCAAGCCATCACCACAAAATCCCCCCTTTCTGCCTACTTCCAACTCTACCTACTAGCAACCAGTAGTTTCTTGCCCATTTCTATACTTTTGCCAATTTTAGAACGCTATAAAAATGGAAACATTTAGCTTGAAAGTTTTGAAGATTGATAATATTGTCCAGTCAGCAAAATCCCTCAAGATCTATTTTTGTCTTTCTTCTCTGTTTTCCATGGTGTTAACTGCATTCTAAAAGCCAGTTACTCTGGAGGTCACAGATGGTTGGAAGCATCTAGTTCTGAGGAGCATGCTTCCTTGTTTAAGAGAGAAAATGAAAGTGTCTAAACATCCCCAGTGATAATGTTGTGTTTCAGTGTTTGGAAGATGTTAATTGGCTTAATTCATTCAAATTTCTCCTCTAGAGGTTGGGAGTAAGGTTAATCCTTTACAAATTATGTTAGTAGAAGAGTTCAAGATACTGTTTCTGTGAAGGAGACGAAATAGATGCTGGGCAGAAAACCAAAGCTGTCTGCTACACCCATTATTCAGCACATTAGAGATAGATTTTTTAAAAGATTCTCCAAGGAATGGTTTATATTAATGTAGCTGGCTATTCAAATTGTGTCCTAGAGAGATTCTGCATACTCCTGGATCTCAATCAACAAAAATCCTTATTTATTGATGTTCTATTACATGGTAGGCAATTTCCTGTCACTGTACATATCCTGGGAAGAATAAAAAGGTGTGTTTCTCATCACTGAATACTGGGCTTATTGGGGCAAGAAAACTAAAACGTGTGCAAAATCCATCCACTCTGTAGAGATGAATTCTGCTTTGGACAGCTTAGCAGTTGAGCAGCATAGAGGCATCTGGAATTTTTCTAACTGCCTTTCCCCTTCATGCTATGGTGTCCTAAGTGGCACTTCTTCAGTATTACTATCTCCCACCCTAGTTTCTTTTTTTAATTTTAATTTTTTTTATTTTGGCCTACATCTGGCAGTGGTTAGGACTTATTTCTGCCTCTGTGTCCAGGGTCATTCCTGGTAGTGCATGGGTACCTATATGCAGTGCTGGAGATTGAACCCAGGTCAGCCGTATACAAGATAAGCAAGTACTGTACCGGTTGTGCTATCTCTCTGGTCCAATAAAGTAGCATTTACATAGATCATAAATTGAGCCTGACCAGAGTCTATGAGAAATTGAAAAACACTGACACATAGTTATGAAATTCTATATTAACATTTCAAACAGTATTTTTCTAGAAATGAAAAATTTGCTCCCGCAAATTTGCGGCCGCGCGACATCTTATCAGGACATCTTTTTATGACATCTTATTATCTCATTCCTACTTTGGACAAACTTACAGGCTATCGAATGTAGCCTGCCCACAGGGCAGAGTCTGGCAAACTCCCCGTGGCGTACCAAATATGCCAAATACCAGTAACAATGATGGGTCTCATTCTCCTAAAGAGCCTTGAATATAATCTCAGGGCTAGGATGAAAGAGACGTTACTGGGGCCTGCTCAAGGCAATCGACGAATAACAGGATGATGAATGAAAAAAATGAATGAATGAAAAATTTGCATTTTATATCACAATTGAGTAGGAAAAAGTAATGTAATGATATAAGCTTTATCATTATTGAAAACATATTTTAAAAATAAAACCAAAGAAACTGAAAAATTTTTAGATGCTAATAAAAAAAAGAAAATAAAAATGTCATGCATCCTAGTTTCTGCCACATGCAGGTACCAACTGTCCATTGTTGTATGTGAAAGAGCCGCTTCAGTGTCTGCAAGAGGGATAGTTCAGATGCATCTGAATTGCTTCTGAGAACAGTTGCCAGAATGCATGAAGTGGCATGAACTAATAGCTCTGTATGCTTCCCACTTTTGTACACTAAACCTATAGACATGAGTAAGGCATCTTTGAAGAAAAGGAGACAATTTCCTTGTGCTATATTGTTAATGATAGTAGCAAGTCACATAAATGATGTTCTAACTGCTGTAGCTGGTATTTCTGATAGAATGAGGTGACGCTGAGACCATAGCAGAAGTGTGCCTCGAGTTTGGAACGAGGTTCTCTGGGGACAATGGAGAAATCAAGGAAAAGCAAGAAGCTATTAGGATTTCTTTCTTCTTTGCGGATTATGGACATGACTGAACAAGAATTACTTTGTAAGGGGTCACTGTTAAATGTTTATGGATGTAATTGTATGACAGTAACTTAGAAATAAATAACAAGTAGAGCAAGTTACAGTTTCCAGAGTAATTTTACATGATTCTTTTCATTATTTTCAAAACATATTCAAGAGATGCTTGGGCCCACTGATGATCTGGTGATGCTCAGGGATTATTCCCTGTTCTGTATTCAGGAGTGACCCCTTGTGATGCTAGAGGGGTCATAAGTGATGCCAGAGATTCTAACCAGACTCACGTAAGGTAAGCAAGTTCTTTATATCCATCTTGTATTATCTCTCTCACTCAGTTTTTTTAAATCAAATAGTTTATTTAGATCAGATTCTTCATTTTTCTCTTTTGTTTTCATTTGAAATTTGAAAATGTATGTTCTTTGTCATCTGGAAAGTACATGAAGTCACCTCAGTCAAGGAAAAGAATATGTCTACAGAGTAGGAGAGAAAGTACGGGGAGTAAGGTTCTTGCTTGAACACAGCTGGTCCCTGTTTGATCCCCAGTTCTGCATATGGACCTCCAGGGTCACCAGGAGTGATCCCTGAACACAGAGTCAGGAGTGGACCTTGAGCGCAGCTGAGTGTAACCCAAACCTCTCCTACACCCCATCCCACCCCATCCAAAGAACACATACATTTACCTTCCCCTAGCGTCCTAGTCCCTTGGCAGATTCCTTACTTACTAATCCCTCAGTATTTAAGTTAAATAATAGTTTCTCAGTAAAGCATTCAAGGTGCCATTCCTTATATAGATTTAGTCCTACCTGCTGGGGCTATGAGCCCCATTAAATCTTGCTTTAGTGTTAGCCTCCCAAGGAGAGCTTTTAAGGGCCTGACTGCCATTCCTTCACTGTGTGGGCCTTATCATTGACTGCTCGGGCCAGGTAATCTGATACTGCTTAGACCCAGCAGTACTGAATGTCACCAGCACTATGTGTGACCAAAAAAATTCAAAATTAGCTTGGTTGAGAAATGTGGTTGGCTATGAAAGTAGACTTTTCTAAAATATTATACTTTAATGGTCATGAGTGCACTAACTGTGCATCAAAATCATAAACATTAAAAGTATTAAAATCATGTTATCCAAACTATAGACAATGAAAATAAAATTCATTAAAAAGTCTGAGTTTGACTAATCTTTTTTTTTTCTTTTTGGGTCACACCCGGCGATGCACAGGGGTTACTCCTGGCTCTGCACTCAGGAGTTACTCCTGGCGGCGGTGCTCAGGGAACCACATGGGATGCTGGGAATTGAACCTGGGTTGGCCGCGTGCAAGGCAAACACTCTACCCACTGTTCTATCTCTCCAGCTCCCTGACTAATCTTTTAGTCACCTCTGAAACATCTACCCAATATATAACAGTAAAAGAGAATTGAAAAAGTCAAAATATTTAGATATGGTAGCACTGTAGCACTGTCCTCCTGTTATTCATCGATTTGCTCGAGTGGGCCCAGTAATATCTCCATTGTGAGACTTGTTTTTACATAGGGTAGGAAGAAAAAAAATGAAGAATCTGATCTAAATAAACTATTTGATTTTTTTTAAAAAAAACTGAGTGACAGAGATAATACAAGATAGATAAAAGGCACTTGCTTACCTTACATGAGTCTGACCCCAGTTAGAATCTCTGAAACCACTTATGACCCCTCTAGCATCACAAGGGGTCACTCCTGAATACAGAACAGGGAACAATCCCTGAGTATCACCAGATTTTGAGTGGGCCCAAGCATCTCATGAATGAATGAATAAGTAGATACATAACCCAGATAGACTGGATGATTTTTTAAAAGAATTCTGGTTCCAAAGTACAAAATGACTTGTATATAGTTTATATATTTCTTGAATTAATGGTGCATGGTGAGTAAGTAATTACTGGGTTTACATAATAAAATGCACATCTGGTAAGTATTTTAAAGTTGTTTATTTTTTCCCAACTATTACAGGGAATGTTTAGATATGCACATGCATTATGCCATATCTGGAATGTTGATTTTACTCTTGAAATCCACCAACAGTGACAAGAACTAATTAGTGCTTCTAAATGGAGGTATAAAGGTATTTGGGGGCACAGAAAGCTTGAGACTAGGGCCAAAATGATAGCAGAGTGGGTGGGGCGCTTGCCTTGCACGTAGCTGACCCAGATTCAATTACTGGCATTCAATATGGTTCCCTAAGCAGCACCAGGATTGATTCCTGAATCCAGACCCAGGAGTAACCCCTGAAATTAACTCGGTATTGCCTAGAAACCAAAAGAAAATAAACAAAAAGAAAAGAAAGAACAGGAAGGGAGGGAGGGGGGAGGGAAGGTGGGAGGGAGGGAGGGATGGAGGGAGGGAGGAAGAGAGGGAGGAAGGAAGGGAAGGAGGGAGGAAGGAAGGAAAGGAGGGAGAAGGAAGGGAGGGAGGGGTGAGGGAGGGAGGGAGTGAGGGAAGAAGAGAGGAAGGAAGGAAGGAAGGAAGGAAGGAAGGAAGGAAGGAAGGGAGGGAGGGAGGGAGGGAGGGAGGGAGGGAGGGAAGGAGGGAGGGAGGGAGGAAAGGAGGAAGAGAGGGAGGAAGGAAGTGAGGGAGGGAAAGAGGGAGGAAGGATAGATGCTGGATTCTACTCACAGCTTTGCAAACATAGATGAGTTAAAAACTTACTCTAAGCTTGAACAAATTATTTTCCTCTCTGTGTTTTTCTCATCTATAAAATAAGAAGGAAGAAGGGATGTGGGTTAAAGACAGTGTTTTGGGGCCCTTTATGCTCTGAAGGTATCTATCTGATTCTAGGAAGCAGTAGATGAGGTTTCCTGAAACAACTCAAATCATCAATACTAGTGAGGGTGCTTGAATTATATGCTCCTGCCTTGCTTAGATCAAGAGTGTTCCCTCAGGATATGGGCATCTCTAATAACATTTGGAGCATCAGGAAATTTTCTTCCCAAATATAATGTTTATTTTATGAAACATACTATTGTATTCATTCCCTCAAGTCCGACCAGCTCCCACTTTAAGGAGCTTTTCTGTTTTCTAACAGGAATGAACGTTTTAAGAGAATTGGAAAAAAGAAATGCTAGTATGTAGACTTAAGCTAATGATGTTCTCCAATGCCTTTTTTCTCTTTCGTAAAGTTAACAGGTTCATTGAACATGACTATTGAAAGAATAATAAATGATATACATGTTGTATAACCAAGATTTGAAAAAAATGAGTACATGAAAAATGTAATTGTTTTCTAGGTTTAATACAGGACTATAGAGTGAATTTCCATTGGAGCCTGTCAATGTTCTTGATAGGTAGCTACAAATTTGACATTAAAAAGAATCTCACAGTGATTAAACACAATAATGATAATAATAAAAACCTTTAAGATATCTGAAGTGGGCCAGAGAGACAGCTTAATGGGCTGAGAACATGAAGATGAACATGTTTTACACAAGGGAGGCCTGGATTTAATCCGTAGTCCTGCATGGTCCCCAAAGTAACTTCAGGAGTAACCCCTTTCTCGACAGCCAGCAATAACCCCTGAACATTGCCAGGTATGGCCCCTGATCCAAAATATGTTAATAAGCAATAAATCCCTGAAGTGTGTGAATTAGGTTTAACATTAAAAATACACATTGTGTGGAGTACTATGTAGCTCTTAGAAAAGATGAAATCATGAAATTTACATATAAGTGCTACAATATGGAAAGTATCATGCTAAGCGAAATGAGTCAGAAAAAGAGGGATAGACATAGAAAAATTGCATTCATCTGGGGGATATAAAGCAACAAAATATGAGATCAATACCTAAGAATAGCTGAGATCAACACCAGGAGGATTACTCCATAACTTAGAGGCCAGCCGGATATTCTAGGGGAAAGGGCAGTTCAGATAGAGAAGGGAACACCAAATGAAAGGTGTTTGGAGGATCCTTCCAGGAGGGGAAATGCATGTTGAAAGTAGACTATGGACTGAACATGATTGCCACTCAATGCCTCTTTTGCAGACCACAACACCCAAAAGGAGAGAGAGACAAAGGGGAATGTCCTGCCACAGAGGCAGGGTGGGAGGGGGGGTGGGGGGAAATGGGCACTGGTGGAGGGATGGGTATTTGATCATTGTATGACCGAAACTCAGGCACAAAGATTTGTAAATCTACAACTGTACCTCATGGTGCTTCACTAATAAAAAAAAATACACATTGTGAAGCTTTTTTCAAGTAAATTAAAACTTAGAGCAGCTTTGAATTAATGAGCAAATTTACCCTGAACACTATGACAAACTCTTTATTGTGGACTCATTTGTGCCCATAGTTCATTAAGTGCTTTCCATCAAGTTTTTTCAGATAGATTTCTTTACCTACTATTATCAAGTCTGAAACGTTAAACACAAAGAATTCAGTCACCAAGAAGTTCCTTTGTCAGGTATATAATCAACAAATCTGTATCTACATGATCACTAAATGAAATGTATAAGACTATTACTGAAAGTTTTGTTTATAATGGTCCCAACTGGAAGCAATCCAGATATTCACCTACTAATAGAGTAGATAAAAATACATAGTCACACACCAGATAGCTTTGAAAATGAGTGACCTATAATTTTTCATAGCAATGTGAAAAAACTCTCAAAATGTAATTCTGAGTGAAATAAGCCATCCAGAAATGCTCTACGATCTTGATGGCAATGATGTTTTCTTCATATGGTCATATGATTTATCCAGTGGTATATTCAGGTAGTGAAAAGTCATCTATACATAATACAGGCACAATTTCATGTGTGCACCCTTCTTTCTATCAAAAAAGGTGAAAGAGAAAGCCAGAGCTATAGTACAGTGGGTAATGCACTTGTGTTGCACACAACCCATGTGGGTTTAAGCCTCTACACTACATATAATCCCAGAGCACTACCAAGAGTGATCCCTGAATACAGAGTCAGGAGTTACCTCTGTTTACAGCAATTATGGCCCAAGACCAAACAGCAAGAAAAAGAAGACAACAATGACAAAGTTCAAAGGACAAATAATTTGAATTATTCTGCAAAAGCTGGAATAGGCCATGCAGTTTACAAAGATGATCAATAATCCAGATATTAAAATAGGTTTTTCCAGGGATATAAATATGATCACAACAGATGTTATAAGTAGTGCATTTCTGATTCTTTCCTCAACCAATGTGTACTAACTCCAGAGTCCCCTAGTTTATTTTTAGTGTTTCCCAGGGGTGGGTGGCGGGGGGGGGGGTAGGTCTTGTCTATATTTACTGACTACTTAATCCAAATTCTTTCTGGCATTTATCTCTATCCTGTGTTGGGTAGGCTATTTTGCTTCTCTCTCCATTATATTATTAACCAGTCTGATTAGCTTAGGATATTGCGCATAATTTTCTAATACTCCGCTCATCTACACATTTCAGTGAGTTAAGCTAATAATAGCAAGCAGCACACCTATCATTTATTGAGTTCATGCTAATGTGTCAGGCTAAATTAAGCTCTTGAAATGGATTATCCCCTTTGGTTCTCATGATTGTGTGTGCGGAAGACAGTATTCATACACAAGTTTTAGAGAGAAGGAAATCACAACCTAAAGGAATTATTGAAATTGTCCTAATTCACATTTGGAAGTAGTAGAGACAGAGGAAGGACCCAGTTCTATCTCTTATCAGGACACTAACTCAATTCTTAATAAGGAACTGCTGGAAAATAGAATCACTTTGTAATGGCATTGTTCTCTAAAAGCTGAGTGACAAACTGGGTACTGAGCTCAGAATGGCTCCTCCCAAGACTGACGCCTTTTGAGTTACATACATGTTTCTTGCCTCTCTCTTCCTATTAAATATAAAAGAGATAAGGACTGGGAGGATCGCTCCACAGCTTAGAAGCTGGCCTCCCGTGCTGCGAGAAAAGGCACCTGGGATAGAGAAGGGATCACTAAGTGAATGATGCTTGGATGGCTCGCTCGGGATGGTAGATGTGTGCTGAAAGTAAACCATGGACCGAACATGATGGGCACTTATCACCTATACTGCAAACCATAACACCCAAAAGGAGAAAGAGTAAAAGGGAATTTGCCTGCCACAGAGGCGGGGGTGGGGGGCGGGTGGGATGAGGGTGGCAGGAGGGATACTGGAAACAATGGTGGTGAAGAATGGGCACTGGTGGAGGGATGGTTACTCAATCATTGTATGACTGAAAACATAATCACGAAAGTTTGTAAGTCTATAACTGTATCTCAAGGTGATTCTTTAAAAAATACGTTTTAAAAAGCGCTTTGTCCAGACAGTTTTAATCCAAAGTTATTTCTATGTTTTAAAAGAAAGAAAACAAAACTTGGAGTTTTCCAGAAAAAATTTAAACTTTATTTTATTGCATGCCTTTAGTGTATCTTCTAGCTGGGTTAGACTTGTTCATTAACTTTTTCGATTCCATATATCTTAGAGTCCTTAGTTTACAGAATACGTTTCCTTTTGATGCATCACCTCGGTTCTGTTTTTGCACTGTTCTCCCTTTGTTCATCGATTTGCTCAGGTGGGCACCAGTGATATCTCCATTGTAAGACTTATTGTTACTGTTTTTGGCATATCAAATATGCCAGGGGGAGCTTGCCAGGCTCTGCCATGCGAGCGGGATACTCTTGTTAGCTTGCCGGGCTCTCTGAGAGGGACAGAGGAATTGAACTCAGGTCAGCCACTTGCAAAGCAAACACCCTGTCGCTCCAGTCCTGATCTGTTCTGTTATTAAATGCAATAATCTCTCTCTGTTTTTATTTTCTTTTGCTTTTTGGGTCACACCCAGTGATGCTCAGGAGTTACTCCTGGCTCTGCACTCAGGAATTACTCCTGGTGGTACTCAGGGGACAATATGGGATGCTGGATATCAAACCCAGGTTGGTCACGTGCAAGGCAAATCCCCTACCCGCTGTACTATAACTCCAGTCCCCTAAATGCAATCTCTTGGTAGACCCAATAATATTATGTTTGACTTAACATTCTTTTCACTTGGCATTTCATGTTTCAGTATTGGTTTTATTTTGGTTTTCATTTTTGAGGGATGCACAGCCAGCAGTTTTCCGGGCATCCTCCTGGCTCTGTGATTAGATATGATTCCTGGCCATGCTCTGGGGACCACACAGGTTGAAGTGCATGCAAACCAACTGCCCTAAGCCCTTTACTCACTCTCTGCAGCCCTGAGCATTAGGTTTAGTTATTTTATTAGTTTTAGTTATTAAAAAATGTTATCACTCTCATTTTGTCTTAGAAACACCTTTTTATCTCACAACACAGCCTCTGTTTTCCATTTGAGATGGATGGGGCATAGTGGGGGTTTATATGCGAGCTTGCATCTGATGCAGTTAGCCATCTCCAGCCTGGAGACGTGGAATATTAATGTCCAAGATCCATCCTAGGAAGCTGACTGTGTCATGAGGCACCTGTCAGAGAAGGAGGTTTCTTTTTTTAAAAAAATATTTTTAATATTGTTTAATGAATCACCGTGAGATGCAGTTACAGACTTACAAACTTTAGTGATTACATTTCAGTCATACAATGTTTGAGTACCCATCCCTCCACCAATGCCTATTTTCCACCACCAATGTTCCCAGTGTCCCTCCCGCCACCCTCATCCCACCTCACCCCTGCCTCTGGGGTAGGCACATTTCCTTTTACTTACTCTCTCTCCTTTTGGGTGTTATGGTTTGCAAGACATCTGCACTTGTATGTTTATTGCAGCACTATTTACAATACCCAGAATCTGGGGGGAAAAAAAACCAAGTGTTCAAGAACAGATGACTGGTTAAAGAAACTTTGATTCATATACACAATGGAATACTATGCAGCTGTTAGAGAAGATTAAATCATGAAATTTGGATATAAGTAAGACGTTTCTTTTTTTTTCTTTTTTGGGTAACACCTAGCAATGCTCAGGGGTTTCTCCTGACTCTGTACTCATGAATTAGTCCTGGTGGTGCTTGAGGGATCAAACCCAGGTCGGCTGCATGCAAGGAAAAGACCCTACCTGCTGTACTATCACTCCAAATAGAGGCAGATCATTTTTAGGTTGAGGGTATATGAGTAGTTGCTCTCCCCTGCTAGAACCTCTAAATAAGCACTCAAGGACTTTTTAAAAAATTTTTATTAGTGAAACACCATGAGGTAAATTTGTGAATTTACAAATTTTTGTGCTTCGGTTTCGATTATACAATGATCAAAAACCCATCCCTCCACCAGTGCCCATTTTCCACCACCATGGATCCCAGTATCCCTCCCACACCCATCCCCTGCATCTTACCCTGCCTCTGTGGCAGGGCATTCCCTTCTGTTCTCTCTCTCCTTTTGGGTGTTGTGGTCTGCAAAAGAGGCATTGAGTGGCAATCATGTTCAGTCTATAGTCTACTTTCAACATACATCTCCCATCCTGGGAGGATCCTCCCAACACCCTTTATTTGGTGCTTCCTTCTCTATCTGAGCTGCCCTTTCCCCTAGAATGCCCGGCTGGCCTCTAAGCCATGGAGTAATCCTCCTGGTACTGATCTCGGCTATTCTTGGATATTAATCTCCTATTTTGTTACTTTATGTCCCCCAGATGAATGCGATCTTTCTATGTCTATCCCTCTCTTTCTGACTTATTTCGCTTAGCATGATACTTTCCATGTAGTACCACTTGTGACCGCGATAGCACAGCGGGTAGGGCGTTCGCCTTACAAGCGGCCAACATGGCCGACCCGAGTTCGATTCCTCCGCCCCTCTCGGAGAGCCCGGCAAGCTACCGAGAGTATTCGATATGCCAGACACAGTAACAACAAAGTCTCCAATGGAGACGTTACTGGGCCCGCTCGAGCAAATCGACGATCAACGGGAGGGCCTTTACCTTTACCTTTACCTTTACCACTTGTATGTAAATTTCATGACTTCATCTTTTCTAACAGCTACATAGTACTTCAAGGATGTTTCTTAATGGTTGAAGAGTGCTCTTGAGAGTGACGTAGTCGCAGTGGTGCAGCTGCTGCTGGTTGGGGCAGAAGGGGATCAGAGCAGCAGCCACAGAGGTGACAACACCCACTGGGACCAGCACTAGGAGTAGCTTGAGGAACAGTAGAACTAAGCACAGAGCCTGCCGCTGTGAGTTACTTCTTTATATTATTCATCTCCCTCCAAACCTCTAAGGAAGTATTACTAGTTTTATTTCATTTGTGTAGAAATTAGAACTCGAAGCAATTAAGTTACTTTTGGAGCCCGGATTTGGTCTAAACTCCAGAATCCTAGTTGCGATTTTGTGAAGTCCTCTGGAAGACAAGATCACGATCAGGACCATCCTGTTGTTTGTCGATTGCCTTGAGCAGGCCCCAGTAATGTCTCCTTCATCCTAACCCTGAGATTTTTTTTTTAAAAAAGTGCCATATTCAAGGCTCTTTCAGGGTTAGGAGAATGAGACTCATCATTGTTACTGGTATTTGGCATATTGGGTATGCCATGGGGAGTTTGGCAGACTCTGCCGTGTGGGCAGGTTACATTTGGTACCCTGCCAGGTTGTCTAAAGTAAGAATGAGATAATAAGATGTCAGCTTCCGGGAGCTGGGTTTTATAGTCTCTGGGTCTTGGCCGTTGGTGGGATTACATGGTGCCAGGGGGCCAGTTGATGGGTGTGACCCCTGCCTACTGGAAGGTGGAGGATCTGGGTGGAGGATGCTCAGCCCTGATCCGAGCAGGCTTGGAGATCTCAGCCCCAGGACCCGCATGCCTTTGTTCCTCTGCCAGTACCTGCATGCGTGTGGAGAGTGGTCTCAGCATGGTGGTGGCTGGTTCTGGAGGTCTTCGGCTGCTGGATCCCTGGTTGGGGCGGGGAGGGAAACTGGAAGACACATGCCAAGAAAACCAGTATTCTCTTATGAGTCGAGGGAAGGAGGCCTTCCCACGCCTCTCCTATCCACTTCTCCCTGAATTCCTTGACTTCTCACTGACTAGGGAAGCTTCCCCAACTAGGTCACCTAGATATCTGCTTCTGATGCCAAGTCGGGTTCCCGGGAGGTGAATGTGAAGTGAGGGAGAAGGGAGGCAACAACCTTAAGAAGAAAATCTGGCATTTTCTCTCTGTCCACTTCTGCCACTGGGGGCACTGCTGGGAAAGCTATGACCGCAAGCATTGCTCCTTCACGAAGGTAAGTGAGTCCTAGACCTTCCTGAGGCCTTTAGTTAGGGTTTTTGCATTTCCCTCACAGGAAAGAATCTCAGGAGGAGATGAACAGTGAAGTATTAACAGATTTTATTTGGAAGTTTGGAGGAAGGAGGATGAGAGAGAGAGAGAGAGAGAGAGAGAGAGAGAGAGAGAGAGAGAGAGAGAGAGAGAGAGAGAATAACATGTTCAGGAGATAACAAGAACTTCTCCAGAGTGGAGGGGGCACCCCAGCTAGGGAGCATCAGCATTAGATATGAAAGTATGAAAGTCCATGTCTCAGGAGGGGAGATACAGGCATCACATGTGCTCGGGCAACAGATGCACACACTTCCTTTGTTCAAGTTGACTACTATAGCGTTTATTCCAACCTGCCCTATGTAAGGCTTTCTACCAAGCTAAGAGTCTGTTGCTAGGGTGGTTGCCAAGGGGTACAGTTGGGAGCAATTGATGGTCTACTTTGACTTCACACCCTTGGACTTTGTTTCTGCTGGAGAAAGAGAGAAAGAGAGATAGGGAAGAGAGAGAGAGAGAGAGAGAGAGAGAGAGAGAGAGAGAGAGTGTGAATTCAGCCTTCTCTGGGTCTGCATTGATACCAGGTAGAGTCTTATCAGAACTTAGTTCCTGTGCTCACAAGGTATTTTTTTGCAGAGTTGGGGCTCTTTATTTTATTACTTCTCAAGAACTCCCCATTGCCATAGGGGTGGGAGGGGTTCTTATATGCCTCCCTGAGTGCTCCAGTTCCGTCAAATGTATAGAACCAAAAGCATTTTCCAGCTGAGCTAACACAAAGACCTGGTCTTCATGGGGATAGAGCAGCCATGGAATGAAATTCTGTCACCTTGACTTGCTTCTTCCTTCCAGTTTGACTCAGATCAGCTGCTTCTGGGTCTTTTCTCCCCACCCCCTGCACACACAGAAGCCTTTATCTTGGCTGTTTTATTTTATCAAGGCACTGCATCACTCTTGCCTCTCTGCTAATGAGCACTGGAAGCAGCTTTCCTCAGCAAATTCTGTTTCTTTCTGCAGAATACCTGCTGAAGTACTGAATATTAGCCTTTTACTTTGGTCTCTCCTGGTTATTAAAATCTGTAAAGAGAGGACACATGGCAAAAATCCAACTTCATCACCTGTTCGCTAACCAGGATAAAGTTTCCTTTTTCAACTAACTATAGTAGCCATTATTAGGTGCTAGAATACTAACTCTTGAAGTGTCATCTATGCTGAAAATTATTTGCACCAAACTACTTAGGATTTCTTAACTATGCTAGCAACCTTATTACTTTTAATAGAAGTTCTGTTTATTTTTTATTTTTATTTTTGTTTATTTATTGATTTTTTGCTTTTTTTGGGTCACAACCAGAGATTCTCAGGGGGTTCTCCTGGCTTTGCACTCAGGAATCACTCTTGGCGGTGCTCGGGGGACCATATGGGATGCTGGGAATTGAACCCAGGTTGGCTGCGTGCAAGGCAAACGCCCTACCTGCTGTGCTATTGCTCCAGCCCCAGTTCTATTTATTTTCCCCCTCCCAAGGTTTTAAAAATATTTAATTCATTTTTAAGTTGAATGACAGTGAGACACACAATTACAAGGTTTTTCACGATTATATTTCAGTCATAACATGTTCCAACTCCATCCCTCCACCAGTGTACATTTCCCACTACGAATGTCCCCAGTTTTCCTCCCCCACACCCGCATCTAAGGCTGTCACTTTTCCTCTGACTGTCTGTCTGTCTCTGTCTATCTCTGTCTCTGTCTCCATCTTTGTCTCTCTGTCTCTCTGTCTTTGTCTCTCTCTCTTCCTCTCCCCTGAATATCTTAGGATAGGGAAGGGACCAACCAGTATGACAAAAATAGTTGGAAATGATCACTTTGGAAAAGAACTAAGCATTGAAAGTAGATAAAGGGACATACATGATAACCCTTCAGTATCTGTATTGCAAACCATAATGCCTAAAAGGAGAGAGAAAGAGATAGAGAGACAGACAGATAGAAAGACAGACAGACAGAAGGTTTAATATAGCACAATGATAGAATTTCTTTACAGGTAGTTCTCAAAAGATTGACAAGTGTCCAAGTGGCTTTTGTACCATTTTTTTTGAAAACATATTTACCTTCCTAAGTAGATTATTGAAATGACTACTGATATTTACATAACCATGTCGGGTATGTTGTGTAACAGGATCACTAGAAAGATCACAGTCCTACAAATAAGAACATGAGACATCAGACGTGTCTGTCACTTTACATAAATATCAGTTTTTCTCATATTTAAATGGAGGTGGAATAGTAATACTAGATGGCCCTCTAATCTTTATGAATCTTGAATCTCTGTGTCGCCTGGCAGAAAAGAACCCCAGCTTCAGCCCCTAAATAACAAAGAAGAGTTGATAGATTAAAGTGACAGTGCTTAATCTGTTTTCTTAGTTCTGAGACCTCACTTGTGTCACTACAGCTGGTCTCTGCAAGCGTTTCTTTTGCTAGCTGGCCAGTTGTTATGCTGGACCAATAGAGGGCGCTGAAGGGACATGGCAAAGCTAGAAAAGATGTGCTGCTTCTTTCTTTTTAATTTATTATTTATTTATTTTTTTATCGAATCACCGTAAGATCCAGTTACAAAGCTTTCGTGATTGGGTTTCAGTCATATGATGTTCCAACACCCAACCCTCCACGAGTGTGCATTTCACATCACCAATAACCCCATATCCCTCCTGCTACCCCCCACCAGCCTACCTCTATGGCATGCACTTCTCTCTCTCTCTCTCTCTCTCTCTCTCTCTCTCTCTTTCTCTCTGTCTTCCTCCCTCCTTCCCTCCCTCTCTCCTCGCCACCCTTTTGGGCATTATGACTTGCAATACAGATATTGAGAAGTCACCATGTTTGGTCCTTTACCCTCTTTCAGCAAGCATCCAGAAAGATCCCTTCAATCATTGTCATAATGGTCCCTTCTCTATCTCAACTGCCCTTTCCCCAGCCTTTGAGACAGGGTTCCAAATGTGGACCATTTGTCCCGGCCCTTGTTTCTACAGTCCTTGAGTATTAGTTTCATACTTTGTTTTTTTTTATATATCCCACAAATGAGTGCAGTCATTCCATGTGTCCCTCTCTTTCTGACTAATTTCACTCAGCATGATACTCTCCATGCCCATCTATTTATAAGGAAATTTCATGACTTCATTTTTCCCTAACAGCTGCATAATATTCCATTATGTAGATGTACCATAGTTTGTTTAACCAGTCTTGGGCACTCAGGTTGTTTGCAGATTCTGGCTATTGTGAACAGTGCTATAATGAACATATAAGTGCAGATATCATTTCTACTATATGTTTTTGTACCCCAGGGTACTATTCCCAGAAATGGTAATGCTGGGTCATATGGAAACTCAGTTTCTAGGTTTTTTTTTTTTTTGAGGAATGCCCTTACTATTTTCCAAAAAGGCTGGCATTCCCACCAACAATGAATGAGAGGCCCTCTTTCCCTATTTGGACACCAGTACTGCTTGTTCTTATTCTTTTTGATGTGTGCCACTCTCTGTAATATAAGGTGATATCTCATTGTTGTTTTGATTTGCATCCTCCTGATGATTAGGGATGCTAAGAAGCGTTTGTACCTCAAAAGAAATGGTGACCAAGATACAGCAACAGCCCACGGAATGGGAAAAAATATTTCCCCAATACCCATCAGAGAAGAGGTTAATATCCAAGATACATAAGGCACTGACTGGTAGAACTTTCTAAGAAAAGCACCTCCAACCACATCAAAAAATAGGGAGAAGAAATGAGCAGAAACTTCCTGAAAGAAGAAATACAGAGGGCCAAGAGGCACATGAAAAAATGTCTTCTTTCTTTAGTGAAGTTTTGCGTGGGGATTACTGTCGGGGTGCAAAGAGCCCTAATTCTGTAGCCTTCACTGTTCAGTCATGAAGCATGTCTAGCATGTCGTTTGCTTTCACACAGGCAGTTGTCACAGTCTAGGTCTGGTTCATGCCCAGTGACAGAGCCGTTCTGAGATTGAGCAGCAGCGTTTGGAGTCAGGCCAGTTTCTGCCCACCTGTGTGCCGTTTCTGTTCTTGTCACATCCCTCATCTCTGTATCAGAATCTAGCTTTCCGGAAGACCTCCTGTAAGTTTTCAGTTCATTCTTTCTTGCTCCTTCTCTCTCAACTCCTCAAGTTCTCTTTGAACTCCTCTAAGGAGTTAGTCATGTTTGTCCAGCTGACAGGTTAATTTTTTGTATTATGTTATTCTGAAAGTACTAATATCATTTCTGGATGTTTCCTGAATGTGTCATGACTGATACACTCAATAAGTGATATAATTTCACATAGAGAGAGAGAGAGAATTGTGTATGGTTTATGATAGGAGTCAAAATAAACTGACCAAAAAAATAAACTGACCAATAAAGGCTTTGGATATGAGGATCAAAAAGATCTTTTCTATTAAGAATCCTCAGTAAAATAATAATTGAATGGGAAACAAATGTCACAAAGAGATATGAGAAATGTTCTTCTGATATGTAGAATCAGCCTTGTTTACACGGGCCAGGTCTCTTGGCAAAGGGGACCTGATTGAGTATGGAGGAAAGCTTAGGAAAATGAAAGTAATAAAAACACTTTTATTGAGTTCCAAAACACTGACTTCAAAACAATTGAATTAATAAAGTAGCTTCACTATTTTTTAACTCAATGAAAGTCTTTAAAAATTAAATTGTTTTTAGCTCATGATTTGTTAACTCAATAAATGTAGTTTTCAACTTAATTGCCTTTGAAGTTACCGTTTTTAGTGTAATAAAAATTTCTTTAATTTTTTTACTTTTATTTTGTTAATGTTTTAAAGGCTTTCAATCAAACTTTTCTATTTGGCCCCAAAGACCAATTTGCAGAGTAGCCCATGCTCTGTAGCACGCCAGTATTACAAATACAGTTAGATCAAAAGATTATAAAGTGCTTTTGTGAAAAGACTAAATGTCATCTTTAGTCTGGTTTCTCAAGCTTCCAGAATTCAGACCTATATTGCCTGTCCTAACTGTTGGATGATGAAATTGCATGAAATTTCAACAGAAAATGCAATCGGAGGCATTGCTTATTTTCCTACCAACAAGCATATGAAATAAAATATGCATTTCTTTCTGTGTTTTCCTTGTTTCTATTGCAACAGAAAGAGATCATTTTTCTCTTATTAGAGGCCAGCTGCACAGTTTGCACTCTGGATCACATTTTGCTTTTTCAAGGTCTTATTAAGTGGATGATCAGCGCAGCTTTTGCACTTTATCATTTTTGTTACCAGTGCCATACGTAGGTTGGAAAATTAATTTATCACAATGAGAAAAAAGGAGGTAGAAGATTATTGGGGCACACACTGAAGTATGGGCAGGTCCCAAGAGAGAGATAGTTGAGCCTAGCAGATAGTAGGTTATATATTTTAAGGGGAGCTGCTTCTGCATATTTTTTCTTTTTTTTCCCTTTTCTTTCATTTTTCCCTCTTTTTTATGTTCGAGTCCTACCCAGTGGTGTTGAGCGTTACTCCTGGTTCTGTGCTAAGGGATCACTGCAGGTGGTACTCAGGGAAGCATCCATTGAACAATGGCTCAAACCCTGCTTAGCCTCTTGCACTGCAAGCACCATAATTCCTACTGTATCTCTCCCACTCCAGTTCTGCTCCCTTGAGTGTAGTCTGACAGCCGGAAGTATGTAGCAGGGTCTCTTGAAATAATCAGGGAGAATCCATGAGATAGTTCTTTTTTGTCATCATGGACAGGGACTAATTGGGTGTAAGGGTACATCATGAAAATCAGAGTGTGGGGCTGGAGCAATAGCACAGCGGGTAGGGCGTTTGCCTTACACGCAGCCAACATGGCCGATCCAGGTTCGATTCCCAGCATCCCATATGGTCCCCCGAGCACCGCCAGGAGTAATTCCTGAGTGCATGAGCCAGGAGTAACCCCTGAGCATCGCCGGGTGTGACCCAAAAAGCAAAAAAAAAAAAAAAAAAAAGAAAATCAGAGTGTATCAGCCAATCCCAAGAGACAATTCTTTTTGGTAGGGAGTGATAGCACAGTGGGTAGGGAATTTGCCTTGCATGCGGCCGACCCAGGTTCGATTCCTCTGTCCCTCTGGGAGAACCCAGCAAGCTACCGAAAGTATCCCGCCTGCATGGCAGAGCCTGGCAAGCTCTCCATGGCGTATTCAATATGCCAAAAATAGTAACAATAAGTCTCACAATGGAGACATTACTGGTGCCCACTCGAGCAAATCGATGAACAATGGGAGGACAGTGCTACAGTGCTACAGTGCTGTTACCGCTATTTGTAGCCTTCATTGTCTAAACTAATCGAAACTTGTTTTACCCCTGGAACTATTCTGTCCTTCGGGTTCTTAATAAGGGGGGGATTTTTCATAAAATATCATGAATTCATAAATAAGAGATACGCTTATTGTCTCTGTTTCCCTCTCACAGTCCACATTAAATCCAACAGAAGTCATATTTCTGACCCTGTGTCTCCACTAAAACAAATGGTCAAAATCAAAACATGTCTCTTGTTACCAAACTCAAAGGACACATTTCAATACCATTTTACTCGGTCTCTGAGCATCAGTTGCCAGTGGTGACAGATCATCCCCTATTTGAAACAGTATTCTCTTGGCTTCTTGGAGACCACGCTCTCCTTACTCTCTCATTGAATATGTCCTCTTAGGGTTTTTGGATGGCAAAATCTCATCTCAGTACTGATGTTCTTAGGGATTCAGTTCTGGACTCTCCTTATTTTCCTTTGCACTCTTTCCTGAAGTGATTTAATAAATTAAAATAGATATCATTGTTATCACTGAATTCACAATCACGATCATCCTGTTGTTCGTCGTTTGCCTCGAGCAGGCCCTAATAAAGTCTCCTTCGTCCTAGCCTGAGATTTTAAAAAGTGCCATATTCAAGGCTCTATCAGGGTTAGGAGAATGAGACCAATCATTGTTACTGGTATTTGGCATATTGGGTACACCACGGGGAGTTTGCCAGACTCTGCCATGTGGGCAGGTTACACTCGGTAGCCTGCCAGATTGTCCAAAGTAAGAATGAGATAATAAGATGTCGCTTCCGGGAGCTGGGTTTTATAGTCTCTGGGTCTTGGCCATCCATGGGATTACACGGCGCCTACTGGAAGATGGAGGATCTGGGTGGAAGATGCTCAGACCTGATCCGAGCAGGCTTGGAGATCTCAGCCCTGGGACCTGCATGCCTGTGTTCCTCTGCCGGTTCCTTCATGTGTGTGGAGAGTGGTCTCAGCATGGTTGTGGCTGGATCTGGAGGTCTTCCGGCTGCCAGAGCTCTGCTCGGGGCGGGGAAGGAAACTCACTGAATTATTGTCCTTAAAATCAGATGATCTCCTAATGCTCAGTATATGACTATTTGGAAGTCACCCTTTATGAGGAGCTTTAGTCCAAGCCACTTGGGTGGTCCCTAATCCAATCTGAGTATTTTCTTTATGAGAGAAAACTTGGGACCACAAACAGACACCAGGGATGTAAATGTAGATGAATGACCATTTAAGGACATATAGAATAACTTTTTCTATGTAAGATGAAGTTGGGTATTTCAGGAAAAAAATCCTATTAACACCTATGAATTACTAGTAAGATTATTCCCCCCAAAATGTCTAATAATTTCTGTTACATAATCTGTTTTGAGGTTTGCATAGTGGTTTGGGGGTCAAGATAAAGGTCCCGCCTTTAATCCTTCTTTCTATTTCAGAAACATTTACTAGTTTACTAATATTAAGAAGACCAAAATACCATAGGAAAAGATGAAATGATGCATTTTGCTGCTATGTGGTTGAACTTGGAGAGTATAGTTTTGGGTGAAGTCAGAAGGAGAGGAAGAGACCCAAAATGACATCTCCCATATGTGGGACATGAAGACACATAATAAGAGATTAACAATTGGCCAAAGGCCATCAAGTCATAGAACTGGTCAACAGAACTACAATTACCATGGTAGAGGACAGTGACACGTGGCTAGATTTGGGTGGTCAATATTCTTATGGAGTTTCTGGTATTGGAACATCATATGTGGAAGCTCTACCATTAATATATTGTGAATCACTAAACTAAAATTTAAAGCACTGTAGCACTGTCCTCCCATTGTTCTTTGATTTGCTTGAGCAGGCACCAGTAACGTCTCCATTGAGAGACTTGTTGTTACTGTTTTTGGCATAACAAATATGCTATGGGGAGCTTGCCAGGCTCTACTATGTGGGCAGGATACTCTCGGTAGCTTACTGGGTTCTCTGAGAGAGAGGAATTGAACCCGGGTCGGCCATGTCCAAGTCAAACGCCGTACCTGCTGTTCTATCACTCCAGCCCAAAATTTAAAAGCAAAGATAAATAAAAATTCATGACACAGGAAAGACAAAAGAAAATTTCAATAAGGAAAACTAAAATTTGATAGTTCATTTATTTCCCAAATGTTTAGTACAAGTAATGCATCAGTTTATCAGTATATAAACAGTTTGAATAAAATACTTCTAAAAACTAGAGGATAGTATTTTGAGTGAACTAAGGCAGAGGTAGAATGACAGATTTTGTATGAGTTCACTCATCCATGTTTTATAGAGATGTTTCTATATACCAAATCAATGGTATGGTAAATATCAATTGATAACAAACCCTGGGCACTGAATTGCAAAACAGATGGCACCAGGTTGGTAAGGCAGATAAGACAAATAAAGGTATGTGCAATGAACATACAATAATGCATAGGTGGAGAGAACTACGGTGTGTTGGTGGTGGCAAAGCAACACAACAGTATGTACCAAAACTTTAACTGTCAATCAACAAATACTAGCAAGAGTGGTAGAGTAAAGGAAGATCAGATTAAAGGTGACAGTAGTAAAGGGTAATGGGTGCTTCGGTGGGGGTGCTGTAATCTTTTATATCAACACGTTTGTGACCACATTACCTAAACTAAAATTAGAAAAACCACCCAAACCACTGTCAAATAATTTAAGATCATGCTGAGGCAGGTGGATATTACCACGCAGCTACAAAATTAATAAAAATAAAACTCTTGAAATCCTAATATGGGGCTCTGACCAAATACACAAATTATACTGGGAGCGTCAAAATTTCTTCAGTTTTTTTCAGTGTATAGTTGAAAGGGTAAAGGTAAAGGCCCTCCCGTTGATCATCGATTTGCTAGAGCGGGCCCAGTAACGTCTCCATTGGAGACTTTGTTGTTACTGTGTTTGGCATATTGAACACGTCATGGGGAGCTTGCCAGGCTCTGCCGTGCGGCCAAGATACTCTCGGAAGCTTGCCGGGCTCTCCGAGAGGGGCAGAGGAATCGAACTCGGGTCAGCCATGTTGGCTGCGTGCAAGGCAAACGCCCTACCGCTGTGCTATCGCTCCAGCCAGGGTGTGGAGACTAACTGATATGCTTTAACTTTGACCTAGCAATCTGATTTTGGATAATGTAACTAAATACTCAAAAGAAAAAAATAATCCTTTTCAGTACAAAAATATTTATAGCTGCACAATCTGTAGCAAAATGGAAATGAGAAATTTGTATATTTGGGAATTTTTAAAATAGTGATGGTTTTACCTTTGATTTTTGCCCGACAGAAAAGACCTAGAAAAATAGTTTTAGAAACTAGAAATGAACCAAAATTAGTTCATTTGGGAAGGAAAAGGGACATCATGGGTAAGTCAGAAATTGGGTAAGGGTAAAACTGGTGGTGAAAAAATAAGATACACTCCAGAACTATGCTGCTCATTGGTTGCTGTATTCCTAGTCTCAGTCCTAAAAGGCATAGGTTGAAATCTGTTATAAGCTGTGATTCATTCTTCAGCACATTCTACTAGCTTTGGTCATGGTCAAATAGCCTTCATAGTTGGGGTTGGGTAAAAGAATTCCCTTAGTCACTGATGAGTATCACTGTCACTGTCACTGTCCTCCTCTTGTTCATCGATTTGCTCAAGCAGGCCCAGTAATGTCTCCATTGTGACACTTGTTACTGTGTTTGGCATATTGAATACATCACGGGTAGCTTGCCAGGCTTTGCCGTGCGTGCGAGATATACCTATACTTTTGCATACTCTGGGGTACATTGCAAGACCAGCTAGTGTAACTCTGAAATGACATCTTTCTGTTAAATATGAAAAATAAGCAGGCCATGTGTGTATTTGTAAATATCTCTAAGAAAAAGCATTGTCAAACAGATGAAGCACAAGTAAGTATCAGGAAGTATCAACCATAAAAAAGGAGTTTGGTAATGAAAACACGGAGGGTATTTCAATTTTGTTGTTGTTGATTCACTGTGAGTTACAAAGGAATTTATGACTGAGTTTGTTTTTAATTTCTTTCCTTTAGGGTCTGTGGTTTATGATACTGTTATTTTAGGGTATCATGCATATTACTTTTACAGAATCATATAAAGGTACTAAATGGTATTGCTGTTAGAGGCTATTTATTTTAATATCATAAGGGTACATGATTCATTAACTCACAGGTATGCCAATGACAGAGAGAATGGTTCTTCAAGAATACATCAATAAATAAAAGGTATCTTTTAAATTTTAGTAATAATGACCAGGGAATGATGTGAAAGGTGTCATAGAGGTATAATCATGTCTGCCTCTGTGGCTGGAACCTTCTTTTTTTTGTTTGTTTGTTTTTGGTTTATTTTATTTTATTTTTTTCATTTTTAGTGAAACACCATGAGGTACAGTTGTAGATTTACAATTTTTTGTGCTTGGGTTTCGATTATACAATGATCAAATACCCATCCCTCCACCAGTGCCCATTTTCCACCACCATGGATAATATCCCTCCCACCCCCATCCCTCCCATCTCACCCTGCCTCTGTGGCAGGGCAATCCCTTGTGTTCTCTCTCTCCTTTTGAGTGTTGTGGTCTGCAAAAGAGGCTTTGAGTGGCAAACATGTTCAGTCCATAGTTTACTTTCAACATGCATCTCCCCTCCTGGGAGGATCCTCTAAACAGCCTTTATTTGGTGCCTCTTCTCTATCTGAGCTGCCCTTTCCCCTAGAATGCCTGGCTGGCCTCTAAGATATGGAGTAATCCTCCTGGTGTTGATATCAGCTATTCTTGGGTATTAATCTCATAATTTGTTTCTTTATATGCCCCAGATGAATGCAATCTTTCTATGTCTATCCCTCTCTTTCTGACTCATTTCGCTTAGCATGATGCTTTCCATGTTGAACTGCTTGTATATAAATTTCATGACTTCATCTTTTCTAAGAGCTACATAGTACTCCATTGTGTAAATTTACCAAAGTGGAACCTTGTTTTTAATTTCTTTCTTTTAGGATCTGTGGTTTACAATACTGTTATTTTAGGGTATCATGTATATTACTTTCACAGAATCATATAAAGGTACTAAATGGTATTGCTGTTCGAGGCTATTTATTTTAATAACATAAGGGTACATGATGAATTAACTCACAGGTACACCAATGACAGAGAGAATGGTTCTTGAAGAATACATCAATAAATAGGTATCTTTTAAATTTTAGTAATAATGACCAGGAAATGATGTGAAAGGTGTCGTAGAGGTATAATCAGTGAACCTTATTTACCCCTTGTATTTCACTAAGGAGGAGCGAAGGTCACAAAGAATGGTCTGTATGTTGTGGTTCATCAAATGGCAAGAGAGCAATGGTGGGTGGACCTTTGCTTGCATGATTCCACTCAATTGGAAGATCACAGAGTAAAGAAAAAAAAGGCTGTGATGTTCTTAGGAGTGTTTCAAAACAGAATAATTCTGGGAGGCTGAGATTTTCACTGAGGAAATCAACGTTGCAGGTAGAGAAATGAAAACTGGAAAGTATTTCTGAATAAAGATGCGAAGAATGTCCTGATATAAGACAGACACACAAAAGAGCCCTGAGAAGTTCCATGAGTAGGGAAACTGGCCCCTTATGAAGAAAGTGGTTCTTTGCCTTAAACATTCTAACCATTTTTTCCCTCTTAACTATCTTTGGTCCAGTAGAAATTAAGAAGACAGTACTTGCTAAGTAATTTCCATAGTTCAAATTTTAATGAATGGAGATAAAACACTCAAGCCTGCAATATAATTAGTAGATGCTGTTAGCTTATAAATTTTATACTTATCGAACATGAACATTTGTTGCCTGGTTCCTTGGCTAACATTAATCTCATCCTGTATCTCTGGATCGTTGCCATGACTTGATTTTAACAGAGCCAGAATATCTGCTCTGAGACTGTCTCTGATAAAAGGATGAAAGCAGTGATAATTATGCAAGGAACCACTTTGTCACTGCTTCCATGGTTTGACTTAAGATGCTTTGGACATTGACATAAGTAGGCCACAGTGTTTTATTGACCTCAATTAACAAGAAAGCAACATTTCTTTTATTTGTGCCATTAATATGTGCAAGGGGTAAGAAAAGTGGAATAAATTTCTAATTTAAAATTGGAGCCCAGCGAGAGGAGAAAGTTTGACTTGTGCATGTTTGCAGTTCTGTGAGTCATTGCCAATTTTTTAACATAAGCCATCTGCCAGCATAATACTTTTAATGATACATTTACTTGAAATTCTTTTCACATGCTCCCCTGAGTTCCTGTAGTCAAACAGATCAGAAGGAATATTTGGCTCACGCATTAGGGGCTTCTGTGATCTCCTGTCTCCATTGATTTGAGTTGACAATAACTTTCATCACTTAGTATGTCTCCTCAGGGGCTAATATTTCATTTATCTTATTTTCCTTTTCCTAGGAATCTTTGATATTATTTAACATTGTACCCAAGCTTTGTTGCCTAATGTACTTCGATGTTGCCGGAATGCCCTATGCTTCATAGGAGCTAATAAATGACCATCTGATGTTTTTGCTTGTTTTTCACAGTTATATTTTGCGGGCAGTCTAAAGAGGATCAAAGCTTGATTTGCACAGAGGGATTTAGAAAATTGTATCCGGTAGGCTAATTGTTTTTGAGGAGAGTCCCAACTGATGATGACCGAGTGCAAGGGAAGAATCCTTCCCTATCTCTCAAGCCTCCTACTGGCCTATTTCAATGACTCACCTAGTGATTTACCGTTGCTGCCTTTCAGTTTATTGTTCTGTCTGGTACTCATTTTCCCTGACTACTTTAGAACTGAGCACCTACAGTTCACTGGTCTGTTCTTTCCAGTTCTTTATTTACAAACCCTTGTGTCCAGAATTGGTCAAAATCTATATCTGGTGTATTTTTCTTTTTTTTAATGTTAGTATATTCAGTATAAAATATCAGAGTCACGTTTAATAGAATTCCTTTAGAAATTCAAAAAGACAGTGTCAACATAGGCTCATTTACTTACTTACAAATGTTCAGAAAGGCCAAAGGTCAACTCTTAACTTGATTCCATTCTAGGCACTGAAGCAAGCTGTGGAGATGACTTCAACTTACTGTTTTCCGAAGTGTAGCATAATGCGGCAGTTAAAGGTAGAAACCTCTGAGTCAAATATCCTTCAGTTCCAACTGTAATGTTTCATTTTTCATGTCTACAAATGACATTTTTTTTTTTTGCTTTTTGGGTCACAGCAGGTGATGTACAGGGGTTCCTCCTGGCTCTGCACTCAGGAATTACCCCTGGCAGTGCTCAGGGGACCATATGGGATGCTGGGAATCGAACCCGGTTTGGCTGCGTGCAAGGCAAATACCCTAGCCACTGTGCTATCACTCCAGCCCCTGCAAATGACAAATCTTGAGGCTGAAGGTATAGTCCAGTATGTAGGGGACTCCCGTTGCATGCAATCCTCCCAGGTTCAATCCCTGGCACTACCTCTGGTTTTCTGAGCAGTGCCAGGAGCAATCCCTGATTGCAGAAACAGGTGCAAATTTTGGGTGTGACCCCAAAACTAAAAACAAGACAATGTAGTTGTGGCGCCCAGATGTTTGGTCAAACAGATTTCTACATGTTTTATTAATTTTTCAATGTGATTAACTTTTTAAAAATTTATTTTATTTTATAAACGAATCATCATGAGATATAGTTACAGACTTACAGACTTATGTGATTAGTTTCAGTCATACAATGACCAAGTACCCATCCCTCCACCAGTGCCCATTCTCCATCACCAATATTCCCTGTATCCATTCGACCTCCTCCACCTCGTTCTCCCCATCTCCTCTGTGGCAGGCACTTCTTACTTTTACTCTTACTTTCTCTCTTACTTACTCTTGCTTACCTAATCTCTTACTCTATCTCTCCTTTTGGATGTTGTGGTTTGCAGTACAGCTAGTAGGTGACCATCATGTTTGGTCCATAGTTTACTTTCAGTATGCATCCCCCATCCCGAGCGGGCCCTCCAAGCATCATTTACTTGACGGTCCCTTCTTTATCCTAGCTGCCTTTTCCTCTAGCATGTGAGGCCGGCTTCCAAGCCATGGAGTGATCCCCCTGGTCCTTATCTCTATTATTCTTGGGTATTCGTCTCCCATTCTGTTACTTTCTATTCCACAAATGAGTGCAATCGTTCTATGTATGTCCCTCTCTCTCTGACTCATTTCACTTAGCATGATGATGCTCTCCATGTTGATCCACTACACTGACTTTGAGTAAAGCAGATCAACTTCCATGACATGGGTTGACCTTGTACATTAAGTCGAAGACCTTTTAGTCATAGAGATGTTCCATCTTGAATGTATAACATAGCCTACAGCATGGGCTTATGGTTCAGTGGTAGAGCACCTACCTTGTAGGGGTGAGGTCCTTCAATCACTGCCCCGATATTGCTGAGTGTGGTCCTTGGTACCTCTAGGTGCAATCCTGGTGCAGCAGCAAGTTGCACAGACCCCCACCACTTCCTGGCACTGCAAGGAATGTAGCCTCTCCCCAATAACAACAATGACAACAAAATGTAACATGGAAATTCTGCCTGAAAGTTGGAAATTCTTCCCAATGGAATCCAGACTCAAGATTCGTACCTTAATTTCCAGTGTTCAGGGCATAATTTGGACTTGTCAGCCTTCAGAATGATAAGTGGATTCCAAAATCCCTTGTCTTGTCTCATCTCATCTTCTCTCATTCTCTCTTCTCTTCTCCCTCCCCCCTTTCTCTTCCCTTCCCTAACCTCCCCTTCCTCTCACTCCTTCATATTCTTTTCCTTCTATGCTTACATCTTCCCCAATTCACAGGCTCTTATATTAATAGTCTGATGGTTGTGTTCACCTATCTCAGCCTAATTAATTTTGGTAAAATAGTTTTTTTTTTCTGCCCTCCCAATTTCCTTTTCTCTGTTGGTGTTGTTACAATGTCCTGGGGTCACACACACACTTGGATATTATGCTTGTCATTGATTGAGTATTTTTTAGTTGTGGTTCAACTGCTCATTAGGGCTCACCTATTTTTGTGGTGCTCACACACAGGGTTGCTGGGAGTTGTAATTACAAAAAACACACAAACCTCATAAGAACACATTTAAGTACATGCACCCAAATATGCATATGTTTATATATTTATATAATCAATAGGTATGAATAGATATTATGGTATCAATTTATTTGTTATGTATTACTTAATATGCAGATGTATTTTGTTTTGCACATGATCAATTAAATTCTTTCGTCACACAAAAATTACAAATAGATTTAAAAATGTGGAAAAAACTTTAAAACTTCTTAACATATATTACCGTCTCTTATTGTCCATTTGTTTATATATTAGTTATCAATTCTCATGCACCATGTTGCCCCAAGACATTGGCTTAAAGCCACAAGTTTCAGTCTTTTGGTAGTTCATGGATTCTGGGATTTATTTAGAAATTTGAATTCTCTGCTTCAAGGTCTCACACACTGTCATCTAGGTTGATGGTCATCTAAGTGTAGCACTGGGGGATTTTCTTTCAAGCCTCTTTCACATAGTTATTCACAGGATGACATTATTATCAAGTTGTTGTCTTACAGAAAGAGAGGGGACTGCATTAATTTGTGGAGTATAAAACAACATAATGTGAGACTGACACTCAAGGACAGTAGACACAAGAGCCAGAAAGATTGCTCCATAGTTGGAAGCCTGCCTCATGAGTGGAGGGAGAAGACAATTGGAATAGAGAAGGAATCAATAAGAAATGATGGTTGGAGGGATTGGTCGGGATGGGAGATGTGTGCTGAAAGGAGATAAAGTACCAAACATGATAATCTCTGTATCTTCATTGCAAACTATAATGCCCCAAAGTAGAGAGAGTATGGGGGAAATTACCTGCTATGGAGGCAGAGGGTGGGTAGGAAAGGGGGTATACTGGGGAGATTGGTGGTGAGGAATATGTACTGGCAGAGGAATGGGTGTTTGATTATTGTATGATTGTGACTCAAAATGAAAGCTTGTAACTATCTCACAATGATTCAATAAAATAAAAAAAAGAAGTAACATTATAAATAAAAGGCGCAACATAAAAAAAAGTTGTTGACTTAAGGCTCCATATCTTTGCCAGATGTTGGTTGAAGGCAACCTTGACTTCTTATTCACATGCTCCTCTCCAATATAGCAATCTTGCATCATCAAAGCAAGAAGGTCATGAATGTAGGAGGGAAAATATGAGGGGCCATAGAGATAGTAAATAATTTTTTTTTATTTTTTTTTGGATCATATACGACATTGCACAGGGGTTACTCCTGGCTCATGCACTCAGAGAATACTCTGGTTGGTGCTCGAAGTACCATATGGGAATCAAACCTGGGTCGGCTGCTTGCAAGGCAAACAACCTATCCGCTATGCTATTGCTCCAACACTAAGATAGTATAGAATTTGAGGTACTTGCCTTGCATACAGTCAACCCATTTGATCCTTTGCATTGAGTATGGTCTCATGAGTGACCCCTGAATACAGAGCCATGAGTGATCCAAGACCACTACTTTGTATGGTCTACCTACTTTACCACCACCTCCCCCAAAAAATACACAAAAATGAGAGAGAAGGGAGGGAAGGGGAGAAAGAGAGGGAGATGAGCAAGAGAAGACATTGATAAAAGCAGAAGTCACAATCCTTTGCAATCAATTATGGGCATTCCCTCCAGATCAGGGAACATGCCATGATATCAGGAACATGCCATCACTCATAATAAGATTAAAGAGTCAGAGAAAGAGTGTCAGTGGTTAGGGGTCTGTGTTATTCAATCCCCAGCAGATTGGCTTGTGCTTCCTGAGCACCACCAGGGGCCACTTCTAAGCACAGAGCAGGGAAGAAGCCCTGAGGGCTTCTGTGTGTGGCCTCAAAATCAAAATAAATAAACAAGTCCATGAGTACTGGGAACCACATCAAAAGCAACCTATCACTGTTAGGGAAGGATTTATTTATTTATTTTTTAATGAGCTTCTCAGGCAGGACTCTGGAGGCCTCTGGGCTCCTCTGGTGCTTCTTGTCCAACCGAGTCAGTGAGAGGGCCCAGGGATTCCATGCTGCTCACTCTTTGTGGTGGTAGACAGAATAGGCCCTCTGGAGGCACCATGCCGATGGTTCTTGGGGCACCATGTCATTCCAGGTATTCAACTTTGGTTGACTGCTTTCACTCCAATTATTCTCATCCTAAGAAACAATTTTATTGTCTTTGTCCTATTTTGTTTGTTTGGGGACCAGGCAAGGCAGTATTCAGGGCTTTATCCAAAGGGGACTAAAGGGACCTTTGGAGATGCCCAGGATCGAACCTGGGTTGGCTACATGCAAGTCAAGCATTCTACCCACTGTGCTCTCCAGCACAACGATGTCTTTAGTAAAGCTTGAAAATGACATTATTGATTATCAAAATGTATCCAGGAGGAGGGGTGGTGAATAATGGTTGGGCTAGAGGTAACACGTGACAGTTGTAGAGGGTTTTGGTCACTTTGGTGGAGGTGGGATGTGGTAACTGTACGTTGATACCTACTTTGGTACTAATATTTTGTAATATGGTAGCACTGTCCACCATTGTCCTCCCGTTGTTCATCAGTTTTTCTCGAGCGGGCACCAGTAATGTCTCCATTCTGAGACTTGCTGTTACTGTTTTTGGCATATCGAATACAGCACAGGTAGCTTGCCAGGCTTTGCTGTGCGGTTGGAATACTCTTGGTAGCTTGTCGGGCTTTCTGAGAGGGGCAGAAGAATCAAACCCAGGTCGGCCACATGCAAGGCAAATGCCCTACCCGCTATGCTATCACTCCAGCCCACTTTGTAATATAAATATATGATATGCAATATATAATATAATATACTCATATACTTTGATACTAATGGATCCTAATCCCAGATATAATTCTTTATTTTAAAAAATAGTGATGCATTTGAATACATTAAAAAATTTCATGCACTATGAAGCAAATGAAAAACCAGGCAATGAAATTAAAATATTTTACACAGATTATGAAAAAAAAACAAATAATCAAATGGAAACAAATGACAAAGACTATGAATGAAAATTCACAAAACATAGACTAGCCAACAAACATAGCATTATGTTCAATTGCATCTGTAATTGGGAAAATACAAATTAAACATAGTAATGAGATTCCAATTATGCCATTAGAGTGGCAAAACATTTTAAAAATATGTATGATATTCAATGATAATTGAGGAATGATTTAACCTTTGAGTGCTTGTTTCTTTGGTAAGATCATAGGAAAATGAATTCTTTTAATCTCGGGCACACGATTGGGTAAAAGGTAAAAGGTAAAGGCCCTCCCGTTGATCGTCGATTTGCTCGAGCGGGCCCAGTAACGTCTCCATTGGAGACTTTGTTGTTACTGTGTCTGGCATATCGAATACTCTCGGTAGCTTGCCGGGCTCTCCGAGAGGGGCGGAGGAATCGAACTCAGGTCGGCCATGTTGGCCGCTTGGAAGGCGAACGCCCTACCCGCTGTGCTATCGCTCCAGCCCTACACGATTGGGTGTTCAAAGATAATCCCTGGCACTCTGCTTGGGCATCTCTTCTAGGAGGGCTCTGAGACCACACGTGGTGCCAAGTCAGTTCCCAACTGTAGGTCAGTTGTGTGCCAGGCACTGGGCTACTCACTGTCCTATCTCCCCAGCCCTGGAGTATAAATTTTTGATTAGTCCTCATGTGAATTTTTACTCTTATTTATTTGATTTCAGGATTGTTGAAGTAGAATTGACAATTAAATGATCAGATATTTGGAACATACATTTAATGGTCATTTGATAAACATGTACATCATGAATGGATTCACCACATCTAGATAATCCATCAACTCATCTATTCATCTCTGTGGGAGGTGAGAATATTTGAGTTTTGCTTTCTCTAATTATTTGAGTAATTTCAATCACATAACATAATGCTGGTAGCTATAGTCTCCCTGTTTAATATTAGATCCTCAGACTGTATTTGATTAGTATTAGTATTTAGTATTTGGTTTATACCTTACACTGGGGGCTAGGCCACACTCGGTTATGCTCAGGGCTTACTCCTAGCTCTGTACTCAGGAATCACTTCTAGTGGTACTCAGGGGACCGTTTGTGGTGGCAGAGATCAAACCCAGGTCAGCCACATGCGAGACAATCACCCTACCCACTGTACTATGGCTCCGGCTTTGTAGTTAACATTTTTAACTATTTGGTTTATAAAGCATGGTGTTTTTTTTTTTGTGAGGGTCACACCCAGAGGTGCTCAGGTTTTTCACGTAGCTCGGTGCTCAGGTATCACTCCTGGTGAGCTCACGGGCCCATGTGGGGTACCAAGGATCAAACCCAGTTATCAGCCATATGCAAGAGAAATGCCCTCCCTGCTGTAGAATCGCTCTTGCCTTTTTGTTCTATTAAGGCTGAAAATGTGGCTTAGTATCAGAGCACACGCTCACTCGTATGATAAATAATACGATTGCTTGAATGTTCTGTATAATTTTTACACCTGAGTATTACTGGTGTGTAAATAGATTTTGAGTCAAAAGATTGAGAAATATACAAAATAGAGCAGGATTCTTTTCTGTAGGACTTCCCAGTCATTTAATCATTTCTCTAAGCATTACCTCTAAGACTTTAGGTAAATTACTTAATCCCTGTACTATTCTGTTATCTGTAAAAAGAGACAAGATAGTACTTACCTCACAGCATTGCTGTGTGAAGTCGATTAGATAATTTATATACAGTTCTTAGTAGAATGCCTGCAGATAGTAAGCCCCAAATGAAACTGGTAGTTATTGCTATTCATTATGATGATCATGGTAATAGCAATAATATCTCCTGCAACTACAGCTAAAATATTCCAGAAATATGAGTATAGAAATTTCCTGCACAAAAAGAAAAATAAACGTGTCGCTGGTCTCATGTTCTGTGGAGCACAGTGGGAAATTTTGCTCTCTATTTTCTTTTTCAACAGTTTTGCTGTCTGTGATTTGCATCTTCCCAAACATCCTCATTAATGCATCATACTTCTTACACATTGTGGATTGTTAGTGATTTCCACTTGTTTTCCGTTTCATTGAATGTTCTATGGTTTGCAATGACCTAAACATATCTATAATGTTCTATTGATCCTCTTCATCAATATTTTCATACAGCCACTGTCTATATCCAGGAGTTCTGTAATAGTCCATGCTGGCCAGTTTGGAGTCACTCAATCATTTCCATGATGCTCCATTCTGCAATGGGTTGACACAGTGCAACCATTTGTATTCCCTTTCACCTGCCCTGAACTTTTCAGATTCCTCACGACCAGACTTGATGCTTTTTGTGGAGTAATGTGTATACAATAACAAGTATCTCCAAAAAGAAGGGTAAAATAGCTATAGGCCCTTCCTGGAGTTTCTTCTCTTGCTTGAATTTATAAATGATACAAGGCAATAACTGAATTCTCAGTAGTTAATGGGTTTGGAGCCTACTTAGGGAGAAACACTTGGAGTTGACAAAGGTTTTTTGGAGAAGGGAAAGATAAGATCTAAGTGAGAGCTGCACGCAGCTGAAGAACCTGCTCAGAAACGTTTCTTGATATATTTCTCAACTGCCCTATAACTCCGGGGATTGGAGGGGAAAATGGGAGAAAATAAAGCTTCAGCCATAGTTGCAGTTTAGGAACTCTGACTTCCAGAGAGCTAAAATGAGATTTAACAGGCACCCAGAAATCAGAGCTGCACTTAAGACCTGACTCAGATGTCACTGAAAAGCTTTACTTTTTCTACATTTAGAAAAGACAAGCACCATGACTCGGATTCTGTGTTTTGACCACTGAATGATTCTACATGAATTTTATTGAAATGATCTTTATTTTATTGCGACAATGTTGGTTTACAGTACTGCATAAGTATACGACATCATAACTTGATAACTGTGTATGTCACACCAAGTAATAAATTGAAGGCAGTCTTCTATAAATACACAAATTGAATTCTTTTGCAGAGGAGAAAATAGCTAAAACTAAATCAAGCAATGAAGAAGTAATTGGTGTCCTTGAAGACATAAAGTTAGCGGTCACAAACCAAAAGTTGGCCTGAAAATCCTATAATTATTAGAGGAAATGGACCCTTTCTACATGATGTTTATGTAGGTTTTACTATTTTGACCGTTGGTTTCTTTGTTTTAGAAATAATGGGAAAATGGTTGGGTCCAGAGAGATAGTATAGCAGATTGGACATTTGTCTTGCACATGGTCAACCCGGGTTTGAACCTCAGCATCCACTATGGTCACCTGAGCACTGCCAGGAGTGATTTCCTAAATATAGAGCCAGGAATAAGCCCTGAGCATCACCAAGTGTGGTGCCCTAACAATAATAATAATAATAATGATAAATATTTGTTCTAATAGGCTTCAATCATACTTTTTGTACACTGTGTGAATACTATGTCCAGCTTTATTTTACTGAATTATGGGAAACATTGTCAACTCACACTAAATGCTCATCTCCTAAATTTCTCCTTTACTACCTCCTTCCAATCACCTCATAATTCTCACTCTCACATTAAATGCGGGTGACCATCAAGTTCAGTAAAACTCTCCTTGGTACTGTTTGCCTGCGTTCTAATCTGCTTCATTATTTCCCACATCTATCCAGTAGTTTTTCAACAATATTGATTTGATCTGCCTTTCCTTTGTGTAATGCATTTTGCTAAGTCTTACTCGTTTGTACCATAAATCTCAAGGTACAGCGCCTCCTATCCGCGCCTCACAGTTTGTCTTTACATGAAGAGCTCTGGATTATATATTGCATTATATCCCACACTAGAGTTATGTGGTTGACTAAATTATGCCCCCAGAGATGTTCCATAAATGCCCCAACTCTGTGCAGATGCTCACTTGCACCACAAATGGATGATTACGGGTATCATGAAGGAATTTAAATGAAGAGGTTACCCTTCATTTTCTAGGTGGGTCGCCTAGAGCCCCAAGGGACTGTTAAAGAGGATGATAAGGTTATCAGAGTCCAGGGACAGGGAGATGATGACTGAAGCATTTTGTAGAGATATTGGGCATCGAGCCTCCATCCTTCAGAAGGTGACAAAGGCAAGGAAGTCATTTATCCCCTTGAGCCTCCAGAAAATAATGCAACCCTACTGACACCTTGATTTTTGCTCCATAAAACTCATTTTGGATTTTTCACCTCCGGAGCTTAAAGATAATACTTTGCTGTTGTTAAAACAAAAAAAAGCCACCGTGTTTGTCATCATTCGTTATAACTGCAACAAGAAATGAATTCAAGCTGGCTGAGGTAATCACTTTGTACAATAGCTTTCTTTCATTTAAGACACACACTCAGATAAAAATTACATTAATCATTTATCTTTGAAATTAAATTTCAAAACTCTTAAAAAATGTGTTGAGCTATGCCTAAAAGGAAACAATTTTGATAGTATGCCAGGGTAGAAACAATTGGACAGGACAAAGACAAAATAAAATAAAATTGGGTATTATTATGCTGTCACAGCAATCTTATTAAAGCAAACACAAATCACTTTCCTTCTCTTGGCCTTAGATTCCCTATCTGTAAAATTATTTTAGACTTTTCAGAGTGCAATGCAGTCAGTCTCCGACCTGCATGGATACGAGTATTAATCACGGAAATCCTCCTTGACCTCATTAACCTACTTTGACACTTTCATTTCTCTTGTCTCCTCTCTCTCTTTTTTTCCCACCTCCCCAAAACTTTTTCTGTATGTGTCTCTGTCTTCAAAACTTATCAATAAAAGTTTAGTAGTGATTTTCCAATTATAAGAAATACATTTGAAATTTTCTCTTTATAGTTACAATTTTTAGTATATGTGCTGCCAAAGTGAGTATAGCACAGTGGGTAGGGCATTTTGCTTGCATGTGGCTGACCTGGGTTCGATTCCTCCATCCCTCTCAGAGAGCCGGGCAGGCTACTGACAGTATCCCACCCACATGGCAGAGCCTGGCAAGCTCCCCGTGGCATATTTGATATGCCAAAACAGTAACAACAAGTCTCACAATGGAGATGTTACTGGTGCCCGCTTGAGCAAATCGATGAAAAACGGGAGGACAGTGCTACAGTGCTACATTTGGAATTAGAAAAAAGATTTTGCTTCTCATATTCAGATGCTCCAGTTTTCAAAGGCAAAATAAATGTGCAGGTCGGTACTTGTGATAAGTAGGTAAGCTATAAAATTAATTGCTCTAGCAATGGATTCCACAAATTTGGCTGCCAAACTTTATGTTCAATAATAAATTAGTGATGTGATCCCCAAGGAATGTTATAGAATTGATCATTTCTGTGTTATAATGTTATTAACTTTGAGCTAAATCTCAGAGCTAACCAGGGAATTAAAAATGTTTATCTGAAGATATTTTGAGCACATAAATCCACAGTCTTTATAAAAAATCCTTTTTTATATATCTAGAAGTTAGATAACATTAAAACAAACTTCCTTATCATATCATCTTGATATAATCAAGAGGTATTAAATATTTTCACATCCATTTTTGGCTTATAAGCAATTCAAAATATGAGCACAGTCTACTGAAATCTGTATTTCAATTAGAATATATCCTGCTATATCTGAGGAAAATCCTTAGAGAAGTTTTGTAAAACTCAAAGTATAACTGCAGTTTTTGCATATGAGATATGTACATTAGTAAGGCCGCTTTCTAAAATCGTGAATTAATCGATCAGCATGTAAATAGTGACCTGTGTAATCTGTCTTTGCACTCTCAGCAAAGTGTGGAATTTCAGTAAATGTGGCTGCATCATGGAGTTTTTCCTAGACACAGCATTATACTTGCTGCTCTGTGAACTAAGTAGTCCAGTTACTATTTTTAAAAAGCACACAGGACTGCTGGGGATCAAATCACTTATCAGCTTTATTGAGTATCTAATATATATGAAATCTGCTTTTCTAAGGACAAGTATGTGTGAAACTAGAGTGTGCAGTAGGGCATTGATAGGACAGATAGGCTGTGTTTACAGAGGAAAAAAATTCATTGTAGGTCAATACAAAACTGTGTCCCATGAAATTATTCTATGTTATGATATTTCCACAGCACATTGATCATTGGTCTCAATACATACGCTTATCAGTTATTATATAACACACAATTTTATTTTTAAAAAATTTTGTTGAGATTCTGTGATTTACAACTCTGTTTATGATGATTTTCCATACACATAATTCCACCTGTCACCAGACCCCCAGTCTCACCCCTACCACAGCTCCTCTGTCCTCTGCCAAGGACCCCAGCCTCCCTTCCTCTCAACCTCCTCAATTCAGTTGTGTGGATCAGTTCCCCCATTACATATATACAGCACAATTTTTCTTTGGGGGAGGGCCACATACAGTGGTACTCAGGGGTTACCTCTGACTCTGCACTCAGGAATCACTCCTGGTGGGCTCAGGAGACCATCTGGGATGCCGAGGATGGAACCTGAGTTGGCTACATGCAAGGCAGCCTTATCCATTCTACTCTCTCTGGCCCCAACCACACAATTTTGATGCCAAGTAGATTTGTGCCATTTCAAATTATTTTGGCACATGCTTTTCAGTAGATTTAGAAAAAATTACTAATTTTTAGTATTGATTTAAAAATCACTAATCTTTATATGATATATCCAGCTCTTTATTGAGAATGTTTAATCCAAATTACTAGAAGGCCCAAGTAATTAACTAGTGAATGTAATATAAAGACAGTTTTATAGAGCATATTTCTTTTACATTCATTTGCAGGAAGTGCTTAGGATCTTCCCAAAAAATCATGGTGCTTGTTATCATCTTAGCTGAAAGTCATATTAAACAGGCTGATAATCTTAAAATGCAGAACTCTGGGAGAAGGGTCCTCGAGAGTGTGCAAAGATTGGAGTGCATACCTGGCATGCAGGGACCTGAGTTCAATGCCAGACTCCACATTCTTCCCCAAGCACTGCTGGGGTGTTCCCAGTGGCCCTTCACACCGGAGTCTGGCTTAGAACTATCTAGCCTGCAAAGCCAGACTGAGTGTCACTGGACAAGGCCTCCATATGCCGTGAGCACTCCTTTGAAGACAAGAGAAATCATTGCATATAATGCAAATCAACTGATATGATATAGGCCTCAGAATAGAATGCAACAGCAGAAAGAATCTTGGAGATGAGCTGGTCTAAACCTCCTCATGAATCAGGTCAACAAAGGAGGCTCAGAGAGAAGTAACGTGAGTGAAGAAAGACAGTAAGACTCCTGGTAAGACAGTAAGAATCATGGTTCGATGTAAATTCCTGATTTCCCAATTTCCAGGCCATTGTATTTTTATAGTACTGAAATGCCTGATAGCTATTCCCTTCCTCTCTCAGTTACCTTAATTACCTTCTATTCTGTTTTGTTTTTAGAATGCATATACACAACCTAAGGGAAAAACTACAATGTCCATAAGCTATTATGTAATTGAAAATTTGAATTCTCTTTGGATAAAGAGTAGATAGATAAAAAAAGGAGTGTTATAAAAATAATTCTCTAATGATTATGTTTCTGCATGCTTCGTGTCATCCTATATTCACAATTATATAAAGAATATTTGGGATATAAATATACACAGTAAAGGAGCAAATAATGGCCAAAGGCAACAGAACTGCAAAGTGGTTCATATAATTGAGTTATGGGGGAGAGAGGATAGGAAGGAGAATTGGTGGAAGGGTCTTGGGAACATTGATGAGGAAAGTGGGCACTTTGGTGTTGGGTGTAGTTTGGGAATCATGTATTTATGAAACTATCATGAGCAGTGTTGTAAATCACAGTACTTTGGGGACAGAGAAATAGTACAGAGAGAAGAGCACTTGCCTTATATTCAGTTGACCCGGGTTTGATCCCTGGCATCACATAGAGTCACCTGAGCTCTGTCAGGAGTAATACCTGGGGTCAGAGACAGGAGTAGGCTTTGGGCACAATTGGATATGCCTCCAAAATAAATAAATCACAATACCTCAAAAAATGTAGTATGAAAAAGAAGTAAAATAAAAGAATATATATAAATATGGCAGTGCCTTAGACCACTCGGCCATGCTACCTAGTGGCCGGCAAAAACAAGTAACAACAAAAACAGTAATGACAAGTCTCACAATGGAGACATTACTGGTGCCCGCTTGAGCAAATCGATGAACAATGGGAGAACAGTGCTACAGTGTTTATAAATATAACTATGGGAAATACTGGAAGGCGATATAAAAGAATGTATGTAATAGAATACAGTGCAGCAATGTTGAAAGATGAAATCTTGCCATTTGCTGCAACGTGGATAGAATTGGAGGACATCATGGTAAGTCCAATAAGCAGGAAGGAAAAGAACAAACACCAGATGATCTCAGTCATCCATGCTACACAAGGAACAAAAGAAAGGAGTGGACAGTATAAAATTAGTGGCCTTGGATGACAAAAATTGAGATGATCAAGTAATGGAGGGTTGACCAGCAGTAGCATGAGAACTGTGATGGAGAACCTGGTCACTGACTGCGGTAAAAGTGCAGTAACATCAAAACAGTTCATGGCAGAACTGTTATAGTGATGTTACATAGGCTATAACAAAACCTAGAGTGAAAGGGAAATATTCATATTAGGGAGCTGGATCGATAGTGGGAAAGAATGCATGCTGTGTATGTATGTATATATGTATGTATGTATGTATGTATGTATGTATGTAGAGACTGGGGCTCCCCCTCTGGCAACATGTGATTCCATGAACCTTGCTAGAAGGACACCTGAGCACTGGTATGGGAATAACTCCTGAGCCCTGGGGTTTGGCATGCCCCCCGCCCAAGCAAAATCAATCAAAATAGAAGATGATAAGAACTTGCCCTGAGAGTTTCTTCCAATGTGGGTTTTTGAGACAAAAACTGAAGGTATTGTGTCATAAATATAGAATAATTTGTTACTTTGCAACTAAGAAAATATCTCAAGTTCTTCAAAATTTCTAACTACAAAGGCAGATTGAAGTGGATTGTTGTCATAGCCGTTAGCTTAGTTCATGCTCCAATGAATACATTCTATACCCGTGGGGTCATGAGTGTTTCTGGGTTGCGAGACTGATAGATATTTCCCCCATCAGTCACTTACAGAAATCTTTTCATGTCACGGTACATAGTTGTATGTATTCAGTTGCTCAGACACCAAAGTGTCCTTAGGGGACAAATGAAACCAACAGGTATACTTTGAACTTTTGTTCCTGGTATCCTAACTTAAGACTGCAATTACACCAGAGGCAAAATTACTTTCCATGAAAATACACCTTAGATATTACTTGGATACCCATTGACATTTATTTTTTAATTAGCAAATGAAAATTTGAATTTGCCAATGTTTGTGAAGACCAGATGGTTAGAAGAAAACAAATGAGAACAAGACTAATATACACACAAAATCTTTAAACGTACTTCTATAGCCACAATTTCACTGTATCACTGTCATCCTGTTGTTCATCGATTTCCTCGAGCAGGTACCAGTAACGTCTCCATTCGTCCTAGCCCTGAGATTATTAGCAAGTGCCACATTGGAGGATTCTTCAGGGTCCTGGGAATGAGACTCATTGTTACTGGGTTTTGGCATATCGAATACGCCACGGGGAGCTTGCCAGACTCTGCCGTGCAGGCAGGATACATTCGGTAGCCTGTCAGATTCTCCAAGAGTGAGAACTAGACAATAAGAGGTCACAATTTAGTTTTAGTTAATATCGATCATATTGGCAGACAGGATAAGCCATTTGTTTTTGTTTTTGTTTTTTTGCTTTTTTTGGGTCACACCCGGCATTGCACAGGGGTTACTCCTGGCTCTGCACTCAGGAGTTACTCCTGGCGATGCTCAGGGGACCATATGGGATGCTGGGAATCGAACCCGGGTCGGCCGCGTGCAAGGCAAATGCCCACCCCGCTGTGCTATCTCTCCAGCCCCAGGATAAGCCATTCTTAACAATAAAACCGCCTTTTGTGTGAGTGGCATTAACAACAATGGGAAAATATAAACTCTATATGGTCACAAAGGACACAAAAATTAGTAAATGAAAAATACAGATTCAAGTTGAGATCTTCTAGGTTCTAAATTCACTGGGCTAATTGGATTCTTTAATCTCAGCATTCTCTTACATTAACATGTGATGAAGAAATGAAATGTGATAGTCTGATAAAATGGAAATAAATCATTATTAGCACTATGAATTACCCATGTATGAATACTAATTTTTCCATACAACATTGGGGGGCAGAACTTAGGCCACTCAGGTTGTGCTCAGGGCTTCCTCCTCCTGTTTTTTGGTTTTCTTTTCTTTTGCTTTGACTGGTTAGGTTTGGGGAGGAACTACACCCAGTGGTGCTCAGGGCTTACTCGTGGCTCTGAGTTCAGGGATCACTCATGGCAGGTCAGGGCAACTGTTTGTGGTACTGGTGATTGAACCAGTGTAAGCCACATGCAAGGCAAGTGCCCTCCCAATTATATTCTGGTCCTGGCCCCTCACAGTTTCCTTTTGGCTCTGTGCTCAGGGATCACTCCTGGTGGTGCTCAGAGGACCATATGTGGGATTGGGAATCAAACCTGGTCTAGTTGCATACAAGTACATGCTCACACATTGCACTATCTCTCTGGAAACATAAATATATATATACATATATATGTATATATACATGTATGTATGTATTTATATATACATATTATAGATTTATGGAGTTGTTTGAAGAACACATAGTATAAAAAATTTTCTCTATGGAACTGAAGCTCATATCTTGACTTCTTACCACTGTGTCATGCTATTTTTTCAAAATTATATTCTAATTATTTCGGTTTAATTGTTTCTATTCTAATTATCTGCACAGATTTTTACCAATGTAGAAACTACAGGGAAATTTCTCCCAGTAGACCTGGCAAAGTACCTGTAATTTTAGTCAAAGAAGGCCCAAAGTTTAGTATTTGCAGAGCATTCTGCTGTTAGGTTTTTAAGAATGATATCTGAGTATGGGAACTTATAATTTGGTTTGAGTACTGTCTAATTTGAATTATATCTTATTGGCTACCTTTTCTAATTTGTTCCTAATTTTATATGTTATTATTGATCATTTAATTTATAATTTCTGTGATAATTTCCAATAGCTTAAAAATAATTTTTTGTTATGTTTTGGGGGTCACACCCAGCAGAACTCAGTGATTACTCCTGGCTATTAGTTCCCAAATCACTTCTGGCAGTGCTTGGGGTTCACAAGACCAAATCCGGGTCAACCTCATGCAAGGCAAACACCTTACCTCTTGTACTGTCAGGACCAATTATTATTTTTATTTATTTTTTAGGACCAATTATTTTCACCTCAAAGAATTGTGTTTTGATCTCAGAAGACAGTGTTATCCTCATAAAACTTGTTTCCATTTGAATTTAAAAGGCCTATATTCCTGACACAAAAATTATTCAAGTGAGACTAAAAGTATGCTTTATTTTATACTTGGCATATTACAGAATATAATCACGCAGAGGGTGGTCAAGTCTTTTTCATTAAGATTTGCATGGTAGACAAAAATAACACATTTTATATAGACAAAGTAGAATCCTGTGTCGGGGACAAATGGGTACTTTATAAACAGGGAGAGTTGAACTAAAAGTAGGAGTAAGAATAAGAATCATTTCCTGCCCTCACAAAATTCTCAGGGAGACAGTCCTATAAGTTATTCAAATATAGTATTAGAAGTGGGAAAATCCTTGAGTGACAAGCCATGGAGCAGGGAGACTGATTTCAAGCTTTGCAAGCAGCAGAGTACCACGACCAAAGTCTGCAGTTTTGAACATTTTCCCTGGTCATGAGGAAAAGAGAATTGGGACTCAGGAGGTTTCATTAGCCTATGGATGGCCAATTCCAGGCCAGGGAGAAGTTCTAGGTAATCAGAGCAGGAACCCCCTGTGTTGGGGAAGAGAGGTGATCTTTCTGCTCTTTCTCCAGCAGGAAAAGAGACACTTTGTGTTCAGAAAAAGATTCACAGAAACAAAAATAGGCTGAAGGTTTGGACAGCAGGCTTGCATGCTTTCAGGGGCCATACTAGTCACCGAGATCAAAGACACACACTCACACTGAGGCGACGTGGCACCAATTAGTGAAGGAGGGCCTGATGGATTGGTAAGCAAGTGGCCTACTGCAAAGGACAGGATGGAGTTCCCACTGATGTGGTTTCTAATCCCATATGAGACCAAATAAATGTTGGCATAGAATTGGATTTAATAAAGGCTAAGATACAGTTCCTTTTTCTTGTCTTTCCAGTTTTGTTATTAAGGCACCATGATTTGCAACGTTTTTCATGCTGGAGTCTCAGGCACATGATGTTCCAAGCACTGACTCCACCACCAGTGTTGGCTTCTTTCTGCCAGTGTCCCCAGGTTCCCTCCCTCTGTCCTCTTGACGGCACATTTTTAAGTTTGGTTATTATGGTTTGGGCCTTATGCTTCCAGTATCACTGGCTCTTTGGTTTCTATATAGAGATGTGTCACACCCAGATGCCACTATGTCCCGGAGGGCCTGCTCCCTCCCCCTGTCACCTTAGGTCTACACTTTATTCTCCCCTCCTCCAATGTCTTTGCTCCTTGTCCTTCTGATATTGGTGGACCCCATGGGTGGCTCATATGAAGTGGGGAGGAGAAAGACAGTCACTTTCTCTGGTCCGCCTCTGCCACTCAGGACCCAGGGTTACTGGATTCTTGTCTTGCCTCACAGAAAGGAATTTCAGGAGTAGACGAGCAGTGATATTATATAGTTTTTATTTGGAGGTTTTGATGGAAAGAAGGAAGAGAAGGTGGGAGAGAGTGGAGAGTAACGTGCTCAAGACATAACCCTACACACACACCAGCATTAAACACGAAAGCAAGAAAGTACACATCTCAAGAGGGGAGATGCGGATGACACATGTTCTTAACAACACATGTCCTAGGCCACATGGGCACAAGCAGTACATGGGCTCTGGCAGCTTATGTGTGCTCTTCCTTTGTTCAAGGTGACCTTTATAGGGTTTCTCCAACCTGCCCCCATCTGAGGCTTCTACATAGGTCAAAGTCTGTTGCTGAGGCAGTTACCAGGGAGGTTGGGAGTGGTGATGGTCTTCTCTGAAATTCCTTTCCTGACCTTTTGTTTCTGTAGGAGCTTCTCTGGGTCTGTTGCTATAGATAGGTGAGGGTCTTATCAGGCCTTACTTTCTATTTTTTCCTGTTTCATAAACTGAGGGTTTTATCAGGCTCTTGCAGCAACCTCGTGGTTATTTCTTCCCAGGAAATTTTGCCATTGACTTGGGAGGGGGCCTTCCCTAACTGCCTACATCACTCCCTATAGGCGAAGATCCAGAGTTGTCTAGTATTTAATTCCTTGCATCCCTCACCTAGTTATTCTATGAGTCACAGCTCAGTGAGATGATCCCATGTTTGTCCCTCTTCTAACAACACGAGACCATCCAGTTCTGTTATGATTATAGTTTACTCAACACAGTTAAAGTTGAACTAGTTTGATCCCCCACATCCAATATTGTCAAGAGTGATCCCTGAATGCAGAGCCCCTAAGCATGCCAAGAGTGATCCCTGAATGTAGAGCCAGGAGTAAACCCTGAACACTGCTCAGTGGGGCCTACCCAACCAACAAAAAAATAGAGCCAAAATTTGGGGTATTGATATGCAGTTATTGCACCCCATTGCCACCAAAGGGCCACTCACCCTACACCACCGTCCTCATTTCAACTCTGTTCTCATTTATTTTTGAACTGTGCAGATAAAATTGTTTTATGGCTTACTATTTTGTCTTTTGCTTTAAATATTCTGTAAAAGATTGTGAAGGCTATTCGAAGGGTGGAAACCTTTTAGAATGTACAAGAGAAAGCTGATGTGGGATCAGTGGTCCCATTAAATGCTTAGACTGTGAGGACTGCCTTCAAATAGCAGAGGGTCAAAGGAGTGACTTACTACTGTTTATTTGGGGGCCTAAGTAATAGGAATAGATGGAAATTTCAGGGAGACAGGTTTCAACTACAAATAAAAATTTGGGGTTCCATTTCTATAGTAAATCAGGTAGAGTCCTTGCCTTGCATGTGGCCCACCCAGGTTTGATCTCTGCTATCCCATATAGTCTCCTGAGCCCACCAGCATAGATCCCTGAGTGCAAAGTCAGGAGTAAGCCCTGGGCATTGCCGGGTATGACCCCCAAACAAATGGTAGCACTGTAGCACTGTCCTCCCATTGTTCATCGATTTGCTCAAGTGCGCACCAGTAATGTCTCCATTCTTAGACTTGTTGTTATTGTTTTTGGCATATTGGATACACCAAGGGGAGCTTGCCAGGGTCTGTCTTGTGGACGGGATACTCTTGGTAGCTTGCCAGGCTCTCCAAGATGGGTGGAGGAATTGAAACCAGGTTGGCCATGTGCAAGGCAAATGCCCTACCCACTGTGCTATTGCTCCATCACCCCCCCCCAAAAAAAAAACAAATAAAAATTCTTTTTGCTTCTTTCCGGGCCCACACCTGACACCACTCTGGGGCAACTCCCAACTCAGTGGTTGGAGGCTGCTCTCTGTGGTACCAGGGGACCATGCAGTGCCACGATCCAGCTTGGTGCTCCCACTTGTAAAACCACCCCCAGTCCTTTGATCTATCGCCCCCAACCCCTACAAGACTTTTGAAACTGCTCAGGGATCTGTCAAATTGGTAACGCTTTGCCCTGGTGAAGGATGAACGCATTGTCCCTGGAAGTAGCAACACAAAGAGAAGTGTTGGATGAGAACATTGTCGGGCAGTCATCCCTGAGTCCTTCAGAGGGAAAATATTTCTGTGATCATGTTCTGCTCAAAATAGCCAAGGGTTCTTTTGTAAAGTCTTAGTTTCTGCATGAAGAAACAGTTTGAAAAGACTGCCAAAAATCTTGAAGGGGGAATAGAAACTATTAGTACCTAAAATGGGGTGACACAAGCCATCCAGCATCTTGTGGAATAGCCCCAGACTTGGACAGAAGGTGCTTTGTGGCATGAAAGTTTCTAGGTGACTCTCTCTGAGGTTATTTACCTGTGAGCTTCCATCTCATCCTGTGGAACCTGAAGACAAGTATTTTGATGGTGACTTAATAACAACTTCTGGATTCTTGCATTGCTACTATTTAATTCTGAGGCTTGATGAGTAAAGTTCATTATAACAAGCTAGAGAACATTTTGAACTTTCTGAAATGCTTAGGTTCTTTGATACGCTAAATGGGCAAAAGTAATAGTAATTAATCCAGGGATTTTGTTGAACATTCCACTGGATAATGTATTTAACATAAATGGCAATGTACCTCAAGCCTACAAATTGCAAGACAAGGCCAGAGCGATCACAGAGCGATCCTTGCTACCTCGTCTTAATTTATTTCTGATAGATGCAGTGGGTCTTCACTGTTGTCATTGATAAATGAGCTCATAGGAAAGAAATTTCAGAATTATATTTTAAGAATTAAAATATAATATCTCTTTGACTTAGAAAAGGTAATCAGATTTATTATCTTCAGATTTTGTTATATCATTCATAATTAATGATGAAGCAATTTTATTGTAGCAGTACACTGGTTTTTTTTTTGTGGGGGCGGGGGGGCAATGAGATTTCTTCCCTGTCAGAATACACACACATTGACACATTGACTCCATGTAAAATTTCTAGGGATTCAATCAAGGATAGAATATTCAATTCAATCAGTCTTTTTTTTTTTTTTGGATCACACCCACCAATGCACAGGGGTTATTCCTGGCTCTGCACTCAGGAATTACTCCTGGCGGTGCTCAGGGGACCATATGGGATACTGGGAATCGGATCCATGTTGGCCACGTGCAAAGCAAATGCCCTACCCGCTGTTCTGTTGCTCTAGCCTCAATTCAATCAGTCTTGAGATAGAGAATATTTATGATATTGTAGTTACAAAGGACAATATTTTCTTCAGTTTTGCATTCCAGTCCACATTTTAGTCATTTTCATGTATTACAAAGGAACTTATAGCAATAACAGATAGATCCAGTTCCTGTTCCAATCTGATGTCACTTGTAATAATGCTAATGCCTATAACATTTCAATGTCAAGATAAATTAAACTCAGAGAGGAATTGATAGAAATGTTTTAAATTCAAGTCACTAATTAAATAGTATGTTATAAATCCCAGTGTACTGTTACTAACAAAAAGTTATTTTTGTTATTTTAATTTTTACTTGCATTAACACATCATGGTTTACAAAGTTGTTCATAGTAGCGGTATTTTAGGCAGGCATGCAATATTCCAACACCAATCCCACCATCAGTGACCCCTTCCTTCCAACAGTGTCCCCAGTCTCCTTCCCAACACTCAACTTGCCCCATTGGCAGGCATCTAATAAATTTATTTCAGATTACTTGTTCCAACAAAACTTAAAGTATGGCAGCTGGAATTATTAAAAACTAAATCAATTAAAATCTGTGTGCGATGATGTCTATATGATTTTAACATATGCTAACAAAGAAATGAAACCATTTAAAACAATAGAGTACACTGCCTATTCTTATTTAAATAGATACATTTTAAACTCTGGCATCTAAACTGCATTGCATTAAATTTTATTTTGGACCTTATGTTTTCCCTGTCATAATTATTTTTATTTTGATTACCACTTTGAATGAAGTACCATGATTTACAACACTGTTAATTATACTTTTATTGCATACATCATCCAAATATCAAATACTTTGTTCAGATTTCCCAGGATTGCCCACTTCCCTGAAGCAGTGCCTCAAGGGCCTCTCCCTACCCCCCTCTCAGTCCTGTAGTTCTGTAGAATATCTCCCCTTCTAATGCTTGTGGTCACTGATTGTTCCTATCCTGTGCTTCTTTACATCAACAATGTGAGAAAGTTCTATTTCTTTTCTTGCAGAGGTAATGACTCAACACACATTATCTGTTACCAAAGCGAAACTCCTGAAGTTCCACAAAATTATAAATTAATGATAAATCACTATACAGATATTCAGATAACTGTGCATCGTATTTTTTATATTTTTTAAATTTTTTTGTTTTTGTTTTATTAGTGAAACACCATGAGGTACAGTTGTAGACTTACAAGTTGTGCTTGGGTTTCAGTTATACAATGATCGAGTACCCATCCCACCACCAGTGTCCATTCTCCACCCCCACTAATCCCAGTATCCCTCCCACTCCCCAACCCCTACCCCACCCTGCCTCTGTGGCAGGGCACTCCCTTTTGTTCTATCTCTCCTTTTGGGTACTGTGGTCTGCAGAAGAGACATTGTGTGGCAATCATGTTTGGTCCATAGACGACTTTGAGCAGGCATCTCCCATCCTGGGCAGATCTTCCCAACACCCTTTATTTGGTGCTCCCTTCTCTATCTGAGCTGCCTTTACCCCTAGAGTGTGCAGCTGGCCTCTAAGCCATGGAGTGAACAACCTGGTATTTATCACAGCTGTTCTCGGGTATTAGTCTCTTATTTTGTTACTTTATGTAACCCAGATGAATGCAATCTTTCTATGTCTGTCCCTCTCTTTCTGACTCATTTCGCTTAGCATAATATTTTCCATGTAGTACCACTTGTATGTAAATTTCATGACTTCATTTTTTCTAATTGCTACATAGTACTCCATTGTGTAGATGTACCAAAGTTTCTTTAACCAGTCATCTGTTCTCGGGCTTTGCATTGTATTTTAACATATGTAAATCTCTAAAATTAGTAGCACTGTAGTACTTTAGCACTGTCCTCCCATTGGTCATCGATTTCCTTGAGTGGGCACCAGTAATGTCTCCATTGTGAGACTTGTTGTTACTGTGTTTGGCATATTGAATACGCCACGGGGAGCTTGCCAGGCTCTGTCGTGTGGGCAGGATATTCTCGGTAGCTTGCCAGGCTTTCTGAGAGGGATGGAGGAATCGAACCTGGGTCGGTCATGTGCAAGGCAAACAAACACCCTACCAGCTGTGCTATGAGTAATTCTATGTAAGCATGTTTTAAAATTTACATGAAATAGACAAATCCTAGAAATATGCAACTTAGAATGAGGAGAGGAGAATTAAAGCAAGTTAAAGGGAAAATCTGAACAGAAATTTTAAGTGATAAACATGTGACTCGTCTCAAAGGGAAATACTGGTGTTATATTAGAAAAACAAAATAACTTTAATATAAGGGTTCGGTTTAGGAAGGTCATCTATTGCATCCCTGATGTTTTACTGATGTTTAAGTAAAATTCTCTTAAGAAGAGGAAAAGGACACATTTAAGCTTGTATAAAATTTATTCAGAAAGAATACAAACAACAATTTTGTTTAAAAGGAAACAATTAAATATGGCTGTCATAAAAATCAATAAAATTTATTTAGAAAATTGGCAGGATGTATAAAATATGAGAAAACTCATTTCTTTATCTCTCACCAATCATTGTAAATGAACCCCGCTCTTCCCAAACTGTCGTTTAATCTTCCCATACTGGCTATAATGGCACTTATCTTAGTCAGCCCCGCATCAGAATTATTTAGATTTGCTTCTGGCATGTCCTTGAATAGAAAATGTCATAAAATCATTATCTCTTATATATTACTGCTGGGCAACGCAGCTGCATATTGGCACGAGAGTGTAGCAGACAAGACACTTACAAATAAATGAGTCAAGAGGAACAATGCCCATGCTTTAAAAGAGGTCAGTATGTTATTACATTATACCATGAATGAAGTAAAAGATGCGAATACATTATAAGCCTCTGGTTCTAGCCACAGCCATGCTTAAGACCACTCTCCACATGTTCGGATGAGCCTCACGCATGAAGGAACCAACAGAGGAACCCAGTTGTGCAGGACCCAGGGCGTAGATCTCCAAGCCTGCTCGGAAGCGGACTGGGCCTCCTCCAGCCAGATCCCCCATCTTCCGTATGTAGGCGTTACACCCACCAACTGCTCCCCGAGCCGTGTAATTCCATCAATGGCCAAGACCCAGAGACTATAAAACCCAGCTCCCGTAAGCGCGCCACCACAAATCTAGTTTTACTCTGGAGAACCTGGCAGGCTACCAAAAGTATCCTGCTCACACGGCAGAGTCTGGCAAACGCCCCGTGGTGTATTCAATATGCCAAAAACCAGGTACAATGATGGGTCTCATTCTCCTGACCCTCAAAGAGCCTCAAATGTGGCACTTTCTAAAATCTCAGGGCTAGGATGAAGGAGGCATTACTGGTACCTGCTCGAGGAAATCGATGAACAACAGGATGACAGTGATACAGTAATACATTATAAGAAGGTATAGGTGGTGTGGGCTGGAGCGATAGCACAGTGGTAGAGCGTTTGCCTTACAAGCGGCCAACATGGCCAACCCAAGTTCGATTCCTCCACCCCTCTCAGAGAGCCTGGCAAGCTACCGAGAGTATCTCGCCCACACAGAAGAGCCTGGCAAGCTACCCATGACGTACTCGATATGCCAAACACAGTAACAACAAGTCTCATGATGGAGACATTACTGGGCCCGCTCAAGCAAATCAATGAACAACGGGAGGACCGTGACCATGACCATAGGTGGTGTAAAGTGAGACCTAATTCTGTGGCTGATCTCCTAAGCCGTGTGTTTATAGGCTTATTATTAAGCCAACCCCAGTGTTTTTATGTAAATAGGAAATAAAATATCTGACATCTCTAAAGTATCATTCATTTATAATTCCTTTAAGAGTTTTAAGCATTCCTTTAAGAGTGTTAAGCTGGAGCGATAGCACAGCGGGTAGGGCGTTTGCCTTGCACGCAGCCAACATGGCCGACCCGAGTTCGATTCCTCCGCCCCTCTCGGAGAGCCCGGCAAGCTACCGAGAGTATCTCACCCGCACGGCAGAGCCTGGCAAGCTCCCCGTGACGTATTTGACATGCCAAACACAGTAACAACAAAGTCTCCAATGGAGACGTTACTGGGCCCGTTCGAGCAAATTGACGAACAACGGGAGGGCCTTTACTTTTACTTTAAGCATATCAGATTTAAAGTTCCCCGAATTTTAGAACGGATGCCGCTTTGGTCAGTAGGATAACTAGGTCATCTTTAAAGCTTTGAAAACAGGGCCAGAGAGATAGCACAGGGTTGTGAAAGTGATCACTTGGTATTTGACCACCCCCAGCTCAAATCCTGCTCATCACATAGGGTCCTCAGTGCACTCCCTAGCACAACACAAGGAATAACTTCTGAGCACCTTGGCTGTGACACAACTGCCCCGCCCCCAGCCTCGCTGCCACCATCATCTTTCAGGAAAGCAAAGTCTCTACAATTTTCTATGGGATATAAATGGGAGAAAAGCATGAACTACAAACTCTAAAAGTAAGCGGCAAGCAAATATGAACACCAAAGTGACACGTGAGCAAAAGTCAGTTGTATTTCTTTAACTAAAACGTCCCTGATTCCCACTGCTGCTGCAGACGTTGTAAAGTAAAATGAGTCTTCTGCACTAATTCTACTCCATCGAAGAAGGCTACAGCATCATTGATTTCTAAGCACTCTTGTTTCCTGGAAGAACGAGATGCCAGTTCTCTGCAGAGAAAACTATTTTCCATTTAAATCCTCATTGCACTAAACAATTACATTTTATCACAATAAAGTTCCAACAAGACATGATCAGGAAAAAGAATTTTTTTAATAATGTACGAGTACTGCTATTTATTCAGCCATCGATTTTTTAAAAAAAATTTATTAGTGAAACACCATGAGGTACAGTTGTAGACTTACAAATTTTTGTGCTTGGGTTTCAGTTATACAATGATGGAGTACCCATGCCTCCACCAGTGCCCATTTTCCACCACCACGGATCTCAGTATCCCTTCCACCCTACATCTCCCCTGTCCCAACCTGCCTCTGTGGCAGGGCATTCCCTTTTGTTCTCTCTCTCCTTTTGGGTGTTGTGGTCTGCAAAAGAGGCATTGAGTGGCAATCATGTTCGGTCTATAGTCTACTTTCAGCATGCTTCTCCCATCCTGGGAGGATCCTCCCAACACCCTTTATTTGGTGCTCCCTTCTCTATCTGAGCTGCCTTTTCCCCTAGCATGTGTGGCTGGCCTCCAAGCCATGGAGTAAACCTCCTGGTACTTATCTTGGCTATTCTTGGGTGTTAGTCTCCTATTTTGTTTCTTTATGTTCCCCAGAAGAATGCAATCTTTCTATGTCTGTTCCTCTCTTTTTGACTCATTTCGCTTAGCATGGTACTTTCCATGTAGTACCACTTGTATGTAAATTTAGTGACTTCATCTTTTCTAACAGCTACATAGTACTCCATTGTGTAGATGTACCAAAGTTTCTTTAACCAGTCATCTGTTATCGGGCATTCTAGTATTTTTTTCCAGATTCTGGCTATTGTAAACAGTGCTGCAATGAACAAACAAGTGCAGATGTCACTTCTACTATACTTTTTTTGCCTCTCTGGGATATATTCCCAGGAGTGGTATTGCTGGGTCAAATGGGAGCTCAATTTCTAATTTTTTGAGAATCATCCATACTGTTTTCCAAAAGGGCTGAACGGCATTCCCTCTAGCAGTGAAGGAAGGTCCTTTCTCACCACATCTGCGCCAGCACCAGTTGCTTTCATTCTTTTGGATTGGGGCCAGTCCCTGTGGTGTGAGATAATATCTCATTGTTGTTTTGATCTTCATATCCCTGATGATTAATGATGTAGAACATTTTCTCATGTGCCTTTTTGCCATTTTAATTTCTTCTTCGAGAAAGTTTCTTTTTATTTTGTCGCCCCATTTTTTTAATGTAGGAGTACTGCTATTTATTCAGTCACTGATTAGCTGATGACCGAGACTTAAACCTGAAAGCTTTGTAACTTTTCCCACAGTTATTCAATAGATAAATATAAGAAGAAAATAAATAAATAAAATTATGCCGCCCCATTTTTTGATGGGGCTGGATGTTTTCTTCTTGTTGTATTCAACCAGTACTTTGTATATCCTTGATATCAACCCCTTGTCGGATGTGTATTGGGCAAATATCCTTTCCCATTCTGTAGACTGTCTTTGTATTTTGTTCACTGTTTCTTTTGAGGTGCAGAAGCTTCTTAGTTTAAGATAGTCCCATTTGTCTATCTCTGTTTTCACTTGCTTGGCCAGTGGCGTGACATCTTTGAAGCTACCATTAGCTTCAAGGTCATGGAGAGTTTTGCCAACTTTGTCTTCAATGTAACTTATGGATTCTGGTCTATTCAGCCATTGATTATGCTGATTTAACTGGGCATGAATTCCACATTACTTTTTATTGTTCTTTTCTGAATGTTAACTTTATTTTATTATTACCCCCCACTTTTTAAATTCACTGTGAGATTCAGCTACAAAGCTTTCATGTTTGAATTTCGGTCACATAATCATCAAATGCCCATCCCTCCACCAGTGGAGACTTTCCTCCGCCATAATCCCCAGTATTCCCCCCACCATCCACCTTCCAGCCCTTCTCCTGCCTGTGTGGCAGACAATTTACCCCATTCTCTCTCTCTACTTTGATCACATTTGATATTTCGACACCAGTCTCACCACCACTCAAACCTGCCGAAAAGGCAATGCTAGACGATATGTTTTGTATTGCTTGTTATGGATAGAATATAATGTCCAGGAAATTCTGTGTCACTCTCTCCTGGGAGCTTTAGTTTATAGTCTCTGGGTCTTGGCCATTGATGAGATAACATGGTGCCAGGGGCAGTTTGTGGGTGTCACTGCCAAGCTACTGGAAAACTGGGGACCCTGGGGGGGAGGCCAGATCCTGACCCAAGTGGGCTTGGAGATCTCAGTCACAGGTTCCCCCATATCTGGGTTTTCCTGCCAGTCTGCTCTCTGGGGAGGTTAATTGCATTTTGTGTGAGGCTCGTGACCTCTTGGGTGAGGCTTTTCCGAGCTTGTGGAGAGTGGCCTTGGACATGGCGTTGGTTAGGTTGTGGAGGTTTACAGCTGCTGAGGCTGGAGTGATAGCACAGCGGCAGGGCGATTGCCTTACACGCAGCCAAAATGGCTGACCCAAGTTCGATTCCTCCGCCCTTCTCGGAGAGCCCGGCAAGCTACCGAGAGTATCTCGCCCGCATGGCAGAGCCTGGCAAGCTCCCTGTGACGTATTTGATATGCCAAACACAGTAACAACAAAGTCTCCAATGGAAACGTTACTGGGCCCGCTCGAGCAAATCAATGAACAACGGGAGGACAGTGACAGTGACAGTGACAGAGGTTCTGCTTGGGGCAGGGAGGGAAACTCAACTCACCCCCCTCTGAGGTGCTCCGATAAAGACAGCCTGGAGTGGGGTCAGGCATTTCTGCAGCACTTTCTTCCAGGAACTTTAGTTCATAGTCTCTGGTTCTTGGACGTTGAGAGGATACATGGTGCCAGGGGCAGTTTGTGGGTGTGACTGCCAAGCTACTGAAGAACTGGACACCTGGAATGAGAAGGCCAAGTCCCAATCCAAGTGAGCCTGGGGCTCTCAGTCATGGGTTCCTGCCTACCTCTGTGCTACAGGCCCTAACTGCATGCTTTGATCTCTTTCGAGATTTATGGTTCTTTGAAATAAGGCCAAAAAATGATTATGAGACTGACGTGCTGCCTACTGCACTAAGAAATACAAGCACAAAAATTTGTAAGTCTACAACTGTACCTTATGGTGTTTCACTAAAAGGTAAAGGTAAAGGCCCTCCCGTTGATCGTCGATTTGCTCGAGCGGGCCCAGTAACGTCTCCATTGGAGACTTTGTTGTTACTGTGTTTCACTAATAAAAGTTTTTTAAAAAAGTTAATTTTCTTAAATAAAGTTGGAACATTGTAAAAAAAAAACAGGCCAATGAATGTGCTTATAAACCCAAACCAGAGGTGGTTTGTGGGTGTGTCTCCCACATACCTAACTTTTGGTGTTTAATTCTTGGTAAACTTGGCCCCAAATTGTTGGGGTCTGGCCAAAGGCACAGCAGCAATTTTGGTCTATCTGGAAGTCTTAAGGCATCATCAGGCTGCTAATGCACTTGCCTCACAGGTACAGGTTTACCTTCTGGTGGCACCATACTCCCAAAGAAAAAAGAATTTTTTAAAAGCCCATGCTAAAACACACCAGCATTTCTCTTTAGAGATGCGTGTCACAGATGGAGATGCCTCTGTGTCATGGATGGCTCAGCCTACATACCTGATGGATTCAGGTCTGAAACCAAGGTGTTTCATTCATTTTGATTGGACATTTGTTCATGGCATCAGGAAGAAGTATCAGTTCAATTTTTAGCCTGTTGCCAGTTAATTACCCCAGCACCACTTGTGGAAGAGGCTGTCCTTTTTCCAATTCATATATTTTGCTCCTTTATTGAAGACGTATCTACTTGAGGTACTGCCTCTGAATTTTTTTTCTTTTTTTAAATTGAATTAACTGTGAGCTACACTTACAAAGCTTTCATGTTTGAGTTTCGGTCATACAATGATTGAACACCCATCCCTCCACCAGTGTACATTTTCTACCACCAATGTCCCCAGTATCCTCCCCCACATCCCAACCCTCTCCCTGCCTCTATGGCAGACAGTTTCCCCCATACTCTCTCTATATTTGTGCATTATAGTTTGCAACACAGATAATGAGAAACTATCACGTTTGGTCCTTTATCTACTTTCAGCACACATCTCACATCCTGAACAATCCCTCCAACCATCATTGACTTAGTCATCCCCTCTCCATTCCAGCTGCCTCCCTCCCTCAGCTCATGAGGTAGGCTTCCAACTATGGAGAATTTTCCTGGCCTTGTGTCTACTATCCATAGGTATCAGTCTCACATTATATTAAGGATTTTCAATTGTATTCCATTGATCAGAAGGTACCATAGTGAGCAAAGGGTGGTAAAGGCAGAGAAGGAACTACTGTGACAGTGATAGTGAGAAGCGATTACTATGGACAAGAACTGGGTCCTGAAAGAAGATAAGGTGATAAGAATGACACCCTTTCTATTTGATTATCATTTGATCATCATAATTGAAATCCAAGCATAAAAATTTGTAAGTCTACAATTGTACCTCATGGTGTTTCACTAATAAAAATTAAAAAAAAGAATGATACCCTTTCACTCAGCATTATATTCTCCATGTCCATCCATTTACTTTTTTTCTTGAGCTTCATAACTTATCCTCTTTATTTTTTTCATTTTTTATAATTTTATTTATTGAATCACTGTGAGAGCAGTTATAAAGCTTTCGAGTCTAAATCTTGGTCATACAATGAAACACCCGTACCTTCAACAGTGCCCATTCTCCACCACCAAAAACCCCAGTATACCCCCATCCCACACCCTCCCCCTACCTGTGAGGCAGATGATTTCTACACTACTCTCTCTCTACTTAGATCACATTCAATATTTCGACACCAGACACACCAATATTATTTGAGATTTTACCCCAACACTCAGATCTGCTGAAAAGGCAACAGTAGACAATTTGTGTTCTATTGCTGGTTATGAATAACATATGATGTTGCGTGGCTGCAGTAGGGCCATGTGATTTTGAAATTCCAAAAATTTAACATTTAAATCTGTAGGAATTTCTGCCAAAAGCCACTGGGCTTCGAGATTTGCTCCTGAGTCTCTGGGATCATGGCCATTGAGCAGCTTGATCAGGAGCCAGAGAGGCCGTTTGTGGGCGATGACTTGGAGTCTTGTTGGGGTGGGAAGGACAGGCCCAGCTCCACCCCCATCCTGTGAGGCCCAAAATGTCTCATCACTGTGGGCCCAGACCTGACTGTCCAATGGCCTCTGGAGGATGACAGCCACTGAGCCGCCAAGGGGGAGCAGGTGGAGGGGCAACACCCTTTCCTCACTGAGTGGCCCGGCGACAGTAACCTACTGCGGGGTCTGGATGCATTTCTGCCAAAAGCTGCTGGGTTTCCAGATTTGTTTCTGAGTCTGGGATCAAGGCCATTAAGCAGCTTGATCAGGAGCCAGAGAGGCTGTTTGTGGGCGATGACTTGGGGTCTTGTTGGGATGGGGAGACCAGGACCGGCTCCACGCCCATCCTGTGAGGCCCAACAAGTTTCGTCACTGCAGGCCCAGACCTGACTGTCCAATGGCCTCTGGAGGATGACGGCCACTGAGCCGCTAAGGGGAAAGAAGCGGAGGGACAACACCCTTTTCCTCTGGGGTGGCCCAGCGACAGTAACCTACTGCGGGGTCTGAACGCATTTCTGCCGAAAGCCGCTGGGTTTCGAGATTTGTTTCTGAGTCTCTGAGATCATGGCCATTAAGCACTTCAATCAGGAACCAGAGAGGCCCTGCCTCCAATTATATAGCTGAGCCAGAGGTGGTTTGTGGGTGTTTTTCCCACATACCTAACTTTTGGCCGTTTACTTTCTTGGTAAACTTTGCCCCAAGTTTTTGGGGTTTGGCCAAAGGCACAGCAGCAATTTTGGGGTACCTGGAAATCTGAAGGCACCATCAGGCTGCTGATGCACTCGCCTCACAGGTACAGATTGACCTGCTGGCGGCACCATACCCCCGATGTCCATCCATTTATAGACAAATTTCATGACTTCCTTTTTCCTGACAGCTGCATAGTATTCCATTGAATAGATGTGCCATGTTTCTTTATCTAGTCATCTGTTCTCAGACTCTCAAGTTGTTTCCAGATTCTGGCTATGGTGAATAGTGCTGCAATGAAGGAAAGGGACAGATATAGAATGACTGCATTCATTTGTGGTTTATAAATATATATATATATTCAAAGAATAATATTCATAGCCAGGGAAAACAGGGATTAGGAAGACTGGTAAGTGGTTGGAACTAACCACAAGTGTGTGTGAGGCTGAGTGTAGGTACGATAGAGAAAAGACTGCTATGATAATAGTACCTGGTAACAATCACACTGGATAAGAGGCAAAGGTTTAGAGTAGGTAATGGATATTCTTGATAACCTTTCAGTGTCAATATTGGAAACACAGTGCCCAAATGGAGGGAGAGACTGAGAGAGAGATATAGAGATACAGAGAGAGAGAGAGAGAGAGAGAGAGAGAGAGAGAGAGAGAGAGAGAGAAGAAAAGCACCTGCCATAGAGGCAGGCAGGGGGTGGGGGTGGGGGCGTGGGAGGGAACCTGGGGACACTGGTGCTGGGAAATGTATACTGGTGGAGGGATGTGTGTTGGAATACTGTATGACTGAAATGCAATCATGACCAGCTTTGTAAAAAAATAAATAAATTAAATTTTTTAAAAAGAATGATACCCTTTTGGTAACAGTGCCTTAGAGGAAAAAAAAGAAAAAAATGTCTGCCATTGAGGCAGACTGGGGTCCAAGGGAAAACTAGGGACATTCGTTGTCGGAAGTGAATGGTGAAGGGATGGGTGCTCGACCGTTCTATGACTGAAACTCAATCATGAGCAACTGTGTGACTTTGGATCTTGTGGTAATTCAATATTTGAAAAAATCTTTTAAAAATCCCACCATATTTAGACTTTGTATATATTGGATCACTATTTAGGAAATATTTAAGATAATTCAAAAGGAATGCAGCAGAAATTAGCAACCAAGGAGAATATACAAATTGAGCAGCAAATTTGAAGGAAGTTTCATAGAAGTTTCTTGTTTTAATTGCTAAAGTTTAAACCCACAGGGTGGGCTGAATAAATAAGATACAACTGGTGAGAAAATTAGCATGCTAGGATAAAATTCAGAGAAATTAAACTTACTACATCAAATAGAGAAAAGTGGAAACAGAGAATTTAAGATTTGATTATTCTATTTTTGCTCATCATATTCCAAACTGATTATTTATTATTATGTAATACTATTCTTTATCTCTTAATATTTTCTTATGAGGTCAACTTTGTTTGAAATTCAAAAGATTGATGCTTTAAAGATGTATGCTAATGATATATCTCTCCCATCTTTTTATACTACATCTTTAAATTAAATAGTCATCTTGTAGAGATATTTTAAAACAGTGAGTCTTTTTAGTAGCTATGTAGAATTGTCTAATTACATTATTTAAGTAATTGTTTTTTTAAATGTTTGTTACTGTAGTTGAATGAACATCTACTTTGCTTGCAACATTTTCTCTATTCTCCTAATTGTTTCTTTTATACTTTCCCTTGTTTATATACCTTCTTTGGCTGTTTTCTTTTCAGAAAGCATATATTTGCTCTTTTTTTTGAAAATAGGTATTCCATAATTAATTAATTTATTTATTTTTATTAGTGAGACATCATGAGGTACAGTTATAGACTTACAGTTTTTTGTGCTTGGGTTTCAATTATACAATGATTAAATACCCATCCCTCCACCAGCGCCCATTTCCCACCACCACGGATCCCAGTATCCATCGTTTTTTTTGAGGGTGGTGTTTGGGGTCTCATGCAGCGATGCTTGGGGATAAACCCCAGCTCTGTGCTTTGGGGTTGCTCCTGTGGTGTTGAAGGAACGTGTGGTACCAGGGATCAGACTGGGGTCAGCCACATGCAAAGAAAGCATTACGAGCACCTAAAGCCAGTATTAACTCTCCAGTTCCCTTTATGCTTCTTCAAATATTTTTAAGGTACTCTTTAGAGTTTGAAATATAATTATAATGCAGAATATCCTCAATTCCTGCCTTCCATCTCTCATAGCATTGCAGTCATTATACCATCGTCTACATAATATACTGTCATTATATAGTATATACAGTCATTTAACCATAATCTATGTCATATACTATTATATATAATAATATACTATTATTTGTACTCCTGTTTGGAAAGAGAGTTACTAGATAAACTGAGAATAATAAAATGAAGGGATTTTATTTGACCTTCAAGTTTTCACTACCTAGTATTATTCTTGTCCCTCTAACAGTGGTAGGGCGTTTGCCTTGCATGCAGCCAACATGGCCGACCCGAGTTCGATTCCTCAGCCCGTCTCGGAGAGCTTGGCAAGCTACCGAGAGTATCTCGCCCGCACGGCAGAGCCTGGCAAGCTCTCCATGAAGTATTCGATATGCCAAACACAGTAACAACAAAGTCTCCAATGGAGACGTTACTGGGCCCGCTCGAGCAAATCGATGAAAAACGGGAGGGCCTTTACCTTTAGTATTATTCTTGCATTTATGTTGATCTTAATTTCTCTTTCTGTAGTAGTCTCCTTTTCTTTGAAGGACTTCAATATTTCTTGCAATTTGGGTTCATTTGTGCCAAATCTCTTGTTCATAGTTGTCTGTGAATGTCATCAATTCTCCTTCACTTTTGAAATACAATTTCACTCAACACTAGATTAATAATGTTTAGTTTCTCATATTCTTGTGTGTATTGGTCATTAGTTTCTAATTAAAAATAATCTAAGAGACTGCAAAATGAGAAACGTAGTATTTTTCCACTTTGTAATGGAAGTTAGGATCTGTATCCCGGCAATATGCCTATATAGATAATTCTTCAAATATTCTGTAATGACCTTAGAACATGTCAAGTATCTGATTCACTTCACTTAATCACTTAAGTGAAGTGAATCACTTAACTTCCCGTTAGTCGTCGATTTGCTCGAGCAGGCACCAGTAACGTCTCCATTTGTCCCTGTCACGTGCTAGTGTAGCCCAATGGCATCTCTTCGCTCCGGGAACATGAAGGGCCTCAAACTAATCATTCATGATCTTGATGAAGAAGTCTGACCATCTGGTAGGTGGGCGGCCACGCGGTCTTTTGACATCCCGTGGAATCCAGTCTGTAACAGCTCTAGTCCAGCGGTCATCTTTAAATCTCATTACGTGACCAGCCCATCTGATTTTCGACACCTTGGCAAATGAGACAGCATTCCTGATTCTTGATTGTTGATGGATGTCAGAACTCCGGATTCTTTCTCTCATTTGAGTGAAACGTGATATTCCAAGCATAGCTCTTTCTATTCTTCTTTGGGAGACCTGAATAGCGTTCTCATCCTGTTTCAGTAGGGCCCAGGTCTCTGAGGCATATGTTAATGCAGGAAGAACAGTGGAATCAAAGAGATGTGCCGGGAGCCGGAGGTTCTTCGTCCTCTTAGCTATTTCTTCGATGTTCTGGAAGGCATTCCAAGCAGCTCTCTTCCTCCTGCGCAGCTCAGGTGCCAGGTCATTTGTCATGTTGACCTCTCAACCTAGGTACACATAGCTGTTGCATTCTGAGATGCAACGGGATTAAAAAGTTATAAAGTGAATCTAAGCATACTACTTTGTACTTCCATAAGTCTTTGGATAAACCTTTGGATGCTTGATTTCTAACAGTTTTCTGTTTGTTTATAGCATTTATGTGTGACATAAATAACGGTCATAGAAGCCCTAGCCAATCAGGGCGTACAAACTCAATACATCAGGATCCTCCATAAGCTCTATTACGGATTCACTACCAGGATCTCCCCATTCTACAAAGAAGTAATCATCCATGTCAAGAGAGGGGTTCGGCAGGGTGATACCATTTCACCAAAACTCTTCAGTGCCACCTTCAAGAACATCATGCGACGCCTGGAATGGGAAAGAATGGGAGTGAAGATAGATGGTCGACAACTATACCACCTCCGCTTTGCTGATGACATCGTTCTACACCAAACATCAGCCAAGCAGCACAAATGCTGACCAACTTCGACCGTGAGTGTGGAAAGGTTGGGCTACAGCTGAATCTTAGGAAGACAATGTTTATGAGACTCAGCCTCGTTCCGGATGCTCCATTCGCTCTTAACGGAACCACCATCTCCGAATGCAACAGTTATATATACCTAGGTCGAGAAATCAACATGATGAATGACCTGGCACCTGAGTTGCGCAGGAGGAAGAGAGCAGCTTGGAATGTCTTCAAGAGCGTTAAAGAAATAACTAAGAGGACAAAGAACCTCCAGCTACGAGCATATCTCTTCGATTCCACTGTTCTTACTGCATTATCATATGCCTCAGAGACCTGGGCCCTACGAAAACAGGATGAGAATGCTATTCGGGTCCCTCAAAGAGGAATCAAAAGAGCTATGCTTGGAATATCACGATTCAATCAAATGAGAGATAGAATACGGAGTTCTGATCTCCATCAACACCCAAGAATCAGGGACTCTGTCTCATTTGCCAAGGCATCCAAAATCAGATGGGCTGGACACGTAATGAGGTTTACAGACAACCGCTGGACTAGAGCCATTACTGACTGGATTCCACGGGACGTCAAAAGATCGGGTGGATGCCCACCTACAAGATGGTCAGACTTCTTTGTCAAGACCCTGAATGATCGGTTTGAGGCTCTGTATGTTCTTAGAATGAACAGATGCCATTTGGCTATGCTAGCACGCAACAGGAATGAATGGAGACGTTACTGGCACCTGCTCGAGTAAATTGATGTATAACGGGGTATCAAGTGATCAAGTGATGTGTGACACAGAGGAGGCAGTTATTGAACTCATTATTTCAAATGCTTTCTGGATCAGATATAGATGTATATGAACAATCCAAGATTATATTGCCATTCCAAATGAGTATTACATTTAGTGTTACCTAGAGCTATAGTTTACTCATACCTTTAGACGAAGGAAATTAGACATGCTACTCATCTAATTTCTCAGTAACTCAGGATTTGATATTGATGACCCAATTATTTCTGCTTTTATTTTTAATATTGAGGGTCAATTAAGAGAATATATAAGACATTAAAGAAAATGCATTTAAATACAGTATGGTGCATCTTTATATGAAGACTAATTGTCTTCAATGACCTGAGTTCAATTACTCCGCCCCTCTTGGAGAGCTCGGCAAGCTACCAAGAATATTTCACCCACGCAGTAGAGCCTGGCAAGCTACCTGTGACGTATAACACAGTAACAACAAGTCTCAGGATGGAGATGTTACTGGGCCCGCTTGAGCAAATTGATGAAAACAGGAGGACAGTGCTAAAATGCTACAGTATTATAGTTAGTCTAATTTTGAAATCTTTAAATAAAATAAAAACGTGGTGATGATTTTATAATTTATTTTTATGGATTTGGCTTTGCATTTTATTTTTTGTTTTGTTTTTGGGCCACAGCAATACTTTGGAGTTACCTCTGGCTCTGTTCTATGGTAGCACTTCTGGTGGTGGTCTGGAAACTTCTGCGATCCTGGGGATTAAACCCAGGTCAGCTGTATGCAAGGTAAATGCCAGATCTTCAGTATTATCTCTCTGAACTTGGCTTTACATTTTAATTTTTTAAAATCAGGTTTTTAATTTCTCTTAATAATTTTCACAATATTACTTCGTCCTGATTTTTATCATGTAGCAGCTGTATGTGGCATAGCTATTGCTGCTGAAGTATAAAGGAAAATCCTTTGAGTATTTTCCAAATTCTTACCTTTCCATTTGTTTGGTTTGCCTTAGAAAAGTAAATACTAATGACGGGCCACAAAACTTAACTCTTAGATTACAGAGATTATTTATGATTTACCGGCTATGATAACACCCAGTAAAAGAATGTAGAATGTGAATGTATTTTACAGAAAGACTGAGAGATTTATAGACCATTGAAGCAAAATGCAATTAGTATAGTTAACATTTATAAATCAATATTTGATCATAATTTTCAAGAGTTCATTGTCTTTATACCTGATGAATCTGACCCACTGAGAATTGGGATCAATGGATTTTAATACCATGCTAATCCAGTTTAGGATAAACTGCATAGGATATTTTCAGTGGCTCTAAGAACGTGCCTTCTGTCACTCATTTTCATTTAGTAACGCTCTTAAGTTTTACCTGTTCTCTTCTTTGTTTTCACATGTATCTCTTTCCATCTTAGTGGGACCATCCATGCAAATATTCATATTCCCACTTGCCATATGTCTTTCAATTCTTTTCTGAAACAACATTGACACTTAGTCGGAAGTTCTTCTTGCTTTCATATTCTACCTGTATATATCCATATAAGGGTGAAAGAATAATCTTTCTATAAAAAGTACTTTGTATCTATTAACCCTTTTCATCTGAGCCCAAAATTATCACTTTTTCCTGATAATTCCTATTTAAAATGGTGGCCACTTCTACGATATACTTGATTACTTGATCACTTGACTTCCCGTTAATTGTCTATTTGCTCGAGCGGGTGCCAGTAATGTCTCCATTTGTCCCTGTCGCGTGCTAGTGTAGCCCAATGGCGTCTGTTCACTCTAGGAACACAAAGAGCCTCAAACCGATCATGCATGGTCTTGATGAAGAAGTCTGACCATCTGGTAGGTGGGCGGCCACATGATCTTTTGACATCCCATGGAATCCAGTTGGTAACGGCTTTAGTCCAGCGGTCATCTCTAAATCTCATTACGTGACCAGCCCATCTGATTTTTGACGCCTTGGCAAACAAGACAGCATCCTTGATTCTTGATCATCAACGGAGGTCGGAACTCCGGATTCCTTCTCTCATTTGAGTGAAACGTGATATTCTTTCAATTCCTCTTTGGGAGACCCGAATAGCGTTCTCATCCTGTTCTCATATCTCTGGTGTCTTTTATACTTCCAAACTAACTCAGAATTCTCTGCTTCTGCCTGAAGCTTTTTGTTATCTCCCTCTATCTATAGTTATTTTGCTAAAAACCATGCAGTTTTCCCTCCTGTGAATAGTATGATACCACCAGAAATATTTATTTTAATTTTTGCTATTTCTAGGAATTATGCCACTTTCAGAAATTCTAGACCCATTTTCATAAGTAGAATTTAATTCATCTTTTATAGTTCTTTCAGTGCATAATTATTTTTTCTTCTATGGCCCCCTATGATTTTTAACTATAGGATTGTAAATCAATTGATGTTGGCTACATAACTGTGAATTCTCTCTAGATAATTTTTTACTAATGTTCCCTGTAGAACAATTTTTTATTTGTACACACACTTCTTGTTCTATTGTGTGTGAACATAGGCATGCTCTTAGAATGGTTGCTTTCTAGTGTGTTCCTTTATGCTTAGAGTGTCTATTTTGCTTTGCTCTATCTATATTAGTGTCATTTGGGTAGAAACAAGTGTAGAACACTAAGTATGTCCATCACTTTATGATATTAGATGCTGTCACTGTCACTGTCCTCCTGTTGTTCATCGATTTGCTCGAGCGGGCCCAGTAACGTCTCCATTGGAGACTTTGTTGTTACTGTGTTTGGCATATCGAATACATCACAGGTAGCTTGCCAGGCTCTGCCATGTGGGCGAGATACTCTCGGTAGCTTGCCGGGCTTTCCGAGAGGGGCGGAGGAATCGAACTCGGGTTGGCCATGTTGGCTGCATGCAAGGCAAATGCCCTACCGCTGTGCTATCGCTCCAGCCCTCAATATTAGATGCTAGCCTCTACAAAACCATTATGCTTAGATTTATTTCTTCTCTATACTTACTACTCTCTTCAAGTACCACCTAAGATATATTTATTCTATCATGTGAATTAAGTTGCCTGCCTGATTATTTGTACTATCACTTGACACAATGCTATTTTCAAATATATACTAAATTTATTTTCAAATGGAAAATATTAATATGACAATAAAGTCAATTCTCAAATTCAAAGAGACCTTGCTTCACAAAATAAAGCTGTTTTCTAATTTTATGTTATCCTTGAAAGTAACAGGTATTCATTTTTAAATGAAACAATATTGAATTATAAATTATAGAGATATATATATATAAAATATATATATATCGGAGAGCCCGGTAAAGAGTATCCCATCCACACAACAGAGCCTGGCAAGTTACCAGTGGCGTATTCAATATGCCAAAAACAGTAACAATAACGGGTCTCATTCCCGTAAACCTGAAAGAGTCTCCAATACGGCTACATTGGGAAAGACGAGTAAGGAGAGGCTGCTAAAATCTTAGGGCTAAGAAGAATGGAGATGTTACTGGCTCCTGCTTGAGTAAATCAATGAATAATAGGATGACAGTGATACAGTGATGCTTCGTGATTTTGACAAATCACTTAATCACTTAACTTCCCGTTAGTCGTCGATTTGCTCGAGCGGGCGCCAGTAACGTCTCCATTTGTCCCTGTTGCGTGTGAGTGTAGCCCAATGGCATCTCTTCGCTCCGGGAACATGAAGGGCCTCAAACCGATCGTTCATGATCTTCAGGAAGAAGTCTGACCATCTGGTAGGTGGGCGGCCACGCGGTCTCTTGACATCCCGTGGAATCCAATCAGTAACAGCTCTAGTCCAACGGTCGTCTTTAAATCTCATTACGTGACCAGCCATCTGATTTTCGACACCTTGGCAAATGAGACAGCGTCCCTGATCCTTGATCGTCGACGGATGTCAGAACTCCGGATTCTTTCTCTCAATTGAGTGAAACGTGATATTCCAAGCATAGCTCTTTCTATTCTTCTTTGGGAGACCTGAATGGCGTTCTCATCTTGTTTGCGTAGGGCCCAGGTCTCTGAGGCATATGTTAATGCAGGAAGAACAGTGGAATCAAAGAGATGTGCCCGGAGCCGGAGGTTCTTCATCCTCTTAGCTATTTCTTCGACGTTCTTGAAGGCGTTCCAAGCCGCTCTCTTCCTCCTGCGCAGCTCGGGTGCCAGGTCATTTGTCATGTTGACCTCTCGACCTAGGTACACATAGCTGTTGCATTCGGAGATAGTCGTTCCATTGAGAGCGAATGGGGCATCAGGAACAAGGCTGTTTCTCATAAACATTGTCTTCGTAAGATTCAGCTGTAGTCCTACCTTTCCACACTCACGGTCAAAGTTGGCCAGCATTTGTGCCGCTTGGCTGATTTTTGGTGTTATTAAAACAATGTCATTAGCAAAGCGGAGGTGGTGTAATTGCCGACCATCTATCTTCACTCCCATTCCTTCCCATTCCAGTCGTCGCATGATGTTCTCGAGGGTGGCACTGAAGAGTTTCGGTGAAATGGTATCACCCTGCCGCACCCCTCTCTTGACATCAACGATCACTTCTTTGTAGAATGGTGAGATCCTGGTAGTGAATCCGCAATACAGCTCACGGAGGATCCTGATGTATTGGACTTGAATGCCCTGATTGGCTAGGGCTTCAATGACCGCTTCCGTCTCAACAGAATCAAAGGCCTTCTTTAAATCAATGAACGTTAAGCAGAGCGGCATCTTGAACTCCCGAGAAACCTCAATGAGCTTGGTTATTGTGTGGATATGGTCGATGGTGCTGAATCCTTTGCGGAACCCTGCTTGCTCGCATGGTTGTCCTTCATCTAATGTTCTGCCAATCCTATTCAGGATGACTCGAGTGAACAACTTGTAGATGACAGACAATAGGCAGATCGGGCGATAGTTGCCAATGTCATGGATGTCTCCCTTCTTGAACAGTAGTACGGTCCTGCTGGTTTTCCATTGGGACGGAACCTTGCATTCAGACAGGTAGCGAGTGAAGAGCCGAGCCAGTGTATTGATGAGTACTGACGGCAGGTTCTTCAGGTGTTCAGGTCTGACCTTGTCTGGGCCGGGTGCTGTTTGTTTCTTTACCGACGAAATGGCGTGTCGGATTTCGGAGGGGAGAACGTTGGGAACAACATACCCATCCTGTGGAATTTGGTATGTTGGCAAGTGGACATGGCTATCGAAGAGATTTGAGTAGAAGTCATGGATAATCTTCTCCATTGCCATTCTGGAGGATGTGATGGATCCATTAGGACGTCGGAGGGCAGTCATCTTGGTCTTATAGTTGGCGAAGGACAGGCGGGCCTTACGAATACTTTTCCCGGCTTCTGCCACATCTACCAGTACTTCTGCTCTTCTCTCTTTGAGGTCTTCCTTGATCGCATCTCTGCACTGCTTTGCAAGCTCCGACGTTAGCTTGCGGTTGCCTGAGGCATGCGCCAAACCACGCTGGCGAATTAGCTCAAGAGTTTTCGAAGATAGGTGACTTTTTGTGGCTATCTCTCTCTTGGCGTTCCTCGCACATTCATGGAGGTGCTGAACCAGTCGATCGTATTCCTCGTCAATGTTGTCAACAATGGCATCTTCCCATGTTGCCGCAATAGTACCAAAGAGTTCCCAGTTGGTGGTCATTCTGGGAGTTCTCTTTTTGAACTTTGCAGCCCTTTCTCCCCGCTCTGTGAAGTAGAATTTTGCACGAAGGAGACGGTGGTCCGATCCCGTTCGAAATTTTGGGACAACAGCGACATCAGTCAGGCAAAACCGTCGATTGAAGATGATGCGGTCTATTTTGTTGTGGAATCGTCCACCGGGAGACTCCCATGTCCATCGTTTAGATTCTGCCTTCTGGAACTGTGAGTTACCATGGACTCCAGGCTCGGCGGACCCAGGGACAGAGCTTCTCTGCTTGCTCCCACCACCACAGGTGACAAAGGGATTCTAATCAGGCGCCCCACCCTACCCTGCCCTGTCTGCTTCCATCAACCACCCAGGGATCGAATTGTGCACAGGAGACCCACCCTACCCAGATAAATACCCCACTGGCAGACTTCCACTCTTGACACGACTTCCACTACCCAGCCGTCGCCACACTCCAGGACGCTTTCCGGACCCGCGCGGCCACAAGCGGCTGCGCGACACATCATAAGACACTAAATACCCATCTTCTGGAATTGTCGTACCATATTTGATAAGGTTCAAATATGGTAACACCTACAAGGGTGATTAGAGGTCACCCCAAAAGCCTCTATCCCTCTCGGGAAGACTGGCAAGCTACCGAGAATATTCTGCCCACACGGAAGAGCCTGGCAAGCTATCCGCTGTGTATTCGATATGCCAAAACCAGTAACTACAACTGGTCTCATTCACCTGACCCTGAAGGCTTCACCAACATGGCAGCACTGAGAAGGATGAGAAAGGAGAGGCCGACAAAATCTCAAGGCCGACCTAGGCTGCCACAACGAAGGAAGACAAAAATGATCGTCTGTACTTTCAATGCACGTACGCTAGCATCAGATGCATCCATCGAGGACCTGATGGTACAAGCGCAAATGATCAAGTACGACATCATTGGTCTGACTGAGACAAGAAGGCATGAATCTCACCATGCCGTTTTCGACACTGGAGAAGAATTGTTCCTCGGAACATGCGATAAAAGAGGTGTCGGAGGCGTTGGTGTCCTTGTCAACACAAACTTGGCCAAGAGCATTGATTCATTCGAATGCCTAACAATCCGAATCGGACGTTTACATTTGAATAGATGTGGCTCACTGCCTGCAGTTTCTATCTTCGTTGTCTACGCACCAACATCTCATTATGATGAAAGAGAAATCGAGAAGTTCTACATGGAGCTAGAGAAGTTCTATAAAGAAGACCACACCTTCTACAAGATCATTGTGGGTGATTTTAATGCCAAGATAGGACCGAGAAGATCAGCTGAAGAAATTCACATCGGGACCCATGGCCTAGAATGGAACGAACAGGGTGAGAGACTGTCAGAGTTCATCATGTCGACCAAGATTTTGACAAAAATCCTGTCCAATTTGCTTCCATGCGTACTATTCATTGTTTCACTAGTATATCAGTCACTGAGATATTCAGAGTCAAATTTGGTTGATTTCCTGGAAAAGATGTTAGAACATCTGAGGGGAATTGTTCTAGAACAGGGGTAAGTAAATTCTTATACAAGTGTGGAATCCAGCATGCACTTGCTTTTGCAAAGGGGGCCCGTGAGATAGTACAGCAGGTAAGGCACATGGCTAACCCAGGCTTGGTCCCTGCTACCTCATATGGCCCTGCAAGTTCCGCCAAGATCATGATTCCTGGGTGCAGAATCATTTGTGTTCTACGTCTGATTTCATAGAACAGGATTTTAAATTGAGTCTAGTGAAAGAACAAACCTAAAATATCTCCTAGTTGACCCTTTACAGAGAAAATTTGCTGGACGTTTTCCTAGATAAATATACAGAAATTTTGTAATTCTATGGTAATGTCAATTTTCTTCTGTCACCTATATTAAGCAAGTGCTACCCATGTATGATAATGTCCCTGGGAGGAAGCTGCTAACAAATGACCTGAATTGTCTCCAGAAGGTGTATGTCTTCTAAGCAGTAATTCTTCCTTGAGGGTATGCTAATCTTTTGAAATTATATTCAGAAAAAAAATTTTATCATATAAGAATATGCAAATTTCTTGCAGGAAGACCCAATAGTCATAAGACGCTCTGCAATTTGTGTGTGATCCAAACAAAACAATACTCTGTTTTCTTTTTCTGATTGCCATAAGAAGTCATATTAAAAATTGAGGAATTTTTTCTCATGTTTGATACTATAACTTTTGATGTATTTTACGTAAATGATGAAAATGTACCAGACTCACTACTATTTAAAAACCAACTAGCAATCTTTCTGTATCTATTCCGCTCATGGTGTTTCACTAATAAAAAAATTTAAAAAATAATAAAAAAAATAAAAAAAATAAAAAACACCCACAAAGTCTCCAATGGAGACATTACTGGGCCCGCTCGAGCAAATCGATGATCAACAGGAGGGCCTTTACCTTACCTTACCTTAGCAATATCATAGCATTGTCAGATTTGAAAGGTGAAATTTATTCTATTACATTTTCCTCCTACCCATGCCTGGCTGTCCTCGCTAGGGCCCCTTCGAGGGGAGCGGATTGAGTTTCCCTCCCCGCCCCAACCAGGGCTCCAGCAACCGAAGACCTCCAGAACCAGCCACCACCATGCTGAAACCACTCTCCGCACACATGAAGGTACTGGCAGAGGAACAGAGGCATGTGGGTCTCGGGACTGAGATCTCCAAGCCTACTCTGATGGGGGCTGAGCATCCTCCACCCAGATCCTCCAAATTCCAGTAGGTGGGGGTCACACCCACCAACTGGCCCTCTGTCGCTGTGTAAACCCACCAACGGCCAAGACTCAGAGACTATAAAACCCAGCTCCTGGAAGCATCTTATTATCTCATTCCTACTTTGGACAAACTGGCAGGCGACCGAATGTAACCTGCCCACACAGCAGAGTCTGGCAAACTCCCCGTGGCATACCCAATATGCCAAATACCAGTAACAATGATGGGTCTCATTCTCATAACCCTGAAAGAGCCTTGAATATGGCACTTTCTTAAAAATCTCAGCGCAGGATGAAGGAGACGTTACTGAGGCCTGCTCGAGGCAATCGACGAACATTTTCCTCATACGCTAGAATAAGTATAATTGCCAAAGCAAAGTTATTGAAAAATGTTTTTGCAAAGAACCATCTTATTGAGCATGGGTTGACATGTGGGAAGCTGCACATGTTTACTGTACACAACTTGATGAGTTTAGGGATAAGGATCTACATACCCCTTAAATTCTCAGTACCATCAAAGCCATTTACATTTCTCTTCAATCTCAAAATTTCCCTCATCTCCTTATTTTTATGCATCAGAATACTTAACCTAAGATCTTCTCCGTTAACCAATTTCAAGTGTACAAAATAGCATTTTTAGTTGTCGGCCCTATATTAATTAGCAGATTTCCAGAATTTACATTTTAGTATCTGATCACTTCTCCCTACCCCAAAACAAATTAATTGTTTTAAAGAAACTTTTTGTTTGTTTTGGGGCCATATCCAGTGATACTCAGGGCTTAGTCCTGGCTCTGTGTCAGGGATCACTCGTGGTAGGGCTTGGTGGACCATGTGGGGTACCAGGAATTGAATTCTGGATCAGCCATGTGCAAGGCCAACAGCTTACCTGCTGTATTATCTCTCCAAGCTCTTGAAAGAAGCGTTGTAAAGAAAAATCTTATGTGTTATCGAACTCCTTTTCTTACAGACGAACTTTTCCCCCATCTTCCCCTAAGACGCTTATAGGCATTTCACTGAATTTTGGCAAATGGAATGGGGTCTCCAGTGACGGATCTCATGTTTAGGGACTGACCTCAAAATCTATATGACTTTCTCCCCACTTTACCATGTTGGAACAGAATGACACAGATTTCTCCAAGTCCTCCAGGGGCAGTGGAGTCATGCCATAGAGGCTACAACTCATTACTATGAATAACATATCATATCAGTTTATTTTGGATTTCTTTATTACAAGAATATGTTCTGACTACTTCAGAGAAAATGCACTGGCATCCCAGTCAAACTGTGAAGCTCTGTGCAAAATTTTATGTATATTTAATATACTCTAGAGGGGTCAGGAAGATTTCATTTTATTTTATTTTTTGATAAAAAAATAAAGTTGTGGACCACTCCATTCTTAACTGGGCTGAATTGCCTTTTTTTCCTCAAGGATTTTATTGTGGTGTGGTGTTAAGAGATTATTTAAAATAATCTTTACTAATACAATCATCAGTGCAGTTTTTCCAAGTCAGAGCGTATGTTTCTTAAGGAGATGTTGAACTTTTTCTGTTCACTCTGGCCAACATCCCAGTCATGAAAAAGTTTGAGATTTTATTGGGAACAGCTGACGGTAAATTCAAGCCAGTATTAAATTCACTTATGATCTAGGCAATTGTAAGTAACACAATGAAAAAGAACCAATTAAAGAAAGTTAAATGGAAACAAACATCAAATTCAGCTCCTGATCGAACTCGAGTTCATTTTTTGCAAGGAAAAATTGCTACTGATCATCACAGCTGTATGAGCATATATTTTAGTTTCCCCTGTTTTATAGAACATTAAAAATCCTTCTTTAGACTGAGAGTAAAGCAGCATTTTATTTTTCTTTAGAAGAAACAATGAACCAGAAATATTTGCTCTGTTTGCTTCTCTTCTTAAAAAATGTGCAAGTGCGTGTGTGCGTGCGTGCATGTGCGTGCGTGTGTGTGTGTGTGTGTGAACACAAGTGAGGTTACATGAATGTGCGCACATTTTCTTCTAAACAGTAGAAAAAGCCCTGACTTGAATAGTTTTGAGCTAACAGCTGCTGGACTTGAACTCGCTCTCAAGAATGGATGATTACATAAATGATAAATATTGGAAGTGTTCTTTTAGCCTGCAAAATAATAACTTATTTCAACTGCCACAGGGCCTTTCCTTATCTCTTCATTAAGAATTCTCTTGTGCGCAGTACAGGCTGCAGATGATTTTCTGCTCAAATAAGGAGAAAATGCTGAGGCGTCGCCTTGGACTTGGCAGCGTGATCAATCACAGCCTCACCTTGCCAAGGGACTTCCCCAGCTGGTGACAGCACCCATATCTTTGCATGCATATTGCTTTGCAAACCTTTACAAGCTGACCTCTGCAATAGCATAAACACGCTAATGGCATTCCTTAACATTTCCCATTGCTTTCTTTCACTTCCTCTTCCCCAAAGGAAATGGAAAGGTCACAAGTAACACTAGCCTTAATACTCAATTTTGCATGGGGTTGAGGGAGAGACAGGACTGATTCTGGACTCAAGTGATAACCAGAAGTTTCTTTATATCTCCCACAGGAACTTTCCATTTCAACCCTTACCTTCCTAGCCTTACCTTCTCTCCTGGTGATCCATAGTCTTGGATTACTGGAACAAAAGAAATATATTTGATTTATAGTCTATACTCTATGCTCTGCCTGGCATCCACCCTCCGCCCCTTCCTTCAAATGCCTGTTATCCTCTAGATGGTAAAAAATCACTCTTCCTCCAAGGCAATGTTGACATGTAACTCTCCATCATGTGTGTCATTTGTGCACTCTCTACTTGACTTTTCTGTTCTCTTTGTGAAGTACTTTGCCCAGCAACTTAGCACAGTTGGTTACCCTGTGGATAGTTCTACAGCATGTGGTAAATACACTTATCTGTCATGACTTTCACACTTAATATTAGTTCATATATTAGTTTTATTAATTAATGTATGATGTCTCTCCTCCATCAGTCCTTGAGCTTCTCAAAGGCAGAGGACATGTCCTAATCATTTCTTTTTTTTTCATATTTAAATGGAAATATTTTATTTTTTTTCTTTTTTTATTAGTGAAACACCATGAGGTACAGTTATAGGCTTACAAATTTTGTGCTTGGGTTTCAGTTATACAATGATCAAGTGCCCATCCCTCCACCAGTGCCCGTCATCCATCACCACGGGTCCCAGCATCCCCCCCTACCCTCCATCCCCCTGTCCCATCCTGCCTCTATGGCAGGGTATTCCCCCTTGTTCTCTCTCTCTTTTTTTGGGTACTGTGTTTTGCAAGAGGCATTGGGTGGCAATCATGTTTGGTCTATAGACTACTTTTAGCATGCTTCTCCCACCCTGGAAGGGTCCTCATCATTTCTTTACCACCTAGCACAGTGCCTGACATTTATAATCAATAAACACGTGTCAAGCGATTTGGAAGCATAGCATTTCTGCACTATATCCACAAGAACAAAATGCTTTAAAGTATGGACACAGAGATGGATTGTCCCAGATTCAAGTTATCAAGTTATAGCTTTTCCATGTATCAGCCTTTGGCAAAGTCTTGGTGCACTTGGACATTAGGCAACTTACTTTCCAGATCTAAATCCTCACCTAAAATATAGAGACATCAATAGTATCTGCCTAGTGGAATTTTCTAGAGCAGTGATTCCCAAAGTGAGGAGAGCAAACGACACTGCCCTACCTTCTAGGAAGGCACTGGAATGATATCGGGGTGAGGGGGGTTGTGGGTACAGGAGTAGTCTTGGGTGCAACTGGGAGGCACTTCCTGGCTTTTGGTTTGTTTGGGGGTGTCACACCTAGTGGTACTCAGGGGCTCCTCCTGACTTGGGACTCAGGGTTCATTCTTGGCTATATCGGAGGGACCACGTGGTACTGACTGAACCCAGTCTTCTGCATATGAAACAAGTGAGCTCTGTAGTGAGCCACTGAGCTTTCTCTCTGGCTTGCCAGGAACTTTCTGGTTGTTTCCTTAAAGAATATAGATTTCTCTGGGAGGGAGGGACTTAGTATACTGATTTTTTTCCTGAAAAGGATCTGGAGATCATGTAAGATTGAGAGTCTCTGATACAGGGGATACAATGGGGAAATAGATGTACGGTGTCCATTAAGTGCCTGAAATACACTTACCTGTTCCACAAATGCCTCTTTTTTCACACATCGCCTCTACTCCATTTTTCTATGAAAAAAATCAAATCTCAGTGGTGGGGAGTGTCTGGTTAGGAAGGTCATATAAAACCCATAAAATCATGTGATCAGCCCTGGTACATGATGGGACAATCAGGTTTTTTGGAGGCTGCCCACAGTAAATCTACCTATATTACATGTCCCACACATGATGTTATAAATGGCCAGATGAGTTGGCACAAACAAGGTTCCCCACTCCTCTGCCAGGAAAATAATATAGATTAAGGAGGGACTGGAAAGAGACATTTCCCACCACCAGGTCTAAGTCCCAATTTAAAATATGACACCAATTTACAGTGAGTGAATATTCACCAACACGTACCTTTTTTGTTGGTAGATGAAAGCACATAGTATTTCACTAATATTTGAGTACAAATAATATAGAAGTTTATCAAAGTTTCCCTTCGTGTTAGTACAAAGTTCAGGGATGCATGAGTTATTTTAAAACTCGCATCAAACCTTTAACCAAGTTTCTTCATCACTTTCAAGTCAGTTGCTATATGTGGATATTTTTAATTTTCAAGAATTTGTTTATACTACTTTTCTAGATAGTCTTATACCCAATTGCAGGTTATTATAACAGCTTGTACTGAATAGCACGAAAAGTCAAAATTGAGGCTGGATTGTGGTGGTGAGGCAGAACCCCTGAGATAATAGTGGAGGGAAGTAGAAACTATGGTGGCAGGTCTAGTGTGGGAATACTGTGTGCATGAAACACTACCATTGAAAGTATTGTAAAACTGTAAATTGCGGTGTCTAAAATGAAATTTTAAAAACTCGGAGTAGAATCCTGTTGTTGCTTTCATAAACTGTGTGAGGAAATGCTTTCCTTGCTGATAAAGCTCTCGTTTCACCTTAACCTTTTCATAACATTACTCAACACACTGTATTTTTCTTTGTAAAAATGCTTTGTCCTTGAAAAGGAGCAAAGCAAACTGGAGCTTTCCAAGGCAGATAAGTATTCTAAGATACCTTTTAGATCTTCGCAGGCTGCCTTTGTTCTGTTCTTGTCCACACTTTTCAAAGGGTTCGAAATAGCTACAACGTGTTTGATAGCACTACAGCTGCCTTTAAAAAATATCACCTTGCTGGTTGATGTAAAACAGTATTACAGAAACGCTGGGTGAGGTTATTTGCAAAAAGCAGCATATACACTTAAGATACCTCAGAATGTTTCTCAAATACAGTGATGTGTATGCACACGTACCAACTAAATTCTGCCTATACACTATAGCCAGGGATGAAATACAGACCAAGGGAGCTCGAGTAAGCTTCTCCAAAGAAAGGTTGTAGTTTACTAAAACCTCCCTGTGAAGAAACTCCCAACTACTCATTCCTCTCTCCCAAGCAAACCAAGCCAAACATGTCATTTGGTTTCTCTAGGAAATATTTAACCTCAACAAACAGGCAGGAAGAAGGGAATGCAGTAAATCATAAGCTCTATAGGAGCTATAGGTTAGCAAGAACATTATCTGGTTTTTTTTTGTCATTGTTGCATCTTTTAGAACCTGGGACAGGGCCTGAGCACAGTAGTTGTTCAATAAATAAGTGTTGAATGAACAAGTGACTAATCATAAAGGCCACAGAAGAACATTGTGTAAAATTTGGAAAATGTATGGAAATTGTATTAGAAAAAAATACACATTCATTATTAAAACATACCATTCATAATTAAAACAATCAGGAGTGATAACATTTCTTATACAAGATATTTCTTACATTTCTTAAGTTCCATTAGTTTATCTTCAAAGACACACAGAGTTGTCATGGGTTTTGTGGTCTTTTATCTCTCCTTTTCTCTTCCTTTTTCTTGCTCCTTTCTAGAAACTGGAGTGTTTTTGTAAGTCCACTCATCAACCAGATGAATTGCTAAATTCCACCTTTCAACTAAGGATAACCTGTTTTAGTTAAATTTAAGCCACTTTCATCTTTGACTGTCTCTCTGTCTCAAGAACCAGAAGAAAATTCTGTTAATTGACCTGCCAAAAGATTACTTCCTCTGTAACAACTAACCCTTTTGCCTGAGTCTAATAACAAGATTGTGGGTATCTTGTGGGATATCGGGGTTCCTAGATTTTTGTCTTCATTCTTTTTTTTCTTTTTGGGTCACACCCAATGATGCAGAGGGGTTACTCCTGGCTCTGCACTCAGGAATTACTCCTGGCGGTGCTCAGGGGACCATATGTGATGCTGGGGATCGAACCCGGGTCTGCTGCATGCAAAGCAAACACCTTCCCCACTGTGCTATTGCTCCTGCCCCTAGAGTATTGTCTTCAGCATGGGTTTTAAGACTGTGTTTAAAGGAGGCCGGTAGCTGGTGGTCAATGAATCTAAGATTTTTCTTTTTCTTCTGATTCAGGATTTATTCAGTTTTCATGCAATCTTTATTGATTAACCTGGATCAGTCCCTCAATCTTTCTTTTCTGTTTGTTTTGGAATCACCCTGAGGTATAAAGTTGCTCATGATCGGGTTTCAGTCACACAGTGTTCCAACATCCGTCCCTTTACCAGTGTACATCTTCCATCACCAGTGTTCCCAGTTTCCTTCCCCCCTCAGCCTGCCTCTATGGCAAGCACTGTTCCTCTCTCCTCACGTGCACTGTGGTTTGCTATCCTGTTACTGCACGGTTGTCATGCATATCACTTTACTTCCTTTCATTCCCCAGTTCTTATCCAGAGTGCTCATTTCCAACTATTTTAATCATAGTGCTCCCTTCTTGGTCCTCACTCTCCTCCCCGTGCCCCACCCCCAACCCCTTGTGGCAAGCTTGTTACCATGGATCAGCCCTCCTGGCTTTCGATTGTCTTTGGGTATTATTTTCATTTTATATAGATACTTACATATTTTTATATCTTGCACATGAGTGCGATCATTGAATGTAAAATTTTTCATATCAGAGTACCATGCCTTTTGCCATTTCTGGGAAAGATTTTATTTCTTCATTAGATTCGCATGATAATCTTCATGCTAAGAGAATATTCTTAGCATATAGTTTTGATCTTTTAGCACTGCATGTCATTTCATTCTCGCCTAGCCCCATCTGTGACATTTCTGCTCCAAAATATGATGATAACCTTATTAAGGTAGCTTTAAATTAAGATAGCTTTATATGTTTTTTGCTTCCCTCAATTCCAGAGAAGCCTTTAATATTTTTTAAAAATTTTTTATTAGTGAAAACACCATGAGGTACAGTTGTAGACTTACAAATTTGTGTGCTTGGGTTTCAGTTATATAATGATAGAGTACCCATCTCTCCACCAGTGCCCATTCTCCACCACCAATGATCCCAGTATCCCTCCCACCCCCATTTCCCCATCCCACCCTGCCTCTGTGGCAGGGCATTGCCTTTTGTTCTCTCTCTCCTTTTGGGTGTTGTGATTTGCAAAAGAGGCATTGAGTGGCAATCATATATTGTTGAGTTTTTAGAGTATTTTAGTGCTGTACCTTGGTGTTGGTTAGAAATTTGCTGTCCTGGGTCAGAGCCATAGTACAGAGGGTTTGCCTTGCACGTTGTTGACCCAGGTCCATCTGACCCTGACATCCCATATGCTCTCCTGAGGCTGCCAGGAATGATCCCTGAGTATAGAGCCACGAGTAAGCCCTGAGCACCATTGGGTGTTGCCTCCAAACAAAATAAAAATGTGGGTGTTCTATCAGTTTCCAGGACATTGGTAGTTCTTCACATAGGTTTGGGAAGTTCTTACTTATCATTTCTTGGACTAGCTTCATTGTGCCCATCTCTGTGTTTTCACATACTGAGCTATCCATTGAACTTCCTCTTTAAATAAAGTTTGGTATTTCTTGTAGAGTTTACATTTTTCTAATATTTGCATTTTTCCCATTCCACTATGTCAATTATACATTTTAGTCTTTTATGTTACTAATAATTCAGGAAGACTAAGCCAACTTAGTGTGTTTTCCATAGTTTGTTTCAGTAATTTCACCGTATTTCTCAGATTTCCCATTTGTTTAGGAATATTTTTTTCATAGCTTCAATAGTTCTTAAGAATCTTTTTTGTTCCAGACAATTTGATATATAATTTTTTATTCCACATATAAGTGATAACATACATGAATTTTCTTTTTCTGTCTTATTTCACTTACAATAATGCCCATGAATGTCATTTCTGGGGTTGTTTTGAAGCCTCACCTGCTTATGCTCAGGGGTTACTCCCAGAGTGATGCTCAGAGATTGTTCCTGGTGATACTTAGGGTCCATGAAGTGCTGAGAATCAAACCTGGGACTGCTACATGTGTAGCATGAATTCTAGCCCATTGTGCTCTCTCTCTTTCTCTCTCTCTCTCTCTCTCTCTCTCTCTCTCTCTCTCTCGCCTTTTCATACAAGAGGGTTTGATGCAATTTTTTGTTTGTTTATTTTGGTTTTGGTTTTTGGGACACACCCATCAGTGCTCAGGGCTTTCCCTGGTTCTGCACTCAGAAATCACTCCTGGGGCCAGAGCAATAGTACAGTGGTTAAGGCATTTGCCTTGCATGCGGCCAACCGGGGTTTGATCCCTGACATCCCATGTAGTCCCCTGAGGACTGCCAGGAATAATTCCTGATTGCAGAGCCAGGAGAAACCCCTGAGCATTGTCGGATATGATTCAAGAAGCAAAATAAAGAAATAAAAGAAATCACTCTCCATGGCCTCAGGAGACCATATAGGATGCTGGAGATCCATCCCAGATCAGGGGCATGCAAGGCAAGCAACCTACCCTCAGTACTATTTTTCCAGCTCCTTCCTGATGGATGCACTTCCAGGTAATAAAAATGTTATTGTCTTTCCTGGACTGCTCTTCTGCATAAGGTAATGGATCAGAATCAGATGAACTGAGGGTGCGTGTGTGTGGCACTGATGACTTACAGGTCATCAATGAATTTTGTGCTCTGCCTTACGACTCCATAAACCATAGTTCTTTTCAACACTTACCACGTTGCATCCACTAGATTACTATATTTTTAAAGTAAGAATTTATGGGTTAGAAATAGATTTCTATAATAAAATCACTTTGTTTTCAATTTCATATACAAAGCTCATATTCAGTACCTGGCTACAGAATGAATGTAATTGTAATACAATAGTTTCACATTTGTCAGTAGTAAATATTCTACTTTATGACCGATTTCATTCAATTGCTTCATAAATTTGAAAAGATGAACTTCATAATCTCTAGGATTTTTATTCTTTTTAAAAATTTTTGAAAATTTTTTATTAGTGAAACACCATGAGGTACAGTTGTAGACTTACAAATTTTTGTGCTTGGGTTTTGATTATACAATGATCAAATACCCATCCCTCCTCCAGTGCCCATTTTCCATCACCATGGATCCCAGTATCCCTCCCACCCCCCACCCCCCATCCCACCCTGCTTCTGTGGCAGGGCATTCCCCTCTGTTCTCTGTCTCCTTTTGGGTGTTGTGGTCTGCAAAAGAGCCATTGAGTAGCAATCATGTTCGGTCTATAGTCTACTTTCAACATGCCTCTCCCATCCTGGGAAGATCCTCCCAAGACCCTTTATTTGGTGCTCCTTTCTCTATCTGAGCTGCCTTTCCCCCTAGCATGCTCGGCTGGCCTCTAAGCCATGGAGTAATCCTCCTGGTACTTATCTCAGCTGTGTATTAATCTCCTATTTTGTTACTTTATGTCCTCTAGGATTTTTATTCTTGTACTTAATTTTAGCTAAATAATCTAGAATTCTTTATTCTGGTATTCTGGTGTTCAGTGATTCTACTAAATTCATAATTTTTAGTATTGATGCAGTAGTAGCGATGGTGAGTCTCTGCCTTGGTCAATGGTTCCCAGTTATTCAACAGGTCTTATTCCCCTGTGATTGCAAGGTGGGCTTTTTTGCAGCCTTGGGGTATTATTGGTTTTATTACTTCCCAAGGAATTACATTGCCATGGAGGTCCTTTCCTTTGTACCTGCCTATCACTGAACTGTAAAGTTTCAAATAGTCAAAATAATATTCTTCTCTTTATTTATTTTGTTGCCATAAATAAATCAGCAATTTATTATATGAAGAAAAATCTTACCGATTTTATAATGATCTGTGATTATTTTTCAGTTTAAAGCTTTAAGAATATATTTTTAATTTTTTATAGTTTCAGACTAGTAGGATTTTCAAATCACATAAAATATTTGAGCTGCATACATGTATCTATTTAAGCTTATTACTCTGGGTATTTTGGATCAAGAATATGTCACATGACCAGCAGAATTCACCTATCCATGTAAGCAACTGTTATGTTTTAAAGGAAAATTGTGTGCAGCATTCAATGAGTTAAACAACTTTAAGAATTAACTGTGTACAAACACATAATTTCAGACAGGTTTACACAATGAAAATATTTGAGTAAATGATTTGATTTAGTTGGAAGTAAATTCTTTCTCTATGTCATTCTTCAACTTAACAATTTGAGTGTTAATATATGCTTAATAATCAGAAAATGCTATTTTTTATTCAGTGTTACACACTGGGCTGGAGTGATAGCACAGCAGTAGGACATTTGCCTTGCACGAGGTTGGCCTGGCCGACCTGGGTTCGATTCCTCTGCCCCTCTCAGGGGGCCAACAAGCTACCAAGAGTATCTCGTCCACACGGCAAAGCCTGGCAAGCTCCTCGTGATGTATTCTATATGCCAAACACAGAAACAAGTCTCACAATGGAGACGTTACTGGGTCCACTGGAGCAAATTGATGAACAACAGGACGATAGTGCTACAATGCTACAGTGTTACACAGTGTATATTTTAGAGAAATACTCAGGAGCTTGATCATGTCATCAGTATTTCAGTATTTCTTTGGAGGTAGACAATATTTCCACTTAAAAATATTAGAAACAATAAACTGAATAGCCATTCAACCAGAAAACTTGACTTATGCTATCTGAACAGAAGTCAATTCACCATACTTCATAGGAAAGGCTGATATAAAATTGAAACCAGAAAGAATTTAGAACTATTCCCCAAATTTCTTCACTTAAAAATTAAAAGCCTGTGCCTTTGTTGGATCACTAAACTTCCGTTTATTAAATGTGCTTGGAATATTTAGTATCTTTAGAAAGAAGCTGCCTCAGATATTTTCGTGGGTTGATTTTAGACAGTTTTGTTGAAAGTGAAATACATTAACATTCTGAAATGTACTTCATTGTGTTAGCTAACACAATGATGATTGCAAGAAGGGCTTTTCATATTTTTTAAAACATAGACAATATCAATTTTTGCCATGAAATTATGTGATAGAACAACATTCAGTGATACTGAGGCAGGCAGGTAGATAGGGAAGGACCCTTGTGGCAGTGAAATTCCTGGGACATGATAAAAGGGAACGTCCTGCCATAAAAATGGGTTTCCTAGGAAGTAATAAAAATCAATAGCCCTATGGTTGCAAAAGTCCACCTCTGAGCATGGGAATCAAAGCCTGCTAAGTCCTTCAACTGGCACAGCAGACCCTGAGGAATCTGGACCCCCTACAAAAATGACAAACTTCAGTTGAGATAAAGACAGATAAGGGCCTGAAGGAGATTCACCCAAAACTTTAAATTCCTTTCTCTGTGACAGTACCTGATCCACTCTCACATCTGTAGAACTCTCCAGGCCAAGGCAACCTAAAGAAATCCTATAAAAGCCAAGTTGAACAAAGGAAATGCATGCATGTGCTGCCCAAACCCATGTGCTGCCTGTGCCCATGTGTTGTGGCCAAGCACACGTGGTGCCCAAACACATGTGTCACTCAAATCTCCCCCTCTTGAGGTGTGTGCTTTTAGTCTTTCATATGTGATGCTCAGTTGGGTACTGGAGCTCGCTCTGCCTTTGGAGAAGCCCATGTTCTCTCTTGAGCATGTTATTCTCTCTCTCTTTCTCTCTCTTTCTCTCTCTTTTGCTCCCTCTCCTTCCTAAAAATCTCCAAGTCTCTTTCTATTTCACAGTTCATCTCCATCTGAAATTCTTTTCTCTGAGAAAGGCGGAGGGCCAAAAGACCCAGGCAAGGCCTAGGATTGGTTTTCCTTTCCTACAAAGAGCAATTCCTTGCTCCTGCCTGAATCCATGTCCATGGCTCCTAAGAAATGAGATGATGGGAATTCACTCCTGTGCAGTGCAGGCACAGAACATCAGGTGTGGTTTGATGGCTACCTAGTGCGGCTGGCGGTCCTCAAGGTCTGTGCCATGAAGAAGCTTATCACAGACTTTATGAGTCCTAGACTTCACAGCTGGTCCCAGGGTGGCAGAGATAGATCAAGAAACAATGGCAAATCTCCTTCTCAAGGCTGCAGTCTCTGTCCTCCTCACTTCTCATAAGTCATCCAGGGGCCCGCTGGCATCAATACACTTAAGGATGTTGACGCAGACTTCGGACCATCACTCTAGGTATATGAACCAGTGTAATGGGAATTTACAGTGAGGTAGAAAGACTGGGCTCAACTCCAAATACAACATGGGCAAGTGGGATATTGCACCCAAGAACAAGATTGGACAATCAGTAGACTTTAAGTTGAAAGATAAAAAAAATGTGCTTACATTTAAAAAAAAGAAGAAAAAGGAAATTACTGAGAGGAAAGCAGGCATTAGAGATTTGGGTAAACCAGGAGTCTTCCCTGAGTAGATGTCATGGTAATGAGGCATCAGATGTCAAGGATGATTAGATATCTTGGGCAAGGGTTCTAGTTAAATTGACTTAGCAGGGTTCTATGTAAAAAGGGATTTTATAAGGAAATGCCCAGATGGTCCTGGGAAAAGGCCTGACTGAAATTAGGTTATAGTTTCTTTTGGTATGGTATTGAACTAATGAATCAGTTTACTTGGTTATCATTTTCCATTGTAATGCTATTTAATTATAAATATTTTGGGGCCTTTCCAAGAGTGCTCAGGGATAAAGGGGCTAATCCTGATGTTACTTGGCCAACTAGGCCAAACTATTCAATGCTAGAGCCCTGTGATTTGATGCTGCTTGGATCCAGTGATGGTGGGGTCCACTGGGACCACCTCCGTGGAGATGGTGATGGAGGCATGACATATAAGACCAAACTCAGGTCATTGTGATTGCCTCTGACCCCTGAACTAGCTCCCAAACATGTTTATATATTTTTGATACCTTATTTCTAATTGGCATGGCATGTTGCTATATTTCCTTGCTTTTTTAATGAAGTTTTTATATTGAGAGAAAAATCCTTAAGACTGTTATGAAATTGGTCTTTACTTATGCTGAGTGTATGCTGAACAAAAATGTTTAACTTTAAAAAATTATATATTATAAAATAACTCTCTGATGAAGGCTAAATTTGCTAAGTTCTACTTTTCTTTCAATCCTTTTCAGATTTATCTGCATCCTAAAATTCAGTAGCTCTCTGTCATTGACTCTTTTTGAAGACAATTACATCTTCAAAATTTTGACTTAATTCCTTCTCGCCCTCATTGCAGCTTTCACTATTATCTTCCAAATGCTTGAACAATGGAAACAATGCCTCCTTTTTCCTTTTCATTTTATCTATTTAATGGGTTTCAGATCTCAGTACAGAATTTGTTAAATAATTCTTGATTCCTGATGCACCATTATTTGTTCAAGAATGGGTCTATTGTCTTCCTCATTTTACTGTTTATTTGCATATTTATAGATTATCTTCTTGAGTGCTCCTATGCGTCAGTATGCTAAGGTCATTATTATCAAGAACAAATATCCCAGTACCTTACTTTAACCAATTCGCCAAGAGAAAGAGAGTCATTCTGAAAAGTTTGTGGGCACCTCCCACTGGAAGTGAATTGTTCAGAGAGGGCAAGTATACTCCGTGAAAGAAGAGGAAACAGAACAGGAAGTTTCATTTGTGCGTGAGTGGTTTGTTTTGATGTGAACTTACAGCAGGCTGAGAGAAGAAAATAAACCATATTGCTAACAGCCTTGAATTCTAATCTTAAGCGTTTGTGTTTTATTAAATGCAGATCTTCTGCACAGTTAAGTGGCATCGTTTCTTTTCAACTTTAAGACAATCCATCTGTCAAGCCACAGTATGGTAGCTGGGTATGGGCATGGTTTACAAGGAATAGGGAAGAAGATCCTGGAAGTAGAGAGAACTTAGCCGCTCAGAATTTTTAACACGCCTACTAATATTAGATTCTAGTAAAGTCTATTCCATGGCCTATGGAGTCCTTTATTACATCTACTTCTGACATTTTCTCTTTGGATCTCTTTAACTTCACAGGTACTTAGCGAGGTGAGAATGAACCAGAATCTCAGTGTTTGCTAATTACAACCAGGAGTCAATAAGGGCCAGGCAAATTGCATTTATGAATATCTGCCGCAATATCAGCAAACCATTGGCATTCAAAACGCTTGGTTTGCTACAACACTTAAAATTAAGTTTAAAAACATTTGTCTGTTGTTGCATTTAAATGGTTTAATTGTCCCAACATGCTTAATTGTCTAAATATTCAAGTGCTTGGAGAGCGTTGAGAAAGGATGGTAAATAAAACATATGCCATTGCTGTGATTTATAGGAATCAGGTCAGTCTATTTGGTTTATGTATAATCAGAAATAAAGGGATGTTATCCAACAAAGGCTTTACCAAATTATATTGAAGACTATTGTTTTGGTGAATCCATCAGGGATAGATTGTCATTCATTTTTGCTTTAGATAAAAAATTATTCTGTGAAACAGAAGTGACTCTTCCAACTTGACAATCAGTGCTAAGTTAGTCAAGATACAGGTGGGGCTTACAGTTCTCCACATTACTCACCTTAGAGACAGAATAACTGTTTTACTGGGAATGTGCCCTGACCCCTCACCTTGTTCACTGTGCACTGTAGGATAGTTACCGCCACTTAAGGACTCTCTCAAAGGATACTAGTTGTAAACTTCACACACCCAGCTGTTTTTAAAAAAATTTAATGAAACATTGTAAGATACAATTACAGACTTACACACTTTGGGATTACGTGCATGTGTAATAATACAATGATTTCAGTCATACAACGGTAGAGTACCCATCCCTCTGCCAGTGCTCATTCTCCACCACCAATGTTCCCAGTATCCCTCCCACCACTCCCACTCAATCCCCCCCCCATGCCTCTGTGGCAGGCACATTCCATTTTACTCTCTCTCTCTCCTTTTGGGTGTTATGGTTTGCAATACAGGTAGTAAGTGGCCATCCTGTTCGGTCTATAGTCTACTTTCAGCACACATCTCCCAACCCAAGAGAGCCCTCCAAGCGTCCTTTGCTTCACACCCAGTTATTGAGACACAAAATCATCCCTTTGAGTGAAAACTACTAGAAGAGAGACTATGAAAGAAAGCACTGTTCTTGTTCTCAAGAAGCTTGCCACCAATTTTATGATCCACATATTGAACTTTTTTGGGATCAATGTCTCCAGCTGAACCTTTACTCTGCCATTTCTTAGTCCTGTGCCCCTGGTCAAGTTACTTCACCTTTCTGAGATATACCTCTTAGAACTTTAAGGGGGGCAATATTTAATCAGTAGAATTGCTGTGAAGAAGATAGCAAAGTAGAGAATGTGAATCATGATATTCATTAATATGGTTGCTACCCTAGACTTTGCAGCTACAACTGCCTTTATCTCTGGCATTAACTGCTTTCTTCATGGCTTCAGTGGGGCCCCTCCTCCAATTCAAGGATGACCTGTCTGCTCGTGCTAGACTTTCTGCTTTCTGCTTTTCTCAGTCAACAGATTTGTTTCATGATTTGTCTCTCAGAGTCCCTTCTCCCTTACAAACGATCACAGTCAGGAGTGGTCTCTGAGCACAGAGCCAGGAATAGGTCTTGAGCACTTCCAGGTGTTGTCCATATGACCCAGCAACTCCATTTTGGGATATCTATCCCCAGGTCTTAAGATACTCATTCAAAAGAAAGTATGCTTACCATTACTCTTTTCAGCACTCAACACAAAGAGCTGAGATTTGGAATTAACCTAGATGTCCAACAACAGATAAGTGGATCATGAACATGTGGTATATATTCACAATGGAACACTGCACAGTTATAAGGAATGATGAAACCACACAATTCACTGCAACATGGATGGAACTGGAAGATGCCATATTAATTGAAGTAAGCCAGAAAAAGGATAAACGCAGGATTATGCATTTATATGTGGTATTTAGAATAATTGGATGAGGGAATGCAATGGTTTAAAGAGGAATTCCCAGCTCAACGTTGGTCCCAAAGTATAGGGAGGAGAAGGAAAGAAATAAGTGGGGGTGGGAGGAGAAGAGATAGATGAGAAGCAATGGGGCAGGGCTCAAGGGTGTTCAGGTACATCAGTGGTGTTAAGGAATGATAGAGCTAAATATCCAAACTGCAGAGTCGGCAACACTGAAGTCATGGGACCCAAACTTTAACAACCGAACTTTAAAAGGTGCCTGTCAAGGGGCTAGAGAGATATCACAGTGGGTAGGGCGTTTGCCTTGCATGCAGCCAACCCGGCTTTGATTCCCAGCATCCCATATGGTTCCCTGAGCACTGCCAGGAGTAACTCCTGAGTGCAGAGCCAGGAGAGTAACCCCTGTGCATCACCAGGTATGACCCAGAAAGCAAAAAAAAAGTGCCTGTCAAGATGGAAGGCATTGGTGGACAGAAGTTGACACTGGTGGGGGGAGAAGTACTGGAGAACTGAATGTCTAAAACTCAACTATGAGCAACTTTGTACATAATGGTGCTTAAATAAAGTAAAAAAAATTAAATATAGTATGTAAGTAAACAAGAAACAATCATGTTGTCTAAATCAATATGGCCATGTTACTTTTCAGTGATAGCCAGTGGTTTGAAGATCTCTATGACTTAAAGATTTTTATTGCTCCAGCTCTATATCCATCTAGGCTTCACGGGGTACTTTACTTCATCCTAACTCCGGAATCTGGGCTGATGAGCTCTTCACTCTGAAAAATCATATCTCATTTTGGTCAATAGGAAGGGAATGCGGTCATTTGTGCAAGACGCCTATAAGCGGGGTTTATCACCGATGGTTTATGGGCCAAATGCAGCCCACCGTCTGGATCACTGGACCACTATCACTCTCATTCATCTATGTAGTGTTTGTGGCAGCCTTTGCACTATGAGGGCAGGCAGGGTTGAATAGCTGTAACAGATTGCATGAACCCAGAAAGTCCAAAATCCCAATGGTCTAAATTACCTAGCCCTTGAAAGAAAAACAATTTATCAACCCTGTTTTGAAGAACTCTGCCCAGATGTAAACATACTGTGTTTATTCAGATTCCCCGTGACCAAAAGAAGGCAGGAAGTCATACCTATTGACATTTTATACAAAAAGAAAACCCTAACCACCATCACTTACGAAACACACCTGAACTTTAGTTTAGCCCAAGGACATAGTTACCTCTCTCTTGCTCTCTTCAAATTTAGACAGAGATAAGCCTACCAGACATACCTCTAGGATTAGTTGTATTCACAATAAAATCTCTTCTATCCTTCAGTGGGTGCCACTGATAAAAGAAATTAGGCCTGTGGGAAATGGTATGTGTTTAAGCCATTTAAGGTCGGGTATTCTTTTATTTGTAGTTCCCAATACACATCCTAAGCTGTGTATTTGTATACGTAAGCATTTAACCATTTTCTGTCTCAGAGCTTTCATAGGTAAAAGAGAAGTATTTACCTATTGATTTTTTGGTATCCATTCCAGAGATTTTTTGCATGTCTCTACAAAGGCCATGTAGGCAAGCATTAACCAGATTGTCTAAGATCTTGGCACAACACTTTGGTGACCCTACATAGAGCATGACAAGATAGAAGTCTTGTATATACAGTAACAAGCCCAGTTCTCCTCCCTCTCCCTGGCTGTGAATGGCTCACCCTGTCTCATGGAAGGCTGTCATAAGGTAGTCCCCCCTACCCCCACCCATCTCTCTCCATTCCAACGTGGCACTAGGCTTCCTACTTTGCCTTCTCTTTAGGATCCAGGTTTAGGCTTGGTATAATAAATCTGCAGAACTGTTTGCTTTCTCTACAGCAGACTAATCTGCCACCTGTGGTTTTTGCCATCTTTCCCTCTGATTCAGTGTTCCAATCAAGGTTAGTTGAAATGCTATCAGGTTGGCTTTGCCTGTGCTATCTGGGTGAATAATAATATGAGTACTCGGTCTTGTGGTCTCCTAAAGAAATCTATGGAAGCATGGTAAGTCAACCTAGCAGATGCCACTAGGCGACTGTTTCTGGATTCTTGCCCAGGTCAGAGTAAGGACTTCCTTAATTAAAGTTCATGAGCTACACGAAAAAACACTCATAGTAGAATTATAATTCTGTTTCTGAAACTCAGCCTCATATGAAAGATGGAGATTACATGGGTAAGAACATTTTACAATACCTCAGTGTTGTTCATCTATGACAGTTAGGTCTGTTCCAAGCCTATGTACAAAGGTGAAATTTAATTTTTTTTCATGGTAAATGGCTAATGGGGCCAAAGCCTCACAAAACATATTTTAGATGCAATTTCAACATACTGCAAAGAAATCTTTGGGTTTAAAGAGAATATTTTCTAGTAAAAACTATTCTAAAGGAATGATATTTTTCTCATTTGAAACATAAATCTATAATTCTAATTCAAAATCTGGTTAAAAATCCATTTTTCTACTAAACAGAATTGGATAGGCCTTATTTAAAGGTTTTGCATGTGATTAATGCAATTTCATAAATGGCAGACAGCAAACTTTTGAGCAAAAATGGATTGAACAGTAAGTGAACCTAGAATAATGATTAGCTGTCTCTTTGTATACCATTCTATTTTCTGGAAACTATGAGTTAATTTTTAAGACTGTGTTTTCTTTTATATATATTATTAAAGCACCATGATTTACTAAGTTATTCGTAGTTGGGTTTTTTTGGGCCTCTTTAAATATGTGATACTTAATTTTTGGGTAATGAATCACTGTGAGATACAGTTACAGACTTAACAAACTTCCGTGATTACGTTTCAGTCATACAATGATTGACTACCCACCCCTCCACCAGTGCCCATTCTCCACCGCTGATCCCAGTATCCCTCCCGCCACCCCTGTAGTTGGGTTTTAGTGTACTATGTTCCAGCATCAATCCCACCACCAGTGACTTCTTCCCTCCACCAGGGTTCCCAGGTTCCTTCCCAACAACTATACCTGACACCTTGACAGGCACATTTTTTAGAGTATATTTTCCTTATCAAATGTGTATTTCTTATATAATGTGTTCATATTTTTAAAATATGTTTCTTTTTTATAAAGTGTATTTTCCTTATCAAGTGTGTATTTCTTACATGATGTGTTCATATGTTTAAAATATGTTTCTTTTTTTCTATGAAGCCCCTTTCAGCACAAGATTTTTCAAAATATCTGTTTGATCACTAGGAATTTTATATTCTGCAAATTATATTATCTTGTCAGCAAAAGAATGTGATTGTATCTGGTTATGCTGTTGTAAACCACAAGCCAAACACACTTTGTAGTGAGACCAAGATCAGAAGTTTTTGCACATTTTTCATTGACTAATTTGTCAACCATTATTTTTATACCATGAAATCACTACTATCAGTGACTAGCTCAAATTTAATATTGATGATGAAACCAGAGTATAGATGCAGATAGTAAAATACTTGCTAAGAAGAATCCTAAATTTTCTAAGTTGGTTTAATATTTGTTTTTTCTCTACCCGTTTTTCTCCATAGAAAATTGAAGAAATTCATTTGAAAATATTTTAGGTGTACTTGGGTTTTCATATTTTGTTGTCAGTGTGGTGGTAAGATTTTTCCCAAGGAACTTCCTAATTTGCATATGTTTTGACAGTTATTTGGTTTGGTGTTATCATCTGACCATAAGTTTTTTTCTTATCAATATGCATTTTTGTGTTATTTAAACTTCCAATATTTCATGATTATTCATAAAAAGAAATTATTACATCAGTCTTTCCAAAGAAGTTTCCACTGATGTTTTTTTTTTTTTTAAAGTGCATTTTATTTTTTTTTTATTTATTTTTTTTTTCATTTTATTTTTTTAATTTTTTTTTTTAATTTTTTTTTTTAAATTTTTTTTAATTTATTGAATCACCTTGGGAAAGGTTACAAAGCTTTCAGGTTTAGGTCTCAGTCATGCAAATATCAAACACATTTCCCTTTACCAATACTTTTTTTTTTACCATGAAGAACCCCAATAAAACCCCACCCCCCACCCCTCCCAGTCCCTGTGGGGCAGATGAATTCTAGTTAACACTCTATCTGCTTTGATTACACTCATTGTTTCAATAAAAGATTCACCACTATAATTTAGAGTTTACCCCCCCCCCCAAATCAGACATGCTGAAAAAGCATTGTGACGTGATTTGCTTTCTACAGCTGGGTTCAAGAATTAAATGTTGGTTTTGGATTTCTGCTATTTTACTTATTGACCCTGGAAGTATTTATACTGAAAGTCAGATAGTTAAGAAATTGGTTTCTGTGCTCTGGAGTTGTGGCCGTGCTGGAGAGCCGCTAGTGGGGGGCAACTGGTGGCCTCGGTAGGGCGTGAAGGGCGGACCGAAACGCCCCCTTCCCATGAGGTTTTAGTCGCCCCCCCACTCCCCCGGCTCATACCTGCTGTCCACAAGGCTCCCATGCGGCCGCCATCTTTCTTTCCAGAGAGGAGAAGGCGACTGGGGCAACACCCTTTCCCCTCCGGACAGACATGATGGCCTGGATTAACGCATAGTCCTTTCACTTTTCTGCTCCAAGCTGCCGGGTTCTGCATTAAGTCCCTGTGCTTCTGGGGCTGTGGCCGTGCTGGAGAGCCGCTCGCGGGGGGCAACTGGTGACCTCGGTAGGGCGTGAAGGACGGACCGGAACGCCCCCCTTCCCATGAGGTTTTAGTCGCCCCCACACCCCCGGCTCATACCTGCTGTCCACAAGGCTCCCATGCGGCCGCCATCCTTCTTTCCAGAGAAGAGAGGGCGAATGGGGCAACACCCTTTCCCCTCTGGCAGACTTGATGGCCTGGATTAACGCATAGTCTGTTCACTTTTCTGCTCCAAGCTGCTGGGTAATGCATTAAGTCCTTGTGCTTCTGGGGCTGTGGCCGTGCTGGAGAGCCGCTCGTGGGGGGCAACTGGTGGCCTCGGTAGGGTGTGAAGGACGGACCGGAACGCCCCCCTTCCCATGAGGTTTTAGTCGCCCCCGCTCCCCCGGCTCATGCCTGCTGTCCACAAGGCTCCCATGTGGCCGCCATCTTTCTTTCCAGAGAGGAGAGGGCGAATGGGGCAACACCCTTTCCCCTCCAGCAGATTTGATGGCCTGGATTAACGCATAGTCTGTTCACTTTTCTGCTCCAAGCTGTTGGGTTCTGCATTAAGTCCTTGTGCTTCTGGGGCTGTGGCCGTGCTGGAGAGCCACTCGTGGGGGGCAACTGGTGGCCTCGGTAGGGCGTGAAGGACGGACCGGAACGCCCCCCTTCCCATGAGGTTTTAGTCGCCCCCACACCCCTGGCTCATACCTGCTGTCCACAAGGCTCCCATGTGGCCGCCACCTTTCTTTCCAGAGGGAGGAGGGCGGAAGGGACCAACACCCTTTCCCCTCCGGGCAGACATGATGGCCTGGATTAACGCATAGTCCTTTCACTTTTCTGCTCCAAGCTGCTGGGTTCTGCATTAAGTCCTTGTGCTTCTGGGGCTGTGGCCGTGCTGGAGAGCCGTTCATGGGGGGCAACAGGTGACCTCGGTAGGGCGTGAAGGACGGACCGGAACGCCCCCCTTCCCATGAGGTTTTAGTCGCCCCCACACCCCCGGCTCATACCTGCTGTCCACAAGGCTCCCATGCGGCCGCCATCCTTCTTTCCAGAGAAGAGAGGGCGAATGGGGCAACACCCTTTCCCCTCTGGCAGACTTGATGGCCTGGATTAACGCATAGTCCGTTCACTTTTCTGCTCTAAGCTGCTGGGTTCTGCATTAAGTCCTTGTGCTTCTGGGGCTGTGGCCGTGCTGGAGAGCCGTTCATGGGGGGCAACCGGTGACCTCGGTAGGGCGTGAAGGACGGACCGGAACGCCCCCCTTCCCATGAGGTTTTAGTCGCCCCCACACCCCCGGCTCATACCTGCTGTCCACAAGGCTCCCATGCGGCCGCCATCCTTCTTTCCAGAGAAGAGAGGGCGAATGGGGCAACACCCTTTCCCCTCTGGCAGACTTGATGGCCTGGATTAACGCATAGTCCGTTCACTTTTCTGCTCCAAGCTGCTGGGTTCTGCATTAAGTCCTTGTGCTTCTGGGGCTGTGGCCGTGCTGGAGAGCCGCTCGTGGGGGGCAACTGGTGGCCTCGGTAGGGCGTGAAGGACGGACCGGAACGCCCCCTTTCCCATAAGGTTTTAGTCGCCCCCACTCCCCCGGCTCATGCCTGCTGTCCACAAGGCTCCCATGTGGCCGCCATCTTTCTTTCCAGAGAGGAGAGGGCGAATGGGGCAACACCCTTTCCCCTCCAGCAGATTTGATGGCCTGGATTAACGCATAGTCCTTTCACTTTTCTGCTCCAAGCTGCTGGGTTCTGCATTAAGTCCTTGTGCTTCTGGGGCTGTGGCCGTGCTGGAGAGCCGCTCGTGGGGGGCAACTGGTGGCCTCGGTAGGGCGTAAAGGACGGACCGGAACGCCCCCCTTCCCATGAGGTTTTAGTCGCCCCCACACCCCTGGCTCATACCTGCTGTCCACAAGGCTCCCATGTGGCCGCCACCTTTCTTTCCAGAGGGAGGAGGGCGGAAGGGACCAACACCCTTTCCCCTCCGGGCAGACATGATGGCCTGGATTAACGCATAGTCCTTTCACTTTTCTGCTCCAAGCTGCCGGGTTCTGCATTAAGTCCCTGTGCTTCTGGGGCTGTGGCCGTGCTGGAGAGCCGCTCGCGGGGGGCAACTGGTGACCTCGGTAGGGCGTGAAGGACGGACCGGAACGCCCCCCTTCCCATGAGGTTTTAGTCGCCCCCACACCCCCGGCTCATACCTGCTGTCCACAAGGCTCCCATGCGGCCGCCATCCTTCTTTCCAGAGAAGAGAGGGTGAATGGGGCAACACCCTTTCTCCTCTGGCAGACTTGATGGCCTGGATTAACGCATAGTCCGTTCACTTTTCTTCTCCAAGCTGCTGGGTAATGCATTAAGTCCTTGTGCTTCTGGGGCTGTGGCCGTGCTGGAGAGCCGCTCGTGGGGGGCAACTGGTGGCCTCGGTAGGGTGTGAAGGACGGACCGGAACGCCCCCCTTCCCATGAGGTTTTAGTCGCCCCCGCTCCCCCGGCTCATGCCTGCTGTCCACAAGGCTCCCATGTGGCCGCCATCTTTCTTTCCAGAGAGGAGAGGGCGAATGGGGCAACACCCTTTCCCCTCCAGCAGATTTGATGGCCTGGATTAACGCATAGTCTGTTCACTTTTCTGCTCCAAGCTGTTGGGTTCTGCATTAAATCCTTGTGTTTCTGGGGCTGTGGCCGTGCTGGAGAGCCACTCGTGGGGGGCAACTGGTGGCCTCGGTGGGGCGTGAAGGACGGACCGGAACGCCCCCCTTCCCATGAGGTTTTAGTCGCCCCCACACCCCTGGCTCATACCTGCTGTCCACAAGGCTCCCATGTGGCCGCCACCTTTCTTTCCAGAGGGAGGAGGGCGGAAGGGACCAACACCCTTTCCCCTCCGGGCAGACATGATGGCCTGGATTAACGCATAGTCCTTTCACTTTTCTGCTCCAAGCTGCTGGGTTCTGCATTAAGTCCTTGTGCTTCTGGGGCTGTGGCCGTGCTGGAGAGCCGCTCGTGGGGGGCAACTGGTGGCCTCGGTAGGGTGTGAAGGACGGACCGGAACGCCCCCCTTCCCATGAGGTTTTAGTCGCCCCCACACCCCCGGCTCATGCCTGCTGTCCACAAGGCTCCCATGTGGCCGCCATCTTTCTTTCCAGAGAGGAGAGGGCGAATGGGGCAACACCCTTTCCCCTCCAGCAGATTTGATGGCCTGGATTAACGCATAGTCCGTTCACTTTTCTGCTCCAAGCTGTTGGGTTCTGCATTAAGTCCTTGTGCTTCTGGGGCTGTGGCCGTGCTGGAGAGCCGCTCGTGGGGGGCAACTGGTGGCCTCGGTAGGGCGTGAAGGACGGACCGGAGCGCCCCCCTTCCCATGAGGTTTTAGTCGCCCCCACACCCCCGGCTCATACCTGCTGTCCACAAGGCTCCAATGTGGCCGCCACCTTTCTTTCCAGAGGGGGGAGGGCGGAAGGGACCAACACCCTTTCCCCTCTGGCAGACTTGATGGCCTGGGTTAACACATAACCCGTTCACTTTTCTGCTCCAAGCTGCTGGGTTATGCATTAAGTCCTTGTGTTTCTGGGGCTGTGGCCGTGCTCAAAGCTTAACTATGATTTTCAGAGAGAAACGTTAGGTGGTTTACTTCCCATGGATCACTTTGTATATAGAGAGATGTCGCGCGGCCGCGCGGTTTTGAGGAAAAGTCCTAGTTCCCGCATACTCGAGCTGTGCTTGTAGAGGTTTCTGGTCACCGGGGTTCCTTCTGGGGGAGGCGGGATGCGGTACCTACCCCATCTGGGACTTCCCGATGATCTCGGCTCTTTTTGGAACCTGTTTTTTTTTTTTTTCCTTCGGGATCTGTGGATCCCGCCCTCCATGTTGTCCCTCTCTTCGGCTAAATGCTGTCAAGATGGCGCTGGGGGGCGGGCTGTGGGCGTGACTTCCGGAATCTGAGGTTACCTGGGAGGTGTAGTCCCGGCATTTTGAGGAAAAGTCCTAGTTCCCGCATACTCGAGCTGTGCTTGTAGAGGTTTCTGGTCACCGGGGTTCCATCTGGGGGAGGTGGGATGCGGTACCTACCCCATCTGGGACTTCCCGATGATCTCGCCTCTTTTTGGAGCCTGTTTTTTTTTTTTTTTTCCTTCGGGATCTGTGGATCCCGCCCTCCATGTTGTCCTTCTCTTCGGCTAAATCTCCACTGATGTTTTGATTTAGAAGTTATCATGTTTATCTATTTCATTATTTCCATCTTTGGGATTTTTTTTCCTTTGGGTTGATTTGATTGATATTTTATAAGTTAAGATAATTGGCTCCGAGTTTTCTATGTTTTTTCTTCTTGCTTAGTTCTTTCAGGCCATGTTTTCTCTTTGTGTGTTGACTTTGGTTTCCATTGCCTTCAACAAATTTTGCAATGTAACATTTTTATTTGATGTGTAGGATTTTTTTTATTTACATCTAAATGTTTTCATGCTTCGGTTATGATTCATTCCTGACTCCTGAGGTATATAGAAGTACATTTAGAAGTTCTCTAATTTAGTGAGCTGCCTTTAGAAGTCTTTTGCCTCTTGATCCTTAGCTCAGTTGCATTGTGATCAAAGAGAAGGATCTGCTTAATGATGTTTTGAAATTTGTTTGCACATACTTATGGTCCTTGCTCAGTCATCTATTATAAAATTATCAATATTTCTTCTCTTCCTTTCAAAACAACTATTAGACCTCTCAGAAGAGGAAGATAGACCCAAATGAACATGTTCATCCAAGAAGGCATAGAAACAACTGAATAGAAACCAGTCTCTTTGTTAGTTAGGAACTTTCCTAAGCTGGGACGCATGCCTAATGAAACAGCACAGGCAATAGAGGAGAGAAGTGTGTTTGTGGGGGGCGAGGGGCCTGGTTTCATGCCTGATAGTGTTAAGGTGACATAACAGCGTGTACATATTTAGTAGATTTTTCGTGACACTAATGAAGAGCTATGAAAGAAAACTAATGGGTGTGTCTAGGTTAAGATCAATGGGAACATATCCCGTGTACAGAAAATGGTACAGAAACATTAGGTGTGTGACTTTTATTTTGTATGGCAGTGAGGAGAGAGGTTACTAGCGGTCATAGAGGTATCCACTGCGCAATCCGTCCAGCAAGGCATGTGGACACCTTATCAATGTAAGGGTATTTGTAAGGCTTTTTCTTGACCCAATCAAAGCTAAAAGAATGTGACTAGGTGGCTTCTTCCACAGAGGGATTGTCAGATCTTCCACACTTCAAGCTGCAGGACAGTCTATTTTTAATTTTCTTAGTTCTAGAGAGTCCTTCAAGTTTTGGCGAGAAAGCAAAGTAGCACAGAGTTGCAAATAGTTTTGAGTGCTTAGTTACAATATCCATGGGAAGAGTATTTGCAGCAGAGATCATATGTAAAATGACTGAGACAAGATAAGAGTACAGGGTTCGAAGAAATCAGCTGAGCTGGAGCGGAGCAAACCAGTGGGGGCTGATGGGGTTCAAGAAATGAGGTGGACAGGACAGTGCATGGGTAAGTGGTGGAGAATGAAACTTTGAACTGTGAATAAAATGAGATTAAAGTAGAGGATTGATAGGATCTGGCTTGGTAAAGATTATAGGGAGCGATAGGCAGACTGGAAAATCAGTGGGAATTGTTTATGCCAGTGATGTTCTATTATTTTAATATCAAAGATGTTCTAGCAAGTTTTTCTGCTGATGTGAATGCGTAGCATTATTTGCATTTTCTTGTCTCTCGCTTTCCATTTCCTGTTTTGTTAACCTGAAGTAATGAAGATTTGAGCTTTTAGTTTCAGTGTTTAGGTCTTTCTCTTCTGTGTTGTATTTTTCTATATTTCTCTAAGCAATTTTAAACGTTAATTTGGCTGTTAGTTTTCTGATACCTGCCAGTGGTGACTTTATCCTACCTGTATTTTATAAATGTGACTTGTGAGCTTATGTTTAACAGGGTGTGTAGAAATCCCAAGAGCACTGGTTTGACGTGGTTTCTTTCCCACTGAATTTGTATCTTCTTCCACTAATGACCCTGGAGGATGGAAAAAACGGGGGAAGTTTGATTCCTTTATGTTAAATTGTTTAACGTGGAGTTTCCCAAACCTGGCTATCAGAGTATATTTACTTCAGAGTCTGAATTTGGAAGTAGCCTTTATTTCAATCTCTTGGGAAAGTTCGCATATAGTTAGTATTATTCCATGTTTAACTATTCAGTAGATTTCACCAGTGAATCAACCTAAACTTGCAGTTTTCTGTTTATACGCATTGCTGATAATTTTATAAATGAGATTTCTTAAATACATCATTCACTAGTGTGTGATTAGGGTTGGTCCACCATTTTGAGTGCAATAATGCCTCATTTTATACCTTTATTTAGGAAGCCTAGGTATATACTTAAGTTTGAACAGTGACTCAATGATACCTTAGATTTTATAGTCTTTTATAGTTTAATGCATCTGGAAGCTTTACTATATATATCTACACTCAAATCGATATTCTTTTTTTTCTGGATAGTTAAGGAATCTTGTTAAATGCAGTTGCAATATTTTTCTTTTATTTCAGTAATGATATATAATTCTCGAATCTACCAAATTTTGTGTTAAAATTTTGAGATGAATTATGGTATTTTGTTAATAAGTATATAAGCTCCAAATTTTGTTAAATTACCTGGTCAAGTAGATGGAACAAGAAATTGAAATGTTCTTGCTATATTTCTCAGTGAGTTGTTGTGAATTCGTGATTATTTTCTTGTGATGGTATGTCACTTTTAAAATAGTGTATTAATAGTAAGTTATAATAGTTATGTCACTGTTTTCCCATAGGGAAGAAGTGTTTTTACTTATTATACCAGTCAAGATGTAAAGAATATCAGCATGCTCTGTCATTTAAGAATCTGACTTCATATAGGGGCAAAACTTTGGAACTTGGAAATAATCAATAATGGCATAAATAACTTCAAAGGGCATATTGATTTTTTGCATTGATGAACAAATATGCTGGCATTATTATGAATGAAACAAGTTCAAATGTACATTCTTCCCTCTCTTCCCCAAAACCTTTTAACTATCTTAATATTAACTTCCTACACAATACAAATTTCCACTGAAACTGAGAATAAACAAAGGAATCTACTTGTCTAACCCAAAAAATGCATATTTGTTGTTTTATTTAAAATAAATAAAAGCTGTGTGTTACATATGTAAGTATTTGTATATGTTATACTCAATTGTATGAAAGATTATGTATTTTTTCTGCAGTTTATTTTTTGTTATAATGAAAAGGAATATAAAATAATATAACTTTAAAAATTTTAATTGAATCAACGTGAGATAGAGAATTACAAAATTTGGTGCAAAAATAGTATAATTTTTGGCAACTTAGACTATATCCTTATATCTTACTGGGATATGCTGAAGGTAAGCAATTTTTTTCTATTTATTATGTATATCATTATCATCATGAATTGGAAATGCAGTATAATTAATAATGTGTGATAAAACCTGTTACCACCCACCACCAAAATAGTGGCCATCATCAGTTAGATTTGTTCTACATCAATGTGTTAGAAAAGTAAACCTCCTAATTTAAACCTGTATTCTCAAGATTAGAATAAGAGTAGGATATATGCAATTTCATTTAAAAAAAAAATTTTAGTTTTAATGAAAACCTGTATAGATAATGTTATCATATGTCTGTAACTTACAATATCTTTAATATAGAGACAATTTAGTGTTAAAATAGATTTTCAATATATGAATATTACTAAGTAACAAATTATTACTATTACTTTATAATTATCATTTGGTTTGGGGGTCACACCCAGAGATACTCAGGCATTAGTCCTGGCTCTGCACTCAGGAATAACTCCGGGTAGTGCTCTGGGGATCATATGGGATGCTGGGGATCGAAGAGGGGTCGGCTACATGCAAGGCAAATAAATACCCTACCTGCTGTCCTATCACTCTGGCCCCACATTTTTAGTATTTTCAATGAATTATAAAACTGGAGAGATACATTACAAAGAATTGTTATGAAATAACCTCTGCCCCCGCGCCTCGGTGTTCCTTCCCGGAGTCCCTTGGAGGGGAGCGGGTTGAGCTTTCCTCCCCGCCCCGGCCAGGGCTACGGCAGCCGGAGACCTCCAGGACCAGCCACCACCATGCTGAGACCACTCTCCGCACACCTGAAGGTACTGGCAGAGGGACAAAGCCACGCGGGTTCCGGGGCCGAGACCTCCAAGCCTACTCGAATTGGAGTCGAGCATCTTCCACCCAGATCCTCCAAATTCCAGTAGGCGGGGGTCACACCCACCACCTGGCCCCCTGGCGCCGTGTAATCCCATCAGCGGCCAAGACTCAGAGACTATAAAATCCAGATCCCGGAACCGCGCGGCCGCGAATGAGATCTTATTATCTCATTCCTACTTTGGACAAACTTGCAGGCTGTCGAATGTAGCCTGCCCACAGGGCAGAGTCTGGCAAACTCCCCGTGGCCTACCAAATATGCCAAATACCAGTAACAATGATGGGTCTCATTCTCCTAAAGAGCCCTGAATATAATCTCAGGGCTAGGATGAAAGAGACGTTACTGGGGCCTGCTCGAGGCAATCGACGATTAACAGGATGATGAAATGAAAAATGAAAACCTCCTTGAGAAGAAGGTCAATAAAATTTTTTCTAAGGAAGGAACATAGTTTTCCTAAGGAAGTTCAAAGAACGTGAAAAAAAAAGAATAAGCCAAGGATTAGAGCATTTGCATTGCATTCTTGAGGCCCTAAGCTTTGTTGGTGGCACTGCATGGCACCTTGAGCACTGCCTTTGTGGCCCTGCTAGCCCCTCACATTGCAAGGCCTGACCACTGAGCTATCAGTTCTCAGTACTAGTGCTCAGTACCTCTGGCTGGGAGTGGCCCTTGGCCCCCTGATTGGGACTCCTCCTTCCAACACTGAGACATGAATACAAATATTCTAGGAGAATTCAAATTTTAAAATTTTAAAAGTGAGGGGCTGGAGCAATAGCACAGTCAGTAGGGCGTTTGCCTTGCACGCAGCTGAACCGGGTTCGATTCCCAGCATCCCATATGGTCCCCTGAGCACCACCATGAGTAATTTCTGAGTGTAGAGCCAGGACTAACCCCTGTGCATTGCCGGATGTGACCCAAAAAGCGAAAAAAAAAAAAGAGTGTGAGTTGACATCTAGAATTGCTGTCTCACCTAAGCAATAATAATAATTTGGGGGTGGGGCTGAGTACCTGGCTGTGTTCAGAGCTTACTCCTGGCTCTGTGCTCAGGCATCCTTCTGGGCAGGCTTCGAGGGCCAGGCTTGAGTACGGAACAAAGTCCAGCTGCCTGCAAGCTAAGCACCTTTACCTGCTGTCAGATTTGCTCACCATCAAATTGCTGCCTGATGAGATAGGGACGCGTTCCTGGGACTAAAATCACAACCCACTTCCCCCCACCTCTCCGCATCCCTGCTATCCCCTGCTATCCCCCACGTGGGGGTCAGAAGTACATTCCACCAGGTTTGCATTCCATCTGCACCCTGTGGTTAACGGAATGCCAGACCAACCTCAACATTCTCTAGCCCCGTCCAGCTGAAAGGACCACACCTTTCTTTCCACCCTTTCTTATTTTTTTCTCTTTTGGGGTCACACCTGGCGGTGCACAGGGGTTACTCCTGGCTCTGCACTCAGGAGTTACTCCTGGCAGTGCTCAGGGGACCATATGGGATGCTGGGAATCGAACCCGGGTCGGCCGTGTGCAAGGCAAACGCCCTACCCGCTGTGCTATCTCTCCAACCCCACTTTCCACCCCTTCTTGCCCCAGAAACCAAGCTGTCCTTTGTCCCCTGAGCCTCTCCCAGGCGCTGCTCTGACCACGACCTCATTAGAGTTCAGCAGGCTCACATATCAATAAACTCCCATTTCTTCACTTTACTCGCCTCTGTGCCTCTGTCCGTGCAGGGGTGGTCCCAGATTTTATACCTACTAGATTATCTTTCTGGCCCCCTGTGATAATTATTTTAGAAGATTATCACTAGATTTGTTTTTCAATCCATTATTTTCACTTTCGAATGCAACTTTAACTACTGTTTGCTATTCTTTAGTTTTCCCTTTCTGATTGTTTGGAAGGCTATGTGACATCACATGACATTAGAAATTGCAAGGAGAACGTATCCAGGCAACAGCAAGGAAAATCAATGAAGGACAATATCTATTTAACTGTCTTTTTGCTGCTTGAAATCTATAATTTGCTTTAACATGGCTATTCATCATGAAGATTTCTGGGCAATGGACGGGACAGGCAAGGATAACTGATAATGACCTGGCGAACGCATATGTTGCTTACATCCGTGTGCATATTCAGTGCTATACATTCAGCTAGAAAGTGCACTACTCCAGCATGCTAATTCTGTGTGAATGTGTCTGCCCACTTCTGCACGTTAGTGTGTGTATCCTTCTAATAGCAATGATGCTGTATTAATAGCATAGTGGTTTTTTTTAAATCACATTTTTATTCAATCCTTTCAATGAAACTAATTATGATTTGAATACTGTGCAGGTGGATGTGATATGCATGAAATTAACATTTCATGTTCCAGGTATGTAGCCACTTCCTTAAACTCTGTTAAGTAATCTGTTCTGTGAGCTCTTATTTTGCTGATGAGAGAGAAAAAATGTGTTTCAGAGAGGTGAAGATTCTTTGGTATCTCCTAGTTTTTTTATTGTATCTCCTAGTTGATAAGGGTGAATTAAAATGCAGGTGCTCTTGCTTCCAAAGTTTCTACCTGCTGTGTTAAATTCTGAGAAAACTTCTGTGACTGCATATCTTAGAACATCCAGGGATTCTGACCACACGTGTTGACAACAAGTTCTATTTGTGAATATGATGCCTACGACAAAATGCAATTGTGGGTCTCTTACCATTTTGAAATAAAGTACTAGATTTTAAACTGTCAGGTATAAATGATTTTGAATGTAACTGCTGAAGTGTTAAATCTGTATTTCAAAGAACTCTTTTAATATTATTGTATGCACTCCCAAGTTTCCATTGATTCATTTGGTGTTAATCAAATGTTACAGGCTTTTGGCTTGGAATAGTTTAAGTGGAAGTCAAATAATCTTTCTCTTGTAGGAAGTGAATGTGAAACATCCTAACTCCTTTTAGTAGAGAGTCTCTGGTCATAAATAATCTTTTAGCTCTATTAATCTGCTGGAGCGATAGCACAGCAGAAGGGCATTTGCCTTGCAGCAGCCAGCCCGGCCTAGCCGGGTTCGATTCCTCTGCCCCTCTCGAAGAGCACGGCAAGCTACTGAGAGTATCTCGCCCTGGCAAGCTACCCGTGACATATTCGATATGCCAGACACAGTAACAAGAAGTCTCAAAATGGAGACGTTACTGAGCCCGCTCGAGCGAATCTATGAATAACGGGAGGACCATGACTGTTAATGTGGCTGTTAATCTATCAATCTATGATGAGAAATTGGATATAAACCACCAATTTGAATAAATGTAAATTTCTTAATGAAACCATGTTCTATAGCTGTTCTTGGTTGGCATAGAGTAGCCATTTGTCACTAAAGTAGACTACATAATCCTTTATAGGCACTGATTCATGCTGACAGGATTTTGTTTTTCTCTAAATACTAGTCTTATCGTGGACATGGGGATAAAACTACACCTGGCTGTGTTCAGGGATTACTCCTGCCTCTGTGCTCATTAGGTTGGAGCGATAGCACAGCAGGTAGGGCGTTTGCCTTGCACGCAGCTGACCTGGGTGACCCGGGTTCGATTCCTCCGCCACTCTCGGAGAGCCTGGCAAGCTACGGAGAGTATCTCACCCTCTCGGCAAAGCCTGCAAGCTACCCAAGACATATTCCATATGCCAAACACAGTAACAACAAGTCTCACAGTGGAGACGTTACTGGGCCCGCTCGAGCAAATTGATGAACAACAGGAGGACAGTGCTACAGTGCTACAACGCTGTGCTCAATAGTGACTCCTGGTGGTTCTCAGGGAACTGTATACGGTACCAGTGAAAGAACTGTGGGCTGTAGATTGCAAGTCAAACACTGTCCCCCTGTATTGTCCCTCAGCTCCCTAAACACGAATCTAGGTTCTCGTCGCACTTTTTAACACGAACTCCTCTACTTGATGCAGAAAAAAATCATTTTTAATATAGCTGTACATTTTGAAGGAAGCTACTGTTACCATCTTCTCTTTAATATGCTCTGATATTTCAAAGTATAAGGAAGCCATTTAAGTAATATTTGGCAAATGCACTGTTTGTAGCACTGTCCTTCCGTTGTTCATTGATTTGCTCGAGCAGGCACCAGTAATGTCTCCATTGTGAGACTTGTCGTTACTGTTTTTGGCATAACGAATATGCCACGGGAAGCTTTCCAGGCTCTGCCGTTTGGGTGGGATACTCTCGGTAGCTTGCTGGGTTCTCCGAGAGGGACGGAGGAATCGAACCCGGGTCGGCCTTGTGCTAGGCAATCGCCCTACCCGCTGTGTTATTGCTCTAGCTCATTGGCAAATGCAAACAATGAAACTTCGGCAACCATTGTGAAGAATTCTATTATAAAAATAATATAAATTTATTCCATAAATTGCATCAAGGTCTTTAACGCAGAAACATGAATTATCCATTTGTTGATTATTCTTTTTCTGTCTTCACCCACTTGCAACCTTCTCTCTTGTCATACTCTTTTGTCTGGAATATTACTCTGCATTTCTTGCTTCTCAAGATCATTATCCCTGACAGACTGGAATTTTTCTGTGAGAATTTCAGTTAAGATTACATATTAGACAATTTTAATTATTCCATGGCATTTATATTTTACCTGTGCTCATTGTTCATCTCCTCAAATATCCTGTGTATCTTAATTTTTTTCTCTCATCTCAACTCCTATCTCTTGCTTTTGAAAAAGCACATTGAAGGCTTAGCAGAGAATTAAAGTGACTGAGGCTGAGAAGAAAAGAAAACCAAGGCAGGCTGATTGGGGGCCCTCCTCGGTGAGATGCATGAACCTCTCAAGCGGCCAGTGAAGTCGCACACAGTATGGGTCTACATGGGCATCTTAGATGCAGTTTGCCGGAGGAAGATGGGTGGAGAATGGGATGAGGAACTAGGAGGTTCTGTGCAAGGTCCATGAGTTCCAGTGGTGCCCCCAAGCTCCCTGGGCCGACCCAACACATAGACTCTCTTCTATGTAACTCAGAACCAAGGGCACCATTCTATTATTTTTCTTTAGTGATCCATTTTATTTTTTTCTTTTCATTTAAAAAAATTATTAGTAAAACAGCATGAGGTACAGTTGTAGACTTACAAATTTTTGTGCTTGGGTTTCAGTTATACGATGGTCAAGTATCATCCCTCCACCAGTGCCCATTCTCCACCCCCACCAATTCCAGTATCCCTCCCACCCCCCACCCCCCCATCCCACCCTGCCTCTGTGGCAGGGTACTCCCTTTTGTTCTCTCTCTCCTTTTGGGTGCTGTAGTTTGCAAAAGAGGAATTGAGTGGCCATCATGTTCAATCTATAGTCTACTTTCAGCATGCATCTCCCATCCTGGAAGGATCTTCCCAGCACCCTTTATTTGGTGCTCTCTTCTCTATCTGAGCTGCCTTTACACCTAGAGTGTGCGGCTGTCCTCCAAGCTATGGAATAAACCTCCTGGTATTTATCACAGCTATTCTTGGATGTTAGTCTCCTATTTTGTTACTTTATGTTCCCCAGATGAATGCACTCTTTCTATTGCAGCACTGTTTAAAATAGCTAGAATATGGAAAAAACCTGAGTGCCCGAGAACAGATGACTGGTTAAAGAAACTTTGGTACATCTACACAATGGAGTACTATGTAGCTGTTAGAAAAACTGAAGTCATAAAATTTACATACAAGTGGTACTACATGGAAAGTACCATGTTAAGCGAAATGAGCCAGAAAGAGAGGGACAGTGATATTTTTAACTCAAAATAATAGCACTGTAGCACTGTCTTCCATTGTTCATCCATTTGCTCGAGCAGGCTCCAGTACCGTCTCACAACAAATTGTGAGACTTGTTACTGTTTTTGGCATATTGAATACGTCATGGTGAATTAATATATATTTAAATTTTCTCTCTTGATCCCGGTCAAACTAACAATATAAAATTGAGGGGCGGGGAGAAATCAGGTATATGAATTCAAGGAAGCCACAAGGGTGTAACATTAGTGATTTCTTCAGAATTGAGTGCAAATCATAAAAGGCTAAGAGAAGTGCCAAGCAGCCATGTTTTCTGAATGTTGATTATGCTTACAGAAGGGTTAATTTGTGGGATCCAAATTCAATCCGTCATCCCACAACCTAGGGCCCTAGGAGCGAGTGTCCAACACTACTTGACCTGGAAAGCATTTGAGCAGCTCTCATGGGTTGCCAGCATGAGTAGTCACTTTAATTAGAGAATAGAAGTACTGTTACGTCAGACTGGAACATTCTAAAGAAATAGAGAAAATGCTTGTCCTATTCCCTTTGCTGCATAGAAATAACCCTTTCTTGGGTAAACTTCTCTGGTGCCTTGACTGCCTGCCAAGGCATTGGGGGAGTATAGAAGCAAACCCTAGGGGCCATAAGAGGCATGGGAAGGAAGCTATATGGTTACCCATCATTCCAGCATTATCGGTCACTGTGTTTCTGGTCACTCACCCATTGCAATGACCCTTTCTGACACCTTCCGACTCCTGGCTTGAGAATTCCAAATTTCCCAAGTTGGAGGCTTTCCAATGTTTTTAATCTGACAACACTCTTTCTTTCATTTTATATTTTTTATTTTTTAATTTTTTGAATATTTTTATTTTATAAAGTAGTTCATAATATTTTATTACAATTAATATTCAAACACCAATCCCACCACAATTATACCTTCCCACCACCATATTTCAGGTGTTTCTATACTGAACCCCAAACCCTGCCCCAAAGCAGAACCGAAGTAATATATTTTGTATTGTTCATTGAGTCTGGTGTCTTAGACCACTCGGCCATCCTGACACACTGGAGCAATAACACAGCGGGTAGGACATTTGCCTTGCATGTGGCTGACCTGGTCAACCTGGGTTCGATTCTTCCACCCCTCTCAGAGAGCCTGGTAAGCTACTGAGAGTATCTCGCCCGCACGGCAAAGCCTGGCAAGCTACCTGTGATGTATTCGATATGCCAAACACAGTAACACCAAGTCACACAATGGAGACGTTACTGGGCCTGCTCGAACAAATCAATGATTAATGGGAGGACAGTGCTACAGTGCTACAACTTTAGCCTCAATTGTTCATTACAAAAAACCACTAAAAATGCTACAAAAATGTATCCTTAGAGGAAAGAGGGTGAGGATTGTTGTATTTCACCCAGGGGCCATTAAGCCCTTGTTTAAGAGATCACTAACATGTTGTTAGAAGTTGAGCCTTGTGTGCTTTTATACATACATATATACATATATAAGTATATATGTATGTATATATATATATATATATAAATTTCCTCCTACTTTGAACCCCATCAAATGTGGTGCAGTGCTCTTGGAGTATGGGTAGGGTGTGTGGTATGAAGTGTGGAGAATGTCCATGAGCGTGGTGGTGTTTGGGTTCTGGAGATTTTCAGCTGCTGGGGCTGTGTTACATGGGGTAGGGAGGGCTCCCACCCACCACCCACCCTGTGGGGTGCCTCAGTGAAACAGCTTGGCGTGGGGTCCGGCTACATGATTATGACGAGTGTCATGTTATGCCCCTTCCTGGGAGAGAAGCTACAGCACTCTTATTTTCGTTCATTTTCTAAATTTTGAATTCTCTTAAAATCTCAAATTCTGTATCATCCATTCAACCAGTAATAGCCCCGCCTAAAGCAAGTTGGATTGGATCAGCATCTGTGACCTTTGCCCAGCACGGGTGTGTGTTTGTGTGAGTGTGTGTGTGTGTGTGTGTGTGTGTGTGAGAGAGAGAGAGAGAGAGAGAGAGAGAGAGAGAGATTGTTTAAGTTTAGGTGCCCTTAAATAAAGTTGTGCCATTTTCCTATTCTATTCTTGCCTATGTTGGTCTCTACATTTAAAGGTAAAGGTAAAGGTAAAGGCCCTCCCGTTGATCGTCGATTTGCTCTAGCGGGCCCAGTAACGTCTCCATTGTGAGACTTCTTGTTACTGTGTCTGGCATATCGAATACTCTCGGTAGCTTGCCGGGCTCTCCGAGAGGGGTGGAGGAATCGAACTTGGGACGGCCATGTTGGCCGCTTGTAAGGCGAACGCCCTACCCGCTGTGCTATCGCTCCAGCCCGGTCTCTACATTTAAAAGACAAAATGTTTTATTTTATTCTTTCCTGGGTGTATCTTTGCTTGCCTGATTATATCTTAAAAGATCTAAATGAATTTTACCAAAGGAAGTATCCCAACCTTGTGATTTTTTCATTTTTTTTAGAACGATGATTTCCCACTTAGCCCAACTGCCCATTCTCAAGTGTTCTATTCATGATTCTCTAGGAGAACGCAAAAATATTCATTCCCAATATTTCTAGAAATTGGAAGTATTTATATAACTATTTGTTAAGATATTCTGCTAGACTCCAAGATTCATGACAGATAGAGCTTTTGAATTGGTCTTGTATAAGAGCTATAGCACAGCGGTAGGGCATTTGCCTTGCATGCAGCCAGCCCGGCCGAGCTCGCTTCGATTCCTCCACCCCTCTTGAAAGCATGGCAAGCTACCGAGAGCCCGTACAGCAAAGCCTGGCAGGCTACCCGTGACGTATTCAATATGCCAAACACAGTAACAACAAGTCTCAAAATGGAGACGTTACTGGGCCCGCTTGAGCAAATCGACGAACAACGGGAGGATAGTGCGACAGTGCAGCACCAACTCGATATAACTATGTTGGAATAAACACTGTTATTTGATTAATTTTAATTTTGTTTACAAATAAATTTCATTGATGTATGTTTTGTTTCAACTATTGTTTCCCTCCTACTTCCAATTGAAATGAGACCCTAATAGTTGGTATTAAATAAATTCAATTTGGAAAAAAACTTAATAAAATGATGAAATATGTAATTAAAATGTTATTTTTGTTCTAAAGTACACCCAAGATATTGGAGAATGTTTCCATAGAATATGAGACAATGTTTCATTTGAATTACTTCCCTCATCTTGAATTAATTCCCCAGGCATCTTTATTTCATAATTATTTTAAATATTTAAAACTTTATTAAAACCAGTAATGTCTAATTTGTTTCAAAACAGAAATTGTGAGCTGCCAATAGTTTTAGGAATTGGTGAATCTCTGGGACGTAAGTACATCCAAGAAGATATTAAAATACAAAAGTAAAGTAAAGTAAAGGCCCTCCCGTTGATCGTCGATTTGCTCGAGCGGGCCCAGTAACGTCTCCATTGGAGACTTTGTTATTACTGTGTCTGGCATATCGAATACTCTCGGTAGCTTGCCGGGCTCTCCGAGAGGGGCAGAGGAATCGAACTCGGGTCGGCCATGTTGGCTGTGTGCAAGGCAAATGCCCTACCCGCTGTGCTATTGCTCCAGCAAATCCTAAGGAAAATATTAGTAATCAAATCCAGTGGTGCATTAAAAGATTAATTTGTCACAGGTAAATAAGAATCAGAATATAGGAATTATTTGATATAGTAAAAGTATTTTGAGTTTTTTATTGCTGACAAAATAGATGGATGTTTGCTTAACATGCTTAATGTTGAAGGAAGTTTAGAAAACATTATTATCAAAAATAGAAATGAAACCGTGATATCATTATGTTTTCATGAGCTTTCTAAAAGTGCTCATTAATTCAAATAGTAAATGAATATAAAAACAAAATAAGAGCTAAAACATTAGAAAAGATAACTGGGAATAAGCATTACATACAGATGATAGGGATATATACTACACTAGGAATATTTAGTAGGTAATTCAAAACATAAATCAGCGGGAAAATCTGGTTAAAGATAAAGGAAATTTTTTTTCTTTTTTCACGATCACGATCATGATCATCCTGTTGTTCGTCAGTTGCCTCGAGCAGGCACCAGTAATGTCTCCTTCGTCTTAGCCCTGAGATTTTAAAGTGCCATATTCGAGGCTCTTTCAGGGTTAGGAGAATGAGACCCATCATTGTTACTGGTATTTGGCATACTGGGTACACCACGGGGAGCTGACCAGACTCTGCCGTGTGGGCAGGTTACATTCGGTAGCCTGCCAGGTTGTCCAAAGTAAGAATGAGATAATAAGATGTCGCTTCCGGGAGCTGAGTTTTATAGTCTCTGGGTCTTGGCCGTTGATGGGATTACACGGTGCCAGGGGCCAGTTGGTGGGTGTGACCCCCTGCCTACTGGAAGATGGAGGATCTGGGTGGAGGATACTCAACCCCGATCCGAGCAGGCTTGGAGATCTCAGCCTCAGGACCCGCATGCCTTTGTTCCTCTGCTGGTACCTTCATGCATGTGGAGAGTGGTCTCAGCATGGTTGTGGCTGGTTCTGGAGGTCTTCGGCTGCCAGAGCTCTGGAGCATTGGAGGAATTGGTCGGGATGAGAAATGTGTGCTGAAAGTAGATAAAGGAGCAAGCATGATAATCTCTCATTATCTGCATAGCAAATCATAATGCCTAAAAGTTAGATAGAGGGTTGAGTTTCCCTCCCCGCCCCGAGCAGAGCTCCGGCAGCTGAAGATTTCTTTTTTTAAATTTTTAATATATTTGCTCGAGCGGGCCCAGTAATGTCTCCATTGGAGACTTTGTTGTTACTGTGTTTGGCATATCGAATACGTCACGGGGAGCTTGCCAGGCTCTACCGTGCGGGCGAGATACTCTCGGTAGCTTGCCGGGCTCTCTGAGAGGGGCGGAGGAATCGAACTCGGGTCGGCCATGTTGGCTGCGTGCAAGGCAAACGCCCTACCGCTGTGCTATCGCTCCAGCCCATTTATTTTATTGAATCACCATGAGATATAGTTACAAACTTTCATGTTTGAGTTACAATCACACAATGATTAAACACCCATCCCTCCACCAGTACACATTCCCCACCACCAATCTCCCCAGTATATCCCCCCTTTCGCACCCTCCTACTTCCTCCATGACATACAGTATTCCCCATACTCTCTATCTACTTTTAGGCATTATGATTTGCAATGCAGATAATGAGAGGTTATCATGCTTGCTCCTTTATCTACTTTCAGCACACATTTCTCATCCAGACCAATTCCTCCAATGCTCATTTTCTTAGTGATCCCTTCTCTGTTCCAGCTGCCTTCTTCCCCTCTCCCCCCCACCCTCTCATGAGGCATGCTTCCAACTATGGAGTAGTCTTCCTGGCTCTTGTATCTACTGTCCTTGGGTGTCAGTCTCATGTCATTTTGTACTCGACAAACGAGTGCAGTTCTACTGTATCTGCCCCTCTCTTTCTGACTCATTTCACTTAGTATGATACTCTCCATGTCTATCCACTTATAAGCAAATTTCACGACGTCATCTCTCCTAACAGCTGCATAGTATTCCATTGTGTAGATGTACCAAATTTTCTTTAACCAGTCGTCTGTTCCCGGGCACTTGGGTTGTTTTCAGGTTTTGGCTATTGTGAACAGTGCTGCACGAACATTTAGGTACAGATGTCATTTCTACCGTGCTTTTTTGCACTCTCGAGATATATTTCCAGAAGTGGTAATGTGAGGTCATATGGAAGTTCGATTTGTAGTTTTTGAATGACTGTCCATATTGTTTTCCAAAAAGCCTGGACCAGTTGGCATTCCCACCCACAGTGAGTGTCCATTTTCCTCCACATCCACGCCAGCACTGGTTGGTTTTGTTCTTTTGAATGTGTGCCAGTCTCTGTGTTGTGAAACGATATCTCACTGTTGTTTATATTTGCATCTCCCTGATGACTAGCAATGTGGAGCAATTTTCATGTGCCTTTTGACCATTTGTATATCTTTTTTGAGGAAGCTTCTGTTCATTTCTTCTCCCCAATTTTTGATGGGGTTGAAGGTTTTTTCTTGTATAATTCTACTAGTATTTTGTTTATCCTAGATATTAATCCTTTATCAGGTGGGTATTGGGTAAACATTCTTTCCCATTCTGTGGGCTCTTTCTGTATTTTGGGCACTGTTTCTTTTGAGGTGCAGAAGCTTCTTAGTTTGATATAGTCCCATTTGTTTATATTGTTTTCCACTTGTTTGGTCAGTGGTGTTTCATCTTTAAAGATGTTTTTAGCGTCAATGCCATGGAGGGTTCTGCCTACATTTTCCTCTATGTACTTTATGGATTCAGGTCTGATATTGAGGTTTTTAATCCACTTTGATCTGACTTTTGTGCCTGGCATTAGACAGGGGTCAGAGTTGATTTTTTGCAGGTAGCTATCCAGTTTTCCCAGCACCACTTGTTGAAGAGGCTTTCCTTGTTCCACTTCCCATTTCTTGCTACTTTGTCAAAGATTAAGTGGCCATATGTTTGGAAGTCTGTGAAAGAATATTCAACTGTGTTCCACTGCTCTGCGAGTCTGGTTCTAGCCCAGTACCATGCTGTTTTAAACTGCTTTGTAGTACAGTTTTGCTTTGCAGTTGGGGACGGTTATGCCCCCCCATCTTCTTTTTCTCAAGGATTTCTTTAGCTATTTGTGGGGGTTTATTGTTCCATATGAATTTCAAGGGTGTTTTGTCTATTTCTCTGAAAAATGTCATCGGCATCCTGATAGGGACTGTATTAAATTTGTATAGTGCTTGGCAGTATTGCCATTTTGATAATAGTAATCCTCTCTATCCATGAACAGGGGATGTGTCTACATTTCCTAGTGTCCTCTTTTATTTCTTGAAGTAGTGTTTTGTAATTTTCCTTGTATAGGTCCTTCACCTCTTCAGTTAAGCTGATTCTGAGGTACTTGATTTTATGAGGTGCTATTGTGAACGGTATTGTTTTTTTTAATGTCTCAAGATAAAGAGAAAATTTAATACATTGGTTGATCACCAATGGAGAGACATGTTCTCTTTCCGAAAGCATCAAGATGATAAAAATAGAAAGAAATCATATTAACACATTTCTTTTTCTCAGAATCCATAGGATAGATGTAACTCTGGATTTTCTAACTACAAAATCAGCAAAACAAAAACCTTTGAAGTTTCTGAAACTATATAACCCTTAGAAAAAAGCAGTAATGCCAACTTGATTTTATAGAAAACAATAGGGGTTTATTACACAGTCATATAAACTATTGACAATGTGACTGGCTCTATAGCCAAAAGAAAAAAATCAATATGTTTAACAGTTTTTATTTTAATACTAGAAGGATTGGAAATAATTATTTAATTGGAAAATCTAGGAAAAAAGCCAGAGAATTAGTACAGCAGGTAGGACTCCTGCCTTGCCAGAGGCTGACCTGGGTTAAATCCTCAAATGGTCCCCCAAGCACCAACAGGATCGACCCTTACGCAAAAAGCTAGGAGCAAGCTCTGAACACCACTGGGTGTGTGGCACCCCAACTTTTTAATTTTTCCTGGCTTTCCACTCAGGAATTACTCCTAGCAATGCTCAGAGGACCGTATGGGATGCTGAGGATTGAACCCAGGTCGGCCACGTGCAAAGCAAGCGCCCTACTCGCTGTACTATCACTCAGACCCACAAAAATATAAACTTAAGGCAAGCAAAAACATTTGAAAAAATATACCAGAGCAATTCACTATATTGATTTAACATTAGAATAAAATATGGATAACTAAATATAAAGATTTGGATTTTGAAAGCGCAATGAAATAATAATTAGCTTTAAATAAAAAATAGCAATTTAAAAAGTAATAGAGATTTGTGTGATTTATTGCTTTAGATTTTTGCATTTTAGCAACAAATAGTATAATTATAATCCATTTTAGGCTAATTGATTTGAAAGCTCTGATTAAAACAGTTATTTTCTCAGCAAATATATATTAGAATAAGCAGTAAGGAGACATTTAGCCAAGCATATCCTATAAGTTTGTACTTTTATTCTTTCATCTGCTTCAAATGTATATTCCTATAGAAATATTTTATGGAATCATAACATAAAAAATTCATAACTTTTAAAAATGACATGATGTAAATTAGGCATATAAATAGTTTAGTAGGATAAATCTGCTCTTCTCATACATAAATTTTTTTGATTTAAGATAAAAACCAGAGAACTCTTAATGACATTAAAACTCTAAATAAATACATAGGGACAGATAATTTTGTTAAGCATAGCATTTTAACTCCAAAGTAAAATTCAGTAATGAGGTATTCAATAATATGTACTTTTAAAAGCCATCGACCATGCAAATTTTGTTTTCCTGGTATCTCTCTATAAAATTTCCTGTTTATCTGAGTTGTGCAGTATGCATTTCTTGTGACTTTTCTCTCTCATAATAAAGATTAGGCACATTTATTTAGCCTATTTTATCATTTTCAGGATATACACTTTTATGTTTCTTTGCTGTTTCCTCATTACATGAGTCCTGCTGTGACTATGCAGGCAATCTTTGAAGTTTGTAGTCTGATCAGATGGATTAATCATATTAACTTGGGCTCCAAGAGAGCTTTTTTATTGTTGCTCATAAATATTTAGGGTTCTAGATCTTAGAACTAAGGAGTTTCTCTTCAAATATGCATTTTTGTTTTTCCACATTTTATTTTAGTCTCTTTCTCCAACCATGTTTTGTTCATACATGTACACACATGCACACATATACACATGTGCGCACACACTGTAAATCTTAAAAGTTCTTCAATGGCATATGTCAAGAAGACTGGAAGAAGCCAGTGCAGATAAGTATGTGGTGCAAAGGAATCCTCATTCCTTGTTGATGAGAATGTTATCTAGTTCCGTCTTATGAATGGCGGTATGGAGACCTCCAAAAAGGGAAGAATAAAACTCCCCTATGACACAGAAATTCCCCTTCACGATTTCTACCCTACAAAAACGCTACTTTTAAAACCTATATACATTCCTATATCCATTTCACATTAAGTACAATGGACATGGGAATGTCAAATATGGAAATAACCATACCCATGATATGGAAATAACCCAGATCTTCAACAATAGATGAATAAGTATTATTAAAAAATTGTCTAATTGGGGCTGGAGAGAAGTGCAGCAGGAAAGGCATTTTGCCTTGCATGTGGCTGACCCAGGTTTGATCCTGGGTATCCTATATTGTCCCCTGAGCACCACCAGGAGGAATTCCTGAGTGCAGAACCAGGAGTGACCCCTGAATGTAACCAGGTGTGGCCATAAATTTTTAAAATACTTAAAACATTTAAGTGTATAATATTTAAAGTGTGTATATATTGTGTATTTCTTACTGTTTTTGGCATATTGGATACGCCACAGATAGTTTACCAGGCTCTGCCATGGGGGCAGAATACTCTAGGTAGCTTGCCAGGCTCTCTGAGAGTGATAGAGTCTTTTAGGGCTGTCTCTAATAACTTTTGCAGGTGTTCCCATGGTTCAAACCATATTTGAACCTTATCAAATATGGCATGGTAATCTTGGAATATGGGTATTAAGTGTCTTATGATGTGTCCGGAAAGCGGCCTGGAGCATGGCAACAGCTGGGTAGTGGAGGAAGTGGAGGGAGTGGAGGTCTGCCAATTAGGTATTTTATCTGGTACTGGTAGGGTGGGGCTTCTGAGTGTGATCCCCGGGTCACTGGAGATTGGTGGAAGCAGTCAGGGCAGGGTAGGGTGAGGCTTCTGGGTTTAAACTCTGGGTCGCCGGAGATCGATGGGAGCAAGCAGAGGATCTCTGTTTCAGGGTCCCATTGAGCCTGGAGTCCAGTGTCATAGAGTTCCACTTACCTGGTTCTGTGGGGCTTCACTCATGCATGAATCTCAGCCCGAGCATCCGGAAAGCGGCCTGTCTTTCCCAGTTTCCTTCTTAAAACACCATCACAGTAGCTCATACGCTTCTTGGTGGTCACATATATCTGAGCATTTGGGTAGACGTCGATGATTTTTTTCAACATGTTGTAAACTATTGCCATCCTTCCTCATGTTGCGAAAAGGACCCCAAATAACATATCGAGTGGTGTTCGCCTCCTTGAAAAAGTAATCAGGGTTTTTCAGCAAGAGGAATGCTGGTATGGGATAGAACTCAAATCATAGTCATGTGACCGACATCTTCTTCATAGCCCTTGGTGGGGGCGTTGTTCATTCTTCAAATGCAGGAGGATTGATCTATCTTATTGCCCACCTTCTGACCAATCATTTGACCTGAATTTGACACTATGGCACAAAGGTCACAGTCCAATTGCAAAGGCTCTTGCATTCTCACATTTATGTATCCATAGTGTGTTCAAAGGTGCTGCCTGTACGTGTAGGAGAATGGTATCCATTTTGCACCAGGCTGTCCAAAGCAGTTTAGTAGCAATGGGAAATTCACTTCATTTAATAGGCGCACAACCAGCAGGAAGAGGAATGCTGCTACAAAGCCCACTGCAATTGCAGACTTTCTCCGAGGATGCAGGTCATGGCGCTCCACTGGCCCTCCTGCCACCAAGCAGTGGGCACACCTGGGTTAGAGGCAGTCCCAGGGACAGGCAGATGACTGGTACCGGGGCAGGACCACTCCAGCCCACATTCCCGCAGAGCCAAATAAGGGGACCACGGCGTGAGCTGCAGAGCACTGGCCCCGCCCCCTCCCGCCGAGGATGTCAAAAGATTGCCTGGCTGTCAACCAATGAGATGGTCAAACTTCTTCGTCAAGACCCTGAGTGTTCCTGGAGCGAGCAGACTCCATTGGGCTACACTAGCATGTGACAGGGATGGATGGAGATGTTACTGGCGCCCGCTCGAACAAATCGATGAGTAATGAGATGTCAAGTGTCAAATGTCATATATTGTGTATATATTTAAGTGTGAATATGTGTAAAATTTTAAGTATATACATATATACAGGCTGGAGCGATAGCACAGCGGTAGGGCATTTGCCTTGCATGCAGCCGGCCCGGCCGAGCCAGGTTAGATTCCTCTGCCCCTCTCCAAGAGCCCAGCAAGCTACCGAGAGTATCTCGGTTGCACGGCAAAGCCTGGCAAGCTACCCGTGATGTATTCGATATGCCAAACACAGTAACAACAATTCTCATGATGGAGACATTACTGGGCAAGCTCAAAAAAAAAAATCGATGAACAATGGAAGGACAGTGACAGTGACATATATACAGTGGGGTGCTATGCAGCTAGAAGAAATGGTGAAATCACACACTTCATGGCAGCAGGACGAACCTGAAAGTATCCTGTTCCATAGGGGAAACAAGTCAGGGGGAGAAGCACAAGCAGAAAATGGTCTCAGTTATCTGTGAGATACAGAGAAACAAAACGATGAAACAGTATTGAACAATGTTGGTTCAATACTTGGTTTTGGGTTATAAAACTGAGATTATAAAGCCGTGGGGAGGGTGATGGTGGGGAGAAGATCACACTGGAGGTGACATGGGACACTAGTGGAGGGTCGTGGACACATTGCCGGTGGTGGGGTACAAAAATTGTGTACATTGATATCAAAAACTTTAACCTATTATAACAACTTATGCAACCTGGAGCGATAGAACAGCAGTAGGGCATTTGCCTTGCATGCCGCCAACCTGGCTGACCCAGGATCAATTCCTCTGCCCCTCTTGGAGAGCCCAGCAAGCTACAGAGAGTATCTCACCCGCACGGCAAAGCCTGGCAAGCCGTGACGTATTCAATATGCCAAACACAGTAACAAAAAGTCTCACGATGGAGACGTTACTGGGCCCACTCAAGAAAATTGATGAACAACGGGAGGACCGTGACTGTGACCAACAACCTAAAACGTTATTCGTCGATTGCCTCGAGCAGGCCCCAGTAACGTCTCCTTCATCCTAGCCCTGAGATTATATTCAAGGCTCTTTAGGAGAATGAGACCCATCATTGTTACTGGTATTTGGCATATTTGGTACGCCACGGGGAGTTTGCCAGACTCTGCCCAGGCTTTATTCTTAGGGATCACTCCTGGCAGTGTTCAGGGACCACATGATTTCTGGGGATTAAAACAGGGTCAGCTGCAAGCAAGGCAAGCACTTTAACCCCTCTATTATCTCTCTAGCCCTTCTAAGGATAATTTTAGAAGGATACCTCTGAGTGTATCCCTAGTTTTTATTCTTCACTTTAGAAGCTTGTAATTCTCATTTGCTTCACTGGATTGAGAAAGATGGGAGGTTATTAGCAAGAGTATCCATATTCCCGTCTTCAATTCTCCCATTCATTCTCAATGGCTAGGAGCACGGTAATTAGAAGGATAGAATCATTGCACTTGGTATTTTTTTATATTATCCCTGACATTGCAAAGCAGTATCACATTCTGCAAAATTCACACCATAGACTTACTCTTATCAAAACCACATCAGCTGCTTCAATGGCTACATCTATGCCTGTGCCAATGGCAATTCCAACATTAGCCATGGCCAGAGCTGGGGAGTCACTGATTCCGTCTTCCACCATTGCTACCCGTTTCCCTTCCTCTTGCAGTTGTTTCACCTTAGCAACCTTGTGGGAAGGTAGCAGTTCAGAAAACACCCTAGTAATGCCAACCTGAGTCCACATTCAGCAACTATTGAATTGGGGACCTCTCTTCCACAAGAAAGATACAAGGGAGTGAATTCTGCATCAACCTCCATAATTTCTTTCAATTTTCCGAAGCAGAATTTTCCCTCCAGCAGATATACTGAGACTTTTATTCCAACTCAGTGAGACACAGGTTCATCTTCTAAACTATAGAATGGTGATATTACTGAATGTTGTTTGAAATCACAAGAGCACCAAAAATAAATCTATTTCTCTATCCAATTACCCTTCCACGAAAGACAACCATAAGAGCATATTGAACATGTTGATGTGCCTCTAAACAAATAAGATTGTTGGTTTATCTTCCGAAGTTGTGATAGGAACATGCCCAAGTAGAAATGAGTGGTGGCCTGAGCAAACTATGAGCTACAAAGTGCAAATAGAAGATACATTTGAGTTTCTTGGCACCTCATTTACAAAATGTCTTTAGACCCTGAGTATTTCGTGATGTTCTTGCCTCAAGACAGATCACTTGATCACTTGATCACTTGATACCCCGTTACTCATTGATTTACTCGAGCAGGTGCCAGTAACAGCTCCATTCATCCCTCTTGCATGCTAGCATAGCCCAATGGCATCTGCTTGTTCTAGTAATATGCAGAGCCTCAAACCAATCATTCAGGGTCTTGATGAAGAAGACTGACCATCTTGTAGGTGGGCGTCCACGCGATCTTTTGATGTCCCGTGGAATCCAGTCAGTAATGGCTCTAGTCCAGCGGTCATCTTTAAGCCTCATTACGTGTCCAGCCCATCTGATTTTGGATGCCTTGGCAAATAGACAGCGTCCCTGATTCTTGAGCATGACGAAGATCAGAACTCCAGATTCTATCTCTCATTTGAGTGAATCGTGATATTCCAAGCATAGCTCTTTCAATTCCTCTTTGAGAGACCCGAATAGCGTTCTCATCCTGTTTTCGTAGGGCCCAGGTCTCTGAGGCATATGTTAATGCAGGAAGAACCAGTGGAATTGAAGAGATGTGCTTGGAGCTGGAGGTTCTTTGTCCTCTTAGTTATTTCTTCAATGCTCTTAAAGGCATTCCAAGCTGCTCTCTTCCTCCTGCGTAACTCAGGTGCCAGGTCATTCATCATGTTGATTTCTTGACCTAGGTATATATAACTGTTGCATTCGGAGATGGTGGTTCCGTTGAGAGCGAATGGAACATCAGGAACAAGACTGTTTCTCATGAATATTGTTTTTGTGAGATACAGTTGTAATCCAACCTTTCCACACTCACGGTCGAAGTTGGTCAGCATTTGTGCCGCTTGGCTGATGTTTGGTGTTATTAGAACGATGTCATCAGCAAAGCTGAGGTGGTGTAGTTGCCGACCATCTATCTTCACTCCCATTCCTTCCCATTTCAGTCATTGCATGATGTTCTCGAGGGTGGTACTGAAGAGTTTTGGTGAAATGGTATCACCCTGCCAAACCTCTCTCTTGACATGGATGATTACTTCTTTGTAGAATGGTGAGATCCTGGTAGTGAATCTGTAATAGAGCTCACGGAGGATCCTGATATATTGATTTTGTACACCCTGATTGGCTAAGGCTTCAATGACCAGTACCGTCTCAACAGAATCAACGTCCTTCTTTAAATCAAAGAACATTAGACAGAGTGGCATCTTGAACTCCTAAGAAACCTCAATGAGCTTGGTTATCGTGTACCATACCTCAAGCCAGATATATTGAATATTTCATGCTAACTCTCCCATTATAATGCCCTTGCAATTTTCTACCATTGAGAATGAGCAACCAATGACAAGCTGGTATGCTGTTTGGTTCTCGGAAGAACTAGAAAGTAGATGAAATAGCAACCTTGCTTAGAACAGGAAGCCAACCAGGAGATGCAAATAGGTTAAATGACTTGCAATGGTCACAGTCAAAGCTTTCAACTCCCTTCCATGACTATCCCTTGGTGTTGATTCTTGCCTAGATAAAGAATCTACATGCACTAGAGAAGTTGCCAGGTTTATTAGTAATTTAGGTTAAGTAAGGTTGACTTCTTTTCTTTTTCCAGTTTCTCATTTTATTTGTTTATTTATTTTATGAAATTTTTATGATGACTTGTTCTAGACAGTCAATATTCCAATACCAATCTGTCCACTATCGCACCTTCCCAGCACCATTCTTTTCCAATTTTCCCAACCACCTCTTAATCCAATCCTGCCCCCATAGCAAGCTGTGAGATTCAATTTTACCCTTCATTTTACATAGTCTCATAATGTCTTATAGGTGGAATCAGCTTAATGCATCTTTAATACTTTTTCCAAAACCAGATGGTGGTATCCTATTTCTGAAGGGAAAACAGATTACAAGAGAATTGAAGTGCTCTGGGCCAGAGAGATAGTACAGAGGGCTGGGATTTGCTTTGCATATGACAAGCCCAGATTCAGTCTAAGGCATCCCATAAGGTCCCCTGAGCCCACGAGGAGTTACTTTTGAGTGCAGAGCCAAGAGAAACCCCTGAGCACCACTTAGTGTGGCCCCCAATCCTACAAAACAAAACAAAATAAATTAAATGTTCCTTTCAAAATTTTGTAAAAATGGAAATAATTTTTCACTTATATTTCTGTCACTGTAGTACTGTAGCACTGTCCTCCCATTGTTCATTGACTTGCTCGAGCGGGCTCAGTAACGTCTCCATTGTGAGACTTGTTGTTACTCTGTTCGGCATATCAAATATGTCACGGGGAGCTTGCCAGGCTTTGCCGTGTGGGCGAGATACTCTTGGTAGCTTGCCAGGCTCTCCAAGAGGGGCGGAGGAATTGAACCTGGCTCAGCCGCGTGCACAAGGCAAACGCCCTACCGCTGTCACTAAAAATATCTTTAAGTGTGCTTTAGATACTACATTTATGTTCTTGATGTCTTAATGTCCACAAGTACTGTTTGTTATTAAGTAAATGTGCTTCCCAGGATAGCATTTAAGAGTTTATATTGAGTTTTGTATTGCCATGTCAGGGAACTTTTCTTTAGACCGTGGCCATTAATGAAGGATGAATAGAATTTAGTTAAGATACAAAGGAAAAGGAAGAGAGAACCAGTGAGTGCTGGCATAGTGAATAGGGTAAATTGTGTTCTGAGGGACAATTCAATTTTATTCCAAACATAAAAGGCACTCATTGTAGAGTCTTGGGCAGAGGGATGATGCAACTCAGAGTTTTAAGAAGGTTTCTTGAGCTATTATATGAATAATGTTTTGGAAGAAGATTAGAGAAACCAAGAGTATCACTTAGCGCCTTGGATTAGACGTCTAGGGAAATGGGCTGACTCTAGAGTTTTGTCTTGAGCTTCTGGATGAATAGATGTATCATGTATTAACATAGGTGAGAAGAGGAACAGTATGTACAGGAGAAAGTAACAGTTTAGTTTTTAATAGAAAAACCGAAAATATCTACAGAATTTCTGTAGAGAAACAATATGTATGTGCATGTTGAATAGAATCCCAGGTGGTGGAAAATGTGCACTGGTGGAGAGATGAATATTCTATCATTCATTGCATGACTGAAATTCAAACATGAAAGTTTTGTCACTGTATTTCACGGTGATTCAATAAAAAAAGGAAAAAAATAAAGATAAACATTTGGAATCTCTTGTGTATTAGTTGTACTTGACGCTTTGGGCATGGCTGAAACAGACCAGGAAAATACAAGGCAAGCAAAAAAATAATCTCTTGGGAAAGGAACTCACAACAGGAAGATCGACTGGCAGTCTCTTATCGGCAATTCTAAAATCACTAAAGCCATGACAAAAAATTGTAAAAACGTAATGTCTGCAGAACTTGGACTGATTTATTTAGTGGCAACACATGAGTGCAAAGTCAAGTTGCTTTTCTGAATGACCTATTGGTCCAGCATGTAAATGTTGAAATTTTGAAATGGTTTTCAATCTAATATCAGTGTATTTGATTAGAGGTTGCTGCTCCAATGCTGCTTGGACATTAAGTAGTAGGGATTATGGGCTCTGTGTAATTTGTGCATAGCATCTGCTTCAGATGGTCTCAGATAGGGCACCTGTCGTATGTAGATACAGGACAAAGGCATATGGCATGCAGGTGGGTGGGTAGGATAGTTGATTAGTGATAAGTGAGTTTAAAATCTATGGGGTGAAAAAGGCCATGCAGGGCCAAGGAGATAGTTCACATGGTAGGAGCACATGGACTCCCTCTACCCCCCAGGAAATGCTGAGACCAACTCTGAGCACTGATCTTGGAGTAAACCCTCTGCTCCACAGTGCATGGCCCCCAAAAATCAAAAACACTGTGCATTTGTGTCTCATTTAAAACTTATTATAGTTTATTTTTGACAATGATGTTAACATTTATGATTTTACTACGATGTGAGCACAATGACCACACCTGACCACCACCAAAATGCCCAGCCTCTGTGCTCTCCTGTTGGGTTCCATCCCGTTCCCCTTGTTGGGATCGGGAGTTCCCTAGCCCTGGGAGGCACGGAGAGACCAGATAGACACAATTCCTGCAGGAGTAAAAACGGGGTTTATTTAGACCAGCATGCTGGGGCTCCGCAGCATACCCCAAAAATGGGCAGTGGCTGAGAGCCCCGAACTTCTTCAAAGGGGATCTTATATAAGCCTTCACTGGCCGTTACAGCAAAGCCCGCGCATTTCATAGCCAATAGATTTGTAACAACATATACTTTCTTAACCAATCCATTTAAAAGTACCTCACTCCTTAGCCTATAGATTCAAAGATCAGCATTTACGTACATCGATTGTCAGCACAAGCAAGGTTATAGCTGGAATCATTAAGCCTTAGGTAATCTCCCTTGACCATCCTCGTTTTGTGTTACCCAAGTCTGCAGGGTGCTTTAGTGAGACAATACATTCCAGGAAAGGGCAATTTCCCCCAACCACCAGCATCCTGAGTTAGCCTTTACCCAAATCTGCAGGGTGCTTTACTGAGACAATACATTTCAGGGACAGTAAATACACCTGAATCTTGTAGAAAGAAGTTATGCCCTGTTCACTTTGCAAGTCCCCTCTCCCCCAGGTGCAAAGCAGCCAAGCAGTTTTACAGAAAGCAATGTTGCAAGTTAGCTAAAGTACACAAAAATTTGATGCCCTAATATGGATTCTTTCACCCTACTTCCCCAAATCTGGTAGTTTCTGTTTGTGTTCCAGTAGTGGTGGAACCGAGGCTCTTTTTGTCTCTCTGGCTAGTTTTACTCAGACTGATGCCCTTCAGTTTTGTGAGGCAGATGAAGAAATGTGATTTTAAGGCTAAATTAATAGAAGCTATTGGTGTACTGTCAGAAGAAACGTTTTGTTCTTATTCTCTGAACGTGAGTCTAACAGGCTGACAGGGTAATTAACTTGCCCAAAGATGCATAGCTAATCAGTAGTGTTTGCAGTTCTCACCCAGATCAAATAATTCTAGAGTCCACACACTTGGCTTCCACCTCGAGTGCAATACCACTAGGAATGGGCAAATGTTTCACTTACCTACACAGTGTATTTGTGTGTTATATTTTATGCTTAAATTTTCTTTTTTAAAATCTGGGATATAGTTGGCAAACAGAAAATTGCACACATTTAAAGTGTGTGGATTAAAAATTGCATGGCCACAATAGCGGCTGCTCAACATTATATGATTCTCATAACCAGCCATAGAAAACAAAGTATTTCACAATGCCTTTTCGGCAATTCTGATTGTTGGGCGGGAAATTCTAAACAATAATGGTGTATCTTTTGTCGAAATGATGATTGTAATCAATGTAGAGAAGAGTTAAGTATAAATCATCTGCCTCACAGGCATTTGGAGGGGTGGGAGGGGGGTATACTGGGGTTCTTGTTGGTGAAAAGTGAGTACTGGTGAAGGCAAAGGTGTTTGATAATTGTATGACCGAGACTTAAACCTGATAGCTTAGTAACTTTTCGCACAGTGATTCAATGAATAAATATAAGACAAAAATAAATAAATAAATAAATAAAACTGAAAAAAATATTTTTGTATTAACCAAATAGAAAAAAAAAGTGTGTGGATTCAAATTTGTTCAGTCACAAAAAAATCATAGCAAGATAATGAATCATTTCATCAATGGTCCTCTAGCATAAACCATCTCTGAGCTGCCACAGATCTATTTTCTGTAACTAAAGGTTAGTTTGTGGACTGTTATGTATGTGAAACAAAAAACAGCTGTACTCATTGATGGAGCAGGCATAACGTTCACAGAACAGGCATACTCATTAGTAGGGCAGGCGTACTTATTCACAGAAAAGGTATACACATTAATAGAACAGGCATACTCATTCATAGAACAGGTATACTCACTTATAGAACATGTATACTCATTCATAGAGCAACTATACTCATTCATATTTCTACCACTCAGGTCACTGTTCTGAGAGGTTGAGTCAAGTTAGTGTGTGTATCAATAGTTTATTCCTCTTTAGATTTTTGGTTTTTGGGTTTGTTTTGTGGTTACACCCTGTGATTCTCAAAATTTCTCCTGGTTCTCTGCTCAGCGATCATTCTGGGGTAGGGCGCACCATATGGGGTGCTGGGGATAGACCCCATATTGGCCGCAGGCAAGGGTGACACCTTCCCAACTGTACTATCTATCTAGTCTCTTGTTTCTTTATTATAGTTGAGTGTTGTTAGGTTTGTCTGCATAGAAGCTATTTTATCTCTTTACCCGGGGATAGAAATTGCTTACCCAGCTATTGGCCTGGAAAAATAAAGCTTGAAAGAACATCTACATGTTCTTTGTATAGTTGTATGTTTTGAGATATTTTTTGTTGAGTATTTTGAAGTATAATGGCAAGATTGTATAGGAGATGTACACTGAACTCTTTAAAAGATAATTGAAGGCTGGAGAGAGCATAGTGAATACTGAGCCTCCATGAGATTGATCCCTGTGCTACCAGTGCTATATCAGTACGTCCGCCTCCTACTTTGGACCACCAGGATTAACTCCTGAACACAGCACTAGAAGTAATCCCTAGGCATAGCCGGCTGTGGCCTCAACCCCAAACAAGCCAAAGCAAAACCTGCTGGAACCCTTTTGCCTATAGACCTTATCAACAGCCCATGGTGGGCGGGGTTCCTTGCTGAACCCTCACTAGCATCAGCATTTGTCAGACTTTTCAGTTTGACTTTTTTGTGAAATTGGCTAGTGGATTAGCATTTCCAAAGGATGTTTATCTCTTATTGCTGTTCCTTGTAGCTGGGAGGTCCACACCTTGCAGGGATGGGGGAGCAGGTGTTCAGGAGGCCCTGTTGGGCTGCAGCTTATGCCCCAGGATGACACTTCCTTGCAAGTCCTGTGTTCTATAACTTCCAGCACATTTGTATCTTTACATGCATTTATTAGCTATTTACACTGTGTCTTTTGTGAAGGGCCAATGTAAATATTTTGCTACCTTCCCTGAGATGTCTGTTTTTCTGTTGTCAGTTGTCAAAAACATTTTCTCTTTTAAATCTTTGTTCCAGGGTATAGGCTGAGACTTTTCTATGCAATTGAAATACATTTTAAATTCGCTCAACCATTGCTACACTGATTGGTTTAGCGTGAGGCACTCAGAATTAGGATTAATGCTAAGATTTCTGTGATTTTCTTGGATTTCTGGGTTATTTTTTTGGTTCCTGCCACCCTCTCTCTTCACCTGCTTGGTCCTTTTCTTGTCGATTCTGGAAAGTTGGCAGGAAGGGGGGTTACCATCGCTGCAGAATGTCCCGAAGGAGTCCTGTGTTTGGAGCAGAGTCGAGAGTGGGGAAACAGAGTCAGAGAGAGGAGATGACATTGATCTCATACAGGTAGCTCTCTTCAAGGTCCCGCTGCAAGGTCAATCCTGCCCTGAGGTGTGGATATGGGGGCAGCCTGGGAATGCGCAGTGGTGTTTGAGAACTATCAGGGCCAAATCAGCAGTTCTCAGGGTAACCAGTGGTCCCAATGACAACGTGCAGTGCATTGTACTCTCTCTGGCCCCTCTCATTTCTCTTAACTTACACAATTCACCTTGCTTATTTTTTATTTCAGAGTGAATTTTTTTCCAGTACTATGGCAGAGAAAAGGTATCAGTGGGAAAGTTGGGTAATAATTCCAAGATGTAATGAACATACTGTCACACTGTCCTCCTATTGTTCATCAATTTGCTTGAGCAGGCCCAGTAACATCTCCATTGTGAGACTTACTGTTACTGTGTTTGGTATATTGAATATATCACACGGAGCTTGCCAGGCTTTGCCGTGATGATGAGATACCCTCGGTAGCTTGCCGGGTTGTCTGAGGGGGTGGAGGAATCAAACTCGGGTTGGCCTTGTCAGTCGTGTGCAAGGCAAATGCCCTACCACTGTTCTATTGCTCCAGCCCAATGAACATACTGGGAATAAAATCAGCTGATACCTGTTTCTCATCTCGTATTCATGAATTTTATTAGAATAGGAATGAGACCAGTTGTAGTTACTGGTTTTGGCATATCGAATACACAGCGGATAGCTTGCCAGGCTCTTCCGTGCGGGCGGAATACTCTCGGTAGCTTGCCAGTCTTTCCGAGAGGGATAGAGGGATAGAGGGATAGAGGCTTTTGGGGTGACCTCTAATCACCCTTGTAGGTGTTACCATATTTGAACCCTATCAAATATGGTACGACAATTCCAGAAGATGGGTATTTAGTGTCTTATGATGTGAGTCCGGAAAGCGTCCTGGAGTGTGGTGACGGCTGGGTAGTGGAAGTAGTGTCAAGATCATGAACGATCGGTTTGAGGCCCTTCATGTTCCCGGAGCGAACAGATGCCATTGGGCTACACTAGCACGAGACAGGGACAAATGGAGACGTTACTGGCGCCCGCTCGAGCAAATCGACGACTAACGGGAAGTTAAGTGATTAAGTTATTAGAATAGGAAATGCTGGAAGAATTCCACTTCAGAAGGAGGGCAGATTAAAAGTTCTCTTAAGTATTTTATTTGGTTTGGGGGCCACACTGAGAAGTGTGCAAGACTTTCTGCTGACTATGTGCTCTGGGGTTATGCGTGGATATGGTCAGGGGACCATATATGGTGCTGGGATTGAACTGGGCTTGGCTGCATGCAAGGCAAGTGCTTTAACTCCTACAATCTTTCTGGCCCCATTTTTAATATTTTAAATGTGAAATGCCTCTGAGATACTTATAATGGAATAAAAAATTGAAATATTAACCGTGACTCCTCTTTATCTTTAATTGCTGATGAAGATAGCTGGATTTAACTGCCCTAATCATAGATCCTTATTGCATCCGCCTAAGAAATAGTAAAAACCAGGCATAGCTAATCTTTGATTTGATCTCACAATTAATATTTGAGGCCTTTTAGAGAAAGAAAAGACGTTCAAGTTGCAATAGCCTGAGACTTTTGAACTTCAAAAATTAAATGCCTGACTTTAAACGTTGTTATAGATCTTTAATATTACAATAATGCCACTTACTACTCATGTTGTTTCTGATCCTACCAAAGAACTCCCAGTGAGGGAGAATAACAGTAATTGCGGGGAAAGAAGAGAGATGGAATTTCTGGGACAGGATTCCAAACTATCTCACTATCCTTTGGATTTTATTTTATTCAAAATAAAACTACTCAAAATAGATTCAAATAGAACTACTCAAATCATTTGAAGACCTTGATGTCCTGAGAGGACTTACATTTCTATTGTCTATTGCTTGGGATGAAGACAAGTGCTATGGATTTCTAGGAAGCCCGAGACTAAGACACTGAAGCAGTGGTCCTGGAAGTTCTCTCTTGATCACAATGAGAAGACACGCCAATACAGTAGGACTGCACAACAGACTTATCTCACTGTCTCCACCCGTCCCAAAGTGGCCAGTCAGCTTTTCTATGTTTCATGATGTGCCACAAGCTCCCCATCCTGAGATGTCATCCTGGAAGAAGAAAAGAAAGGTTAAAGGAAATGACAATTATTGGTTTTGTTAACACTAAAGCTACTAAGAAAGCCACAAAGTGATTGAATTTATCAATTGCTATCAATTGCTAGAGATGTTTGCTCTCAAGGATGTCCTTGAGATAAAATCAATACAGATAGAATAGAACCACCAATCCACGAACTAAACCTTCATTCCACTGTTGTGTTATTTGCAATCAATTCCAACTACATACTCAGAGGCGTTTTCTGGGAGAGTTCTCGGTTCAGTCTGTCGGTGAAGCTCTGGATCAGTGTGTTTCCTCTTGCCACTATCACATTGCCATAGAGACTTGGTTCTGATATCAATATCGCACACCCCGACACTTGTAGTGACCATGTGACTCATTCCCAGCATGGTGTCTCCTGATAATCCCTTTACATTCACTGTATCACTGCCATCCCGTTGTTCATTGATTTACTAGAGTGGGCATCAGTAACTTTCCTATTCCTCTCAGCCCTGAGATTTTAGCAGCCTCTCCTTACTCGTCTTTTCCCAATGATTGGAGGCTCGTTCAGTATCAGGGGAATGAGACCTGTTGTGACTACTGGTTTTGGCATAGCTAATACGCCACGGGGAGCTTGCCAGGATCTGCCCATGTGAGCGGGATACTCTCAGTAGCTTGCTGGGCTCTCCGAGAGGCATATCTTTATATAGCTCCCTCTATGATCTGTTGCTTACTATCTGAACCCCATCAAATATGGTGCAGTAATTATGGAAAAGGGTAGGAAGTGTCTTAAAATGTGTCTCGTGGCTGCGAAGCTCTCACCTGCCCCACTCTGGGGTGCCTCGAGTGAAAACAACCTGGCGCAGAGTCTGGTGGCATGTCTATGGGGGTCTCACTTTTTATTCCTGCCTGGGAGGAGCAGCCATGAGTTCTGAAGGGTGACCGATGAGGAGATTATCTGATGCCGGCAGGGTGTGGCTTTTGGGTGTGTTCCCTGGGTCACCAGAGATTGGGGGAAGCAGGCAGAGGATCTCTACTCCCGGGTTCCTTGATTCCAGAGCCCAAGGTCACAAAGTTCCGCATAATCTGGGTTCCATGGGACTTCATTCATGTGTGAGGCTTGGTCCAAGTGTTGGGAAAGCAGCCTGGAGCATGACCTCCATTGGGTAGTGGAGGTCGGCTGCCAGGGCTGGGTCCCTTGGGGCGGGGAGGGCTCTCACCCGCCCCACTCTGAGGTGCCCTCAGTGGAAACAGCCTGGCACAGAGTCCCTTTACATTGGAAGGGTCAAATAATCCCTCAGGAATCTTCAACTGTTCTGGACCAAAATCACAGTTGTAGCCATGGGGGATTCATAATGAACAGTTCGTGGATTGGTGGTTTCATTCTAGCTTCTTTGGGTACCTTTCAGCAGATGTGAATTTCCAACGGAGGGAAGCAGTGTGTAGAAAGGAAATGCCCTTGAGGATCCCAAATTTCTACCTTCCTGTGTCACCTTATGTCTCATAGCTTTACTATACTCAGGAAAAAAATGACCATCTTTTGTAGAATGTTTATACATTTTTGTATATTTCAATTACCACTTAAAAAATTTTAAGGCTTTACCTAGCTCTATAGATTAAAACTAAGTTCGTGTTTTCTTTGGAATGCACTTATTAAAAGCATTTTATAATTTTGTATAAGTGTCTATTTTCTTTAAATATTTTACTTTCAAGCCATGTAGCAAACCTCCTGGTACTAATCTCGGCCACTCTTGGGTGTTAGTCTCCAATTTTGTTACTTTATGTTCCCCAGATGAATGCAATCTTTCTGTGTCTATCCCGTTCTTTCTGACACATTTCGCTTAACATGATACTTTCCATGTAGTACCACTTGTATGTAAATTTCATGACTTCATCTTTTCTAACAACTGCATAGTACTTCATTGTGTAGATGTACCAAAGTTTCTTTAACCAATCGTCTGTTCTTGGGCACTCAGGTTTTTTCCAGATTCTGGCTATTGTAAAGAGTGCTGCAATGAACAAACAAGTGCAGATGTCACTTCGAATTTACTTTTTTTGCCTCTCTGGGATATATTCCCAGGAGTGGTATTGCTGGGTCAAATGGGAGCTCAATTTCTAATTTTTTGAGAATCGTCCATATTGTTTTCCAAAAGGGCTGAACCAGTCGGCATTCCCACCAGCAGTGAAGGAGGCCAGCCACACATGCTAGGGGAAAAGGGAGCTCAGATAGATCTCAGATAGAGAGCACCAAATAAAGGGTGTTGGGAGGATCCTCCCAGGATGGGAGAAGCATGCTGAAAGTAGACTATAGACCAAACATGATTGTCACTCAATGCCTCTTTTGCAAACCACAGCACCCAAAAGGAGAGAGAGAACAAAAGGAATGCCCTGCCACAGAGGCAGGGTGGGATGGGGGACTTGGGGGGTGGGAGGGATACTGGAACCCGCAGTGGTGGAAAATGGGCACTGGTGGAGAGATGGGTATTTGATCATTGTATAAATGAAATCCAAGCAAAAAAATTTGTAAGTCTACAACTGTACCTCATGGTGTTTCACTAGTAAAAATTAAAAATAAATAAATAAATATTTTACTTTGAGTATATGCCAGACACAGTAACAACAAAGTCTCCAATGGAGATGTTACTGGGCCCGCTCGAGCAAATTGATGATCAACGGGAGGGCCTTTACTTTACTTTACTTTACTTTGAGTAAAATGCTTTTCAACTTGGTTTAGTATGTTAATTAACAGTGTATTGGTAGAATTGTTTTTTATTAACTGGTAAAATTATTTCCCATGATTTTTACCTCGGGTTTGTAAAATTAAATAAAAATTACTAGCCATTCCAGAAAAAAAATCAATGTGGATAGATAAAATGAGCCATATTTGGTTGCATCAGTAAGTACCTGTTAAAACTGATAAATGTGAAGATGAACATATCAATGGATGAATCAGTATGCATAGTCATTCCAATATTACATATATAAGCTATATATTAAAATAGTTATGGGGACAGTGATAATGTAACAATGAAAGTGATAATATAACAAATATGGGGGCTGTTGATAATATAATAATTCAGTATTCACTGTGTAAGTAGCCAGCAGCTGTGGGAATTTTTATAAGCAAAGATAAGTGAGGTTGATGTCCAACTTACAGAGCCTGCAGAAGAGGAATTAACTCAAATGAAGCAAGGAACATCTCATACCTAGCTTAATGACTTTTTAATGATTTATTCATTACTTATGTCTTTACTCCTCAAAACAATATGAGTCATTTCACATCAAAACACAGCTTCAAAATATCTAATTCTAATTTAATAAATATAAAACTCAAGGAATTGTGTGAACAAAGAGAGAACTTTTGTACATTTCCCTTTCCCCATCATACACCCATACTTTTATGCACACGGATTTTGATAGCACCTATGAATTCCTGATAAAGAAAAGGAAAATGTTTTTCCTACATTTTGCTTATGAATTTACCCCACAATAATGAACATCAGAGTTTTCATTTCATAAAAAAGCTCTGCCGTTCATTTCATTTCATACTAAAACTAATGCACCTAGGAGAGTGGATTGCCAATTTTTTCCACATTATTTTTTCCCTTTATTATGGTTTATAGCAGTGAAAATGTTTCTGTGTTTTAGGCTACAGTGGTGCCATACTACATCAGGACCAAAGTACTGATATTCTTCTCACCAGAGTAACAACATTCCTCTGTTACAATCTATTAAACCCTTTCAGCCATCCCTTTCCTTACCTGTATGAGTCAAAGGTTTTGAATTCAATGGATACTGTCTATTTTCTAGCTTTTTCTGTGTATTCCATCTATGGGATTATCTAGTGAGATCATTTTTTTCCTTTCTGGTTTATTTTGTTTAGTGTGACTTGCCCATGAGTTTCATATCCATGTTGAAGCAAGTCAGTTCATTTTTTATTTTAGATGAATAATATTTCAATGTATATACATATATGCGATGCACCTCAAGTTCTTTATCTACGTCTCCTTATCCATTGTGCTATCTCTCCAGGTCTTTCATTCATCTGTCTTTGGACACTTGGGCTGTTTCTAGATCCTGGCTGTCATAAATAGTGCCACATTGAATAAAGGTGTCCCTATAGCTTTTATTTTAAATTTTAGCAATACCAGGCATCAAATTCACATCTTTTGTATGCAATACATGCATACAGGATACATTAAATCACATACCCACCCACCCCCACAAAATTCAGTGCATTTGTGCTCATGGGAAAATTATCTAGAAGTAGAATTGTTGGTTCATATGATAGTTCTCTTTGATTTTTTTTTTTTGAGAAATATCCCAACTGTTTTCCATGAAGTTAACCAGTTTACATTCCAAACAGCAGTGAATAAATGTCTGATTTTCTTTACACTGTTTGTTTCTGGCCTCTTTTATCTAAATTCCCTTTGCATCATTCTCACTGGTGTGCAGTTCTATCTCATTGTCATTTTCAGTTACAATTCCCTGAAGATCACTAGTACCAAGACTGTTTTATGGGAATCTCAACTCTCTATCTATCTTCTTTGCAAAAGTGTTCAATGTTTCTCCATGTTTTGGGATGAAGTTTTTATTTGAGTAGTTGTTATCGAGTTTTGAGTTGTGTACATGCTTTGCTTGTAGGAGGCCCGGAGTGATACTCACCACTACCCTCTAACCCTGCGATGGGTGTAGGGTCAGGAGATGTCCCTGATCACTGCCAGGGATGGCCACAAAACCAAGTAAATGAATAAACACATAAAATTACCCAGGTTTAGGCTTCCTTATAATATTCAAGAGCAAGAAGTAATCCTTGTTCTTCGAAGTAATATTTTTCTTAGGTATCATTTCTTCCTTTTTAGGCAGAAGTATTTTCTCTGGTATTGTTTGTAGTACAGGGCTGCTAATTATATGCCTCTAATTTTCCTTCATATGACTTTAAAATATTTATCACTACAAATATTGCTATTCATTATGCAATTGTGAATTGAGTTTTTATTTTTTCTCTCTCAGCAATTTCCTAATTGAAAACTGTCAGCCTTTCTCCTGACATGTTATTCCTAGTGATTTTTCAGCCATTTGAGTCTAACTTCTTTATATATGGTGACGGTTTCCTTTGTCTTATCCCAAAAGTTTCTCTTTATCTTTGTGTTTTAGTAGCTCAATTTTAATGTGTATACTTTGGATTTATTATGTTTGAAGTTTGCTCGTCTTACATCTGTAATTTTGTTCACTAAATTTGGGGAAATATCAGCTATTATTTCTATAAAAACATTTAAAGCATAATTTTATTTTTCTGAGTCCTAGGTTGAATTTTTTAGGAATGCCTTATTAAAATTAAATTAAATTTGAATAGGACAGCCTCAGATCTCTGAGGCTCTTATTTTGAATCAGTTTCTCTCTGTTATTTAGATTACATGTTTCTTTTTTCTTTCCTTTTTTAAATTTAGGCACCATGATAGACAAGTATCTCCAAAATAGATCTTGGGACATATCATGCTCCAACAGTAATCCCACCATGAGTGTAAAATTCCCTCCATTAACATTATCAGATTCTCCCCCAACCCCAGCCTGCCTCTTAACAGGAACGTTTTTAAGTTTAACTGTTGTAGCGTGGATCTTATGCTTAGAGTTTTGTTGAGTCTGCAATTCAGATCCATATGTGTACAACACCTCTGTAGCACCGATGTATCCAAGGCCCCTGAGCTTTGTCAAAGGCTCCAGTTACCTCCAGTCCTCCTCTTCTTTCTCACTCTTCAGTGTATTTCCCTCCCTGCATTTTCCATTTCTATAATCTAAAGTTAAGAATTTACTCACCTTTGGTATTTTGTGTTTCCTATCCTACTGCTCTATATGCCAGAGTATTTGACATTCTTCTTTTGACTTCCTTCACTTAACATGATAACCTCCAGCTCTACCCAACTTGCAGCAAATTGCATGATTTAATCATTCTTTGTAGCTGCATAGTATTCCATTGAAAATGCATCCTTTCAAGAACTCTTTCATCAAAGGCCCCAGTACTTTTCTCCCTAATATCCTTTGTGTTATTAAACTTAATCACTTAACTTCCCGTTAGTCGTCGATTTGCTCGAGCGGGTGCCAGTAACGTCTCCATTTGTCCCTGTCGCGTGCTAGTGTAGCACAATGGCATCTGTTTGCTCCAGGAACATGAAGGGCCTCAAACTGATCGTTCATGATCTTGATGAAGAAGTCTGACCATCTGGAAGGTGGGCAGCCACGCGGTCTTTTGACATCCCGTGGAATCCAGTCGGTAACAGCTCTAGTCCAGCGGTCGTCTTTAAATCTCATTACGTGACCAGCCCATCTGATTTTCGACACCTTGGCAAATGAGACAGCGTCCCTGATTCTTGATCGTCGACGGATGTCAGAACTCCGGATTCTTTCTCTCGTTTGAGTGAAACGTGATATTCCAAGCATAGCCCTTTCTATTCTTCTTTGGGAGACCTGAACAGCGTTCCCATCTTGTTTGCGTAGGGCCCAGGTCTCTGAGGCATATGATAATGCAGGAAGAACAGTGGAATCAAAGAGATGTGCCTGGAGCCGGAGGTTCTTCGTCCTCTTAGCTATTTCTTCGACGTTCTTGAAGGCGTTCCAAGCCGCTCTCTTCCTCCTGCGCAGCTCAGGTGCCAGATCATTTGTCATGTTGACCTCTCGACCTAGGTACACATAGCTGTTGCATTCGGAGATGGTTGTTCCATTGAGAGCAAATGGGGTGTCAGGAACAAGGCTGTTTCTCATAAACATTGTCTTCGTAAGATTCAGCTATAGTCCTACCTTTCCACACTCACGGTCAAAGTCAGCCAGCATTTGTGCCACTTGGCTAATATTTGGTGTTATTAAAACAATGTCATCAGCAAAGCGGAGGTGGTGTAGTTGCCGACCATCTATCTTCACTCCCATTCCTTCCCATTCCAGTCGTCGCATGATGTTCTCAAGGGTGGCACTGAAGAGTTTCGGTGAAATGGTATCACCCTGCTGCACCCCTCTCTTGACATCAACCATCACTTCTTTGTAGAATGGTGAGATCCTGGTAGTGAATCCGCAATACAGCTCACGGAGGATCCTGATGTATTGGGCTTGAATGCCCTGATTGGCTAGGCCTTCAATGACCGCTTCCACCTCAACAGAATCAAAGGCTTTCTTTAAATCAATGAACGTTAAACAGAGCGGCATCTTGAACTCCCGAGAAACCTCAATGAGCTTGGTTCTTGTGTGGATATGGTCGATGGTGCTGAATCCTTTGCGGAACCCTGCTTGCTCGCATGGTTGTCCTTCATCTAGTGTTCTGCCAATCCTATTTAGGATGACTCGAGTGAACAACTTATAGATGACAGACAATAGGCAGATCGGGCGATAGTTGCCAATGTCATAGATGTCTCCCTTCTTGAACAGTAGTACGGTCCTGCTGGTTTTCCATTGGGATGGAACCTTGCATTTAGACAGGTAGCGAGTGAAGAGCGGAGCCAGTGTATTGATGAGTACTGACGGCAGGTTCTTCAGGTGTTCAGGTCTGACCTTGTCTGGGCCGGGTGCTGTTTGTTTCTTTACCGACGAATTGGCGTGTAGGATTTCGGAAGGGAGAACGTTGGGAACGACATATCCATCCTGTGGAATTTGGTATGTCGGCAAGTGGACATGGCTATTGAAGAGATTTGAGTAGAAGTCATGGATAATCTTCTCCATTGCCGTTCTGGAGGATGTGATGGATCCATCAAGACGTTGGAGGGTAGTCATCTTGGTCTTATAGTTGGCAAAGGACAGGCGGGCGTTACGAATACTTTTCCCCGCTTCTGCCGCATCTACCAGTACTTCTACTCTTCTCTCTTTGAGGTCTTCCTTGATCGCATCTCTGCACTGCTTTGCGAGCTCGGACGTTAGCTTGCGGTTGTCTGAGGCATGCGCCAAACCATGCTGGCGAATTAGCTCAAGAATTTTCAAAGATAGGCGATTTTTTGTGACTATCTCTCTCTTGGCGTTCCTCGCACATTCATGGAGGTGCTGAACCAGTCGATTGTATTCCTCGTCAATCTTGTCAACAATGGCATCTTCCCATGTTGCCGCAATAGTACCAAAGACTTCCCAGTTGGTGGTCATTCTGGGAGTTCTCTTTTTGAACTTTGCAGCCCTTTCTCCCTGCTCTGTGAAGTAGAATTTTGCACGAAGGAGACGGTGGTCCGATCCCGTTTGAAATTTTGGGACAACAGCGACATTTCATTTTTTTCATTTCATCATCCTGTTATTCGTCGATTACCTCGAGCAGGCCCCAGTAACGTCTCTTTCATCCTAGCCCTGAGATTATATTCAAGGCTCTTTAGGAGAATGAGACCTATGAAATGTAGCCTGCCCACAGGGCAGAGTCTGGCAAACTCTCCGTGGCGTACCAAATATGCCAAATACCAGTAACAACAGCGACATCAGTCAGGAAAAACCGCCAATTGAATATGATGTGGTCTATTTCGTTGTGGAATCGTCCACCGGGAGACTCCATGTCCATCATTTAGATTCTGCCTTCTGGAACTGTGAGTTACCATGAATCGTCTTGTTCGACATGGTGACCTCAGACAGTCTCTCACCCTGTTCGTTTCATTCTAGGCCATGGGTCCCGATGTGAAGTTCTTCAGCTGATCTTCTCGGTCCTATCTTGGCATTAAAATCACCCACAATGATCTTGTAGAAGGTGTGGTCTTCTTTATAGAACTTCTCTAGCTCCATGTAGAACTTCTCGATTTCTCTTTCATCATAATGAGATGTTGGTGCGTAGACAAGGAAGATAGAAACTGCAAGCAGTGAACCACATCTATTCAAATATAAACTTCCGATTCGGGTTGTTAGGCATTCGAATGAATCAATGCTCTTGGCCAAGTTTGTGTTGACAAGGACACCAACGCCTCCAACACCTCTTTTATCACATGTTCCGAGGAACAATTCTTCTCCAGTGTCGAAAACGGCACGGTGAGATTTGTGCCTTCTTGTCTCGGTCAGACCAATGATGTCGTACTTGATCATTCGCGCTTGTGCCATCAGGTCCTCGATGGATGCATCTGATGCTAGCGTACGTGCATTGAAAGTACAGACGATCATTTTTGTCTTCCTTCGTAGTGGCAGCCTAGTTCGGCCTTGAGATTTTGTTGGCCTCTCCTTTCTCATCCTTCTCAGTGCTGCCATGTCGGTGAAGCCTTCAGGGTCAGGTGAATGAGACCAGTTGTAGTTACTGGTTTTGGCATATCGAATACACAACGGATAACTTGCCAGGCTCTTCCGTGCGGGCGGAATACTCTCGGTAGCTTGCCAGTCTTTTCGAGAGGGATAGAGGCTTTTGGGGCGACCTCTAATCACCCTTGTAGGTTATTAAACTAATTCAGTGAAATATTTAGTTCATATATTATATATTCCTATTTAAATCCAACCTTTATAGTTCCTCTTTCACTGCTACTATTTTCTAGTTATGTTTGAGTGTTCTTTATTTCATTTAACAATTATACTAGCTACATAAAAATATTTGCGTATTTTGTGTCTTTGGCACTTGGGGGTTAATCTTTGTTCTGTTTTTCCTTGTGGGAGTACCATATTTATATGACAATGACAATGATGACGATACTAGTGATGTATTATTTTGAGCTTCATTCTGGATAATATCAATATTTTAAGATTTCAGATTGGTTGATGCTTTGGGTTTTGATATGATTTAATCCAGCTAGATCCAAACTACCCTCTGCTTTATCTTCTGTGGATTGTGGCTCAAATATCAATTTGTTATTTATGTCTTCCTCATGCTCCTTTGAATCAACCATCTTTCACATGCAGTGTGTAAAGATTACCCTTGAGTCCTGAGCATGTTTGTGCATAGGGTGAGGGGTTGCTTTCACTTTCCAGAGCTTGGGGATGGTTACCCGGGCTCCTCATTTTAGTTCTTGCAGCCAGATAAAAACTAAGGGACAGTAAATTTGTGAAGAATGGACAGACACAACAAAGAAACTTTCAGACCGGACGCTGATTTAGTGAGGAACTCAGCAGATTGTCTTTCCACAGCCCAAACATTTTTGCCTTGTCTGGCTTGGGAGGGATTGTCTTTGCATCTCTTTTGTGGATGTGTCAGGGAAGGGTCAATTTTCACATGGGGGATTTATTTCCTGCTTTCAGGGAGTCTGAGAGGACCATTGTCATTGCCGTATTGGTAGTTTCTCTAGCAACTTAAATGCAATGTGACCAAGATGCCACTTTTGTGTGGGGGTGGGGGGGGTTGTGGCAGGCTGGTTTATCTTTTTTATCCATTTTTTATTGAAGTAATGTGATTTACAATACCATTAATTATGCTTTTCATGCATACATCATTCCGACACCATCCCCACTCCCAGAATGCCTGCTTCCTTCTTCCAGGGTCCCAAAGGCCCCTCCCAGCCACAGTTTCTCCCAGGTAAGTTCAATTCTGTAGACAAAGAAATCTCTAGTCCTAATGCCTTTGACCATTTTTTGCTTCCCTACTATGTTTTGTTAGATCCCACATATAAGAGAGATCGTTTCTTTTATGTGTGTGTTTTTGTATTCATATACACATTTATATGAATAAAGCTAGACTCCTAAAATTTTACAAAATTGTAAATCAATGCTACGTTAAAAGGGTTGGAGTGATAGCACAGTGGTATAGCGTTTGCCGTGCACGTGGCTGACCCGGCGGACCCAAGTTCTATTCTTCCACCCCTCTCGGAGAGCCCGGGAAGCTACTGAAAGTATCTCGCCCACACAGCAAAGCCTGGCAAGCTACCTGTGACGTATTCAAAATGCCAAACACAGTAACAACAAGTCTCACAATGGAGACGTTACTGGGCCCGCTCGAGCAAATTGATGAACAATGGGAGGACAGTGCTACAGTGCTACAGTGCTAAGTTAATAAAATTATTTTTCAAAAGCTGTATATATTCCCTTTTTACAGGTATGTAAATTTAGAAAAGTAATGATATGAACAGTTCTATGTTAATACATTTTATTATTTACCTGAAACATATAAATCATAAACATATGATTTATTAAAAGTGAGGGAATGATTAAAAGATTTTTAAATGAAAATCTAAATATAAGTATGAAAGTATGTTTATCATAAAAAGTATATTGGCTTTATGTTAGAAAATACTACATTATGGTATGCTTAAGTGTCTGCAATAATAATAATAATAATAATATTGTAACATAAATATCTTTAGATGTGAAAAGTCATCTGAGTAGATAAAGAACAGTCACTATAAATGATATAGTAATCCATTATTTAAAAAGTGTGGAAATCGGCTTCCAAGCTGCAGACCTCCTGTTACTTATCTCAAGTTTTCTTGGGAAAGTAGACTATAGACGAATACGATGGCCACTCAATACCTCTATTGCAAACCACAACACCTTAAAGAAAAGAGAGAGCAAAAGGCAATGCCCTGCCACAGAGATGGGGCAGGGTGGGGGGATGATGTGGGGGGTGGGAGGGCTACTTGGATCATTGGTGGTGGAGAATGGGCACTGGTGGAGGGATGGGTATTCGATCACTGTATAACTGAAACCCAAGCACGCAATTTTGTAAGTCTACAACTGTACCTCAAGGTGTTTCACTAATAGTAAAAAGTGTGTGGAAATTTCTTAGCAAACTAAGAATAAACAGACCTCTCTTAATCTGGTATAGGGCAACAATCACGATCACAATCATCCTGCTGTTCATTGGTTGCCTCGAGCAGGCCCCAGTAACGTCTCCTTAGTCCTAGCCCTGAGATTTTTTAAAAAGTGCCATATTCAAGGCTCTTTCAGGGTTAGGAGAATGAGACCCATCATTGTTACTGGTATTTGGCATATTGGGTACGCCACGGGGAGTTCGCCAGACTCTGTCATGTGAGCAGGTTACATTTGGTAGCCTGCCAGTTTGTCCAAAGTAGGAATGAGATAATAAGATGTCATGCGGCCTCAAATGCGGCTGCGTGCTTCTGGGAGCTGGGTTTTATAGTCTCTGGGTCTTGGCCATTGATGGAATTACACAGCACCAGCGGAGGGGTGGGGGAGTTGGGAAACAATAAACATCATGAATGAGTTCCGTACTCAATGGCAAAGTGCTGAGATGTGTGTTTTCTCTTTTCAAGAAGCTCCTTTAAGGTAAAGCTGATTTCAAGAGTATGAATTCCCCTTTAGGCTGTCTGTTCATGAAGCTTAGTATCATTCCTTCAGCTCTCTATGACCAATAGACTCTCTTATACATCTTGGGGTTAGCCTGCCCTGAGTCCTAATGGTATATATTGATTTCAAATATGACTCTTCAAATGGAAAAATTTGTTTGCTTTTCGTGTGATTCCCAATATTAACACAAACAGGAATTTTTATCTTGAAATACTTATGAATTTATCCCAGGAAATTTTGTTGAGCACAGATGTAGGAGTCACAGAGCCACAAAGAAGAAAACAGATACAGATCTTAAGGAACTTCTTATCTTCTACATCAGCTCTTAAGTTCCACAAAGTTTCACCAATACTTGAGGGATTTCATCATACACTGAGAATGTTCAAGGCATAATTGTAGAAATTTACCACAGTAGTAAGAATAGAAAATAAATATGAGTATTAATAGCACTGATCATATCTTGGTTAATGAGGCATGCATACTGACAGGAAAATTCAGGATGGATAAAAATTATTTTGGAGTAATGAAGGTATTTTGTGAGGAATAGCAAGTGAATTGGAACTTAAAGGAAAGTGGATCTCTTCATACCCACTCATTCATTCTTCCTTAAGGAAGGTAAGGTGACTTACTCATGAGTTCTGTGGATAGGAATGGGGCAAGAAAAAATTTGCATTTTTCCCTCTTTTTAGTAGTATAATCACGGTCCTCCCGTTGTTCATCGATTTGCTCGAGCAGGCCGAGTAACGTCTCTATCGTGAGACTTGTTGTTACTCTGTTTGGCAAATTGAATATGTCATGGGTAGCTTGCCAGGCTCTGCCGTGCAGGCTAGATACTCTCGGTAGCTTGCCGGGCTCTCCGAGAGGGGCGGAGGAATCGAACTCAGGTCGGCCATGTTGGCTGCTTGTAAGGCAAATGCCCTACCGTTGTGCTATCGCTCCAGCCCTTTTAGTAGTATAAGGAAGAAAAATTTATTTTCCTTCTACCTTTCAAGAATCTTGGTTGAGATCTTCTTATAATAAAAGATGACAAAAATTTACATCAAAAAAAGTAAATTTAATGGTGTGTGTACTTTATATATCTATAGCAGATACCCATGAAAACTGAGTAAATGGTCAGTTTCCAATCACAAAAATGGTCCAAGCAATTACCTTTCCTATTTCAGTAAATAGGATAAAAGAAATACATCGGGGGGATTAATGCAGTTCATAATGGAAAATTACCAAGATAAGCAAAGTAACTAGGTAGGCGATTGTCTGTATATTTGTCATTGTCTTCTCCATTGTTAAGAGTTTTAGAGATTTAGTCATTTTTCATTTCCTGATACAGAGAGATTTTTCAGTTTTATAAATGAAAATTTTCCTTCTACATGTAAATGGCTCATGTACATGACACATGTAAATGAGTGAAGCCGCATGAAACCCAGGTGATGCGGAACTTTGTGACCCTGGACTCTGGGCCCAACAGGACCCGGAAGCAGAGATCCCTTGCCTGCTTCCACTTCTCCAGCGACCCAGGTGTCACACCCAGATGCGACTCCCTATGGTGATCTCCTCATCATCCACCCTCCAGAACTCACATCTGCCTCTCCCGGCTGGGAGCACAAAATGGGGCTCCCATAACTATGCCACCAGACTCTGCGCCAGGCTGCTTTCACTCAGGGTGCCCCAGAGGGGGGCGGGTGAGATCCCTCCTCACCCCCAAGGGACCCAGCCCTGGCAGCCAACACTATCCACCTGCCGCCATGCTCCAGGCTGCTTTCCGGACCCATTATAAGACACTTTCTACCCATTTTCCATAATTACCACAACAAATTTGATGGGGTTCAGATAGTAGGTAAGAAATTTAGAGAAATATATATATATATATATATATATATTTGCCTCTTGGAGAGCCTGGCAGGCTACAGAGCTTGGTAAGCTCCCTGTGGTGTGTTCGATGTGCCAAAAGCAGTAACTATAACAGGCCTCACTCCCCTGACCCTGAAAGAGCCTCCGATTTTTAGGAAAGATGAATTTGGAGAATCTGGTAAAATATCAGGGCTGGGACGAATAGAGACGTTACTGGTGCCTCCTTGAGTAAATCAAGGAATAACAAGATTACAGTGGTACAGTGTAAATGGCTCTAGAAATGGGTAACATAGATTTTCAGAGCTTTTAAAATAAAATTTGGGGGAGTCTGAAATAGTACAGCAGATGTGGTATTTGCCTTGCACACTGCTGACCTGGGTCCAATTTCTGGAACCTCATATGGTCACTTGAACCTACCGGAAGTGATCTCTGATTATAGAGGCAAGAATAAACCCTGAACTGCTAGTGGTTCCCCCACAAGAGCCCCCCACCACACACACAAAAAAGATAAAATTTATTAAAAATAAGGAGCTCCACATAATGCTTATGCTAAAGAGTCTTATTTGGGGACAGAAAATCTTGCTTTCCTTCAGTAGTTTGGCTGAATATCACGGTCACAGTCCTCCCGTTATTCATTGATTTGCTCGAGTGGGCCCAGTAACATCTCCATCGTGAGACTTGTTGTTACTGTGTTTGGCATATTGAATACATCACGGGTAGCTTGCCAGGCTCTGCTGTGCGGGCGAGATACTCTCAGTAGCTTGCCGAGCTAGAGAAGAAAGTTTATTTCATGTTTTCCATGTCATAATTTTTGTGATAGACTTTTGTATACACACACACATAGACACATATTTTGTGGTAAGAACTCAAGGTTTTCTCTGAAAAGTTTATATATATATGTATGCATGTAAATATATACTGCTAAACAATTTATATAATAAGCTATTATATATAAACAATATATATAATTTAATAGTATAACAATTGTTGCATTTCACTATACATTATACCTTGTAGCTTTTGCAATTATTAATATTACACTTGGGGATCTGTACCTTTTGATCAACTGGTATTCCCAAGTCTGATCTTTTTTGGTGTGAATTTTGTTTTTGATTTCATATATAAATAAGGTCATACAATATTTTATAACTTCCTGGGGCCATACCCAGTAGTGTTCAGGGCTTACTCTTGACTTTGTACTCAGGAATCCCAAGTGGTGGTACTTAGAAGACCATAGGTAGTGATGGAGATAAACTTGTGTCAGCCAAATGTGAGAGAAGGGCCTTGTCCACTGTGTCTCTCCAGACTCTACTTCCTGTGCTTAAGATAATGCCTTCAATGTCCACCCCAGTTTCCAATAGAATTTCCTCTTTTATGACTAAATCATACTTCATTGTGTATATATTTTTATAATTTCTTTAAAAATTTAAATAACCATAATTTACCAAGTTATTATTACTGTGTTTGGCATATTGAATACTCTCGGTAGCTTGTCAGGCTCTCCAAGAGGGGCAGAGGAATCGAACCTGGCTCAGCCGGGCTGACTGCGTGCAAGGCAAACGCCCTACTGCTGTGCTATCACTCCAGCCCCACCAAGTTATTGATAGTTGAATTTTAAGCATACAATGTTCTAGCACCAATCCTACCATCGGTGTCTCCTTCCCTGCACCCATGTTCAAAAATTTTCTCCTTCCTCCTCACTTCTCCCCACAGCCTGCAAACTTGTCAGGCATATTTTAAAGTTTTCTGCCTATAATTTGATCTCATGTTATTAGTGCTGTTTGGTTGGTGGCTTGGATACATGGCTATGCCACTCACAAACATTGCCAGTATACCTGAGGCCCTGACCTCTGTTCCCACATTACCTCCCTTTCTCATCTTCTTCCTTCCTTCTTGATTTCTTCTCTGTAGTTTTTCTCCCTATAACCTGAGGTCCAAGGTGATCTGTGCATTCTCATTTTACTCTGTTGCATTCCTTGACCAGTTGTTCTGTAGACCATACATAAGTGGTCTATGGAATTCCATAGATAAGTGAGATCATCCTGTTTGGTCCTTCTTCTGGCTTACTTCACTTAACACATATTCCATCCAGGTTACAACAAATTGCATGATTATATCATATTTTGCAGCCACATAGTATACTGGCAAAACCTAGTACTGTCTGGAATAAGTATGCATAGTATGATCTAGAGTAGAGTCTTGGAAAGTCTATTTTTATCAAACTTCCAAGATAGATTATTCGATACTGAACAGTATTGTCAGTAATAAGGGACAACTTTGTTGTTCATCTATTGATTTCTTGGTCTCTCTAAATTATTTCATGAATTATCACACATGGAAAGGAGATGTTTTCTATATTCTAACATGGTAAAACAGCAAAACTAGTACTGTAACTGCACATCATGGTGATTCATTAAAAAGTTAAAAAAATTAAAAATAATACTGACTGGCTCCAGGTGTAAGAGGGAATGGTTCTTTATTTCAGGAGGTTCCAGGACCAGGCTATTTCAAGAAAGGTGGGCCCCAGGCCTCTTCCAGACAAAGTTTAGATATATTGTTTTTCAAAGGTTAGGTAGCAATTAAGGAATTCTGTGGTGCTGGGTACATCCAGTTGCAGTTCTTAACAGATAGTTTCCTCAGGTTACTCCTTCTGACACCCATCTGATTCCTGAGAGTAGTTTACTGCCTACTGGGACCTGTTCCTCTCCTGCAGTGATTTACTGCCTGAAATTTACTCCTAATTCACCCTTCATCATAAGCACGTTCCTTTCATGTAGGGAGAAGCTGAATTGATTGGAGTTAGGCCACTTACTCTAAGGTTACACATACATTTAAGTGAGGCATCAGGTAGGGCCAGATGGAATGAGAATTCTTTACATGACAGGAGTTTATGTGATAAGCACAGGCAAAAACACAGAAATGGATCGGTGATAGAATGGAGAGGAAATATATTTACTTTGTTAGAAAATAGAGTCTGGAATGTTGACTTCATAGACATGGTTGAGTTCTCGGTATAAGTGTAGTTGAATATAAAAAGTTCTGTCACTGTCACTGTCCTCCCGTTGTTCATCGATTTGTTCAAGTAGACCCGGTAACGTCTCTATTTTGAGACTTAAAAAAAATAAAGGAATATTTATGTTGGGATTTTACACAGAAAGTTGTGAGAATGACTGCTTTTTGGTAAGCAAACTAGATGGATTACTGATACCATGACATGAGAGTATCATAGTATAAATTATTTCAGAATAAGGGCTCACTCTTTCATTTAACCTTCATATTGAAAGATGTTATCTATCCCGATAAAGAAAAGAAATGTCCATGAAACTTCTCTCACTGTAGAAATAGAAGGTCATTTATACCAAAGCATATCTGGACAGTTAAAGGAAACTTCATGAAATATTTTGCAGAATTGTAATAAATTCCATTGTATGTTGGGACAATAGAGAGGCATTTTCTAGAACTTTATGTTTACTTATGAGTGAAACTAGGCTTAATGTGATAGGAAGACAAAAATGCCTTTTTAGATAAATTAGTGGCAACATATTAAAAAGAATGATGATAAATATGATAAAATGCAGTCATTAATACAAGATGATAGCACAGCAGGTAGGGCGTTTGTCTTGCATGTGGCCGACCAAGCCGATTCGGGTTCGATTCCTCCGCCTCTCTCGGAGAGCCTGGGAAGCAACCAAGAGTATCTTGCCCTCATGGCAAAGCCTGCCAAGTGAGATATTCGATATGCCAAACACAGTAAAAACAAGTCAGAATGGAGACGTTACTGGGCCCCCTTGAGAAAATTGATGAACAAGGGGAGGACAATGACAGTGACAATTCAAGATAAAGGAAACAATTTTATTTCATTTTAGTTATAGATTTTGCTCATGCTTATGAGTAGAGAACTTGGTACTGATGATCAGAAATCACACCTTATTTTGATCCTGATCACTATTGTTCTCTTTATTAGGGGTAGATTCAGATTTTTTTAGCTAATCTTTGTTATTAACTTTATGCTATCCCCAATGGAAAATAAAAGAACAATAATAATAAATGTTGAATACTAATCTAGGAGAGAAGCCTGTAATGGGTAGATATGGTAAATACTATTTTCCTACAGAGCATGCACAGACTAAATAATTGCTCCATAACAGGACTTCAGAGCAACTTACTGCAAAATGTTTTGCAGAGTCTTTAGCTTTATATAAGATCATTATCATTGTGACTATAATTTACAGAATAAAATGGTGGTATTTAGAAAACATTATCACATGCATTATCTTCATTTATAACAAAAATGTCTTATTCTTAAGGATTTTAATTTGGTAAAGAACATGAACAATACTGTAATTTGTACAAGAGTTTCAATCTGAATATCCTGATTTTAATAAAGCTTCAGATTACATACACTTTAAAAGTAGGCCAGATAGAGACATTGTGTGCCCTTTTTTTAGAAGAATATCAACATATCTAGTGTTTCAATCACTGAATTTAAAAAAAGCCACATTCAAATTCCGTAGGAGATGAGCATTCAGAAAGTTGCTAAAGTATAAGATGTAATGTCACAAATATTTCTTCTTTCAGTTTTCAAAACAGAATCCCTATCACCCTAAAAAAATATTTAACAACAGAAATTGATAAAATGTACATAAGGACACGGTACCTTCATCAATTTATTTCTAAGATACTCTATTTGAAGTTCAACACTGAAAAAAATCCTGGCTATTTCATTTGTAAGAAAAATGATATTTATTAGAATAATAACTGGAAATGTTTGAGTTAACATCTGGAAATGGAGCTGAGGGATCGAGACTCTACCGTATTTCACAAGTTTTCATTGACTGAAACACACAAAGGCCATCATTTAATTTAGCAAGGAGCCCTTTCAATCAAGTGGGAGCCAGAGTGTGTAGTCTGAGTGGTGCAAAGGCGAGAAAGGACTAGTATCCATTGCAAGCAGAACTTGAAACGTTGTCCTTAAAAGAGAAGGCAGAGTACCAGGAGGTTTACTCCATGGCTTGGAGGCCAACTGCACACGCTAGGGGAAAAGGCACTTTGGATAGAGAAGGAAGCACCAAGTAAAGGGTGTTGGGAGGATCCGGTCAAGATGGCAGATGCATGCTGAAAGTAGACTATAGACCAAACATGATTGCCACTCAATGCCTCTTTTGCAAACCACAACACCCAGTAAGAGAGAGAGAGAACAAAAGGGAATGCCCTGCCACAGAGGCAGGGTGGGATGGGGAGATGGGGGGTGGGAGGGATACTGGGATCCGTGGTGGTGGAGAATGGGCACTGGTGGAGGGATGGGTACTTGATCATTGTATAACTGAAACCCAAGCACAAAAAATTGTAAATCTACAACTGCACTTCATGGTGTTTCACTAATAAAAATTTTTTAAAAAAAGAAGGCAGTAGATGCCCAGATTCGCTAAAGACGTTAAGTAGATAAGAGCTTTTCTTTTTATATTTTTCTTTTGGGGTCGCAACCAGCCATGCTCAGGGGCTGCTCCTGGCTCTGCACTTAGGAAATAGTCCTGGTGATGCTTAGGGGACCATATGGGATGCCAGGAATCTAACCAGTGTTGGCCACGTGTAAGGCAAACGCCCTACCAATTGTACTATTGCTCCAGCCCCCATAGTTTGCTCTTCATACTAATATTCCATTTGAATTTTGGGGGAACATGCTACTCGATTATTGCAAACTTTGGGTTCATTTTTGGAGGGGAAGTTACCCTAGTTTGTCTTTCTTCCTGCTTTCCCAGTGTTCTTATTGCTTTGGGGGTGGGGGAAGAGATCTAACAGCCTTCCGGTCATTTTTTTCAGGGGCTACCTAGATTGCCGTGGAATGTTCATTAGTTTCCAGAGTCTTGAATTGTTGATTTGGGCATTTTTAAAAACAGTTTTCACATTGATCTTATGGAGAGTAGAAGTTTTGAAAGCCCCCATTGTGCAATTTTTGCTGACAACATAACCATTACTTCTTTAAACTTATTTACTTCATCATGCCTTTCTCCATCTGCAGTTACACACCTGTGAGACTGAGATGTATTTTCTGTACATTTTGGAGACACTGGTGATATTTCTACATTAGTTTGTTTTTTTTCTGTGTTTTAAGACTCAAGTTTTTATGTCTAAGTTTAGTGGCTTATTTGCTGTACTCTATTATTAAATGCATCCAGTGAAATTTTCACTTTAAATATTATGTTTTGAGACTCTACAAAAATTCACTGTGTTTGGGGGTTTTATGTAAGTGACAGATTCTGTCCATGCTTAGGAGCAAGCCCAGTGGTTCTCTGGGCTTACTCCTGACTCTCTACTAAAGCATCACTTCTGGTGGAACTCCAGAGATTAGATGGGTGCTGGAAATCAAGGAGGATCGATCTCACGTACTGGGGGCAAAGGCAGCTGGGATAGAGAAGGGATCACTAAGTAAATGATGCTTGAAGGGCTCACTTGGGATGGGAGATGCATGCTGAAAGTAGACTATGGAGGCTGCTTAGTACCTGTATTGCAAACAGTAACACCCCAAAAGAGAGAGAGAGTAAAGGGAATGTGCCTGCCACGGAGGTAGGGGGTGGGAAGGGGTGGGGATAGCAGGAGGGATACTGGGAACATTGGGGGTGGAGAAGGGCACTGGTATAGGGATGGGTACTTAAACATTGTATGACTGAAATTTAGTCATCAAAGTTTGTTAAGTCTGTAACTGTATCTCATGGGGACTCACTTAAAAAATGAAAATAAAATAGAATAAAATAAAGCAATAAAAACAACCTGGCCAGTCTCATGCAAAGCAAGCATTCTACCTGCCGTACTATCTCTCTGGCCTCAATTCACTTTGTTTCAATATTTCTCTATTATGTTTGCCTTTAAATACTTGTACATTGTGGTGTATTTTAATGGAATTTCTGCTATTCCCATCATTCTTCTCATATCTTATTTGCTTCTATTGACTTTTCCCCTACCAGTTATGAGTACATATACTTTTTGCTTCTTCTCATGTTTACAGTGTACACCTTTTATTACATGTAAGCCATTGTCAGTTTATATTGTTGGACTTTGTTCTCTTCCTTAAAGTGTTAGTCATCATTCATTTATTTTGGCCATTGTTTAGGTAACACAGAGACCTGCTTAATGGTTAAGTCTGGTGTTCGGGGACTTCATACTATTTAGGGTAAACTTTACTGTAGGGATATTCTTCAGTAATTTGAATGCATAATCCTTCAGAGATCTCTAGTGCTCTGTGTTATAACAAACAGCACCTTACTTGCGTCCTGTTTTCAGAATAGTCTGTGCACTCTGAGTGAACTTAAAAGTCTTCCAATATAAACTCAAGAAATTGCTAAATTTGACAATTTCCGGATGAAACATTTTCCCTCTTGGAGTTTTGTACATAGCATAGCATTCAGCTGGAAATTGAAAGGGATCTCTGTTCAAAAATCTGTAGTTCCATTCTATTGCTCTGCCTCTCTAGTTATCTCCTGTATTGCTTCTAGATGTTTCATTCTACCCAAAATTTTGCCAACTAAATTTAGTAAAATTATTATCCTAGTTTTCTTCCGGAAGAGAACAGTGCAGTCTCCTGCCCCCGCACCTGGCTGTTTTCGCCGGGGTCCCTTGGAGGGGAGCAGGTTGAGCTTTCCTCCCTGCCCCGACTAGAGCTCCGGCAGCCAAAGACCTCCAGGACCAGCCACCACCATGCCAAGACCACTCTCCACACACATGAAGGTACTGGCAGAGGAACAAAGTCATGCGGGTTCCAGGGCCGAGATCTCCAAGCCTACTCGAATTTGGGCCGAGCATCCTCCACCCAGATCCTCCAAATTCCAGTAGGCGGGGGTCACACCCACCAACTGGCCCCCTGGCGCCATGTAATCCCATCAACAGCCAAGACTCAGAGACTATAAAAACCAGCTCCCGGAACTGCGCGGCCACATTCACGGCCGCGTGACAACTTATTATGACATCTTATTATCTCATTCCTACTTTGGACAAACTGGCAGGCTACCGAATGTAGCCTGCCCACACGGCAGAGTCTGGCAAACTCCCTGTGGTGTACCCAATATGCCAAATACCAGTAACAATGATGGGTCTCATTCTCCTAAAGAGCCTTGAATATAATCTCGGGGCTAGGATGAAGGAGACGTTACTGGGGCCTGCTCGAGGCAATCGACGAATAACAGGATGATTTGTGATTTGTGATTATCCTAGTTTATTTTCTTTAACCCTGTTCTGTGGTTCCCAAACACCCCCATTTCCTATCACTGTGCTGGTCTTATTTATTAATTCATTTGTTTTCCTGATTTGAAGTTTCTCAGTCTTAAACCTAGTGTTGTCTATTGTCTAGCAGCAGTTATATCATGTGTTGGTTTTCCTTAGCACTTTCTTAGCAAGAAAGACGAGAGAATTAGCATAATAAGAATCCCCCAAGGCAGGTGGAGAACATAACCTTCTTTGTTATTGACTTCTTTCTTCCTGAGTGCCCTTATGCATCTTTATCCTTGAAATTCACCAACATTTTTTAGAGAGGTTTTCTGCAGAACAGTCAGTACCATTTTGTTCTGAACTAAAGTATCTTTTTTTTATCTACATACTGAGGTCATTTTGAGTCTTCATTTCGCTTGCTTCATTCTTCAGGAATGGCAGTTCCAAGTAGGCTGGATTTCTCTCCTCTCACTTTCAGGTACTGTTTTTAAAGTTTTCAAAAATATTTTGCACTTTAATTTTTCTTTCTGTCATGTATTCTTTCTTTTTCCATTAAGGTCACTGTATTTGCAGCTATGTTTATATATACTGAATGTGATCTGATCTCTATGTTGCTTTAGATTTTGTTTTTTTTTCCATTTGCTTTCTGAGTGCTGCTAGCTTTTCATTGCCATGTCGGATTATCTAAATTGCGCACCTTTGTATTATTATTTATTTTGGTTATTCAATGCATGCTATTTGCGATACTTCTGGAGACAGTAATATATATGTCTTCTGATTTCTATCACGCATGTTCCCCACTGACCTTTTCCCCCTTTTGTTTAATTTAAAACTAATAGGGTCTTTCTGAAAAGTCTTCTTAGATGATTTACTATTTACATTTTAGAGATTATGAATAATTTCTTATGGGCACAGACATGCTTTGAATATCGGGACAAAAAAATAGCCATCTGGCGATGCCAATACATTTGGTGGGTTTGTGTCCTGAACAAACTTCTCACCGCCGGCCTCTGCCTTTGTTTCCAAGTGGTGTGTCTTGTTCTAGGTCCTGGAGTTCCAATTATGGTGGTACACGGCAGTTTCCTGAAGCCATGGGCTCTCTGTTATGTGCTGTAGTGATATTCTTTCTTCTTTCTCTTCTGTCCTTCGCTCCATCTCTCCTCCAGCAGTCTAAGCAAGATAAAGTCTCGATCGAAAATCATGTTACAGCAGGGCAGCGACTTTTTGAAGTCCATACACCACTGTTGGCAACGCAGTGCCAGTCTGCAGTTACTGAAGGCTGTTTCTCTATTTTTCTAGTCCTCTGCCCACTCCTCCAAATCCACTGAAAGAATTATTGAACAGTACACAAAGGAGAAGAATAACTCTTCTTAAGGACTGTTCAGTTCTCCTCAAGGTGTAAAGTGGTATGTACTTTTTGTCTGCATCTCTCCGTCGTTTTGGCTTCAGAGTTTAGAGTGCTATATTGCAGGGGAGAAGCACTTGGTGCTCAGAAGGCCTGAAGATGTCTCCCGCAGGTTCTCAATCAACTGGAGGTTGAGTGCAAGGGCACAAGAATGAGGTTCTGCTCTGGCCCTAGAGTCCTGGCTACTCCCCAGGCCACCTGAGCCATGCTCAGAGGTTCTTGGGAACCTCCATGTCTAACCAGTGGTGGTGCATAGGTAACTGTATGGTGCCAAGAATCAAATTTGGATTGGCTAGATGCAAGACATATACATTAACCCCTGTACTATCTTTGACCCCCGTATATTACTATGTTCATGATGTTTCAAAATCTTTGCTGCGAGCATGTGATGAATTCCTTATATCTTTGTAAACAGGTGCAGTCCTCTACATACATCTCAATTATATGTATTTTTCTTTATCCTTTCTTTCTTTCTTTCTTTCTTTCCTTCCTTCCTTCCTTTCTTTCTTTCCTTTCTTCCTTCCGTTCCTCCCTTCCCTCTGTCCCTCCATTCCTTCCTCCCTTCCCGCCCTCTGTCCCTCCCTTTCTTTCTTTCTTTCTTTCTTTCTTTCTTTCTTTCTTTCTTTCTTTCTTTCTTTCCTTTCTTTCTTTCTTTCTTTCCTTCCTTTCTTTCCTTTCTTCCTTCCGTTCCTCCCTTCCCTCTGTCCCTCCATTCCTTCCTCCCTTCCCGCCCTCTGTCCCTCCCTCCCTTTCTTTCTTTCTTTCTTTCTTTCTTTCTTTCTTTCTTTCTTTCTTTCCTTCCTTCCTTCCTTCCTTCCTTCCGTTTCTACCTTTCTACCTTCCCTCCATCCCTCCCTCCCTCCCTCCCTCACTCTGTGCCTCTCTCTCTTTCTTTCTTTCTTTCTTTCTTTCTTTCTTTCTTTCTTTCTGTCTTTCTTTCTTTCTTTCTTTCTTTCTCCTTCTCTTTCTTTCTTTCTTTCCCTTCCTTTCTTCCCTTCCTCCCTTCCCTCCCTCCCTCTCTCCTCTCTCTCCCTTCCTTCCTTCCTTCCTTCCTTCCTTCCTTCCTTCCTCCCTTCCTTTCTTTTTTTCTTTCTTTTCTTCCTTCCTCCCTCCCCTCCCTCCCTTCTCTCCTTCCCTCCCTCTTTCTTTCTTTCTTTCTTTCTTTCTTTCTTTCTTTCTTTCTTTCTTTCTTTCTTTTCTTCCTTCTGTTCCTCCCTTCCCTCTATCCCTCCATTCCTTCCTCCCTTCTTTCCATTCCTACCTTCCCTCCATCCCTCTGTTCTTTCCTCCCTTCCCTCCCTCCCTCCCTCTGTGCCTCTCTTTCTTTCTTCTTTCTTTCTTTCTTTCTTTCTTTCTTTCTTTCTTTCTTTCTCCCTCTCTCTTTCTTTCTTTCTTTCTTTCTCTTCCTTTCTTCCCTTCCTCCCTTCCCTCCCTCCCTCTCCCTTCCTTCCTTCCTTCCTTCCTTCCTTCCTTCCTTCCTTCCTTTTCTCTTTCTTTTCTTCCTTCTTCCCTCCCCTCCCTCCCTTCTCTCCTTCCCTCCCTCCTTCCCTCCCTCCCTCCCTCCCTCTCTCTCCTTCCTTCCTTCCTTCCTTCCTTCCTTCCTTCCTTCCTTGCTTTGTTTCATATTTGGGATATACCCACGGATGCTTGGGGCTCACTCCTAACTCAGTGATCACTCCTGCTGATCAGGAGACCAAATAGGGTGTCGTGGATTGAACCCTGTTTCACCTCGTGCAAGCAAATACAGTAATGGACACCTGTTGGTCAGTTTTTAAAGAGAAGAGAGCAAATTGAACTTTGTTCTACAATTTCAGTAGAAATTTTATTTTATTTTTAAATAAAGAGCTCATTAGTTAAGGTGTGGGCTGGAGCGATAGCACAGCAGTAGGGCATTTGCCTTGCGCGCAGCCGGCCCAGCCGAGCCTGGTTCAATTCCTTCACCCCTCTCAGAGAGCCCGGCAAGCTACCAAGAGTATCTCGCCTGCACGGCAAAGCCTGGCAAGCTACCCGTGACGTATTCAATATGCCAAACACAGTAATAAGTCTCATGATGGAGAATGTTACTGGGCGTGCTCAAGCAAATTAATGAACAATGGGAGGACAGTGCTACAGTGCTAGTTAAGGTGGATAAATTGTTGTCTATTTTATTGGAGAAACAGAATCTGCTTTTTATTCTACATATTAAAAATAATTTCAGATTTTTAATAGCTTAGTTTTAACTGCAATACCAAAAGATTTTTTTTCTGCTATCATTTCTGTTTTGGTGGTCACAACCGTTGGTGCTCGGGGTTTATTCCTGACTCTATGCTCAGGGATCTGCCCTGGCAGTGCTCAGGTAACCATATGTGGTGCCTGGTATTGAACCTGAGTCCTTTGCATGATGGCAAACACCCTACCCACTTTACTATTGCTGCAGCCCAGTAACTGAAGAGTTTTAGGATTATATTTTATTTCTTGGGGCTCCACACCTGGCGTTGCCTAGGATTCACTCCTGGCTGTGCTCAGGTGACCATACGTAGTGCCGAGGTGGGGTTCAGACATTGAGCCGAGGCCTTCCCTGGAAGTTTCTGTCAGTTCTCCCGGAACATTCCCAACGTTGTACAGTACATTTGCTGCCATTGGCTACAGAGCGCAGCCGAGTCTGTCCTACAGAGCTCCTCCTGAACTATGTCTCTCCCGTTTTCCATTTGTATGCTTTTTGGATAGAATATACTAACATGTATGTGGGGTTAATGGCAAATAAATTGTCTGTTTTGTCTTTCTTTGGGGTCCAGACCAAACAGCTCTGAGTTCAATCCAGGCCCCCGGGTGATATGTCCTAATTATTTTCTTTTAGCCAAAGTGCTAGGTAGAGGAAAATGCTTTTGCCATCAAGTTTCTTCAGTTATTTTGGAGATAGTTCAAGATAATTGCCTGACATATAATCAGCCCCAATTAATACCTAGCACTGTGGCAGGATTTCAATCTGGCTGAACTGGGGAATCCAAATGCTTTGGCAGAAAGCTTTAGAGCACTGCTCAAGTGATCCTTGGATTAGTAGCATAGACTTCACCTGGTAGAGTACAAAAACAAACACACACACATATATGTATATACACACATATATATTTGTATATATGATCTTTGATCTACTGAGTCAGAAATTGCATTTATCAATATTCTTGGGTGCTTCATATGTGTATTAAAGTATGAGAAACACTAATATTATTGAAAAAGTTCTTAGAAAGTTCCCAGATCTTAGAGAAACTTTGCACATGCCCTCAGATTCTGAAGCAATCTGTATCTCCATATTTCCTTTTTAAAAAGATTTTTTGAATTTGGACCACCCCAGTGCTCAGGGTTTACTCCTGGCTTTGTACTCAGGAATCATTCCTGGAAGGGCCCTGGGTGGAAGGATTTGAACCCGGGTTGGATGCATACCCAGCAAGTACCCTGGTGGCTGTACTATCTCACTGGCCCCATATAACAGGAAGAATCTTTTTATAGCTGTAATGTAACTATTACCAAGAATTTATGGCATCATGGTATTATAAATTTTTTTTGAAAAAAATGTTAAGGATTCTGATCCCTATAGTTTACCAACCAATTTCCTTGAACATTCCCAGCATACTAAATTTCAATGTCACAATATGATGTCGTAGAACTGGAAAGAACAATAAATAATCTATGCTAGGTGCCTATGCAATAATAATTCAAACATGCCACTGCTAAGAATTTTGTTTTGCCACTGCTAAGAATTTATTATAGCTGTTAATTTTTTTTATTGAATCACCATGAGATACAGTTACAAAGCTTTCATGTTTGAGTTTCAGTCATACGATGATCGACACCCATTCCTTACCAGTGTACATTTTGCACCACCAATGTCCCCTGTATTCCCCTATCCCACCCCTACCTCTTTTTCTCTATTTTTGGGCATTATGGTTTGCAATATAGATAATGAGAGGCCATTTATTATAACTGTTCTTATTTAAACACCCTTCTCTCAACAAATTCCATGATGTGTTTTATATTTTTTTTTCTGTTTTGGGTCACACCCGTCGATGCTCAGGGGTTACTCCTGGCTTTGCACTTGGAAATTTCTCCTGATGGTGCTTGGAGGACCATATGGGATGCTGGGGATTGAACCCGGGTCGGCCACATGCAAGGCAAATGACCTATCCACTCTACTATCGCTCCAGCCCCTGTTTTTGAATTTTTTAAAGGAGAACCATGATAAAATGATGCACTGTAGCACTGTAGCACTGTCCTCCCGTTGTTCATGTATTTTCTCGAGTGGGCACCAGTAACGTCTCCGATGTGAGACTTGTTGTTACTGTGTTTGGCATATCAAATATGCCATGAAAGCTTGGAAGGCTCTGCCGAGTGGGTGGGATACTCTCAGTAGCTTGCCGGGCTCACCGAGAGGGACAGAGGAATCGAACCTGGGTCAGTGGGTGCAAGGCAAATGCCCTACCCACTGTGCTATTGCTCCAGCCCGATGACATGATACTAGGATAAAATTGAAACTTAACAAAAATTCTTTAGCTATCCTTATATTTTTTAACATGTAGCAATATAATCTTAAACTTTGACTTTCTTGGATATTGAAGAGATATTTACAAGGATTAGGGTGCTTGATTTCATGTAACTCAGCCAGGGTCCATCTCCAGCAATCTAAAATTTCCCCTTATCCCAAGTATTGCTGAATGTGGCCGAACCTCTGCCCCTCAAAAACCAAAGTCTTCATATGTCTAAATTTGTATATCAAAATCAATTGTTTTCTAAGTCTTTTGTTTACATAACTGTCTCTAGACTCTCATAGGACAGTGTGGACCTTTTTATAGAGTGGCATGAAACAAACAAAAGACAAAGGAGGCACATATGCTGCCTGAGCTCATGTGCTGCTTGTGCCCACGTGGCCGAGCACATGCGGGCTGAGCAAATGTGTCACCCGCATCTCCCCTCTTGAGATGTGTACTTTCATGCTTTCATATCTAATGCTAGGATGTGTGTAGGGGTTCTCTCTCCGTCCTTGGAGAAGCCTGTGTTCTCTCTTGAGTGCGTTACTCTCTCTCTCTCTCTCTCTCTCTCTCTCTCTCTCTCTCTCCCTGCACCTAAAAATTTCCTCCAAATAAAATATATTTATTTAAAAAAAAAGACAAAGGAAAAGTCCAAGTCCAGTTTTTCCGCATGTCATTCATGGTTGCAACTCTATCAGAGATATCTTATGTTGAGAATAATATGGTTTCTCAAAACCAGTGGTTTACGTCTTTTAGATATAGCATTTCCAGGCATTTTAAAAGTTTCGCTGTCAAGTAACTTTATATCTGCAAAGTTCCTTGTGATTCTCCATTTCAGTACTCAGCTGACTTATTAATCATTCTAGAACATTGAATATATACAATTATGTGTACTTAATATACACAATGGGCTGGATCAATAGCACAGTTGTAGGGCATTTACCTTGCACACAGCCAGCCCAGCCGAACTGGGTTCGATTCCTCTGCCCCTCTTGGAGAGCCCAGCAAGCTACCGAGAGTATCTAGCCCGCATGGCAAAGCCTGGCAAGTTATCCATGGTGTATTCGATATGCCAAACACAGTAACAACAAGTCTCAAAATGGAGACGTTACTGGGCCCTCTAGGACAGTGCTACAGTGCTAATAGACACTATCTGTGCTTCCTGCAGGACTATAGAGATTCGCTCATTATTGTATGTTTGCCTTTTGTTTTGGGGCCCCACCGGCTGTGCTCAGGGATTACTCCTGGTTCTGTGTTCGGGATATCTCCTGGTGATGTTTGCAGGACTATCTGGTGCCATGGATGGAACTCGGGTTGACCACATGCAAGGCAAGTGCTCTCCTGGCTATTCTATCTCTCTGGCCCTGTCCATTCTTATATTCCCTGCATTTTTCATTTTACTGGTCCTCATCCTCTTCATTTAGAAATGTAGCTTGCTGGGGCTGGAGCACAGCGGGTAGGGCATTTGCCTTGCACATAGAAGACCTGGGTTTGATTCCCAGCATCCCATATGGTCCCCCAGGTACCACCAGGAGTAATTCCTGAGTGCATGGGCCAGGAGTAACCCTTGTGCATTGCTGGGTGTGACCCAAAAAGAAAAAGAAAGGAAATATGCCTGGCCTTTCCTCTCAGGGCCACTCCCTACTCACCTTCTGCTTTCTCCTTGTTTTTAATTCTTTATTTCAACACTGCACACAGAAAACGCTTTCCTGACTATCCCACTCATGCCTGTGGCACTATTTCCTTCAGTTAACTTCTTGTGACTTTCATTTCTCTATTAGTTGGTTTGCATATATTTTTATTGCTTCTTTACCACACGAGTGATTGTAGGAGAGCCCATACATTTTATTAACCACTGCTTTTTATCACTCCTGACCTAGAAGTAAGCAGGCAGTTGACAATGAACATATATGGTCTGCCTTACCGATGGTCTCTTAGGATCTTTATGGAAGACATAAGTATAGATCATATATAAAAATGAGTAACAAAATATTTGTATGAGTGATTCTCTGTGTATTATTTTCATGGTCAAAAATGATTCCCTAATGAAAATCCTAGGTACAGCTTCCTACAACAGTAATATTGAAGGCTGGAATTTAGATTTCAGCATCCTTCTGCATATTCTATAGGCTGAGAATTCCCTGAAGTTATTGGAGCAGTAAATGGATGCTTCTGCTAATCAATGAATATTCTGGAAAGATGCCTGTGCATTAATTAATGTTCCTGAATTCTTATTACCTTGCATGTTCAAAGCCAATATGTTTTGCTTGAAATATTGATTTTTAATTATATGTCTCTTACGAAAGGTTTACTTTTGACCTTGAGTTTTTCTGGGTCAGAACGGTCATCCAAAGATCTAAGAACTGAAACCTATTCTACTTCGAGTTCTTACAGTAACTGGGTATAATGTACCTACTAAATGTAGTCTCCTTTACCATAGAATAAAATTTAGGTATGGGAATGCAGTGACAGAATTTTGGTGGAGTAAGCTCACAGCTTGCTTTTCTAAGTCTTTGTCTTTTAAATTTGGTCAGTGAAAATGAAAAACGTTTGGTCTGAATATACTGAAAATAAAATAATGGATACATGCTTTTAGCGATTCATTTATCTTGAACAACTCCTGGATGTTCTAATAAAAATCACCAGATTGGAGTCCTTTAAAGTTTCAAGTAAATGGGATCAGAATAATTCTTTCTCAGGTGCTGTCTGGCAATGAAAGAGAACAGAGTGCATTAAGGTATTAAAATATAACCGCCATAGTATTTAGAGCTTAACGAGCTCCCGTAGGTCATCTTGTCAAACTGATCCATCTATGTAGCAGGGCAAGAAAATCACTAAAATCTCACAGTGAGTGAACAACATGACTAGTTTTGAACCATATCAAACTGGTCCCCAGCCTAAGATCTCCCCAGTGTTTACTCACATATAGGGGAGGTTATCACTAAGACCTGTTCTGTTTGGAAATGGTCTAAGGGATATAGAGCAGTATAAAGCATTTAAGATTAAATAGGATGCATTTCACAGACAAAATCAATACTGACATCCCAAGGTCATTTCATCTTGAATACTTTATTTTTCTTTTTATGTTATTTGATGATCAGAGTAACCAAAAATAATGACAAGTATGCATGCTTTATCATGTAATGATGAATATCATTATGAGTTTTCAAAAAAAATCTTTTAAATTTTTCTGTCTGATAAATAACAGATTTTCATGCTTTTGCAGAAACTCTTTAGGTTTGCAAAATGTTATGTTCATCATTGCCATGAGCTCTTGAATTGCCTTACTGCAATGTAGTACTTACTGCAATGTATACTTACTTCCTTTAGAGATGGTGAATTTAAAATTCTGTACATTTGGGATTTTTGTCAGTTACTCAGTTTGATAATGACAGACAAAGTTTATTCTCAGGCATTTTAATTCAGTACTTGAATATATCTTTTCTTCCCTTTGAGTTGAAAATCTGATGTGAATTTTGTTATTTCCCTTGTATTTGAGGATCTCTTTTGTCTTGCTACTTTAAGCAGTCTGTCTTTGTCTTTGGTTCTTTCCATTTTGATTACACTGTGTCCTGGTGTTCTGCTTGAGTGGATTTTATTGACCTTTTATTAGACCTCCTGAGTCAGTGCACACATCCTCCTCCTCAGACTGGGGCAGTTCTCAGCTATTTATCCTTCCACCTGCTGTTCTTCCCCTTTCTTTCTTCTCCTTCTGGAATGCCTCTGATTTGGAGTTTGTTGCTATAACTAATGTGCAATAAATATTTTAAGCTTCTTTATTTCTAAATTTTTTCCTATTGCCTCTTCTTTTTCTTGGCGGGGGTCATACCTGGAGATGCTCAGGGGTTACTCCTGACTCTGTACTCAGGAATTACTTCTAGTGGAACCATAAGGGATGTTGGAGATTGAATTAGGTCAACTGCATGCAAGATAACTGTCCTACCTGCTGTACTATCACTCAAGCCCCTCTATGACCTCTTGTTTATTGATGATGTCATGTGCCTTGGTCTCGAGGTCACTGATTTACTTTCCATCTTCTTCTATCTTGCTGCTGAGTCTTGCTGCTGTTCCTTAGCTCCTTCAATTTCATTTTACTGAGTTATTTGATGTTTTCCCATTACTCTTTCTTGAGTTTATTGAGTCTTCTAAATGATTTCCTCATTTTAGTGACTGTTGAGAAGATTGTTGTTCCAACTCATCCTCAGGCAGTGCTGAAAATCACACTGTACTTGAGAACTTCCATGGACTTTGCCTTCCATCTGTTGAAGCAGCTGAATGCTTCATTGTTGTTTTTCTCATTACTTTTGGTACTTCATGGGTACTGAACAAAGGTCTCTTCGTTCCACATGGTCTGAGCAATAATGCAATGTTCCTATTCCCAGGATCAGGTGAGTGCTCAAAAGGCTGCTGATTTCTGGCCTTAACTGCCCTGGGACGATTTACTGGAAAGACCGGCATGAGCAAAGAGCTTTAAAAAGGTGGGCATCTGGGCCAACCAGGACTAGTGGCAAGGCATAAGTAGGGTAAGTACAAGATGGGGCGGGGGAAATGGGCCACCAGGAGTCAGGAACCCCATTTACCCACAGCTGGACCCTGCTTGTTCTTGAAACTTAATAATGCATCAGATTCAAACTGTTATAATGCAAACTGTTAAAGCAGTTTGATGGATCAAAATTCCTGATCCAATCGATCTGGTTGTAAATTTGTTACTAGCCAATATTTACATAATACTGATAGTGTGAATCCAAAGACCCCCGCTGGTATGGTCAGACTTGGTCAAGTCTAGCTGTGTTCCCATCTGAGCTCTTTAAAAATGGGAATCTTTCAAAGGAAAGTGGGTTTTCTAATTAATCCCTGCTCTCAAAAATTTTAGTAAGTGTTCTTTATATATAACAAGTTGTCGCAAACTTGCATTTTCCCCCACATCAGTGATGCTTGCAAATAGAAAATGTGTATCAACCTCTATGTATATATTGGTCAACTCATACCATTTTAGTACGTTTAAGTTTTAGTCTCATCAGTGATTGTGTGTGTGGAGGGGAGGGGTGGTGGATATAAAATCCAGGGTCTCAAACATGTGAGGCATGTGCCTTATCATCGATCTATATCCCTGGAACCTCATTTGTCATCTTACAAGGTTTACTTTGTGGTTAATTCTATATTGTATGCTTATGTTCCACTTATAATTCTATTGACTACTAAAAGGTTGATACTACAATTTTGTTCACAAATATACAAGATGTTAAGTAGGGTGAACATCTAAAGTAACTTTCTTCAGATAGCTACAGTGTTTAAGTGCATGATTAAGTACTGGATGGAAACTTTAACTGTTCCCTTATTTGAAAGTCTTGGGCTTCATAGATTTCTAAAATCATTACATAATGAAATAAAACTGGAAATTGATAATCAAAAGTGCTCTTAGGAACTTCAAAGTGAATTTTAAAAGGTAAAACTCTAAGGAGTTTTGTTTCATCGAAAATGTTTTATTAGTATTTTCTCTTTTCTTTTTTATATTATACCAAAGGCATTTCCATGTTTGACAATCTGGATTTCTTTATAGTTTCCAGATAAATATCCAGTTAAATTTAAATTTCCTGAAAACAAAACATCAGTATTTTTCTATAGTTATAATCAAGATACTACTTAACACACATTAAAACTAAAATTATTTGTTCAATTGAAAGTCAGATTTAATTTATAACCCATTCTCTTTTTCCTGCTAAATGTGACAACTTTTAAGTTGATCATAGATAATCATTGCATGTAGTTTTTGCTTTTTAATACTGGGTAAAATTATAGTAAGCATATAAGATCACCTCCATTTCATCTTAACAAAAGTAAAATTCAGATTCAGAAATAAATGCATTATGTTACCATTATGGGCTGTAGTGATAGCACAGCAGGTAGGGCGTTTGCCTTGCATGCAGCCAACATGGCTGGCCTGAGTTCGATTCCTCCATGCCCCTCTCGGACAGCCTGGCAAGCTACCGAGAGTATCTCACCCACACAGCAAAGTCTGGCAAGCTTCCCATGACATATTCGATATGCCAAACTCAGTAACAACAAGTCTCACAATGCAGACGTTACTGGGCCCGCTCAAGAAAATCGATGAACAACGGGAGGACAGTGACAGTGACAGATACCATCATATACTCAGTCTAAGCTTATTGGTATCGTCCATATATGTATCAATTATGGTCAGTGTCACTGGATCACTGTCATCCCATTGTTCATCAATTTGCTTGAGTGGGCACCAGTAATGTCTCCATTTGTCCTGGCCTTGAGATTTTAGCAGCCTCTCTTTACTCATCCTTCCCAATGGTGCTGCATTGGAGGCTCTTTCAGGGTTAGGGGAATGAGACCCATTATTGTTACTGTTTCTGGCATATTGAAAATGCCATGGAGAGCTTGCCAGGCTCTGCCGTACAGGCAGGATACTCTCTGTAGCTTGCTGGGTTCTCCAAGAGGGAGAACTAGACTATAAGAGGCCACAAGGCCGTGAATGTGATCAATGATGATACATATTTAAAATATTATACAAAATATTGATATATACATTTTATATTATACATATATTTGATTTTTTTCAGCCATTATGCTAGTAGCATACTTATGTTGATTTCATTGTGTTTTTTTTTAATTTTTGGGGTCACACTCGGCGATACTCAGGGGTTACTCCTGGCTCTGCACTCAGGAATTACTACTGGCGGTGCTTGGGGCACCATGTGGGATGCAATTGAACCCTGGTTGGCCTAATGCAAGACAAACGCCCTACCCGCTGAATTATCACTCCAGCCCCTCATTGTGCCTTTAATGTGTTAAGATTTTTGAAAATGATTATGTATTATACAAATACATTCCAATAATTCAAGATGAGTCACACATCAGTATACTCATTTAAATTTCAGTTAAAATAGATGAACGAAAAATAGTCTTCTGTCCTCTTCGGATTAAATTAAATTCCAATAAAGGACATGGGGAGGAACTAAAGCTAAAGCAGTGATTCTCAGCCTTAGCTCCCATTGGAATTACCTGGAAAACTTTAAATTATATTTCTCGGGCCAATATTGAGATATCCTTCTTTCTTTTAAATGATTTTGTTGTGTTTTTGGGCTACATGCAGCTATTCTCATAACTGACCTCTGGCTCTGCTCTCAGGAATCATTCTTGGTAGGCTTGGGATCAATATGGAGTGACAGGAATCAGATCCAGTATGACCTTGTGCAAGGAAACTTTCTTTCCTGCTGTACTTTTGCTCTGGTGTCTATCCTTATTTATTACTAAGGTCCACTCAGGGCACTGGGAATATTTTTTAAGGTCGTTCATGTGTTTTAATTTTGTAGCCAAGCTTTCCAAAATTCATGGCTCTCAAATATGTTGGCATATCTAATGGCATAGTTTTTAAGTAAAACCTGGATGGCTAGATTACTTCCAAGATTTCTTTTTGAAAAAAGGAGTGGGAAGAGAAGACATTGAGTGTCGGGCTTCATTGTTTGTAAAGCTCCCCAGATTTAGTCTAAAATGCAGCCACAGTGGAGAACCACCACTTGACAGTATCTCACAGATGATACTCAGATATGTACTAACCTTGGAGTATTAACCTTTGAATCTCAGAGAAATAAAAGAAAAAAAACTATTTCTAGTATTAATAACAATAGTGGTTCTTCAATATGTGCTATGCTGTCATCGTATGAAAAATCAGCAAGCTCGTAAGAAAGTCATTGAGGAAGCATGATGCATGAATGCAGTGCCTAACTTGGAAATCTGTATGGCTTCTGGGTTACAATTTAATATATGTACATATTTTTATGTGCCAGGAAGGCTAAAGAATTCCAAACTCAACAAAGAATAGCAAAAATTGTTTTTGAAGCACAAATGTACAAACCTGTTGCTTTGTGGAGCTCTGTAAACCATGCTGTTAGTTATTTTCTTCTCTGTCTGCATGGCTGAACTTGCCATATGAGTGACTCAGGTGTGCTTAATGAGCTGTGCAAAATTGTGGAAGCCCTCAAGTATCTAGTCTGAACTGGCGAGATGCATCAATTGAAACAAATTTGTTTTACCTTGAGCCATGCAAGTACCATAAGGTATCCAAGTACCATAAAGTCCTTGATTCAATTAGTTCTCATTTATACATATAAAAGCCTATTGATTCCTTAATTCAACTCTACCTATGCGACCAGAAGATAACTCCCTTTTTCCTCTTCCCCTGCTGGTGGCATTAGACTGGGTGTCAGGGGTTGGGGTAGGGATATAAGTGGAATCAAAAGAGTCCTAGGTAATGATACATGAAAGGGGATTTAATTCATGTTCTGCCAATACTGGATAATTTTCAGAGTCATAGTTTCTTCATTGTTTCAATGAGTATAGTTTAACACCTGGCTGATGGCCTTCCAGAGTTGCTGTGACAATCCAATTAGTTTAGCATGGCTTCTTCTGTATAGTAGCTGGCACTGAACTAATGGCAGCAGTGGGGAAAAATGCAGAATTCCTGAAATTAGACATGATCATTAAGGTGGTATGATTCTGGAGTGGGTCCTTTTTTAAAAAAAATCACTTGAAGGAGTTAAGGGTCAGAGTTTAAAGAGAACTAGATAATGGAAACTTAGATTATATTTCCCTGATCTCTAGGGTCTGTGGGTTTGTTAGAATCAGGCGTCCAGATAAAATACAGGAAAATACAGGATATAGTCAGAGTAGAATTTGATACAAACTAAAAAGGTTGGTATGTGAAAGTCCCAAATGTTACATGGGCAGGCATATATTAAACTCCTTGGTTTATCTGAAATTCAAATTGTATCCTGTATTTGCCTTAGCTGAATCTAGCAACCCTAATCTTGGGAGTCTCGAGTTGTCACCTCTGCTCCTGTTCTGTTATTACTTTGGAATAGAAACTTTCAGATACCAGTTACCTGCTACCTGCCTCAAGACATTATTGATTGGGGGAGTTGGTTGGGGAGCAGGTAAGGTACATGCTTTGCATACTTCTGACCTGGGTTCAATCCCCGGAACCTCACATGATCCCAGGAGCCCACCAGGAGTTAGCCCTGACCATAGAGTTGGGAGAAAGCAAAGAGCATAGTTGGATGTGGCCCCAAACAAAAACAAATTATTAATTGATATATGATTATGTAGTATAAATAATACATTATTTTTAAAAAGGAAAGTAATTTTAGTCCATAAATCTCTCACATTAATATTCTTTTTTTTTTTGCTTTTTGGGTCATACCTGGCGATGCTCAGGGGTTACTGCTGGCTTTGCACTCAGGAATTACTCCTGGCAGTGCTCGGGGGACCATATGGGATGCTGGAAATCAAACCTGGGTCGGCCGTGTGCAAGGCAAACGCCCTACCTGCTGTGCTGTTGCTCCAGCCCCTCTCACATTAATATTCTAACAGAATTTTTAAATATACTTTTCTACATCAGAAATTTGTACCTAGGAAACAGGCTTACCACGTGGCTTCTAACAAGAATCCTCTAAGAGTATTCTTTTTTTTTGTATTAATAACACTTTAGAGACTACATAATATAGCTTGTGTTTGGGGGTAGGGAATTGGACCCCACCTGACAGTGCTCAGGACTTCTTCCTGGTTATTCATGAGAGATCACTCCTAGATATATTCTGGGTACCATATGTGGTGGCAGGTCCTAACACTGGTTGACCGTATTCCAGGCAAGAGCCCTGCCCTTTATACTACCATTCGAGCCCACTATATCTTACGCGGTTTTTACAAGGAGGGTCTAAGGCATCTTTATCTCCTTCTTTGCAGATTAGGAAACTGGAAATCAGAGTGAGTAGAGTGACATTTCAAGTTTATATGGGTAGTTAATGAACAAAGCCCTGATTAAAGTTCTTTGACTTCAGAGGAAATGTTATTTCGACTCTGTCCAAGCTATCTCTCAGAGCTTGGTGTTTCCTGTTTTACCAGAGTATGATTTCTTTCCTTTTTTATTAATCTAAACCTAGTCCCAGTAGACATTTCTTCTAATTCAGTTGTTTTGCTTTGTGTTATTTCACTGAAAATTTAATATTTAATAAGATTGCTGTAGAAATAGCACAACATTCAATGTATCATTGTTGTTTCTTTGACCAAAATGAATTAGACAGAATTTACATTTTTCCACCCAGTTGGAGACTCCTCAATTGATTTACACCACAGCTTTAAATAGTTCCTCCTCATAAACAATGTCACGAAGTGACTTAAAATAATACAATTAGCCTGCAATATGTTCAAAAATCCCTTGTCGGTTAATATGAATGGTCATTCCAAGCAGACTGTCACTCGGTTTTTACAGTGAGTACATTTCAAAGAGAATAGCAGAAAATTCTACTGCTAGTGACATTCTGCAGTACTCAGAATGTAGCCCCCCCCCCCCACATAAGGACTGCTGTTTCCTGGAAATCTGGCATAACATGTGAGTTCCTAGATCTTCACCTAGACCTACAAACTCTGGACTATGGAGGTGGAGACGAGGTATTGGGGGTGTTTCTGGTAGATGATAAACTTTGAGAACCATTGCTAGCCAGCCACTCTGCTAAGCTTCCTGAAAGGGAAGAATGGAGGCAAGTTTAGCTTATATTTTTCTTCCAGTAATATTTCTGTAGACAGCAGTGGTGATAAATCTGCTCCTTGATTGACCAGAGAGATAGTACAGTAAATTGGATGCTTGCCTTGCACGTGGCTGACCTGGCTTTGTGCCGTGCATTCCCTTTGCTCATCTGAACCCTATCAGGAGTTATCCCTGAGCACAGAGCCAGGAGTAACCCCAGAGCACCACCAGATGTGGTCCCAAAGCTCCTCCATCCCCAAATCTGCTCTTGTTTTTAGCTCCTGTAGTCCTTACATATTATAACTTAGCAAGGGGAGAGGAAACAATGAAAATAAAGGAGAGATAGTACGAAACTGAACAGACAGAATTAGTTGTTAAATGCAACTCTAAATGGCGATCCGTTTATGAGTGGGGGCATTTACAATTTACCAAATGCGTATGCTGAGCAGGGTAGTCTGCTCAGTATTAGCACACACGTCTCATTTATTTCTCATTATTGCCTCAGAAGTGTTATGGCCATTTGCCAGATGGTGAAACTGTGCTCTGAAATATTAAGTATCTTCCTCTGCAGTTGTCAGCGATCTCTGTTGGCGTTCCATTGCAGATGTGGCTAATTTCTTTTATGAGTGTGACCCTCGCCTTTCCACATGAGTGTTGGAACATGTCTTACTGCTATCTACCTAAATTGGATCTCACCATTTTATGATGAAGTTTCCTGTGACCTTGGAAAGTGTCTTGAAGTCAGAGGGTTAATGTAGAAAAATAAATATTGGAACTATAGAGATAGAACAGGATTAACACATGTGCCTTGCAAGCAGATACTCCCAGTTTTATCCATAGCACCCCCTATAGTCTCCTAAGTAATCCCTGAGCACAGAACCAAGTGTAAATCTTGAGTACCACTGGATAAGACTCCCAACTGTCCCCAACCCCTATCTGAAGGTGCCTGTTAAAACATTTCAGTTTCTCATTACTGGCCAATAGAGACAAGAATTCTATGGTAGCTATCTCTACAATAAAGCAGGAAAATAATATTACAATTTTACATTCTATAAAAGTGAATCAACTAATCACTCATATAAAGAAATATTGGTTTATGAGAGGTAGTTTTAGAAGTTAGTAAGGAAAGGAATATCATTTGATTACCAGATGAAAGTGAAAAACCTAAAATAAGATCCTTCAGACAACACACAAAAAAGGAATTCCAAATGGATTAAAATCTATTTGTGAAATAAAATCTTTAAGCATTATATATACAATATACATGTTACATATATATCTTAGAAAATACTTTCATGGTTCAGTAAGGAATATTTTCTTATAATATTTATGTTATAAACATTTATTCCAAGTGAAAATGATTACATCTAAATTTAACATTCATATGACCTAAAGATAAAATTGTTAAAGTGCAGATGACAGATTCAGTGAAGATATTTCTAACATGCACAATGAACAGAGGATTATAATCTAAAATAGAGAAAGACATTTTCCAAGTGAATACTGAGAATATGAACAATTCAGGAGAAAAATAGGTAGTAAGTAAAAACAGGTAATTCACAGTAGAGAAAACTGAGTGGCAAATAAATACATAAAATGTCGTTATGCCTTTATATAGATCAGGAAAACATGAATAGAAGCATCAGTGAAATAGCATTGCATGCTCTCTCGATTGGCAAAACTATAAAATTTGGCAATAACAAATATATGCCTCTGGTGAATGTGTAAATAAAGGAAATTATTTTATAGAAGGCAATTCATATATACCCAGAAAATCTGAACATGTGCATACATTAAACTTAACAACCCCACATCTAGATATAACCACTAGGTAAACTCTTTTTTGGCTACACACATAATTAAATCAATACTTTACAGCTTGGGGTAAAGATAAATAATGTTAATGACCATAAATTTAAAAATGGACAGATAAAGTTTCTATATTCATGAATGTTACTTAGCAATTTTAAAATAGAACTAGATTTTTAGTCATGAAAATGTTGCATTTCCAAAATAAAATGTCGAAGGAATTAAATAATTTTAGAAGATGCATCTAATGTGGTTATATAATTTAAGAAAGCATATAGCAGTCTTATATATTATGTATATGTGTATAAAATATGGGTTGTTAGGATGCACATACATCCATGATTTTCATGTAACTCTCTGGTGGAAGAGTAAGGCAGAAGAGAGTTGAAAAGGAAATTGTAGGAACAAAAATCACCAACTTAGCTATAAAGTTAATGCCTCATATGTGTAATCTTTAGATGCCTGAGACCACCCCCCCAAATATATTTATGCATGTATAGCAGCACTGTCCTCCCATTGTTTAATTTGCTCGAGTGGGCACCAGTAACATCTCCATTGTGAGACTTGTTGTTACTGTGTTTGGCATATCGAATATGCCACGGGTCGCTTGCCAGGCTCTGCCGTGCGGGCAGGATACTCTCAGTAGCTTGCTAGGCACTCCGAGAGGGACAGAGGTATCATACATAATAAGAAAAATTAAGTGGCTTTTATGTTAAATTAAAAGTAGTGTCTGCTTCATTCAAGGCAGTGGGTCAATAGATGCTTTGATAATAGTCTGTACTTTTACATTCACTTAATCACTTAACTTCCCGTTAGTCGTCGATTTGCTCGAGCGGGCGCCAGTAACGTCTCCATTTGTCCCAGTCGCGTGCTAGTGTAGCCCAATGGCATCTCTTCGCTCCGGGAACATGGAGGGCCTCAAACCGATCGTTCATGACCTTGACAAAGAAGTCTGACCATCTGGTAGGTGGGCGGCCACGCGGTCTCTTGACATCCCGTGGAATCCAATCAGTAACAGCTCTAGTCCAACGGTCGTCTTTAAATCTCATTACGTGACCAGCCCATCTGATTTTCGACACCTTGGCAAATGAGACAGCGTCCCTGATCCTTGATCGTCGACGGATGTCAGAACTCCGGATTCGTTCTCTCATTTGAGTGAAACGTGATATTCCAAGCATAGCTCTTTCTATTCTTCTTTGGGAGACCTGAATGGCGTTCTCATCTTGTTTGCGTAGGGCCCAGGTCTCTGAGGCATATGTTAATGCAGGAAGAACAGTGGAATCAAAGAGATGTGCCCGGAGCCGGAGGTTCTTCGTCCTCTTAGCTATTTCTTCGACGTTCTTGAAGGCGTTCCAAGCCGCTCTCTTCCTCCTGCGCAGCTCGGGTGCCAGGTCATTTGTCATGTTGACCTCTCGACCTAGGTACACATAGCTGTTGCATTCGGAGATGGTCGTTCCATTGAGAGCGAATGGGGCGTCAGGAACAAGGCTATTTCTCATAAACATTGTCTTCGTAAGATTCAGCTGTAGTCCTACCTTTCCACACTCACGGTCAAAGTCGGCCAGCATTTGTGCCGCTTGGCTGATGTTTGGTGTTATTAAAACAATGTCATCAGCAAAGCTGAGGTGGTGTAGTTGCCGACCATCTATCTTCACTCCCATTCCTTCCCATTCCAGTCGTTGCATGATGTTCTCGAGGGTGGCACTGAAGAGTTTTGGTGAAATGGTATCACCCTGCCGCACCCCTCTCTTGACATCAACGATCACTTCTTTGTAGAATGGTGAGATCCTGGTAGTGAATCCGCAATACAGCTCACGGAGGATCCTGATGTATTGGGCTTGTATGCCCTGATTGGCTAGGGCTTCAATGACCGCTTCCGTCTCAACAGAATCAAAGGCCTTCTTTAAATCAATGAACGTTAAGCAGAGCGGCATCTTGAACTCCCAAGAAACCTCAATGAGTTTGGTTATCGTGTGGATATGGTCGATGGTGCTGAATCCTTTGCGGAACCCTGCTTGCTCACATGGTTGTCCTTCATCTAGTGTTCTGCCAATCCTATTCAGGATGACTCGAGTGAACAACTTGTAGATGACAGACAATAGGCAGATCGGGCGATAGTTGCCAATGTCATGGATGTCTCCCTTCTTGAACAGTAGTACGGTCCTGCTGGTTTTCCATTGAGATGGAACCTTGCATTCAGACAGGTAGCGAGTGAAGAGCCGAGCCAGTGTATTGATGAGTACTGAGTCTCATTCAGTACTTTTACATTATTGACTTTATTTTTCAAATTAAAAAATCTTGAAGTTCAAGGGGTTTTTGCATTGCTAGAAGCAGCCAAACAGTCATGGTGAAGAAATGAATGACTGTAGAGATAAATTCACATGCGGTAGGAAGGCTTTTTATGCTGATGGGAGACTAGGATCCTTCAAAATGGAGCAGAGATTTGCAAGTTTCTTTTTTCCCCACAAGACTTAGTGATTAATCCTTGTAGTATTCCATAATTACTACATGATTAGATTAGATTAGATTAGATTAGATTAGATTAGAGGTCTCCCCAAAAGCCTTCGTCCCTCTTGGAGAGCCTGACAAGCTACTGAGAGTATCTCGCCTGCACAGCAGAGCCTGGCAAGCTCCCCATGGCATATTCGATATGCCAAAAAACAGCAACAATAATGGGTCTAATTCCCCTGACCCTGAAAGAGCCTCCAATATGGCAGAGTTGGGAAGGATGAGAGGAGAGGCTGTTAAAATCTCAGGGCTGTGATGAACAGAGGTGTTACTGGTGCGCGCTCGAGCAAGTCGATGAACAGTGGGATGACAGTGCTACAGTCCTACAGTGTTTGAAAAATGTTTTCGAAATTGTTTTCATTCACTTTATTTTTTCTATCACTGAACTCCCAAACTCGTTTTGTAGCACTAGACTTTTCATATCTTGATAATTATGGGGGATAATTTTTGGAGGTGTGGGGGGTGGGGAGGGAGTCACACCTGTCTGTGCCCAAGGCTTCCTCCTGCCTGCAATCAAGAATCAGTACTGTTTCTGGAGACCATATGTGATGCCAGGGATCAAACCTGGTTTGACCTTGTGCAAGATGAGTGCCCTACCCGTTGTACTATCGCTCTAAATAGGTACATTGAAATCAATAAATTGAAACTTTATCATAATTTTCAAAGATAGAACATTAAATTTTGGTTCACTAATTTGTACGGTATATTGGTCAAAAAAAGTTATCACAATAATTACATCAGTCCTTTTATCACAATAATTACATCAGTCCTTTTATCTCAATAATTACGTCAGTCCTTTGAGTACCTCTATATAAACACTAGCCTGTGTACTCCAAGAATGATTATCTTCAATGTTGCTACTCTTTTGACTTAATAGCCTTGAAAGAACAGCCACACGAGTAGATCTTTTGACTTCGCCATCATTACGGTAAAGCCAGAGTGAATTTTCTCTTTGTAGCTGTGTTCCAAAGCCTTTGTAATGTTTTATAACACTACAGAGCAAATCCTGACTAGACAAGCCCTGTTCTTGTCTACGGTACTTCAGGAAAGCTCCCAGCTGTGATCAAGAAAGTTGAAGCCAGAGACTGAAATCCCAAGCAGGTTACTGCGTTAGATTCAAAAAACCCTAATGCACTTCTTTTATTTGTTTCGTTTCATTTTGTTGCTGTTTATTAACAAGTCCTTTTTCAGTTCATAAAAGAGATCAGCTTTGTTTATGGAAAATATACAGCTGCAAAGTGAATTTATTTTAAATAAATTTCCTGAAAAATGTTATTTTCTAAAACTTGAATTTGAACAGGGTTGAAGTGATAGCACACTTAGAAAGGTCGATAATGGTTCAATCTGTGGCACTGCATATGGTCCTCCAAATACTGTCAGAAGTTTTTCCCGAGCACAGAGCCAAGAGTAGTCCTGAGTACAGCCAGCATTGTCCCCAAACCCTAAACCAACCAACAAACAAATAAATAATAAAAATAAAATTAAAAACAAATAATAGGGCTGGGAAGTATAACTCAAAGAGATCTAGAGTCCATGTTGAGAGAGTTCAGGGTCCTGGGTTTAATAATTGACATTGCATACCTCTTAAGCACTACAGAATGTATTACTGTGGGTCTTAGAACCACTAAACGGTGGTTAGAACCATTGAAAGGTCTTAGAACCTTTCAAAAACTAGTTCCATTGTGGATCACTGAAACAAGGCACCATATTGATACTAATACAATAAGTCTGCAACAATGCTGTCTATATACTGTATTTAGCGAGGAATGACTCTTCAACCCAGGCCAACCCGAGAAATTTCCTACCACTCAGAATATGTCTGGAGCAAGAATAGCACTTTCCCTTTCCATAGCCAGTGTAAGCATAAAGAATTGCTCAGTGCTTTTTAAAAACAAAGGTTTTATTGAGGTCATTGTAGAGTCATCCCAAAGAAGACATGGGTGGCCAATATGCATATGAGAAAGCATTCATATTCACTTATTATCAGGGAAATCCAAAATCAAAGTGACAATGAGGTATCATCTCACATCAGTGAGAAATGGCATATATCAAAAATGCTGGAAACAATCAGTTTTGGCAGGTATGTGGCAAAATGGAAAAAATCCTCATTCACTATTGATGGGAATGTGGTCTAGTTCAGTTTCTGTGGCTCCTATGGGAAGCCAAATGGAGATTTCTCTATGAAGTGAAAATAGAACACCCATTATGACCAGCAATTCGACTTCTTAGAAGATCACCTCAAACACATACACACACAAAATGATTTAAAAGAACACGTACATGCCTATGTTCTCAGCAGATCTAAGTATAAGAGTCAGAATGTAGAAACAACCAGAATGTCAAATAGCAGATGAAGGAAACTGTGTTATATAAATATAATGGAATACTATGCAGATATAAGAAAGATGAAATTGTAAGGTTTGCTGTAAGTTGAGTGGAGATGGAGGGTATCTTCTTATTTTATTGAATGAGTATTTTGGTTTATTTTTAAAATTTTGGCATATGACAATGTTTAAAACTTTTCAGTATTATGTTGAGTTAGAGCTTTGTCCCCATTGCGAAGTTGCTATCCAAGTGCTTTGTAGATGCTCTTTATTAAGTTCACCCCTCTATTCCTAACACAACGAAAGTCCTTTTCATGATTGTGTTAGTCTTTCAAATTTTCTCTATCATTTGATAATGATTATATGATTTTTTATTGATATGGTGAATCTTAGGAATTTAAAAATATTGAATCAGATTTGACCATCTGGCATAAATCTTTTTGGTTGTGCTCATGGTATATCATTAGTTTTGTAAATTAGTGAATTTTTACCATATTTTGGTGAGAATGTGTTAAATAAGATCATGAGATGTTGCTATACAGTTTTCTCTTTTGTAGGGTACTATCTTTTTCTGGATTTAGTTTCAGTATAATATTAGCTTTCTAAATTACTTGGGAAGCAAAGAAGCTTTAGTTAGTATTATTTCCTATTGAAACTATATTCAGTCCTTGTGGGACTTGTGGGCTACCCCAGTGATTCTTGACTAGCAGTTCTGACTGATGGTTTGTTACACAGGCCTAGAACTGTAGGACACCTTGCGTGGACACCTTGGACCTGGTGTTGCAAGGTGACCAGCATGATAAATGTATAAAACCATGTATATAAAGATGATTCTTATTGCTATTATATATCTACTTACAAGTATGCTTATAAGTATACAACCAAATGTAAACAATTGTTCATTAAAATAACTGAAATCCAAATGATAATATATAGTAGTAATATTAAAAACAGTCCCTTCATATTATATGTCATATTTTTATTCTGCATATATTCCTCATATTAGCTATAAATCTATTTATGTTAATGTATTATAGCACATGAATTTCAGATAAGAATTAGTAATATCTGGCTTTTATAGCACATGAACTACTGAGTTTTGAAAATATATTATTTTTATTTCATTTCCAATAATAAAAGAAAGCTAGGTATCATGAGATTATTTACTGCCTTATGCTGCTGGGAAAGAAATAGTCCCATTTATGCCATTGTTTGTAATCTATGCCCATATGTCTTCTATGTTCATGTATTCTACCATATCTAAGGGTCGAGGATATGTTGATATTGAAATCTCAGTTACAACAGTTTCTAGTACACTATTTGGCTCATTATAGGCAGAAATCTGTTGAATGAATAACTGCAGTTTAGGGGAGGGGAATGACTAAATTTCACTAAGTAAAGTTTCATGATCAAATTTGAAAACCCACTTTAAGTGGTAACTATCTTATTGACATTCATGATCACGATCATCCTATTATTTGTCGATTTTCTCGAGCAGGCACCAGTAACGTCTCCTTTCTCCTAGCCCTGAGATTTTAAAGTGCCATATCCAAGGCCCTTTCAGGATTAGGAGAATGTTACTGGTATTTGGCATTTTGGGTACGCCACAGGGAGTTTGCCAGACTCTGCCGTGTGGGCAGGTTACATTCGGTAGCCTGCCAGGTTGTCCAAACAACATATTGACACTATCTTAATATAATTTTAGGTACAGACTTTTCAAATCTGTAAAATGACAAAACTGGCTCTCATCACAACACGATCCACACAAACCCGAGGGATAATAAGCTATTAATGATTCTAATGCCAAAGCAGTTGGATAAGAAGACCCAGAACATGATGGTGCAAGTGAGATTTAATTCAAATGGCTGGGGTAGTGCTAAGATTCTTATTCCCTTCCATGTTGTAGGCACTAATAAATATTTGTTAAGTAAATCAGAAGAATTTCAGAGAAGTGGAAGATTGTATGATGATCAGGGATAGAAATGATAGGAATCTCATGTTTCATGATTGCCCCAAAAACTTCAATTTGTAGAACTTGAATGCAGAACTGAAAGTCTACTAAGGGATAAAGGGAGTAGAAAGTGAATGCCTGAAAGATAGAACGGGGAATTCCATGCAAAGCACAATTATTTGGGGAACAGCACATTATTTGGGGAGCCAGAGAAGTGAGGAGAGGATGAGGAGAATGGGATTGCAAAAGTTCAGGTATTCCCAATTTTTTTAGTGATGTAGTTTTCTCTTTTGGAGGGTATTATCTTTTTCTGGATTTAGTTTCAGTATAATATTAGCTTACAGAGAACTGTGCATACAGAGAACGACCAGGGATTCTTCATATCTATTTATAGTCTTAAGTACTCAGTGCAGAATTGGTATCATCTAATACAGATTATCAATTAAAATTCTAAATATAACACAGATATAAGACGTTTCGTTTTTCATCATGTTAGAAGTTTAGTAAAAATGGTTTTGTGTCTCTCTAATGTGAATTTGCCAGGAAAAAATTATGACAATGCACAAAAGGGAAATGCATGGTTTGTGTGTATACTTTCTTTATTCAATCTTAGAGTTAGACTTTGACCATGCAGAAAATCTTTTGAGATTTCTCATTTTAACTAGCATTAGCTCTCATCAATACATATGGGATGTATATTTATATATCGAAGATCTTTTCCCTGAGACATTTCTGCTGTATAATGGAGATTAAATTACTTAACTTCTATAGGCTTCAGGTTACTTACTTGAAAGTGACTGCAATAATAGTATCTGAGACAGAGTATTTCTTTGCCTTCTAAGTGAGCACTCAGGAATGTAATAGAGAATGATGCAACAAATAATAGCTAAATAGAGTCTCTAATTAGGAGGAGACCAGAGTTCTGTATGCTTCTAGACGGTCTGAATATGATAAAAAAAAAACCGTTCCTGTCTTTTTCTGCTCAGTTTCTTTAGTAACTTATGCCTCTCATATAGTCTTCAAAAGCAGTTGTTTCATTCTGACTGGAAATAGATTTCTAGACTCCATGGGTTTGCGGCCAAGACATTAAAGTAAACGAGTCAGTTTTACTTGTGTTAAATGTACTTGGGTTGGGACTGGAGTGATAGTACAGTGGGTAGAGCATTTGTCTTGCAGGCAACCGACCCGGGTTTGGTTCCCAGCAACCCATATGGGCCTCTGAGCACCTTCTCAGTGCAAAGCCAGGAGTAACCCTTGTGCATCACCAGGTGTGACCCAGAAAGCAAATAAATAAATAAATAAGTGTACTTGGGCCATTTGACTCTATGTTGGTGTGATTCCATCTCACACCATACCATCACCTTTTAACTGTGGTGATTACAGGAACATGTTTTTTTGGTTTTGTTATTAAACATAATTCATGTAAATATAATTTAAATAAATTCTCGGCATGGAAGATGCATGCTGAAAGTAGACTATGGACCAGACATGATGGCCACTTACTACCTGTATTGCAAACCATAACACCCAAAAGGAGAGAGAGAGAGCAAAAGAGAATGTGCTTGCCACGGGGGGCGGGGGAATGGAGGGTGGTGGGAGGGATACTGGGAACATTGGTGGTGGCAAATGGGCACTGGTGGAGAGATGGGCAATCGAACATTGTATGACTGAAACATAATCACAAAAGTTTATAAGTCTGTAACTGTATCTCATGGTAATTCTTTAAAAAGTATATTAAAATAAATAAATAAATATAATTGAATCACCATGAGATACACAGTTACACAGCTATTCATGATCGGATTTCAGTTACATGATGTTCCAACACTCATCCCTCCACCAGTTTACACTTCCCAGCACCAAAATCCCCAGTTTCCCTCCCAGTTCCTCAACCCGCCCCCCGCCAGCCTGCCTCTATGGCAGGTACTTTTCTTCTTCTCTCCCACATAAGCTTTGTAAAGAATATGTTGAAATGGTGCAAAAGCTCTGCAGCTCACCAATGAGCAATATTTCTTCAACCTGGCAGTAATCAACAAAGAGGAAAATGTTTTTCTGTACACACTAAAGAATCACTATCACTATCACCTCTTTGTTCATTGATTTGCTCAAGTGGGACCAGTAATGTCTCCATTCGTCACTGTCACATGCTAGTGTAGCCCGATGGCATATTGGGGGCTCTTTCAGGGTCAGGGGAATGAGGACCATCATTGTTACTGTTTTTGGCATATTGAGTATGCCACAGGTAGCTTGCCAGGCTGTGGCGTGCAGGCAGTATACTCTCGGTACCCTGCCAGGCTCTCTGAGAGTGAGAACTAGACAATAAGAGGTCGTGCGGCTGCAGTTGTGTCCACAAGCTCCGGAAGCTTTGTTTTATAGTCTCTGGATCCTGACCATTGATGTGGTTACACGGCAGTTGGTGGGTATAACTGTCTAGCTACTGGAAGATGGGAAATCTGGGTGGAGGAGGCCCAGCCCTGAACTGAGCAGGCAAACACTAAAGGGATTCGGGTTCAGATCCCCAAATCCAGAGTGACAGGGACAGGCGCCACAAGGCATCCAGTGCAGTAACACAACTGATCCCAGAGAAGCTGGCAGGAGCCCTGGGGAGAGTTCTTGTTTTTTGGTGAAGGGCAGGGCACACTGAAATGGGTTCTCCCCGAGAGAGGGGCCCATGCCTTGTAAAGCATCATGGTTCCAGCGGCATCCGGTGAGCTCTGGCTGGCCCTTGAAAATCCGGGGGAGAGGGTGTAAATCTCGCTCAGTCCCATACCCATATCCGCAGCAGGTCTCCAAGGTGAATAGCCTCTGGCATGTTGGAACAACAGCAGTTGAACGTGGGTCAGTCAGTCCTGAGAGCTAGGCGAGTGCCGTTCCAAAGGGATGGGCAATGGCCTCCGTTGCCCTCGGCCAATCGAAACACTAAAGAAATTATTTATAATTATACAAACATAATTATGCAAATGGCATAGCCTGGCAAGCTACCCGTGACATACTCGATATGCCAAACACAGTAACAACAAGTCTCATGATGGAGACGTTACTGGGCCCGCTCGAGCAAATCGATGAACAACGGGAGGACTGTGACCGTGACCGTGATGCAAACATAGAATCAGGGACTATTTTGAACTTCCTAAAAATGATTTGCTAAATTATTCCAAGCAGCTCGGTGTCTTGCTTACTCCAGTTGTTAGGTCTCAGAGAACTGACGGCTGTCTCATCAACACTGTATAGAAGGGATTGCAGAGTAAGTCAGCCTCCTGTTTCAGGTAAAACCCTTCCTGGCTTGAAGTCACAGCTTTGAGTGATACAAGTCTAATACTATGGGGGATATAAATCATGTTATACTATGGCATAGATTATACTGAATGGAGGCTTCTGTTTGTGAAGGAAATACTCTTTTGCTAAAGTAAACAAGAATACGCTTTTCCTTTATGTGATTTTGATCATTCAAAATTGTGTATGTATATATGCATAGCACTGTAGCACTGTCCTCCTGTTGTTCATCAATTTGCTCAAGCGGGCCCAGTAGCATCTCTATTGTGAGACTTGTTGTTACTGTGTTTGGCATATCGAGTACATCATGGGTAGCTTGCCAGATTTTGCTGGGCGGGCGAGATACTCTCGGTAGCTTGCCGGGCTTTCTGAGAAGGGTGGAAGAATCAAACCTAGGCCAACTGGGTTGGCCGCGTGCAAGGCAAACACCTTATCCACTATGCTATCACTCCAGCCCATATATGCATAATACATAAGATTTCTTATTGTCTAGTTCTCACTCTCAGAGAAGCCAGCAGACTCCTGAGAGTATTCTGCATGCATATATACCTGACTGGGAATACCTGTAAAGGTGATTAAAGGCTGCTCCAAAGGCCTCCATCCCTCTCAGAGAGCCCGGCAAGCTACTGAGAGTATCCTGCCCGCACAACAGAGCCTGGCAAGCTACCCGTGGCATACTAGATATGCCAAAAACAGTAGCAATGATGGTTCTCATTCCCCTGACCCTGAAAGAGCCCCCAATATGCCATCGGGCTACACTAGCACATGACAGGGATGGAGACGTTACTGGCGCCCGCTTAAGCAAATCGATGAACAAAGGGGTGATAGTGATAGTGATAGTTATAGTGATAAGATTCCACGGGATAATATCCCATTTAGTTCATTCTCACACAAGAGAAATGAAACCTATGGGTCCTATAGGTCCTGGATATGTGGAATGTCTATCTTTAAGACATGATGGGATTAGCTATACTAATAGACTCAAGGTAAAGCTAGATGAGGACTTCTTGTATTAAATTGCCAGTTGTTCACTTGACAATTGAAACAAAGAGTCAAGCCTAAGTGATATCTTTAGGGATCGTTGTTAAAGAATTTTCTCCTCCTGTATCTCTTTAAATCTCCAGTTTTCTTATTTTACCTGTGTCTCTACAGTACCTGTAATTAACTAAGCCTATGCTTTATATCAAACACTCTCATAGGCATTTTATATATCACTTAATGCTCTCACAGAAAAAGGAAATAAATGGTCTTAGTTAAAAAATGCCATCATTATCTTCTTGAAAACTATCTTGATTTAAAATTTTAAATCAGAATTATGCCACTAATATTATTAAAGTGTCAACAGTTAAATTAAAGAAATCTGTTATTCACTTATTTGCTTGATGAATATTTATTGACTACGACTATCTGGCAAACATTGTGAATTAATACTGTGAATATTTATTGACAGCAGTGAATTAAATCAAGTCCCTGCCCACAAAAGGTTTACATTCTATAACTATTACATATATCAGTTGCAAGATGCCTTTTCTCTCAAATGTTAGTGACAAAGGATTCAATGGCATTATGCAAAACATTTCTGATAGTTTTGTGTAAATTATTTTTAGAAGTCCATGTTCTCTTACTTTGTTTTAATTGCTTTTCCCATGGCATGTTAATATTTAACAGATTTTAGCCTTTTAACTCAATATACTCAAGGGATAAAATAATCATAGAAACGTATCTATAACAACTTTATAATCCTTTTTTGGTATTAATATAATTATATTGCTTTCCCTCAAAAAATCGGGAAAGAAACGCATAAATTACACCTTTTGAATGCATTATTTCAAAGCCATGTAAACAGTTGGTTTAGATTTATGTTATTCTCTAACTGTACATTTTAATAAATGTTGTGTTTTTAATTTCATTGCCTCTTCCTGGAAAAGTAAGCTTATTGCTTTCGGCTAAAGGTTAGTGTAAGGACTGTATCTCACAGTGATTCATTAAAAATATTAAAAAAATGGTTAGTGAAAGGCTCACAAACAGTATGTATATAACAATGTTCAAGAGGCATAGTATTGACAGAATAACAGTAAAGTTTCTCCAAATATTAAATGGAAAATAAAGTTTCAGTTTCATTTCATAGAATGTATGTAAAACTTATAATAATCTTACATACCTTTTGCATATCTTCTATGAAATGAATAAAAATGTTCCTATTTGAATGCCCTGCCACAGAGGTGGGGTGGGGGTGGTGGGAAGTATCTTTGGATCATTGGTGGTGGAGAATGGGCACTGGTGGAGGGACGGGTACTCAATCATTGTATAACTGAAATGTAAGCACGAAAGTTTATGTCTGTAACTGTATCTCATGGTGACTCACTTATAAAAAAAAGTCCCTATTTATAACTGCCCTATTTTTAATTTAAATGTTACTAATTCTTTTCATTTTTTCATATTTTAAGTTGTATTTTCCTAATTTCCAATTTGTTTATTTCTAGTATAGAGGAATAATACTGATTTTATTAAAATTTATATTCTGCAAACTTGAAAACCTGTGAGTTATAGCAACTTTTTAGTTAACCCCTTAGAACTTTCTCCATAAAAAATTAGGCTAGCTGTAGAGAAATAAAGATTTACTTCCCCATGAACTTTAACTTTATTAAGAAATATTTTTATTTTTCTGTATTATTCTTGCTAAGAGAGCCAGTAGAACAGTACATGTATTATATAAGAGCAGATATACTCATATTCTTTCCAACACTCAGGGATTCATTCACCTTCTTCTATCATGAAGTAGTACAATACTGTATTTTGATCAATGCTTTGTTATAGATTTTATTTGTTTTAGTTTAGCTGCACTTCAATGAACTCTTTTAATTAACTAATGAACTCTTTTATACTATTCATGATTTGATAGGACGTTTATCATAAAGAGGAGCTTATATTTTACAAGTATTTATCTCTACTCAAAATGATTATAAGGGTTGCAGAAACCAAATGTATTATCTCTTCAGTACTTCCATGGGCTGGAGCGTTAGCACAGCAGGTAGGGCATTTGCCTTGCATGCAGCTGACCTGGGTTCGATTCTTCTGCCCCTCTCGGAGAGCCCGGCAAGCTACGAGAGTATCTCGCCCACACGACAAAGCCTGGCAAGCTACCCGTGATGTATTTTTTTTCTTTTATGGAAATGTTTTTAAAAAATTTTTATTAATGAAACAACGAGGTACAGCTGTAGACTTACAAATTTTTGTGCTTGGGTTTCAGAAAAATATGGAACACTTCACGAATTTGCATGTCATCCTTGCACAGGGGCCATGTTATCCTTCTCTGTATAGTTCCAATTTTAGTATACTTACTGCCAAAGCTAGCTCTATCCATGACTATTTGATATGCCAAAAACAGTAACAACAAGTCTCACAATTTGTTGTGGGATGTTACTGGTGCCCACTCGAGCAAATTGATGAACAACGGGAGGACAATGCTACTTTTCATGAAGTTCATCAAAATATGAATGTTACTTCAAATATGTAAACCTGGAATAAAGTCCATTGGACTATATATATATTGCAGCTTGCTAAAAGTTTGTCTAGAATATAAAGAGAGTGTTCAGGTTTCCGTATATGGTACCAGGGATGGAACCCACATCAGTTGCATGAAATACAAGTGCATTATCCATTTTCTTCCCTCTGACCCCATTATATATATATATTCCACTGTTGGATAACATTGGGTTGTCCTTGCTCTTCCTGCAGGGAGCTTATGTTTATTGAGCTGCTCCCACAACAGTGCCCCTGAGGCACACCCAATTCCATCAAGCACTAATAATCCTATATTGCTTTTCTCTTTCCTTTATGTCATTTGCATGCTTGAGCAACATTCTTTTTGTATGGACATAGGAAGACAGTTGATGCTATGTTTTTGTTACATGGGAGTTAATTGACTCCAAATAATATTTACTTCTGGGTATCCATATTTACTTGACTTGAGCCTTAGTTGCCCTTAGTTCCTAGCACTCCAAAAGCAGGGTCTCGATAAAGGGACTGGATGGACTCAGAGCAAACTGTGAGCTACTTTGGCATCAAAAGGAGACAAGCTAAGTACTGTAAGTATAATAAGTTGAGCATGGTCATGGAACAAACTCTGTCATAACCCAAAAAGAAGTAACTGAATAAGGACCCTGCTGGGGTTAGTAAAGGCTAACCTGACTTGAGAACTGTGATCTGAAATTTGGATGCCCAGGAGTAAATATTATTTTGGAGTTAATTAACTCTCATGTTACAAAGTATAGCATGAACTGTCTTCCTGTGTCTACACAAAAAGGACAATGCTAAATAAACCATGCAAATGACATAAAGGAAAGAGAAAAGCAATATTGGATTATTAGTGATTGATGGAATTGGGTATGCCTCAGGGCCATTGTTCTGAGAATAGCTCAATAAATCTAAGTTTTTTGCAGAAAGAGGAAAGACAGCCCAATGTTATCCAACATTCAGCCAGAAAATATAGTTATGGGGACTAGAGATAGTACAACGGATAGGGCATTTACCTTGCACATGGCCAGCCTAGGTTCGATTCTCAGCACTCCATATGGTCTCCTGAGTCCTGACAGGAGTGATTCCTGAGTGATTCCTAGAGCCAGGAATAAGTGCTCAGCACAGCCAGTGTGGCCCCAAAACAAAAAAAAAATAAGACAAGAAAATACTCATGTGTTTCGTGAGTTACAGATTCTGATAAAATGCAACATGCAGTCGTCACAGTGTAGATGGTCTCTTGATGAATAAAAAATATCATTATTCCATGTATAACTAATATAAAGAGATATGAGGCAAAGGAAATTTTTAGGTTAAATTATATATGCATTAGAATATTATATGTATTATAGAATTATGCATATTTAATTTTTAAAAAATGTTTGGGCCACACTCAGGAATGCTCAGGGGCTGTTCCTACCTCCATGATTGGGATAATTCTGGGAGTGTGCAAAGGACAAGGAAGTGTCAGGGATTGAATCTTGGCTTTTTGTATACAGTGTGTACTCTTTAAGCTGTCTCTCTGGCCCCTATCACTGCACTCCATTAATGTTTATTTATAATCAGCAAAACATGTTACTATGACATATTGATGTGATTATGGATAGTATAATTTTATATAATTATAAAAACATAGTAAATGTATAATACATAGCGATAGCACAGCGGTAGGGCATTTGCCTTACAAGCAGCCAACATGGCCGACCCGAGTTCGATTCCTCCGCCCCTCTCGGAGAGCCTGGCAAGCTACCGAGAGTATCTTGCCCACACGGCAGAGCCTGGCAAGCTCCCCATGACGTATTAATATATGCCAAACACAATAACAAGTCTCATGATGGAGACGTTACTGGGCCCGCTCGAGCAAATCGATGAACAACAGGAGGACAGTGACAGATATATCTGAATATATGTAATTATAGCAAGTATATATTAATTATTTAGAATTATAAAAAATAGCAAGCACGAAAGTCTGTAACCGTACCCCATGGTGATTCACTAATAAAAAATTAAAAGAATAGTTCAGTAAACAAAACTTGCAAATATTGTTATATCTTACGATGACGTTACTAAAGTCATTGTCTGAGTATTTGCTGAGCTAGCTGAGTATTCTGTGTTACTGCTTGTGCTCATTAATCTTAGTCGGAGTCTATGCAACTTTCTTATCAAATTTTCTATGCTTTTATTAGACTGTCAGTACTTTGAAAACTTTGGTGGCTCCATATGTGGCCACATGCTTCAGGAACTGTAGAGGTGGGGTGATTCAGAGACTTGGAAATTAGTTGTTGAACTGTGGAGCTGGGTAGTTTATATGCTAGGAATGTCAGGTATAGGGAGAGGCTGCTCGGCCTTTTGGCAGGGTATGAAATTGGCCAGCCCCTATTCCAAGAAGGCCCTAGAGATCCCAGTCTGGAGACTTCTGGGGATATTTTGCACTCATTGATCCTGTATTTCCCCATCTTTTTCTCTTTGTTATCCCATCAGAAACCAACTTTTTTCAAAAACAGCTCTCATAAAATTATCATCAATAAACAAAAATACTTGAAGTCTCCCAGTAAGAAAGTGACAAATTCTAGGAGTTAGGGAAACTGGTGGACTTAGTATTTTATGGTTTCAAGTGTTTATGGCCAATGTTTTAGGCAGAGTTAAGGAATAGATTTATAAATTCTTGTAACATCAAATTGATGTGATGCCATGAAAATTTTCAAGAGAAATGATTAAAATCATCTGGAAATTTTGTATTTATTCTCTATCAGTAACACAAGTGAATACTAACAAATATGTTCTCCCATTTTTGTCAGGTTTTTTGTTCTGCTTATGTCAGTGTGTTCTCAACCTAATTTCTGATTCATGATACAACAATTATAAATCTTGCTTAATTATTCAGATTCAGTGAATTCTGTAAAAATCTGTTTTAAAAATTCTGTAAAAATTGTCACATTGACTATAGAAACAAATTATTAGGGACAGTGCATTGTGGTTTACTGCAACAACATTTAATATGTAGATCTTCATTCCCAACGCGATATCAAATAATCCATTTTAATTCTTTTATTAAATGCTTGTATTTCAATTTAAGAAACTATGACATCATAGATGTACATTCTCTAATTTAAGTAAAATGACTATTTCCTCATAACATTTTACTATGTAACTAACATAGTTTATATGATTTTTTATTCTCCTGCTTATAAAACAGCATCGGAAATCCTTGTCAACAAGAGTGAAGAATGGAAAGTTAATGCCAGTCAGATATAAAAGACTTCTTTTGTCATAATACATTCATTACTATCTGAACAGAGAGAATTCTATCTTGTGGCTAAGCACAAATATAAAATAGGAAAATATAAAGCTACTTATTGTTGTGCTCAATTTACATGTTTTGCAACAGGATTTTAAATCTTCATACCTTAAACTTCAGACTTGTGTGATATGTTTGTTTCCTATGTTCATATTTAACCTCTACTGTCCCTGAAGTCAAAGGTTTCATTTGTTAATTTTACTAATATACAAATGAAATATAACAATTAGATTATTAGTTATCAATGGGCTGGAGCGATAGCACAGTGGTAAGGCATTTGCCTTGTGTGCAGCCAGCCCGGCAGAGCCAGGTTCGATTCCTCCGCCCCTCTCAGAGAGCCCGGCAAGCTACCGAGGGTATCTCGCCCACGCGGCGAAGCCTAGCAAGCTCCCCGTGACATATTCAATATGCCAAACACAGTAACAACAAGTCTCAAAAAAATAGAGACGTTACTGGGCCTGCTCAAGCAAATCGATGAACAACGGGAGGACAGTGACAGTGACAGTTATCAATATGCCCATAAAATCATCTCACACAATCCTGGGGCTGGAGAGATAGTACAGCGGGCATGGTGCTTGCTTTGAATGCAGCTGACCCGGATTTGATCCCCTGTATCGCATATCGGCCCACAAGCACCACCAGGAATAATTCCTGAATGCTGAAGTAGAGTGAGTCCTGACATTGCCAGGCGTGACCCCCTCTTCCCCCAGGAAAAAAATTCATTTTACACAATCAATGATACATTAGTTACCAAGTGAAAAGAACTAGGTTGTAAAACCATTGCCAAGCCTGGATATATCTGATTTATATACACACTGCAGGCTGGAGCGATAGCACAGCAGTAGGGCGTTTGCCTTGTGCGCAGCCGGCCCAGCTGAGCCTGGTTCGATTCCTCTGCCCCTCTCGGAGATCCTGGCAAGGTACCGAGAGTATCTCACCCACACGACAAAGCCTGGCAAGCTCCCCGTGACGTATTCAATATGCCAAACACAGTAACAACAAGTCTCACGATGGAGACATTACTGGGCCCGCTCGAACAAATCGATAAACAACGGGAGGACCGTGACCGATATACACACTGCATTCCATAAGTGCATACTCTGTTTTTGTTTTATTTGGGGCTATACTTGGCCGTACTCAGAGCTTATTCCTGTCCCTGTGTTCAGGAATAACTCCTATCAAGGATCAGAGAACAATATGGGTTCTGAGAATTGAACCCTGGTCAGCCTCTTGTAAGGCAAGTGCTTACCCATTGTGTTACTGATCTGGCTCCTACATCTTTTCATACATGTATGCACGCAGTGAAACACACAAACACACCAAATTACTGCATAAACATGAAACATACCATTGCTTATTTTTTTTTTCATTTTGTATTTCAAATAGGGTCTTAGGTGGGCATTCAGAATGAAGGTAACCGCGTTCAGTTTTTAAGTGGTAAAGGTGTGAGGGAATTGATTTATTAAAAAGGTTTCTTAATGGAGTTTAGCAAATGAAAATTAGCACCCCTATCACAACTGCAATCACTAATTTGCAATTTACTAAGGAATTAGTACATTTTGACAGCAGGTGATAATTTGTAACTAAATGAAAATTCATGAGATCTGCGAGTTAGCTAGAGTCAGTGCCTTTCATTTCTTTCCTTGAAATTGTTCTATAAAATGTGATTAGAAAAAGCTTATTGACGGATTTGGAAAGTAAATTCCTCTTTTTGTAGGTTTTGTACTGAAATTTGCAATTTCTTACTTTATTATGGAGTAATTATGATGATATCTCTGTGAGAAACATTAATTTTATCTTCAGGGACAAATCAAGGCACGATCTCTAATAGAATAATTTCAGTGATGGTCGTCTAATGTACTTGTACAATTACCACTGATATACCACAGACTTCAAAGGATAAATTCCTGCTTCTCAACAAAGAGGTTCAAGGCTGTTTGTATCAGAATAGGAACCACAGTAACAAGCCGATAAGAAGAAGCCAAGTAGGATTATAGAGACTAATAAATAAGAATTTTAAGAACTGAATGTAGTTGGCTGGTCAGGAACTGTGACTATCTTTTACAACTGCTATAAAGTTCTTTAGCCATTAAATGTGTTTCCATAACGATTGATGGACTTGAGTATTTTTTTCATGTATTTTTGACAGTTAAGTTTGTGAAACAAGACAAACATATTGCTAATTTTTCTTTTTTTCTTTTTCGCTTTTTGGGTCACAACCGGCGATGCACAGGGGTCACTCCTGGCTCTGCACTCAGGAAATACTCCTGGTGGTGCTCGGATGACCATACGGGATGCTGTGAATCGAACCCAGGTTGGTCGCGTGCAAGGCAAACGCCCCACCCACTGTGCTATCGCTCCAGCCCCATATTCCTAATTTTTCTTGAAGTGTTTATCTTTGGGAGGGGGAGGAGGGTTAGAAAAATGCTGTGTACAAACTGGATAGATATTCTGTATATGGGCTGGAGCAATAGCACAGTGGGTAGGGTGTTTGCCTTGCACACTGCTGACCTGATCAACCCAGGTACAATTCCTCTGCCCCTCTCGGAGAGCCGGGCAAGCTACTGAGAGTATCTCGCCCCCACGGCAAAGCCTGGCAAGCTTTCTCTGACATATTAGATATGCCAAACACAGTAACAAGTGTCACAACGGAGACGTTGCTGGGACCGCTCAAGCAAATCGATGAACAATGGGAGGACAGTGACAGTGACAGTTTTCTAAAAGGAAATGGATAAAAATATTTTCTTCTAATACTTGATTTGACAGTTCATTTCCTACTGATAAGTTTTGATGAGTACACGATTGAATTTGATGAGCACTTTGTGTGTGCAGGAATCCCAAACAGTGCTTAAGGGGTCACTGCTGGTTATCTGTGGTCAATGGGATCATTCAATTCAGTACAGAGGCTTGAGGCTCTGGCCTTTTGGTACAAGAACCTCCAGAGCCACCCAAGGTTGCTCAGAGACCCCAGAGTTTTGCTTGCTGGTATCCAGGGGGGAGGTGGAGAGATGGTGCTCGGAATTGAACCAGGGTTGAGAGCATATAAGGCTTGAGTTATGCCCATTTGGGGGATAGAGCGATGTTTGGAGCCATATCTTGTGCTCAGGATTACTCCTGGCTCTCTGCTCAGGGACTCACTCCTTTGGGTGGTCAGAGGACCATATGGAGTGCCGGGGATCAAACCAAAATCAGTTGTGTGCATGACTCTCAGTACGCACCAATATGTACCAACTCTTACACTACCTTCCCAGCCCTGAAGAACACTCATTAGTCAATACTGTGTTTTAAGTTTAGTATGTTGAGGAACTCTCTGAGAAACACTTCTCTACCCTGTGTTGACAATACTTTTTTTAGAATTAGTTTAGGAGCTTTGTTGCTTTACTCTAGTATTTAGGTCCGTGATTGATCTTTTCATTGGTTTATGGTTTTTGAACCACAGACATCAATGGTCAGGGGGTGCTCCCTGCTTTGTGCTCAGGGTTCACTCCTAATGGTGCTGGGGGAACATATGGCATCTTGAGTAGCTTTATTGTCAATGATATAATGTAATATATGTAATATTCTTTATATTTAAATATAATTTTATTATGTTACTGTAATACCTCTAAATATTATTTTGTAAAGATTGGTTGTATTTTACTTTCATGTGAGCTAAATTAATTTTTAGATAAATTTGAGAATCATTTGGTAAATTCCTGCAAAAAACCATTACGAATACTTTTCCCGGCTTCTGCCGCATCTACCAGTACTTCTGCTCTTCTCTCTTTGAGGTCTTCCTTGATCACATCTCTACACTGCTTTGCGAGCTCCGACGTTAGCTTGTGGTTGCCTGAGGCATGCGCCAAACCACGGTGGCAAATTAGCTCAAGAATTCTCAAAGATAGGCGATTTTTTGTGGCTATCTCTCTCTTGGCGTTCCTCGCACATTCATGGAGGTGCTGAACCAGTCGATCGTATTCCTCGTCAATCTTGTCAACAATGGCATCTTCCCATGTTGCCGCAATAGTACCAAAGAGTTCCCAGTTGGTGGTCATTCTGGGAGTTCTCTTTTTGAACTTTGCAGCCCTTTCTCCCCGCTCTGTCAAGTAGAATTTTGCACGAAGGAGACGGTGGTCTGATCCCGTTCGAAATTTTGGGACAACAGCAACATCAGTCAGGCAAAACCGTCGATTAAATATGATGTGGTCTATTTTGTTGTGGAATCGTCCACTGGGAGACTCCCATGTCCATCATTTAGATTCTGCCTTCTGGAACTGTGAGTTACCATGAATGGTTTTGGTCATCATGATGAACTCAGACAGTCTCTCACCCTGTTCGTTCCATTCTAGGCCATGGGTCCCGATGAGAAGTTCTTCAGCTGATCTTCTCAGTCCTATCTTGGCATTAAAATCACCCACAATGATCTTGTAGAAGGTGTGGTCTTCTTTATAGAACTTCTCTAGCTCCATGTAGAACTTCTCGATTTCTCTTTCATCATAGTGAGATGTTGGTGCGTAGACAAGGAAGATAGAAACTGCAGGCAGTGAGCCACATCTGTTCAAATGTAAACGTCCGATTCGGGTTGTTAGGCATTCGAATGCTCTTGGCCAAGTTTGTGTTGACAAGGACACCGATGCCTCCAACACCTCTTTTATCGCATGTTCCGAGGAACAATTCTTCTCCAGTGTCGAAAACGGCATGGTGAGATTCGTGCCTTCTTGTCTCGGTCAGACCAATGATGTCGTACTTGATCATTCGCGCTTGTACCATCAGGTCCTCGATGGATGCATCTGATGCTAGCGTACGTGCATTGAAAGTACAGACGATCATTTTTGTCTTCCTTCGTTGTGGCAGCCTAGTTCGGCCTTGAGATTTTGTCGGCCTCTCCTTTCTCATCCTTCTCTATGCTGCCATGTTGGTGAAGCCTTCAGGGTCAGGTGAATGAGACCAGTTGTAGTTACTGGTTTTGGCATATCGAATACACAACGGATAGCTTGCCAGGCTCTTCCGTGCGGGCGGAATACTCTCGGTAGCTTGCCAGTCTTTCCGAGAGGGATAGAGCTCCGGCCGAGACCCACGCACAACTGAAGACCCAAAGAACCGCTAGCAAATTTATTTCACTTGTTTGATTCTGGGTATTTCATTGGGGAAAATTGGTATTTAAACAATATTGAGTCTTCAAGTCTTAAGCCAGAATATACCATCTCACTTTGTAAAATGGAACTGCAATTTTCTTGGACTTAAAAAATGTTGAGATTAGAGAGAGTCTGCATGTACCCCCATACAGCCTCAGTTTATTTTTTAATTTTACCAGTCTGTATTGCAGTGACATCATTTCAAACTAAACATACAACATTAGCATGCATACTACTATTAACTAAACTCCAGAATTTATACCCATTTTATCAGTTTATCCCATTAAAGTCATTGTTCTATTTCAGGACCCAATGCAGTATATCACATGTGTTTAATCTTTCTACCACCACTCTCTCCAACCTGTGATAATTTATTGATCTTTCTTTATGTTTATGTTTTTCAAAATTATGAATAGCACAATTTTACTATCTTCTAATAGAAATTGGTTTGATTTGTACCTTCAACTGTAGTCTAGGGTGTTGTGTTTTGGACAAAAACAGCTCAAAGGTAAAGAAAATTCCCTTCCCATCTCTACATTTCAAGAAATCTGTCAGTGATGAAGTCAATTATAACATGAGTTGTTGTTGTTTTGTTATATATTTCCACTGAAAATTGATATATCTTCACTTCCCATATGCTTTATTTCATAGTTCTTTACTAAGTAAAGCTCATATGCAAGTATTGCGGGGGATAAAGGATAAATGGGATGTACCTTCTCTTGAAAGGGTCTTACAGACATATGCTATATTTCCTCAGTATCCATGGGGGATTGGTTCCAGATACCAATATTCAAGGACCCACAAGACCCTTGTATAAGATAGATTTGCAATTGCTTATAATCAATGAGCATTCTTCTGTATACTTTAAATGAACTTTAAATTATGTGTAATACTTAAAACAATATAACTTTAAATGAACTTTACATTATGTTTAAGACTTAAAACAATATAAAACAATATAACATCTAAATAATTGTTTTACTGTGTTATTTAGGGAATAATAACAAGGGAAAACTCGGTATATCTTCAGTACACATAAGCTTAATTACATCATATATATTTTCAACTCATGGTTGGTTAAATCTGCCAGCAAAGAGCCTACAGGTATAGAGAGCTAATTTGGATTCAAAGTTTTTTCAAAAGAATGACTACTCTATAGTCACATGCAGAAAGAAAGGCCTCCATATCTAAGATAAAGAAAAGCTTTAAAAATTGGGAGGGAGACCTAATAGGTGGAGATAGTCCAAAGCATTCTAAGTGACAGAGAAAAAAGGAAAGGGAAGGGGGGTTATTCTCACTTTATTTATTTATTTATTTTTATTTTATTGAATCACCGTGAGATATAGTTACAAGCTTTCATGTTTGGGTTACAATCACACAATGATCAAACACCCATCCCTCCACCAGTGCACATTCCCCACCACCAATGTCCCCGGTATAACCCCCCTTCCCACCCTCCCCCTGCCTCCTTGGCAGACAATATCCCTGACACTCTCTTGCTCTCTCTACTTTGAGGTATTATGGTTTGCAATGCAGATACTGAGAGGTTATCATGCTTGTTCCTTTATCTACTTTCAGCTATTCTCAATTTTAAGCATGGCATTAGCCATGTTGTCAAAGCTCAAAGAAGCCTTGGGGCTTTTGTGCATAACAAACTTCTCACTAAGCAGATACTTGAACCCTGGGTGGCTCATATATATTTATTGAAGAAGGAGACATTCTACCTTTTTGTGAAATGGGTATTTGACTTATCCTTTTGCTTGGGGGCCACACCCAGCTGCACTCAGAGCTTGCTCCTGACTCTGCACCCACAGATCACTGCTGGGGGCTTCAGGGATTATATGGGGTTCCAGGGATTGAACTTGGGTCTGATGTTGCAAGGCAAACACCCTACCTGTTGTACTGTGGCCCCGGAACTTGACCTATTCTTAGTCTATTAAAAGAAGTTGCAAGCCAGGTTTAATTTTTTTAAATCAGGTCACTGTGAATTACAGTTACCAACTTTAGTCATTATTAATTTTTAGGCATACAATGTTTCAACACCAATCCCTTCATCAGTTTCCACTTTCTTCCACCAATTTTACCAGTTTCCCCAGTCCCCAGTCTGCCTCTAGAGCAGGCAGTTCCCCCTCCCCCAATGTCCTAGGGTTCCCTTCTCTAGTACCCCCTCAACTCCACCCATTGGCACACTTCCTATTGAAAACCACTTATCCTGATCTTTGTTTCTATCAAAGTCCTGTTTAAGTGTCCCTCCCTGAGACTCCCCCCACCTCTTTCTATCTCTCTCTCAAATATCTTAAAGGTATAGAGAAGGGAACACCAAATAAAGGTGTTGGGAGGATCCTCCCAGGATGGGAAAAGCACGCTGAAAGTAGACTATAGACCAAACATGATCGCCGCCACTCAATGCCTCTTTTGCAAACCACAACACCCAAAAGGAGAGAGAGAACATAAGGGAATACCCTGCCACAGAAGCAGGGTGGGATGGGGGGATGGGGGAGTAGGAGGGATACTGGGACCCGTGGTGGTGGGAAATGGGCACTGGTGGAGGGATGGGTATTCGATCATTGTATAATTGAAACCCAAACACAAAAATTTGTAAGTCTACAACTGTACCTCATGATGTCTCACTAATAAAAATTAAAATAAATAAATAAATAAATAAATAAATGTCTTCGGCTCACAAAAAAAGGTGTGCTTTCAGACCCTCTTTGTACTTTTAGGCTTTGTATAACACGATGGTTCTTAGTCCCTTCTTATACTCTATGACTGGCTTGCACTCTAACTCCTTCCTTTCATGCACTCTTTTCCTCCTCTCTCAGCTCACTTCATCACGAGGGAAAGAGAAAGAGAAACTGTCACTGAATGGAAAAGTAGGAAAATATATTGTTCATGGCAAGGCCGATGAACAAACACTAAAGTCATTCTGAGCTGAGAGGAGAAAACAGGATTTACCTGGGATTTAAGCTCAGCTATCCCTTGCAACTAAACAGTGAAAAGTTAAATGATTGCTTTCAAGAGACTTCAGAGCTGGAATTTCTGTCCTCTCAAGACTTGGACCAATTGCACTGATAGTACAAGGGTAAAGGCTTTGAATGCTGCCAACCCAGGCTTGATACCCGGCATTGTATTTGGTCCTTGGATCACAATCTGGAGTGTCTTTGTTCTAGGAGGAAGCTCTAGAAGAGACTAATATGACTCCCAAACCAACAAAAACAGATTTAAGATTTTTAGTTTTTTAACTTGTCCATAAATCTTTGATTTTTTAATTTTGCTTCCTTTGGTCTCTCCTTATGAAATTTTCATTATATATCACGGTCACGGTCACGGTCCTCCCGTTGTTCATCGATTTTGCTCAAGCGGGCCCAGTAACGTCTCCATCGTGAGACTTTGTTGTTACTGTGTTTGGCATATCGAATACATCACGGGTAGCTTGCCAGGCTCTGCCGTGCGGGCAAGATACTCTCAGTAGCTTGTATATATATATATATATATATATATATATATATATATATATATATATATATATTCCATGTTTCCTCTGCCTTCTAATGGTCCTCATTTCTTTGAGACTTTACCCATATTTCAGCATTAATTTTATTCACTATTCCCTTGCAACTATTATAACTGTCTGCTTGTTTTCATGTTATTTATCCTGCACAATTTCAGATCTGTTAGTGAACTCCTGATTTACTTTTCTCATTTCTGATATTGTATATTTTAAACCTCAGAATATTCTTTGCTTTATAATTTCTTTCCACTTTTGATATACGTGTTTTATAAGATCTCCATCTGGATATAAATGTCATCAGTGCTTCCTTTACATGTAAAATAATGACTTTATAATTATGTTTTGTTATATTTGGCTGTTCTCCATGCTTATTCTTGGCTCAGAGCTCAGGGATAACTCCTCAATGACTGAGGGGACCAAAAGGGGGGCCAGGGATCAAACTTGGGTTGGCCACATGCAAGACAAGTAGCTTATTCACTGTCTTATCACTCCAACCCCTGGTTTGTGTGTGGTTTGGGTTTTGTTGTTTTTGTAATTGACTGTTTACTTTTAGGGTCCAGAGAGTTGATCGGGGTTAATGTGTGTGGTAGGACATGATTTTCCGGGTACCACAGGAGACCCTGGAGTCCTCTAGGTACCCCTGGCATGATCTTGGTGATCCAGAGCACCATCTGGGGGTGTGAGCACAGTATCCTTGAACCCTCACAAGGAACTGCCTAGTGTGGGTGGTCAAGAATTACCAGTAGTGACCCCAGGCTCTCTGAGCACAGCTTGGGAGACTCCCCGAGATCATCTCTCTATATATATATTCATCTATTAGCAATAGTACATCAGTAGGGTGTTTGCCTTGCAAGAAGTTGGCCTGGCCAAGTCGGGTTTGGTTCCTCCGCCCCTCTTGGAGAGCCTGGCAATCTACCTAGAGTAACTCGCCCGCACGGCAATGCCTGGCAAGATCCCCATGATGTGTTCAATATGCCAAACACAGTAACAACAAGTCTCATGATGGAGATGTTACTGGGCCTGCTCGAGCAAATCGATGAATAATGGGAGGACAGTGCTACAGTGCTACTGTGGAGTGGGTACTAAAGGCAGTGGCCGGCTTTTCTCAGAGTGACACTTCTGCTTGACAGGTAGGTTCCTGCCCAGTGGGCAGAGTGCCTGTTATTCTCTGCTCACAGGCTGTGGAATCTCCATCGAGTGGTTGGAAGGAACTAGAAATGTAGCTGTAGTACAGGCATCTATGATAGCATCCCTAGTGGTACAACAGTGTCCCTGGGCTGCTTCCGTATGAGTGTCATCAAATTGAGTCCCTGAAACATTATGATGTGATTGTGTTTGTGGAACATAGGAGACATACTCGAGGACTAACAACTTCCTCCAGTATATTGTAGCCTCTGAGTGGGAGTGAGAGGGAGAGAAAACACCTTTGCAGACCACCATCACCTTACATGTGAGAACATCAGACTCTTGTGCAAAAGAGGTGGCACCAGCAAGATGCTGGTCTTTCAAGCTGCCAACCCAGGGTCACTTCATGATACACCATGTGGTCACCCGAACACTGCCAGGAGTAATCCCTGAACAAAGAGCCAGGAAGAAGCCATGGGCACTTCTGAGTGTATCTCCAAACACACACACACACACAAAAAACCAAACCAAACAAACAAAAAACACCCCAAAAACCCAGTCTCTGTAATCTGTTCACCATATTTGTGTCCCTATGTTGCAGTCTCAGATGCAGTTTTTTTTTCTAGGAAAATTCATGCACCATACATTTTATCTCGAATGTTCTAAACTGTCTGATTCCAGGAAAAGACTACAAAAACCTAACCGTCGAAGGGATGTAAGGACAGGCTCAGGTGTTAGGCATGTTTTATGTGTTGTAGATTTCTTGAAATAAGTTAAATAGGTTTTGTGCACCTTTGGGCATAAGAGGGAAGGGAAATTTATGTTCTCATCCTTAACGCTTATGGTCTGTTTTCTTGTTCTTTCCATCTGGGATTGTGTGTGCTTTCCCTGATTTTTAGGTTTCTCAGGAGGGCATTTGGGGGAGTCATCAGATGTGTGAAGCATGACTTGGTGACATACAGTATGCTTACTGCTTAATTAATGGATCTGGGATATGCAAAGTTTTTGTTAATGCATTACGTATAGCAGTGGAACAAAGGGAACAGGGTACAGCATGCAAAGTGTTTCTGCTAAGAACCATAAAACCTAAGAGTAAAATATGAAAGGAGGCTACAGCCAGTGGTTCTCAGCGATCGCACTTTGTGGGACTCAAAGAACCATATGGGATGCCAGGAATTGAAGCCAGCTTGGTCATATGCAAAGCAAGCACCCTATCTGCCCTACTGTCACTCTGCCCCCAAACCTAATATTTAATATTCATCAAGTTTGAATCTTTCCACATGAAAGCACCAACATACAAGTAGATAGCATGCAGAAGGAGGGATGAGGAAAGACAGTGCAGTGGGTATATAGAGGAGTTTTGTACAAATTCCGCTTATCACTCACAGCCTAAAATTATGAGAAGGTGTTTCATGGGTTTATGGGTGTTTAGGGGAGACTGCACCCGTTTCTGTACTGTGTGTGGTACTCTCCTGCACAGAGTGTTAATCTTATATAAATAAATGTGATTAGCACCTGTGTGGGTATTGTAACACATCACACATGCAACATTGGTAATAGTGTACGGGTTTCCTCCTAGACTCTATGTTTGCTGCTCCCATATAGATATTCTCCATACTGTTTAGACTACTGTAAAGAACTCTTAAATAACCATTCGAAGGCATGACCTTAAGAACCCCAGATCCTGGAAAAACCTTTGAGTTCTTCTGAGGTTTATCCATTTTTCCAAAGTCACTTGGTTGAAACAGAAACACAGCTTTCTGGGCTATCATGCCATTGTATGTTGCCTCAAGCTTATTCTTTCTTTTTCAGAACCTATTCCCTAGATCAATGGAAAATTGCATTAAATTGTTCTTACCCACTCTTTCTCCTCCCATGTTAAGACCTTCTTACCCTACCCTTAACTTTCTGAAGCTCAAAATATTTATCCCAGATACACAGATCATTCTTTGTTCGTGTGCTTAGAAAGAGGTTCATGCTTTTGAAATGATACTTGAATCCCATTACGGTAGTAGGGTTTGCGCATCATACTTAAAACCTTGGACTCTATTTGCTTCTCTTTTAGAAAAATTCTATATCTTTAGCTTTGTCCTAGTTTTCTTTTTGACATTTCTGCCTATTGCAGTGAGAATAATACAGGGAGGAGTAAAGATGATGGGAGAAAGAGGAGAGAAGGAGATGCAGACTTAATAGACCAACAGTCTGGTTCTTTTCATTACAAATACCAGTAAGAGGCAAGGGAAATCTCTTTTTCTTTCCTGTTACTAGCAATTATGACCAAGACTAGGTTGTCTATTTGTATACATTGTACATGTGAACAGAATGAAGATTGACTGAATATATGAATAAGGATGTATTATCTGTATAAATATGTAGGCATGTTGACGGACTTTTCTGATTCTGCATGGAAGAAGATTGGAAGTCATTCCTTCATCTGTCCAGTGAATTAAAAACTCAACAAACCAAAAATCTAACAACTACTACTGGATTCATAACAGAGTGGAGGACACTGAGGAAATGATTGGCCCCAAGATTGGAGACAGAATCAAACCAACGCACAAACAGAAACCAGTATGGGAAGGAACCAGTTCCCTGGATTTTGGCGTGGACAACGGTAAGCGTTAAAAATGCCAGGGCAGATATCAGGATGGGACTCAAATGATAGTTTGTGCCTTGCCTGAAATGTCCCGGGATCCAGGCCTGGAACTTGTGTGCCCCCCTGGGTTTAATCCCCAGCACTATGTGTACCCCACTTCCATCCCCCACTGCCATGTGTGGCCCTGACTAATCATCTCCCCAATATCGCCACAATAAATAATAGAAGATAATAATAATAATGATAATAATAATAAAGAAATAACCCAGGATGGTCTACACAGGGAGTGTCCATCTTTGTGTTTGCCTTGGGGAGATTGACGAGATTTTCATAGTAAATGTCAGATAAATATCCCTTGAGCTTCTTGCAGAAGTGTCAGTGAACCTGGCGCTGGGCCCTTCTAACAAGGCTGCCCTCAGGAGAAATGAGGTCAATTTAACCTGGAGATAAATCAATCCAAACTGATGCTTCTGGGAGCTGGGTTTTATAGTCTCTGGGTCTTGGCCGTTGATGGGATTACATGGCGCCAGGGGGCCAGTTGGTGGGTGTGACCCCTGCCTACTGGAATATAGAGGATCTGGATGGAGGATGCTCAGCCCCAATCCGAGTAGGCTTGGAGATCTCAGCCCTGGGACCCGCATGTCTTTGTTCCTCTGCCGGTACCTTCATACCTTGATCTGATAATTGAGATCTATTATTGAGTAACTGTTGAATTTATTCATTTGGGTGACTGTAATTTTAAAATCTTGATTGTCCTATTCTGTAGAATAACATATTTTCTAATTCTTTATTGGTACATACTTAGATCAGTATTTCTTAACCCAGGGACCATACGATCCCCTGTTGGCCCCTAGGATATTCTAAGGGGCCACAGGTGAAAAATCGCATAAACGGGAGTCACAGTAGAAGACTAGGAGGCCAACTGGTAGGACAAAGGGAACACAGGAAAGAAATGAGGTAAGGGGAGGGGCCTAGTCAGAAAAAGATTATGAAACAGCTGGTTTAGATGTTCTCATATTAACATCCCTTCATTATCAAATATAAATTTTATTTATTTGAAAATATTTTATAATGTTGTTTGCAAATCTAGGTGCTAGCATAGCTTCGGGGGTACTCTCATGAGAAATTTTTATCATCTGTCCTGGGAAAGTGATACATTATCTTTGTTTCATATCAGAATGAACTGCAGAGCTAGGTGCTGCCCCAAGGGAGGGGAGGGCATTGAAGGGATGAGGGGGACTATTGGATTGTGGGAGAGAATTATTGGTACTTGAATCGTGGGGTGATGTGATGACATTTTTTTTAAAAGTATAAAATTACCCCTATGAGATACAGTTCAATGTTATCTTAAACTAAAGAAAAATTTTAAAAGCCAGTGAGTCACTAGTGTGACTATGCTTTGTACATATGCAAATGGTTACTCAGAGCTTGAAAATATTGAGAGATATTTAACAGGAAAATTAATGGGTGATTAGGCGGGTCTGCCATAATCAGATATTCTTTGTGTGGTATCCCACTCTTGAGAGTGTCAGTCATATGTAAGTAACCGTGATTGAATCCTGAAGAGTGGAGTAACACATGATATATGCAGTGTCCTTGCAACATACTTCAATCCTTTGGTAAATTTTTGTGACCAGGAACTAGAGTGTTACCTTCTTTTGTCTTTTCCCTCAATGCCTGCTTTACTCATTGATCACAGTACTTTGATTTTCATTTTTTATGACTTGATTTTTTTAAATTTTCAAGTCATTTCTAGTTTTCATATATGTTGTAAAGAGAGATCTATGGCTTTGCCTGGGGTATTTTTTTGGTGAGAACTTTGAGTACCTAATGTGTTCTTGATGTGTTTCCTTATGCCCATTTTGAATAACTGCTGTTGTATTGTTCATTCATCAAAGCCTGGGGCTGTTGCTTTCTATTGAGCTCCATATAGGGTTTTGATTCCCAGCATGGCACCCCATCACAGAATGTGATCCCCAACACTACTCTTGTGACTCCCAGTGCCACAGCGAGTCTGCACACTACAACCAAATAGGCGAGCACCTCAGCCAAGTGCTTGGTGCCCAATTGGCACTGTAACTAAGTGCACTACACGGTGAGCACTGTACTAGAGTTTAGGGGCATCACAAGGAAGTGTGTATCCTCCATCAAGCAAGCACAACCAAGGCTGTAACCCCTGGCACCACGCCAACAACAAAGGTATGTGAAGGAAAAGAGAAGAGCAACTGGTTCATTAAAAAGCTAGTTATAATGCCACACACATAGAATCACAATCAAACAATATGAAGTTCTCTAGTCTCATTCTCATCACTTGCAAAATCCCACTTGAGGGGCCAGAGTGATAGTACAGGGGGTTGGGCTTTTCCACTGTATGTAGCCAAACCCAGTTTGATCACCGCATATGATCCCCTGAGCACCACCAGAGGTCATTCCTGAGCATAGAGCCAGGAATAGCTTCTAAGCACCAATGGGTATAGCCCTACTTCACCCATAATAATAAAAATAAATAATTGACTGAACCCACCATAGTTCATTAATTTTGCATGTCATGATGAGTAAAGACACATTCATTCAGCCATCTCTCTCTCCCTCTCTCTATCCCCCTTCTCTCCCTTGCCTCTCTCTCTTGCTTTCACTCTCTCATTCCCCTTCTCTCTCTCTCTCTCTCTCTCTCTCTCTCTCTCTCTCTCTCTCTCTCTCTTTTATGGTTAAGGTTCCAGTTCTCTTCCTCTCTTCCTGGTGATGCAAATGATCAACTCAAGCCCACATGTTAAAGTTAAGATGAGTGGATGAACAGGGGAAGACGGGAATAATTTATGTTGAATTTGCCTATCAGCACTGAGGCCTGTAGTTTCTATATCTCAAGGGAAATTTCTTGTCGAGTCAGTTTCTTCTGATCACATGGCTACTGGGAATAGAAGGGAATGGTTTTTGATCACAGATTGGTATTAACTTGGGGATCAAATATATATGAAGAAATATAAATATTTTGAGTCTTTTTCCTTTGGTGGCAAGGGATCCCCACCAGAGTTCAGGGCTTACTCCTGGCTCTGCACTCAGGTATTACTGCTGGTAGCCTTTGGGGACCAACTGGGATATAAGAAATGAACTTGGGTCAGTTATGTGCAAGGCAAGCACCCTACCCACTGTCCCGAGTCTTCTATCTTCATGAATGATGTAGAAATTCTTGTAGTTCTTTAAGATGTAGACTTGGGGGGGGTTGTTTGTTTGGGGGTCACACCCAACAATGCACAAGGGTCACTTCTGACTAATGAACTCAGGAATTACTCCTAGTGGTGCTCGGGGGACCATAAGGGATTCTGGGAATCAAACCCTGGTCAGCCATGTGCAAGGCAAACGCCCTACCCACTGTGCTATTGCTGCAGCCCTTAGACTCGTTTTTTTTTTTTAAGGAAAAATCGGAACTAAAAAAATAAGACCCTGAATTCCAGAGACTTGGGCAAATCTCATGTAAGTCTCCCTGACCTCCTAACTTGCTGATAGAATGAATATCTTGGACAGATAATTCTCTTTCTACATTGTTCCAACTTTCCAGGCTATCAGATTTTCCTTAACCTCTTTCTTTGGTTCTTAGCTCAAGGTTTTTTTGTTTTTGGTTTTTTTATTTTGGTTTTGAAATATGTTTACTATTTCCTTCTATGTTATCTTATGGGTTTTGTCCAGGCCAGAGAAATACTTAACACATGGGTGTCTGTAGCTCAGAATGAAAACTTTGGATCCTACATTACTAACTTGAGGTAGTAGTCTACTATACTTATTAGACTTGAGAGAAGACAGCATTTCAGGGATGAGAGGAGTAACGGAGAGCTTCCAGGCTCTAAACCCCATTTTCTGTCTTGGAAATCAGTTCAGGTACATTTTATTTCTTCTCTGGGGAAGGGGGAGGAAAAAGAATTTCTGCTTTCTACCTGTTGGCAATTCCTGGTTCCTCTCTTCATGTTTCTCTCCAGATTTATGCAACTTTTTCTGTTTCTTTGGTGTTTTCACACTAAGGATTGAAACTCCAAACACTAGAGTATTAAGTGTTCAGTACCTGCATCATGAAATCTTCCAAACTTAATAACTTAAAAACATTGCACATTTATTATCTCCCAGTTTCCTCAGGATGGGAGTCTGTACAAAGTTTAACTGAAAATCCAGTTCTCCACCATAGTTGCGGTGTTATCTGTAATTCTACAGTATTAGTCCTTCTGTGTCAGTTTACTGGACTTAGAATAATTCCTGTAAGGTTCATCATGTCATAATATATACTTTTCTAATTTTTCTTCCATGTTAAATACTGAGCAATAACACATTATTTTATGGACAGTCTTATATGCACTCATTTGTCAATGGACATTTGGATTCTTACCACTTTTTGAATATTGCCAAAAATACCACTACAAACATGAGTGTACAAAAATAAGTGTCAGTATCTTTTTCCACATAGATATATACTTCTAAGTTGAATTCCTGGACTATATGGTAATTCTCTGTTTGTTTGTTTGTTTGTCTGTTTTGAGAGTCCCAATGCAGATTTCCATCACAGCTGTACCATTTTATATTCTTACCAGCAATGTGCAAAGCTTCCATTTTCTTTTTGTCCTCATCAATCCATTATTTGCTTATTCCCTGATATATATATGTGATACACACACATATAAAATGGCTTCCCCAAAGAGAGTGAAATAGTATCTCATTGCTGTTTTAAGATAGTACTCTCCCAATGTTTACTAGTGTTGAAAATCTTTTTCTATACTTATTGGCAAGGATTTTTAGAAAATGTTTTCTTTTGGCCCGAGGATATAGTTCTGCAGTACAGCACTTGGTTTTGCACATGGAAAGTCATGGGTTCCATCACAGCACTGAAATGAAAATATTTTTATTTTCATTTTGATGTATTGCTACACAGAGAGAGAAGCTAGTCTGACTTCTTTTGCTCTCTCCATGGCAATAGAAACGCCTGAATGCTGGAGGTTTGGGAACATCCAGATTAAATGTTCCTCATCTCACCCTCTCTTCCTTGCAACTAATTTAGCTAATTGTATTTATTACTAAATATACCCATCTCCCTCTTTACAGACTCTTGTTTAACTAATTTCTCTGCTCTTAAAATATAATTGGTTTGGGATCTCTGGATTTTTCTGCTATTTGCTTCCACTGTGTCTTGCTTTCTGTTTTTTTTTTTTATTTTTATTTTTATTAGTGAGACATTATGAGGTACAGTTGTAGACTTACAAATTTTTGTGCTTGGGTTTCAATTATACAATGATCAAATACCCATCCCTCTACCAGTGCCCATTTCCCTCCACCACGGATCCCAGTATCCCTCCCACCCCCCATCCCCCCCATCCTACCCTGCCTCTGTGGCAGGGCATTCCCTTCTGTTTTTAAAGCGAAAGACAGACTCCTTCATCAGTCTGCACCCTAGGCTGAAAAGATTGAAAGAGAATCTCTCCATAATAGGTGCCCTGGGAAAAGTTGAGAAAATGCCCAGGGCTAGCAAGGAAAAATGGACCTTAGGACTTTGTCTCTTGACTGCAGGAGAAGGAAATGATTAGGTCAGAGGTACCCAAACTTAGCTAAGTACCCCCTCTTCTAAAACAAATGAACTCATCACCCCCTCTGGAATTCTGCCTTCTTGAAGAGTACAGATATAAAGTGCCTTTCCATTGCATTCCAAGATTACTCCCACGCCCCACCCCACCCCCAATCGTTGCAGTAGGTCTCTGGGGGATTGGTGACACCCAGTTTGGATAAGATTCTTCCAGATCCTCAATGAGAAAAGTAGAGCAGATGGAAATCCTGTCTGTGAATTTGGGTACCCCCTAAATGGTCTCCCCTTTCTCTCTCGAGTTACGTGAATGTTCCTTTGCTGCTTCTGGGCAGCTCAACTAGCCTGGGAAGGTGGGAACAGAGAGGACTATGATGCGTATGGGGGGCGGAACATAATCCATTTTGAGTAGGTCCTCCCTAACAACTTGAAAATCATCAGAACTGTGATTTATATGACTGTTAATAGGGTTTTATGCATACATATGTATGTACAACAATGAAATGTCAAAATTTTGTCTTTATGAACTGACTGAAAATTGTTCAAGAATTCCCATGAACTTCAGTGTAAAAGTTCCTGATAAAAAAGGGTGCTGAGATGGTCCATGGTGTGTTTTTCACTAGGCTGACTTCATTTGTGGGTTGAAAGACATGGAAGCTAGGGAGAGGGATGCAGATATTTATCACTTCCTCTGATGGGTCTCCCGCTCTTCCTTCTCACTGTGGCACAGAGGAATTATGAAAAATGAACAGAAAGGAAAGAAATGGGTAACATGCCAACTGAGTTCTTCCTTCATAACTCAAGCTCCTCACAAAGCACAAGAACCACAGAAAGAGGGAGGGTAGTGCTAGACTTCCGGGAAACTTGAAGGACCAGGCTGTGGGTAGGAAGTGGAGACATGCAAGTGGAATCAGGCGTTCTATTGACCCCTGCCTGATGAACTGCATCCCATCAGGGCATCAAAGAGGCAAGTGGAAATCTGAGTAGTTACTGTCATTTTGAATCAGTTATTTCTTTCTTCATTCCAAATTTGCTTTGTTTAGAGGCTACATTAAGCACTGCTGTGGATTACTCCAGGGTCTGTGCTCAGGGTTTGCTCATAAGTGGTACTCAGGGATCTGTTTGGTGTTAGGGATATATCCTCCCTGCGAATTATGCATTCTGACTAATCTCAGTATCTCTTTCATTTCCCAATTCAAATCTATTTTTCACCTAATATGACTGTAGCATTATTACTACACAAGCTGTCTCTATTTCTCAAGTTTTGGGCTCTTTTGTCATGAGGTCAATAAACTTTTCGAGGCAGAAAATCTCACACCCTTGGATTTGGGTCAGGCAGTGCTGGTGATATTGCAGGTTGATGTCAGCTTTGCCTGTGTGCTTATTTTTCAAAAGGTATGAGAATTTATGGAAGCATGTGTATGTTGATCCTTATAGGTTGACAGAGTTGTTAATTAATCGGTTCATGTACATAATCTATTGCTTGAATTTGTTTGAGTTTTCACATTGTTTTTGTTTGCTAGTGTAATTTATTTGGACTTTGGAACCTGGCTTATTATTTGTCTCTGGGCTTTTGGTAATTATTTTGTCTGTAATTGTGCTTTTGTTTGCAGAGTCTGTGTATTTGTTTTCAATTTTTGGCTTTTGGCTTGCTTTTTTTAATTGCTATGCTTTATTTTTATTTCAGTATGCATTACATTTTTGGTTGCTGTTACTTGCTTGTACATTTGAGGATATTTTTAGTTAGCATTTTGTCTTTTGCTTTATAGAATATTCTTATTTTGGTTGGGGGGTGTTACTTTTATTTGTTTGGGGTTTGATTTGGGATTTCTTATTTTTTTTTGGATCTGTTTGATAAGTTAACAGGGGCGATATGAAGTTTTTCTTGTGTATGTGCATACCTGTGTTTCTTTCTTCCTATTTTTATTTTCTCTCTCTCTGTTGTGTATGTGCCCTTTCCAGCTTGACTTTTTGTATGTATTTATGCAAGTGCAAAATTGTGTGTGTGTGCTTATATCTATGTCCATGTTTTTTATTTTGGGTGGGGGTTGCTTTTTTGGTCACACTGTCAATGCTCTGGGGTTAATCCTGCCTCTGCACTCAGGAATCACTCCTGGTGATTAAAAAGGGAATATATATATAGATAGATAGATAGATAGATAGATAGATAGATCCTCTGATGGGTCTCCTGCTCTTCCTTCTCACTGTGGCACAGAGGAGTTATGAAAAGTGAACAGAAAGGAAAGAACTCAAATTTCCACTTGCCTCTTTGATGCCCTGATGGGATGCAGTTCATCAGGCAGGAGTCAATAGAACGCCTGATCCCACTTGCGTGTCTCCACTTCCTACCCACAGCCCGGTCCTTCAAGTTTCCTGGAAGTCTAGCACTGCGCTCCCTCTTTCCGTGGTTCTTGTGCTTTGTGAAGAGCTTGAGTTAGGAAGGAACAATAAATATATATTTATGAAGGAACAACTCAATTGGCATATATTATATATATTTATATATATTATATATATCCCTTTTTATCCCATATGTACTAAATGGGATGCTGAAGATCAAACCCCGTTTGGCCATGTGCATGACAAACTACCCACTCCCTGAACTATCGCTCAGGTCCTACCATATGTTATAATTTTGAATGGTGTTTGGAACTTTTAATGCATTTTGTCAATTGCCACCTATTTTTGTGGTAGCTTACATTTGTTCTTTCCTTTAGAGTATATGAGTGCATGCATGTGTGTGTGTGTGTGTGTGTGTGTGTGTGTGTGTGTGTGTTTATAGAAGTGTATCTAGCTTGTTCTTGGTATTTTTTTATTTGTATAATTTATTTTCCTGGGTAGCTTTGCTTTTGTTGCTAGTATGAGCTCCACTGCATTTTGCTTTGTGAGTATTTTTATGCATTTTTGTTGGGGTTTAGTTTGTATAAGTTGCTGGAATTCATTTGGATTTTGTATGTTTTTCCTCACAATGTGTAAGCTTGAGAGAATTAGCATTTCCCATATGTCTTCTTATTAATTTGGTCATGCATTCACTTTTATGTTTGTTCTCGATTGCAGGTGTTTATTTACTTTTAGTCCCATTTATTGATCCAGGCCTAAAGCAAATATTGTAGTTATTTTTTAGTCTTATTTTCTTTGTTTTGTTATTGATTTATTTGTGACTGATTTTCAACTTTATTTTTTCATTTTTATAAAGATTTTTGTATATTAGCATATGTATAATTTGATTGGGATGAATTATTTCTTACATCTTAGCTTTTGACATTTGTTTTTGAATTATCTGTGAGTGTTTTTGTCATAGGGAGTTTATATTAAGGGATGACTTTAGGGAATGACTTATTTTTGAAGATTTTAGTTCTTTGCATTTCCAAAAATATCATGTACATATCATTTATAGTCTATGACTTAATACATTCTATAATGCTCATACACACATGAAGCCATCATAATAAAAATAGTGAGCATCCTTGTCATCTGAGAGATTCCTTTTGTCCCTGGATCATCCTTCATTCCTTTGCTTTCTTTTTTTTTCTTTTTGGGTGACACCCAGCAATACACAGGGGTTAATCCTGGCTTTGCACTCAGGAATTACTCCTGGAGGTGCTCAGGGGACCATATGGGATGCTGGGAATCGAACCACGGTCAGCCGCATGCAAGGTAAATCTCCTACCCACTGTACAATTGCTCAGCCCCTTTTCCTTTCTTTTATACTGACCTCCTTCCAGTCACTAGAGGTTAGATTTTTATTTTCCAGGTTTGTATTAAGTGGGATCGCAGATTATTTAATTTTCCCTTCCTTGGTCTAGTTTGTTTTTCTCAGAATAGTTACTTTTTAACTCATTACATTGGTAAGTGAAAAGTTTAACTCATTGGTACGTGAATAGTTTAACTCATTACATTGGTACGTGAATAGAATAGACTCTGTGAAATTAAGTCATCGTGAGCCTGGGTATAATGATATCTATATTGAGATATGTTTTAATTCTTTTTGAAAGTCAATAGTGCATACCGTAGTAGGCTTCTGTCTACCTTAAGAAACTAACTAAGTGTTTTCCAAATTGTCTGTACTACCTTACATTCTTACTACAAGTTCTAGTGGTCTGCATCTTTACAGTACTTTCTGGGAGCATCAGGGTCATACTGATTGTTGCTTAGAGGACATTCTTGTCGAGGATAGAGGGACTTTGCAGTTCTTAGGAGTGAACTCCAGCCTCATGTATGCAAAATATGCACTCCAGAACATTGATGGACCTTTTGCCCTTAAGTGTTTTACTGCCTATCACTTTAATTTTGATCACTTGAATAATGTGTCCTGGTGTTTCATTATGGTTTTAATTGGCATTTCTCTTTTACTAATGATGTGAAGTATCTTTGCATGCTTTTTACCTCATCCTTATTTCTTCCTAGTGAAGTGGTTTTATCTTTTGTCCATTCTTAATTGAGTTTCGTATTTTATTAATGAGTATTAACAGTGTTTTTTAAGTTCTGCAAAAAGTCCTTTATCAAATATATTCTTTACAGGTATCATTTCCCTTGCTCTACCTCATGAGTCTTCTTTTCATTCTATTAAGCAGTGTCTTTCTTTTTTTTCAAATTAGTCATAGAGAATTTTTCATTAAACTATATTGGGACAATGGGGAGGTTTAGACAAATTTTTTTCTTTTGCTTTTTTGGGTCACACCTGTTGATGCACAGGGTTTACTCCTGGCTCTGCACTCAGAAATTATCCCTGACGGTGCTCGGGGGACCATATGGGATGCTGGGAATCGAACCCGGGTTGGCCGCATGCAAGGCAAACGCCCTACCTGCTGTGCTATCGCTCCAGCCCCTAAGCAGTATCTTTCAAAGAGCTGAAAAACTTACTTTGGCTAAGATCAATTATTTTTTTAATTTTTTCCTTTGGTTTATGCTTTTTATGTCCTAAGAAATCTTATCCTAACTAAAACTGGCAAAATCTACCAGGGCTGTCACCAGAACATGACCATGCTATGTCACTAAGGTCTTACGTTTTCAGCCTCTAGAACGTTAAGTAATATACTCTTCATATGCCACCCAGCTTGTGTTACTTCATCCAAGCATCCCAAACAGACTAATAATGAGGAATGAGTAAGAACTTTGCCACCTCTGCCTTCAGAGTCCAGGGGGGAGGGCCTGGGTCAGGTAGGAATAAGAGGAGGGGAGTCATGTAGTGATATATGAAGATGACATGATAGATGAAATGATTGATGAAATGATAGATGAAGGCGGGCATGTGTGTAGCTGACATCCTGCATTCTAGTTTCCCAGTTCTCTGTTTCTGAGAGCTGTTTTTACTGGATAATCTCAAGTATTCTCTTATTTATCACTTCGTTTCTCCATTTGAAGTGTTTCCCAGGGATGCAGGTGGCAAAAAGATCCTATGAGCTACTTCATCATCAGCACCATCTCATCCCAGTAGATGTCAGGAGCTTCAAACCTGGATCTCAAGATATTGCCCTCCAAATCATTGCAAGTTCAAATCTTGTTTTTGTCCAATGGGAGCTGTCCACTGCAGACAAAATCCTGCACATCTCAGCTAAGAAAAACTATACGACTGGAATAATACAAGAGGCAGCTGAGGGAAATTCAGAGAGATAGAAAGGTAAAGGTGATATTCACAATGCAGGGAACAGCACAGCTATGGACTGTCCTATGACGCCTGACCTACCAAAAGGATTGAGTTCTCAACTTTACCTAGGAAGAGAAGGAATATTCTGTCTGCTCTTTAGCCCTCTCTTTGGATGAAATGAAAGTACCTCCCCACTAAAACTGTACAGGACTCATGTGGTTTGTATCACTTGTTCTAAATATACATATTTATACACATATATATGTATATATATATATGCTAGAGTGAGTAGGGCATTCACCTTGCATGCGCCCGACCTAAGTTTGATTCCTCTGCCCCTCTTGGAGAGCCCAGCAAGCTACCGAGAGTATCTCGCTTGCACGGCAGAGCCTGGCAAGCTACCCGTGACGTATTCAATATGCCAAAAACAGTAACAAGTCCCACAATAGAGATGTTACTGGTGCCTGCTCGAGAAAATTGATGAACAACGGGAGGACAGTGCTATATATGTGTATATATGTGTACACACACACACACACACACACACACACATATATATATATATATATATATATATGATGAGGAATTAAATTCAAAAGGCCATGGATTTGGTGGTATCTCCTTCTGTTTTTTCCCACCTTAGTCTTCCTTTTTCTGTCTCTGTAAAGTATTATATCTAGACAGGGATTGCCCAAAATCTGTCCATTCCCTAGGCAGTGATTTTAGATTCTTGTTGCTGATCTTTCAAACACTCATTTATTTGGGGGAAACTCTCTTTGCTGGATTAATCTGAACTTCGCACAATTGCATGTTGTCATATAATACTTGAATATGGGAAAGTAGAGGTGGTGGGGGGTTTCTCTTAGTAAACCTGACTCATAGGAAAGTCTCAGAAATAGTTCTGTGAAAATGAGTCTCAGGAGTAACCAAAGTTCATGATTTATAATATTTTATATGTGAAAATAAGTTAATATATATCAAAAATAATCACACTCACAAAAGAAATGTTTTGTAGTGCTTTGCTGTTTCTTTCCACAACTGTTTTGCCTTTTCTCTCTCTAGCATCTAAAGAAGTGGGCTTTCTGATTTCATCTTCCTGACACCTAAATCCCTTTGAATTAAGTAAATAATACCAAAACAGATAAGCAGGTTTGTTGTACAGGAACCTGAGGGCCGTGAAATGTTCACTTGATCTTCCACTTACAAGAATTACTTTTGTTGTGATAATAAGGATCACTTTATTTTTTAAATTTTTTATTAGTGAATCATCGTGGGGTACAGTTACAGACTTACAGACTTTCCTGCTTGCATTTCCGTCATACAATGATCAAGTACCCACCCCTCTACCATTGCCCATTCTCCACCATCAATGACCCCAATATCTTCCTCAAGTGCTAGGGGGAAATGTAGCTCAGATAGAGAAGGGGACACCAAGTAAAGGGTACTTGAAGGACCAGCTCGGGTTGGGAGATGCAAAGATGCAAGCCAAATGTAGACTATAGATCGAACACCATGGCCATTCAATGCTTCTAGGACAAACTATAAGGACCACTTTAATGGACCATCACTAACATTGTTAATAATTTGAAAATTGGGGCCAGAATGTTAGTTCAATGGTCTGGGTGCATAGTTTGCACGTAGTAGACCTGTGTTCCTTCCCCGACACCACATGGTTCCCTGAGCACCACTAGGAGCAATCCCCAAGCACAGTGCTAAGAGCAACTGAATACCTCATCCTGAACTACAGTAAGTAGATGCTGGAGTGAGTAAAGACAGAATTTGTTCTTCTCCTCTTGTGATCACCAAATCTCAATGTGTTTTTCCTCCAAACGTTTTCCACCTCCCATTTGCCTCCTTCCTCAACTTTGTTCAGCGTGCCACATCCTCTATTCCTCCTTGTGCTTCATTACAATAAGGATTCACTCAAGTTTGTTGTTGGGTCTTGTTCTTAGTAGAGAAGTAAAACCTTTCCCTAAGGTGCATTGGGATGGGAGGAATGTTTTTAATGTTTGCAACAACATAGGGTAGTTTTGAATTTGATTCCTTTTTTAAAATTTTTATTAGTGAAACACCATGAGGTACAGTTGTAGACTTACAAATGTTTGTGCTTGGGTTTCAGTTATGCAATGATCCAGTACCCATCCCTCCACTAGTGCCCATTCTCCATCATTTACTTAATCACTTAATCACTTAACTTCCCGTTAGTCGTCGATTTGCTCGAGCGGGCGCCAGTAACGTCTCCATTTGTCCCTGCCGCGTGCTAGTGTAGCCCAATGGCATCTCTTCGCTCCGGGAACATGGAGGGCCTCAAACCGATCGTTCATGACCTTGACAAAGAAGTCTGACCATCTGGTAGGTGGGCGGCCACGCGGTCTCTTGACATCCCGTGGAATCCAATCAGTAACAGCTCTAGTCCAACGGTCGTCTTTAAATCTCATTACGTGACCAGCCCATCTGATTTTCGACATCTTGGCAAATGAGACAGCGTCCCTGATCCTTGATCGTCGACGGATGTCAGAACTCCGGATTCGTTCTCTCATTTGAGTGAAACGTGATATTCCAAGCATAGCTCTTTCTATTCTTCTTTGGGAGACCTGAATGGCGTTCTCATCTTGTTTGCGTAGGGCCCAGGTCTCTGAGGCATATGTTAATGCAGGAAGAACAGTGGAATCAAAGAGATGTGCCCGGAGCCGGAGGTTCTTCGTCCTCTTAGCTATTTCTTCGACGTTCTTGAAGGCGTTCCAAGCCGCTCTCTTCCTCCTGCGCAGCTCGGGTGCCAGGTCATTTGTCATGTTGACCTCTCGACCTAGGTACACATAGCTGTTGCATTCGGAGATGGTCGTTCCATTGAGAGCGAATGGGGCGTCAGGAACAAGGCTGTTTCTCATAAACATTGTCTTCGTAAGATTCAGCTGTAGTCCTACCTTTCCACACTCACGGTCAAAGTCGGCCAGCATTTGTGCCGCTTGGCTGATGTTTGGTGTTATTAAAACAATGTCATCAGCAAAGCGGAGGTGGTGTAGTTGCCGACCATCTATCTTCACTCCCATTCCTTCCCATTCCAGTCGTCGCATGATGTTCTCGAGGGTGGCACTGAAGAGTTTTGGTGAAATGGTATCACCCTGCCGCACCCCTCTCTTGACATCAACGATCACTTCTTTGTAGAATGGTGAGATCCTGGTAGTGAATCCACAATACAGCTCACGGAGGATCCTGATGTATTGGGCTTGAATGCCCTGATTGGCTAGGGCTTCAATGACCGCTTCCGTCTCAACAGAATCAAAGGCCTTCTTTAAATCAATGAACGTTAAGCAGAGCGGCATCTTGAACTCCCGAGAAACCTCAATGAGTTTGGTTATCGTGTGGATATGGTCGATGGTGCTGAATCCTTTGCGGAACCCTGCTTGCTCACATGGTTGTCCTTCATCTAGTGTTCTGCCAATCCTATTCAGGATGACTCGAGTGAACAACTTGTAGATGACAGACAATAGGCAGATCGGGCGATAGTTGCCAATGTCATGGATGTCTCCCTTCTTGAACAGTAGTACGGTCCTGCTGGTTTTCCATTGAGATGGAACCTTGCATTCAGACAGGTAGCGAGTGAAGAGCCGAGCCAGTGTATTGATGAGTACTGACGGCAGGTTCTTCAGGTGTTCAGGTCTGACCTTGTCTGGGCCGGGTGCTGTTTGCTTCTTTACTGACGAAATGGCGTGTCGGATTTTGGAAGGGAGAACGTTGGGAACGACATACCCATCCTGTGGAATTTGGTATGTCGGCAAGTGGACATGGCTATCAAAGAGATTTGAGTAGAAGTCATGGATAATCTTCTCCATTGCCATTCTGGAGGATGTGATGGATCCATCAGGACGTCGGAGGGCAGTCATCTTGGTCTTATAGTTGGCGAAGGACAGGCGGGCGTTACGAATACTTTTCCCGGCTTCTGCCGCATCTACCAGTACTTCTGCTCTTCTCTCTTTGAGGTCTTCCTTGATCGCATCTCTGCACTGCTTTGCAAGCTCGGACGTTAGCTTGCGGTTGCCTGAGGCATGCGCCAAACCACGCTGGCGAATTAGCTCAAGAGTTTTCGAAGATAGGCGACTTTTTGTGGCTATCTCTCTCTTGGCGTTCCTCGCACATTCATGGAGGTGCTGAACCAGTCGATCGTATTCCTCGTCAATGTTGTCAACAATGGCATCTTCCCATGTTGCCGCAATAGTACCAAAGAGTTCCCAGTTGGTGGACGTTCTGGGAGTTCTCTTTTTGAACTTTGCAGCCCTTTCTCCCCGCTCTGTGAAGTAGAATTTTGCACGAAGGAGACGGTGGTCTGATCCCGTTGGAAATTTTGGGACAACAGCGACATCAGTCAGGCAAAACCGTCAATTGAATATGATGTGGTCTATTTCGTTGTGGAATCGTCCACCGGGAGACTCCCATGTCCATCGTTTAGATTCTGCCTTCTGGAACTGTGAGTTACCATGAATGGTCTTGGTCGACATGATGAACTCAGACAGTCTCTCACCCTGTTCGTTCCATTCTAGGCCATGGGTTCCGATGTGAAGTTCTTCAGCTGATCTTCTCGGTCCTATCTTGGCATTAAAATCACCCACAATGATCTTGTAGAAGGTGTGGTCTTCTTTATAGAACTTCTCTAGCTCCATGTAGAACTTCTCGATTTCTCTTTCATCATAATGAGATGTTGGTGCGTAAACAACGAAGATAGAAACTGCAGGCAGTGAGCCACATCTATTCAAATGTAAACTTCCGATTCGGGTTGTTAGGCATTCGAATGAATCAATGCTCTTGGCCAAGTTTGTGTTGACAAGGACACCGACGCCTCCAACACCTCTTTTATCGCATGTTCCGAGGAACAATTCTTCTCCAGTGTCGAAAACGGCATGGTGAGATTCGTGTCTTCTTGTCTCGGTCAGACCAATGATGTCGTACTTGATCATTCGCGCTTGTACCATCAGGTCCTCGATGGATGCATCTGATGCTAGCGTACGTGCATTGAAAGTACAGACGATCATTTTTGTCTTCCTTCGTTGTGGCAGCCTAGGTCGGCCTTGAGATTTTGTCGGCCTCTCCTTTCTCATCCTTCTCAGTGCTGCCATGTCGGTGAAGCCTTCAGGGTCAGGTGAATGAGACCTACTTCCACTACCCAGCCGTCGCCACACTCCAGGACGCTTTCCGGACCCGCGCGGCAGCTCAGGCCGAGACCCACGCACAACTGAAGACCCACAGAACAAGGTAAGCGGAACTCTCTGAGACCTTGGACTCCAGGCTCGGCGGACCCAGGGACAGAGCTTCTCTGCTTGCTCCCACCACCACAGGTGACAAAGGGATTCTAATCAGGAGCCCCACCCTACCCTGCCCTGTCTGCTTCCATCAACCACCCAGGGATCGAATTGTGCACAGGAGACCCACCCTACCCAGATAAATACCCCACTGGCAGACTTCCACTCTCGACACTACTTCCACTACCCAGCCGTCGCCACACTCCAGGACGCTTTCCGGACCCGCGCGCCCGCAAGCGGCCGCGCGACACATCATAAGACACTAAATACCCGTCTTCTGGAATTGTCGTACCATATTTGATAGGGTTCAAATATGGTAACACCTACAAGGGTGATTAGAGGTCACCCCAAAAGCCTCTATACCTCTCGGAAAGACTGGCAAGCTACCGAGAGTATTCTGCCCGCACGGAAGAGCCTGGCAAGCTATACGCTGTGTATTCGATATGCCAAAACCAGTAACTACAACTGGTCTCATTCACCTGACCCCATCATTTACATTTTTAAAAAAATTTTTGTTAGTGAAACACCATGAGGTACGGTTGTAGATTTAGAAATTTTTGTGCTTGGGTTTCAGGTGGGACTGGGGGAATTTGATTCCTTTTTTTTTTATCAGTTTTATGGCATTGACTCTTGCTTTGTTTTTGTCAGACCCTTTTTTCTTTTAATTTTGGTTTGTGCATTAATCATAGTTGATTTCTTCAAATTCTTTTTATATAAGTCTTTGGAAGATGTTTCCTGTGGGGTTTTATGTATTTGAATTTGCTTGTCATTCAGGTATTATTTTTCTGCCATATTGATTTTGCCACTTATTTATTTTGCATTTGGTCCATCTCTATCTCTTCTAGGGGTAACTCCTGGCTCTGTGCTCAGGGATCCTTTCTACCAGGGCTGAAGGGATGATATGGATATGGGGTATCAGGGATTGAACTCCCTACCCTATGCATTATCTCTCTAGCCCCAGTGATTTGGTGTTCTTTATATGTAATATTTTTTTGCCTTTTAGAATTTTCAGTAGTGATTCTCTAGTCTTCTTTTCTATGTCACATTATTATATGTGGTCAATCTTTTGGTTTCTTTTATTGCCTGTATGTTTATTTGCATGTGTTACATGTGCCACTTTGTCTGCATATTGACTTTTGGAGATTTTTTGTTTCTTCTGTTTTTGCAAGGAGTCTCCTAGGTGGTTCTCTGGTAGTAGCACAGCGGGCACTCCCAGAAATCCTCTGCCACCCAGGCTCGTAGTTCAATAGTAGGATCCAGAGAAGTAGTGCTAGTTATTCACTGCAGTGCCAGGGCCCACTAGGGTCACCCCAGCAGTCTTTGGCAGCCTCCAGGACTGCAACTGCGATGTTCAGGTGGTCGTGTGGTACGCAAGGATTGAACTATGGTAAGGTGTGTGACCTCACCTCAATAGTCTCCCAGCCCTGCACATTGCCTTTTAACTGCATACTGTGATTGCTCTTTCTGCTGTTATTATGGACCTCCATTCCAACCAGAGAATGCCAAGTTGGTGTATGGATGACAGGACATGGGAAAATAATAATTCTGTCTAGCACATTCCAACCAATCTCTGCCAGTCTGCAAAGTCTAGCTAGGATGGGTGAATCATGTGATCCTTTCTACTTAACAAATGGATTTTAGGAAATACAAAGTCTTTTATCACATACCCACTATGTTAAATTGAAAAGAAGAGCATTGTGAATAAGTATCCGAAGTTGAAGATGCAAAGGAGATAGGTAAGGGGATGACTTATTCTCTCTCGATCCTAATATTTACCACATTAAATACACAGCAGATTAAGTGACTGGTATTCTGGGGAGGGGGAAATAAAGTAGGGAGCGTAAGCAGCTTCCCCCTCTCTTTTGGGTCTCTGTTGCCAATACTTCATTGACAGAGTTTTGGGATGTTGACTGAGCAGGCAGAGTGAGCATGGTTAGTGGGAATTACACAGATGAGCTGTCTTGGCTATACTGTATGCAGTGCTACACTCTAAGAAATGCCATCCATGTGTTCAGAAGGATGATTGGCATATCTTTGAGTGACGCAATGTATAACACATACAACTTAAGTGCTGGCTATATACTCAGAGTTTGTCATGTCTGAAACCTTGAACCACCTGCCCAGGGCAGATTCAGCACCTGGGATCCTTCAGTGAGCTTTCTATGAGTGAAGAAACCTGAAGAAGTGTCCCAGAAAAGACTTGCTTGTAGGCTCTTTAGGAATTGATATCATTCGGTTAATAATGTTCGGATCACCACCTTCTGCTCCGCATTGCACAGTGCCTTATTCAGGACAGAGCCTTCATTATACTCAAGAATATATGAATGGCTCCATTCTGAATAAAGAAATGTGCAAAAAGTACATCATTTGTGGTAATATTGATAATGGTAAGAGGGATTGTTTGTCAGAGAGCTACATTTTCTTGAGCCCTACTATCCATCCTTCCATGATGACCTACGTCCTAGTCTCTCTGAAGTTCACCTAGAGAGACGTGATCTCTAGATCAAAGGTCCAAGATTTCTAGATCTCTATTGTTGGTTCTCTGGGAACTTGTAGTTCTTTGTCCATAAAATGACCAGTCATATTTGGAATAAGAATAGATACATAATTTTCCTTCTCTGATGCTTCTTAGACTTTCGACTGGATAATACTGAATTTTTTTTAGTGAGTGCTAGATCATTTCCTTTGAGACCTTACCCTGATTTGATGAGAAGGCCAATATTGAAGAGACCAAAGGTCAGAGTCACCATCCTACTGGACTCATTTGAGCCCCTGCGATCGAAAACTCCTATCCTCTAAGTGGCTAGAACAATTTTGTGGGCAGCAGGGAATTTTGCCAACTGCATTGGTTCTCAACCAGGGGCCTAGATACCACAGCTCTGAAGGTTCTTGTACATTGCATATATGTTTTCCTGTTCTTACACAGTGGAGTTGTCAGTGGTCTAGCTTCTCCTTGGTAGTCAGGAATAGACTTTCTGGAGTAAGGTACCATGGCCCCCTCTCAGACCTCTCCAAATTAGGAACTGTGGTGTTGGCTTGCTTTCTCAAAGTTGTGAAGGAATCCCTCCTGAAACCATGGCTGTTGTGACACACACACACACACACACACACACACACACACATAGGGGGATGTAATAATGTCTCTTTCCTTTTGGGGGAATTTGAGTTATTCTGGCTCCTCACTCCAGATATACTTCTTTAAACCACAGGCAACTTTAATCAATCAGAAGTGTGACTCTGGCTGCCATTTTCTAAACAGCCACCTGGCACTCTTCACTTAAAATCTGAGACTTGGTGGAATCGTGTGTGGCAATAAAAGGAAAAAGGAAATTATTTTCCCCCTTAATATCATTCTAGCCATAGCACAGCAGGTAGTGTGTTTGCCTTGCATGCAGCCAACACGGCCAACCCGAGTTCGATTCTTCCTCCCCTCTTGGAGAACCCGGCAAGATAAGAGAGTATCTCACTTGCACGGCAAAGCCTGGCAAGCTACCCGTGATGTATTGGATGTGCCAAACACAGTAACAGGTCTCACAATGTTACTGGGCCTGCTCAAGCAAATCGACAAACAACGGGAGGACAGTGACAGTGACAGTGATCATTCTATTATACCGTATCTGTCTATTATCATTTTCGCTGACATCTTTTTGCCAGGGCTGGAGCGATAGCACAGCGGTAGGGCGTTCGCCTTACACGTGGCCAACATGGCCGACCCAAGTTCGATTCCTCCGCCCCTCTCGGAGAGCCCGGCAAGCTACCGAGAGTATTCGATATGCCAGACACAGTAACAACAAAGTCTCCAATGGAGACGCTACTGGGCCCGCTCGAGCAAATCGACGATCAACGGGAGGGCCTTTACCTTTTTTTACCTATCTTTTTGTCTATCCTGTTATCACAGGTGGACACACCTCAGTCTGTAAATCAGTGGTTAAAAACCATTGCTCTCTTCATATGATTCAGCCCATAAAAATTGTTTTTATTTTATTGAATTTCAGTTTATTTGAAGGAAATGATCTTACAGCGGTTAAAATGTTCATTATGAGTTGACCTATTTAATTGTTTAGAAATTTTACATTCTTCCTTTTTGGGGGTGTTCTTTAAAATGAAAGTTTTAGTTGTTGTAATTTAGGTAGCAAGGTTGCAATAGTGTCAGCATTTACAGTCTTGATGTACATACTTCACTGCCACACAAATGCCTAAAGTCTCCACTAATATCCCTGTGTGTACTCCCTTCCCTCCCTCTTCACCCTGCGCACTTGGTAATTTCAATTTTGTAATCCAGGGTCAAGGGTTTGTCATTGTTCTTTATAGTCTAATCCCTTGTTTTCTGTCTCCGTTTACCACAGATGAGTAAGAACATTTGGTGTTTGTTTTTTTCCCTCTGGGCTGGAGCCATAGCACAGTGGTAGGGCATTTGCCTTGCACAGCCAACATGGCTGACCCGAGTTCGATTCCTCCACCCCTCTTGGAGAGCCCAACAAGCTACCGAGAGTATTTTGCCTGCACAGCAAAGCCTGGCAAGCTCCCCATGATGTATTCGATATATTTTCATGGAGGCTGAATCACCTGAGAGTCCCATTCACAGTGGAATTCAAAAGGATTGCCGTAAATATGCACGAGTGGGTATTTAGGCATGGGGGTCTATCCTAGCTGAGCCTTGTTGAGTACGCCACCCTTTATGATGTCAATCGTGTTTGGTTAAATATGCCCCACCATTTGGAGGGGAGTAACAGAAAGCAATTTGGTTTTGTTTGTTGCTCGATACGGTGATGAGGCCTGAGATTTAATGCACTGTGGAGAGATAGCACAGCGGTAGGGCGTTTGCCTTACACTCAGCAAGCCCGACTGAGCTGGGTTCGATTCCTCTGCCCCTCTTGAAGAGCCCGGCAAGCTACCAAGAGTATCTCGCCCGCACGGCAAAGCCTAGCAAGCTCCCCGTGACGTATTCAATATGCCAAACACAGTAACAACAAGTCTCAATATGGAGATGTTACTGGGACCACTCGAGCAAATCGATGAACAATGGAAGGACAGTGACAGTGACGGTGATATTAGATATATTTAGAGTGTTATCAGTCATAGCAGATACCACTCTGAGCATAGCTGCCCTCACACTTTCTAGGCCAGAAAATTCCTGTTGCTTTTTATAAAAGTTGTAAGAACTGTGTTGCTGCTAAGGTCTGTCCTGTATCATGAATCGCCTTCGAGGTAGATTTATGTACTCCCCATTTTCTATATATTACGACTGCCCAGTAGATAAGCGAGGGCTGAGCCTGGGGAAGTCTTGCTGAAGGAAGCTTAACTTGCCCTGCTGTTCCCTATTCATACGTAGAAATCATGGATATTTTTCCTACTATAGCTGCTACTCCTGAGGATGTATTAATCAAGGACATGTTCACGTAACTGTGAAGAATGATGACTTGTTTATTATGAGTTTTCTTTTGTTTTGGAAAGAACACTTGATTCCTCTCTCTCTTTCTCTTTGTCTTTTTTCCCACTCTCTCCTTCTCTTGTTTCATTTTTTGTTTTGTTTTGTCTTATTTTGTTTCTGACCCACACCAGATTGTGCTTAGCTTAGGGCTTACTCCTGGCTCCAGACTCAGGGATCAGGCTCAGATGACAAGGATTTAGTAAGGTTTAGGTCCCCAAGGGAATTAATCCTATGATTGCCTTGAATAGAGACAACAAAAATGACACATCCTTCCAATAAGACATTCCTCAACCTGGCTCTATACACAATAAGATATTTATTGTCAGGGCCTCTCAGGGTCAAGAGAGTGAGTAGGGCACTTGCTTTGCATGCAGTCAAACTGGGTTCATATATAGTGACATCCCATACCATCCCTCAAGCCCCGCTTTGAGTAATCCTTGAGCACAGAGCCAGGAGTAAGTGCTGAGAACAGTCAGGTGTGACCTGCCTCTCCTATCCACAAAAAAGAAGGTTCTCAGGGCATCACTTGAATCTAAATCTATTTCTTTCACTTTCTATCAGGTTTAATTTGTCTATAAAAAGGAAGGTACCGTGTGGCCCATGTCTCAGAATCAAAAGGTGAAAAGTAATCCTGAGAGGAGACAGGAGGGAGAGGAGAGAAGTATCAACCAAACCCACCTCTTTATCTGGAGAGGAGTTCATGTTAAGTAAAGAAACTACCTTATTTTTGCAATGATAGACAAACAATTAGGATCTCATATTCTTTATTTATAATGGTTTTAATTGAATCATTGGAGATAGACCTTTGCAAAGCTGTTCGTGATTGGGACCAGTCTCACAATGTTCCAATACCCATTCCTCCACCCGTGTACATTTCTCAGCACTGGTGTCCCCAATATCCCTCCCACTGCCCTCCCAATCCACCTACCAGCCTGCCTCTATGGCAGGCACATTTCTTCTCTCTTTCTCTTACTCTCTTTCCCTTCCTCTATCTCCCTCTCTCTTTCTCTCTCCTTCTCTCCCTTTTCTCTCCCCACCCCTTTTGGGGATTATGGTTTGCGATACAGATACTGAGAGGTATGTCCCTTTACCCACTTTGAAAGCTCAGTTCTTATCCAGAGCAATCATTTGCAACTATCATTGTTATATTGGTCCCTTCTCTATCTTAACTACCGTCTGCCCCATACACACTTGTGGTAGATTCCAACTATTGACCAGTCCACATAACCCCTGTTTTCCCTGGCCTCAAATATTAGTCTCATACCAATTTTTATATACCACAAATGAATGTAATATTTCTATATCTGTCCCTCTCCTTCTGTCTCATTTCACTCAGTGTGATACTCTCCATGTCCATTCATTTATAGGCAAATTTCATGACCTGATTTTTCCTAATAGCTGCGTAGTATTCCATTGTGTAGATGTACCATAGTTTCTTCATTCAGTCCTCTGCTCTCGGGCACAAACAAGCTAGTGCAAAATATCTCTGCTTCTTAACTTTAAATTCCTTCTAATTTTCCCAATTTTCTTCTTTATTTTTAGGAAAAAATATAGTATTTGAAGAAATGATTGGAAAGTCAGGGCGGGGGGGTAGTGTGTTGGGAGCCTTTTAATTTGAAGTAAAAATTCAATGCACTATTTGGACTGGAGACATAGTATAGCAGGAGGCAGGGCCATTGTTTTGCATGTGGCAGACCTGGATTGGATCCTTGGCCCCACATGTCATCCCCCAGGACAACCAAGGGTTATCTCTGAACACAGAACCAGGAGTAAGCCCTGAACAACTCAGGATGTGACTTAAAGACATTAAAAGTATATAAAGAAATTTGTGGAAGTATAGATATGTTTCTTTTCATTGCTGTGGTTTTATAATTTTCACAAGTGTCCATATACATCCGATTGAACACATTCAATACATGTAGTTCTTTGTATATCAATCATACCTTAATAAAACTATTAAACAATTTATTATTTTAAAATTGACCTACAAATTCTCCACAATGCTATCAATACCTTCCACGCCCCCCCCAACTTGACCAGATGATCAGAAAATTTCTCTGAAACAACTTGTTCAAGACCAAAATGGTCTTGAAAGAGAACAAAATAGAGAACGTAAATGTTCTCATTTTACTCATTTAATTCAATGGATTTGTTTTATTACATTCACAGAGATGTGTAGCTATAATCATGTTCAATTATAGAACATTTTATCACCTCCCTCAAAGAAGCCACAAAACTTTTAGAAACTGCTCTCTTTTCTCCTTTTCTCTAGGGAAGCGCTAATCTACCACTTTCTATCTCTAAAGATTTTCCCTTCATTTGCAATATGTGATCTTCTGGTTCCAGTTATTAAGTTGGAAAATTAAGTTATTTATTTGAGACATTACTTCTCTTTGAATGTATGTTTTAGCTATAAATTTACATTGGATCTCCCTTTTTGCTACATTTACACGTTTTTGGCATATCATGCTTTAGCTTAATGCATCTTTAAATACTTTCTACTTCCTTTTGTGTGGGGAGGGCTACCCTTAGCAGTGCTCAGAGACCACTCCTTATGATGCTGGGTAAGGGAAGATAAGAGTTGAGTGCCAGGAGTAGAACCCTGAACCCCTACTAGCAAAACACACATGAACCTCGGGCATCTTCAGGCAAAGCATGGACTCCAATCCTTTGAACCATATTCCAAGCTTTTAATTTTTTTATATCGCTTTTTTTGATTTATTGCTTTGGAGTGTGTTGTTTAAAATCTGTATATCTGTGAATTTTCTAATTTCCTTCTGTTGTTTCTTATATCTTTCTAATATTGCTGTAGACTCTGCTTTATATTGATTCACTCCTTTTAATTTTATTGATGCTTGGCCTAGTATCTGTTCTATGCTAGAAAAAATTCCATATGTACTTGAGAGCAATGTGTATTCTGTTATATGCATATTATCTTTTTAATGTTTTTATAATCTATGGTGATGTCACCTTTTCCATTATTGATATTGACTATTTTTGCTCTCTGATTTATTTGTAATGTAAATAGGCAGGAAGTTATCATTGTATTAATCTTTTCAAAAGACAACTTCTGTCTTTATTGGTTTTCTCCACTGTATATCAGATTTTCATTTTCGTATTCAAGTCTTATCTTTTTTTCATTTCCTTCCTTCAATATGTTTTCCAAATAATTTTTCTTTCTTTTTTGTCTTTCTTGTGAAAAATCACTGATTTCTCAGTCCCTGTCTAATTCTAATTTGTGCATTGGAACCTCGTATTTCCCTTTACCTATTCCTGTGCTTTCACACAACATGTTTAAATATATGTTTGTCTTTCTTTGCGTAGTTTCCATAATTAACATGTATTTTGAACATTTATTTTTCTCCTGTTACAAACTTATAGCTTAATTCACTCTCTTCAGGAATATAACCTTCATTCTTCTAATCTTTTGAAATTTGTTCAGTATTGTTTAATGTCTTAACATACTTTCTATTTTGATAATATTCCCATATATTCTTGAAAATTATTGTGCATTCCGTTCTGTGCATTATCTCCTAAATGTAATTATTTAAATTAAAATTTCTTATGTCATGGCTGTCTTTATTTTTATTTATTTGGGAGAGACCTCCCCAGCTGTGTTCGGTGGCCCCAGGTGTCACTCCCGTGATACTCCCCCGGGATGCTTGACCAACTGGAATACCAGGTTCAATGCTAGGTCCCTGCAGTGCAGTGATGCTCAAGCCGATAGTGCTCATGTGTCACCAGGATCACACTCCACAGGTGTTAAGCATTTCCAGGGTCCTCTGAAGACTGCTGTGCAATGCCAGGAATTGAATTCAGGGCTTTGCATTGCAAGATTTCAGTCCCTGACCCCTAAGCTCTTTTTCCAACCCTATGACTATTTTCTCTCATTTTCCTGGTTTGCCTTAATAAAGTTCATAATAAAATAATGCATGTTATAAGATAATAATTTTAAATTAACAAATATTTAAAATCCTGCCCCCATGCCTGGCTGTCCTCACCAGGGCCCCTTGGAGGGAGGCAGGTTGAGTTTCCCTCCCCCCGCCCCAAGCAGAACCCCAGGAGCCAAAGACCTCCAGAACCAGCCACAGCCATGCTGAGACCACTCTCCCCACATCCGGACAAGCCTCATGCATGAAGGAACTGGCAGAGGAACCCAGGCAAACGGGTCCCAGGGCTGAGATCTCCAAGCCTGCTCAGATTGGAACTGGGCCTTCTCCACCCAGATCTTCCATCTTCCAGTAGGTACGCATCACACCCACCAGCTGCCGCCAGTGCCAGGTTGGTCCCATCAACGGCCACGACGCAGAGACTATAAAATCCAGCTCCCGGAAGAGACATCTTATTATCTCATTTTTCCTTTGGAGAACCCGGCAGGCTACCGAAAGTATCCTGCCCGCATGGCAGAGTCTGGCAAACTTCCTGTGTCGTACTCAATATGCCAAATACCAGTAACAATGATGGGTCTCATTCTCCTAACCCTGAAGGAGCATTGAATATGGCTCTTTTAAAATCTAAGGGCTAGGAAGAAGGAGACATTACTGGCGCCTGCTCAAGGCAATTGACGAACAAAAGGATGATCATGATCATGAAAAAATATAAATGACTTTTAACTTTAATCAAATATTGCTTTCCCTATTTGTTTATTTGTTTTCAGCCCACACCCAATGACACCCAGGGTTTACTCCTAGCTCTGTACTCAGGAATTACTCCTGGTGGTATTTAGGGGACCAAATGTGATGTTGGAGACTGAACCAGTGTCGGCCATGTGCAAAGCAAGTGCTCTACCTACTGAACTATATCTTCAGACCAAATATTGCTTTCTATTTTTAAAACTAAAATTTTGAAGTATATGTCACTGAACTCTTGTTGATTTACATACACCACAGTTATGTTTTAGGTCGTGTCTTTGTAATAACTCTATCTCCATTGTGTTTTGCTACATCTATTCTTTATTCTTAAATTTGTAATCGGTCACGGTCACGGTCCTCCCGTTGTTCATCGATTTGCTCGAGCGGGCCCAGTAACATCTCCATTTAATGCTATTTGACAACATTTTAATTTTACTCAGTTTATTGCACTTTACATCATGTAATTGCTGAGATGGTAGGATAACTTACCTTTTCTTCTATCGAACTTTTTCTGTGTATTAATTTTTCCAGCCTTTCCTTTCATTACACTACTTCATTTTGAAATCACCATTCAAAATTTTACTCTTCCATTATGTTTGCACTTAAGCAATCTTCGACTACATATTCAGTCATAGATTGAACTCCATCAGTGATGAATTTCCTTTCTGGCTACAGTCAATCCAGTTTTACTTCAATGCTTTAACTCTGGCCCCACCCAGTTAGGCTTTTGATTGCAAGATGGGCAGATTCCTCTCTCCTGAATGCTGAAAGTCTTCTAAAGAGTCCTTTTATTTAAAAAAAAAATAAAGCTTCTCTCTCTTTCTTTCTCTCTCTTAAAGTATAACCTTTTAGTTATTATTTTTTTTTCTTTTTTTGGTCACACCCAGCAATGCACAGGGGTTACTCCTGGCTCTGTTCTCAGAAATCACTCCTGGCGGTGTTCGGGGGACCATATAGGATGCTGGGAATCGAACCTGAGTCGGCCACGTGCAAGGCAAATGCCCTACCCGCTGTACTATCACTCCAGCCCCAGTTTCTGAAGATTCAATTTTGCTTTCCAGAGATTTTTTCCCTTAATGATTTTAGCATGGTTTAGAGTTAGCCTCAGAATCTGGCAAATGCCATGATGGAACAGAAACTCAGGAGTGGTTTTTTTTTCCTTGGGAATGCTGAGAAACTACCAGAGATCTATGACCCTAGAAGATGCTTTGAGTGTCATTCTCAGGTTAGCACTGCAGTACTGTCCTCTTGTTGTTCATTGATTAGCTCAAGCGGGCCCAGTAACGTCTCCATTGTGAGACTTGTTGTGACTGTGTTTGGCATATCGAAAACATCACGGGTAGCTTGCCAGGCTTTGCCGTGCAGGCAAGACACTTTTGGTAGCTTGCCAGGCTCTCCGAGAGGGGTAAAGGAATCAAACCCGGATCGGCCAGGTTGGCCACATGAAAGGCAAATGCCCTACCCGCTGTGCTATCACTCCAGCCCCATTCTCAGGTTAGCAAAAGCTTTTTGAAATCGCTTCTTAAAAAAACTGATGTTGCATGGCTGGGTTCTGTTTTCCCCAGCAAATTCTCCTTGCCTGCCTTAAGCTGTATTTTCAGTCTCATCTTTATGCCCTCACTGGTAAATTCTCTCAAGTAAGTGATAGCCATCAGGTACGAAGGACTTTTGCTTGTGTGGTAATTTCCTTCATTCCGGCCTCTTCTATCGCTGTCAGTAGTGTAAACAGTTTTATTTAGGAAATACTAGAGAGAGGCAGACAGAGACCTACCCACGAAGAAAGAAAATTTAGATCCTTTGCTTCTGCTGTCCCCAGGGAAGGGTCTGTAGAAATTGCTCAGGGGTCGGAGTGATAGTACAGCAGATGGTGCATTTGCCTTGCACACGGCCCACCCCGGTTCAATCCTTGGCATCCCATAGGATCCCCTGAGCACCGCCAGGAGTAATTCCTGAGTGCAGAGCCAGGAGTAACCCCTGAGCATCGCCAGATGTGACCAAAAAAGAAAAAAAAATGTGTTCTTGTGACATCTATTTCTGCTTAATTCACAGAGGTGAAATGGAGATTCGGGTTATATAGTTTACCTTCTTCCATCTGAAACCTGTCATCACCACGTCTCTCTGTTGTAAAGGCCCTTGCCAGTCACCTCCCTCCCAACCCTCCCCCCTGCGTTCTCCCTTCAGCCCTACAGACCCAGAGCTCCCTCCCAGGCTTCTCCAGCCTCATAACCACCCTAACCAGAACTTCCAAATAAATTCAAAGGGATGGTGGGATGGCGGCCGGTTTATCAGTTGTCAGCCCCCACCCACTCAGCAGTCTGGGCAGTTAATCCCTCCATCTGGCCCCCTGGCCCTGGCCTTGGAAGTGCTTAATGACAAGATGGCGCAGAAGAGGGGGGAGGGATTAGAGAGGCTCCTCAGGGCTGTTGCCCTGTCAGCTCCGCCCTCAACCTGTTTGACTCTCACTCCAGGCCCCCTCTCCAATTGCCCTGGATCTCCAACACAGGTGTCACTGGCTCTTGGAAGGCTGACAGGAGAACAAGGAGTGCTGAGCAAAGACCCAGACCAGTGCCTCTTGTGAGGAGAAAAGGCACTGGGAGAAGGACTCCAGTCCCCCTCAGGAGAAGGGGCTCGTCCATCTTTCCCCAGCCCACAGCCAGAAGGAGACCCCTCCCAATGAACAGCTACCACCCCAAGGTGGTAGAACACAATCCTGATGAGGACACAAAGGACCGAGGGGTCCCAAGAATCTACGGGTTCCACAGGTTCCCCTGGTGGCATCTCATTAACAAACCTGAGGTAATTCTTGACAGACAAGGTAAGAACATTTTTTTTTCTTACTTGTAGTTCGAGCTGCTTTCTCTGCTCCTCTGGTTCCCGGGTCCTGTGTGAAAATCTCTGTTCTCATGATCCATGACAAACTTGATCCTTACCACAACATAAATCTCTTTACCACACACTGGGGGAAAATGTCCTTTCTCTCAGCCCTGTCGTTCGTTCCAACAGCTCAACTCCTCTCATACACTGCGCTCTCAGGTTAGGCTCTCACTACTTTCCAATCTGCCTTTCAAGCCCCACTCTCCTTGGGAAGCGATCTCATTTCCCCACTTTCATCTCCCATCCTTTTCCTTCCTAGAAAATCTCACTAGCATCTATAAAATATCTCTTTGGTTTATTCCCTTCCCGGCCTTGGTCTCCTTACCACAGCCTCACAAGATATCTCTGCTCAAAATTCTCCTCACAATTTAGAGTCCGAGACCTCTTCAGCTATAGGATTTCCACCCCAAGAAAAGCCTCTCACCATCCCTCAATCATAATCCTGCCCCGAGATCTTTCTCAGTACCCTAACACACCCAAATACCCTTTTGCACCTCTTATCCACCACTGCCTCCTGTTTCTTTGTCTTGAATCTCAAAGATACTTTCTTGACTGTTTTCCCAGACCTAGCTCACGAGCTAGTTTGACCCATTCCGATACCTAGCACTCCAAAGAGCTTACCTGTCCATTGCCCAGAGCTTTCAGGATAGATGCCCCCTTCTTGGGTAAACTCTCACCTCCAACCAGTATACTGATTATGGAAGCAGTGTTATGCTCCCCTTTCTAAAACTTTTGTTCTGAAGACACTATCACACTGTTCACATGCATGCAGTTACCAGATTTTCCCGGAAAAGATCCAACTTACCTTCTTACTGTCACTTGCCTGAATTCTTTTGTCTCATGGGGAACTCATGCAACCCCCAGGAAGCCCCTTATTCAACCGTAGCCTCATCTTTTCAACCATACCTCTTCTTTTATTTTGGGGGGGGGGGCGTCTAGCTAGTTACTTTCATCTCTGGATCCTCGACTTGAGACTTATTGCAAAGCTCCTAAATATCTTGGCTCTGCTTGCTGATTCCAAAGCTCTTTCATGGAATTATGTCACCCAAACTACCTTGGGGACTCTTAGACATGCTCTTGTTTCTGGTCTAGCACCTGAAACTGTCTGACCTTTCAAAAGTTCCTTACCTATATGCACATGGAGGGATAACATAGCATTAGAACTTCTTACAAAGAGTTGGGTCTGATCACAAAGCCTTAGCTTAGCTTTTCTGTCAACTAGATAATGCAGCAAGAGAACAGTCAGTCTGCATCGGTTGTTATGGCTTTGCCAACAGAGGCAGCTTTATAACTCACTTTTGAACTGCACATTCACGGCTCTTCTGCACATCAAGTCCTTGCCTTACTATAAAACAAAGCTTTCAGGTTTGTCTCCATTTTGGCAAACCTTCCTTTCCCCAAATTCTCAATTCCTGTTCACAAACATCCTCTTCTCAGCCCAGTTGTGCTCTATCTTCCTATAAAACCCTCAGCAGCCTTATCATGAACATTTGGAACGAGAGCAGGAGGGTAGATTACCAAGATACACCTTTAGTGAAGGCAGACTACACTTGGTTTATTGATGGTGGTAGTTTCATCCATGACAAATAATCAAGTCGCACCTGAAGTCCAAACATTCTCACTGGGTACTTGCTCTCAGAAGATAGAACTTTATGATTAAAATGAGATCTCTCTCACTGGGTGGAAATAAAAGTTTAAATATATATATATATTGCCCCCAAGTATGTGTACTGTAGCTTACATTCTCATACTGACATCTGAAAGGAAAGGGTTACCTAACTACTATAAAATATGGGCAGTTTGGCCCCACGTGCTGGGGGAGAAGGCAGTTGGGATGGAAAAGGGACCACTAAGTTAACGATGTTTGGAGGGATCTCTCGGGATGGGAGATGTGTGCTAAAAGTAGACTAAAGACCAAACAAGATGGCCTCTTAGTATCTGTGTTACAAACCATAATGCCCAAAAGTAGAGAGAGAGTAAGAAGGAATGTGCCTGCCACATAAGCAGGGGTTGGGGTGGAGTGGAGGTGGTGGGAGGGTTACTGGGAACATTGGTGGTAAACAAAGGGCACTGATGGAGTGACAGGTGCTTGATCATTTTATGACCGAAACGAAATCATGAAAGTTTGTAACTGTATATCACAGTGATCCAATAAAATTCATTTTAATACCGGGGTAGCCCCTGAGCATTGCTGGGTGTGACCCAAAAAAGCAAAAAAAAAATTATTTTAAAAATTGCAAACTAAATAATAAAAAGATAAAACAAGTAAAAAAAATATGGGCAGTTGTTTCCTGTTCTTGTAGAAGCTGCACAATTACCTCTTTACATAGCTGTTACTCATTGCAAAGGGCATCAAAGAGGAGGGGGTGATAGTATTGGGAAACAATTCAGCAGCTAAAACAGCCAAACGGGGTGCTCCTCAGAGAGAATCTGCCACAGACACATCCTTCCCCACAATGCCTCAACTTTCCTCACACCATTCCTTTTCCCCTGATATCTCTGAGCTGGAACAGCATCTCCTCATCGTCCTTCCTCAGTAATATGTAGGATAGCCACAAAATAGCCTTTGCATTCTGCCCAAAGGACAGGGGACTACTGTTTGCAAGACTTTATAATTTCATAACTATCCCCAGCCAAGCAAGTTATCTATTCCTTGGTGAATTGATGACCAAGACCTCTCAGCTAAAATTGCACAAATCTAAAAATTTCCCTGTTGCACAGAACAGGAATAAAAACAAACTGGCTCTCTCCTACAAACTGGCGCACTGACATCTTTCTGGCTAAAAGCTTCAGCAGACCGTGCATATCTTGGCCACAGATTTTTCTTTCAACCCCTTGAGATTCGGGCAAGTCACTCATACTGCGACCTCATGAAAACACTTGGTAGGTTCTTACCCATCCCTAATTTCTCTAATTTCTCTTCCTTTATAGATCCTGCGAAAGCTGCAGCCATCCCTGGATGACTTTTGTGGCAGTAACTTCTATGGTAGGGATTTATGATGTAGAGATGAGGAAGGCAAGCCGGCTCGCAAAAAGAACACTCTCTTGCTTTCTCCTCATCTGCCTCCTCAAATAGGAGCCTGCTCTCTGTGTGTGAATTAGTCTTTCCCTGTCTTTTCCTGTGCTTATTCCCTAGCTCGTATGGGACCTGCATCTTTTTTTCTACTTGATTCCTGGACTGCCTTTCCAAATGCTCCAATTCCTGTTCTGGAACGAATTCAGTATCAATATGCAAAGTCTAGCTCACCAAGACTGCACCAGTCTCTATTGAGATGTCACATCAACTTTAGCAGGGAAATAAAAACTCTACAAACCTCCATGGAAGCCGTGCAGTGACAGCTAGACTTGTTAGTGACTGTAGTCTTGCAGAATAGAAGAGCTATAGACCTCCTCACAGCCGACCAAGGAGGAATTCAGGTGTTATGGGTGAGCGGTGTTGTTTTGATGTCAGTGAATAAATAGTTCTTGGTTGCCAGGAGCAAACAAAAATTAGGACTCAATACTTAATGTCTGACAACATTGGAATTCTGAATAGTTTAACTGGAAAACAGACCTCTGGCCTTGGGTCAGATGGCTAAAACCTTTCCGTGCATCCTTAGGAATTGTTCTCCTGCTGCTACTTCTTGATCACTGCTTGCTGAGATGCCTCATTTCTTTTATCATATAGATAATACAACAAATCCACCATGCAGTTCAATGAAAGATGTTCCTGAGATTCCACCTTGGATCTTCCCTCTCCCTCCCTCTGATCACGGAACTTGATGTCAGCAGGAAAGTAAGTGCAAGCAGTGGATGAAAGTTCTTTACAAGACTTTTATTAAAAAGTAATAAATAGGGCTGAAGAGATAGTACAGTGGGTATGGGGTTTTACTTGCATAAAACCAACCCACATTTTACCCATGGCACCACATATGGTCCCCTGAGCTGTACCAGGAATGGTTCCTGAGCATAGAGTCAGGAGGAAGCCCTGGGCACCTCCAGGTGAGGCTGCCAAACCAAAAAAATAAAGACGAGAGGATGTTAAGGTATCCATCAGGGTGAGAGACTTAAGAGTTAAGATGCATCTGGAAAGAGACTTTGCAAGCTAAATTCTCAAGGCTGGGAACAGAATGTGCCGTGAACCTGCCTTAACAGATAACTTGAAGATCAGTTTCCACAGCTCCAGTGGGTCTGCAGAATTAACTGCATTTCTACCCCAGCTTGATTCCATCTCCTGGGAATAGCTTTGCCAAAAGAGACCGGGTTTCTTTAATATTTCCTCATGATTTTCTTTGTTTTGTAGGAGCTAAGATATGTAAAGTCCTTTGTATATATAAACCTGCTTTACATTTAATAGGGCCTGCAAATTCTTCCATGCTCTCATGTGCCCTGTGTAGAAGAAAACTTTACATCATAATCCATGTTCTCCATGCTGTTCAATACTTACCCGTTTGATCTCCCAGCTAATGTATTAATCATGTCACTCTCATCATCTGTTTTATCCATGTGTCCATGTAGTTATAATATGAATATGCTCCTATATGCATCCATGACTCTTTCTAGATAATATATGTAGTATTTATAGAATGAAGTTGGTGAGAAATCCCTTAAATTTTGAAGAATGAATTTAACTAATAGTCACCTCTGATTCTATGGATGGTGATGTGTGAAACCTCTCTTTTTCTGTATCTGTTTAGGTTGCTATAGTGTATGGAATCTGCTGGTGGATTTAAGTGGGAAGAATCATCTGGGACCAGATAAAAAATCTGTCACTGAATAGCTCTCAAAACAGGTATTCTGGGTCACTAGAAATAGGGATGGTCATTTCAGTGTTGACCGTCAGATTTGCAGTACTCCTTCTCCTTTCCCACATCCCTAAATTTCACTGACATTAGTGTGAAGTCTGAATAGATCATCATTAATGAAAACTCATTGATTTTTCAGGAGGACTCATCTTGCTATTGCTGTATATACACTTGGTTTATTTCTCCATGAGGATGTACTTTCTGGTGTCTAATATTTGGGAAGACTAGCTTTTAGGACTTCTAATGCTCCTTGCACAAGGCATTTAAGAAACTTGAATGTTTTGTTTCTCTAGATTGTTTGGATATACTGGGAAAGACATCACAGGGCTTTTTTAGGAGGGAACATAAGTTTGACAGTCTATGTAGATGTTGAAAAAATAGTTTTATTCCCCAATACTATTGATTGCCCAATATTATCAATATTTCTTAGATAAATATTCAGCTACTGTTAGGAAGAATGAATCAAATTTGTATACCAGGCCAGAGAAAATAATACAGGGGAATAAGTGCTCATCTTGCATGAATTCAACCCTGGAATCCTGAGAATCATATGGTCACCTGAGCACCACCAGTAGGGGCCCCAAGTCCAGAGCTAACTGTTGAGTCTTTGAATTCCAAACTCCAAACTCATGAAATATAATTCAAATTAGATTTTAAAATGTTTTAAAAGATGGTTCTATCTTTGTCCTTTCCCACATTGAAAGGCATTTGCATAATACTTCTAATGCCAGAATTGGGGTATGTAGTCATATGTAGTTAAAAAATGGGCCAGCCTTGAAGGAATCTACATGTTAGAGAGGTAGAGGCACAAAATGAAAAGGTCAGAAAAAAACATGGTCTTCCTTTGCAAGCAGGAGTAAGTACCTGGCCTGTGTCCATGCCAAGCAGATCTCAGGAAATTGGGCTCTTTTTTTTTGGGGGGGGGGCTTTTTTGGTCACACCCGGCAATGCTCAGTGGTTACTCCTGGCTCTACACTCAGGGATTATTCCTGGCGGTGCTCAGGGGACCATATGGGATGCCGGGGATAGAACCCAGGTCGGCCGCGTGCAAGGCAAACACCCACCTTGTGGTTTTATCACTCCGACCCCAAATTTGGGCTCTTTGGTTGTAACTATCACACCAAACTTTCCCTATTGGAAGAATTTAGCTTTTCAGATACTCCAGAATTAGGGTGTCATAAAATATGGCTGGAGGCCTGGACTTCCTGTTGTAATTGGTTAAAATGTCTGTGCTGAAAACTACAGTGCAATTCTGAGTTGTGGGAACATCCACCTGAGTTCTTGAGTTCTAATTATACATAGTCATGGCAGTTCTGTCCTCCAGGAGACAGTTACTGTGGATGGAAATGGTCATTGCTGGTGCCTGAGAGATAATATATCAGATAGGGCACTTGCTTTGCTCACAGATGACCTGGGATACATCCCCAGCACCTCATATGGTCCCCTAATACCCTGAGGAGTGATCTCTGAGCACAGAGTCAGGAGTAATCCCTGAGCATGCCGGATATGGCTCCCCCAAACAAAATGACAACAACAACAACAACAACAACAACAACAACAAAGAAATGGTCATTACATCCCCAGACCCACTTAGTAGTTCTGGTTCTGGAAAGTACAAATAGTTCACAGATAATATCTATTCTCAGTATGCAAACATCTGGACCACAAAAGAAACTTGCCTTGTTTTCAGCAGTTAATTTTATTTACAATAGTTCAGTTCCCATAACTGGAGTGGCTCAGATTTTTGCCTTACATAGAAAAGCATTTGTCTGCATTCCAAATTCCTTTACCCACTCACGTGTTTGCTCTTCCTTCCTTCCCAGAACCTCCAACTTCACAAGGATAGAAAATCCTTTCTGATGTCAACAAATTATTTTAGATTAAGAGTGGGTCCCAGAGCTTTTCACTCAATTTGTTTCATTGTGCAGAGAATACCTTACCAGTCTCTTACCTGGTAAGGCAAGTGCAGTAATTGCATGAGCCTAGTAAATTCCCAGACTACAAGAGCATCTCTGGGCAAGGCACAGGGACCCAGAGAGAGATCCCTATGAAATTTAGTATGGTGAATGTCAGAGATCAATTAATCCCACAGGAGCACTGAGAAAAACCCTCTCGCCCTCACTCTAGTGACAAAACTCTAGAGGAATTTAAAGCCGGTGTTGAATATAAACCAACTACCACCCAAATAAGATCAATCCAATCCCAGGTTAATAATAATGGAAAAGATTGATTTAAGTGCTTCTATCACATAAGAAAAGCCTGATAGAAATGTTGTATGTCAGCTTCTACAAGTGAATATCACCTGCTATTCAACATAAATTTCAAAGATTTAAAACATTCCACATACAAACATGAAAGAGAAATTTAGTGATAAGGAGAGAACTAAGTTAAAGCTAATTCAGAGATGATCTAGATATTCTTAGAACTATCAGATGATAAGATTTTACCATAACCATGATTAGTACCGTGTGGGCGAGATACTTTTGGTAGCTTGGCGGGCTCTCCGAGAGGGGCGGAGGAATCGAACTCGGGTCGGCCATGTTGGCTGCATGCAAGGCAAACGCCTTACCGCTGTGCTATCGCTCCAGCTCGCACGGCAGAGCCTAGCAAGCTACCCGTGATGTATTCGATATGCCAAACACAGTAACAACAAGTCTCATGATGGAGACGTTACCGGGCCCGCTCGAGCAAATCGATGAACAATAGGAGGACCGTGATGATTAGTGCCGTTAAGAATCATGAGGTAGGTATGTTCATGGCAGCACTATACACAATAGCCAGAAACTGGAAACAAACTGAGTGCCTGAGAACAGACAAATGGATAAATAAACTATGGCACATCAACACAATGGAATACTACTCAGCTATTAGGAAAAACGAAGTCATGAAATTTATCTAGAAGTAGTTGGACATGGAGAGTGTCATGCTGAATGAAATGAGTCAGAAGGAGAGCGAGAAATATAGAATGACTGTATTCATTTGTTGTATGTAAACATATATATAGTAGAAGACTATAATCCATGGGCAGGGAAACAGGGGCTAGGAGGACTGGTCAGTGGTAGGAATCAACCAAAAGTGTGTGTGGGATAGAGGGTAGGTAAGATAGAGAAGAAACTAGTATGGAAATAATAACTGGGAATTATCATGCTCGGCATTAACTGAGTATTAAAAGTAGTTAAGGAGATATTCCTGATAACCTTCCAGTGTCTTTATTGTAAACCACAAGGCCCAAAAGTGGCAGAGGGCAGAGAGAGAGAGAAAGAGACAGAGACAGCGAGAGAGGGAGAGAGAAGAAAAGCACCGGCCTTAGAGGCAGACGGGGGTAAGAGTGGGGGTGATGGGAGGGAACATGGAGACACTGGTGCTGCTCTGGGAAAATACACTGGTCGAGGATAGGTGTTGAAATACTGTATGACCGAAATTCAATCATGAACAGCTTTGCAGGGGTCTATCTCAGACTGATACAATAAAAAAGTAAAAATAAAAACAAAGAAAAAGATATTGCTCTGGGACCGGTGTGATAGTACACTGGACACTTCCCTTGCACAAATAATTAAAAAAAAATCATTAGTTAGGGAAAGTATAGGGCCAGGGAAATAACCCAAACATACACATGTTTTGGAAACACAGGGGTCCCGGGTTTATTCACAATAGCTCAGCCCCCTGAATAATTGGGGGAACAATCCCAGAGTACAGTGCAGGGAGTAGCTCTGGAGAACCAATGGGTGTGGTGCCAACAAACAAAAACAAGTACCTCTGAAAAAAGTACAGATCTCTTATGAGCACAGAGATAGAGAGCATAAGAAGACTTTCAACCCAAGCTGGTCCTCCAATTACCCTTTACTTGGTGTTCCCTTCTCTATCTGAACTGCCTTTCCCCCCAGCATTTGAGGCTGACTTCCAAGCCGTGGAGTAAACCTCCTGGTCATCCCTACTGTACTTGGGTGTTAGTTTCCCATTCTGTTACTTTATATTCCACAGATGAGTGCAATATTTCTATGTCTCTCCCTCTCTTTCTGACTCATTTCACTTAACATGATACTTTCCATGTTGATCTGTTTATACGCAAATTTCATGACTTCATCTTTTCTTACAGCTGCATAGTATTTTATTTTGTAGATTTACCAAAGTTTCTTTAACCAGTCATCTGTTCTTGGGCACTCGGGTTTTTTTTTCTCCAGATTTTCATTATTTAAACAGTGCAACAATGAACATACAAGTACAGATGTCATTTCTACTATACTCTTTTACCTCTTCAGGATATATTCCCAAAAGTTGCATAGCTGGGTCAAATAGGAGCTCAATTTCTAATTTTTTTGAGAATCATTCATACTGTTTTCCAAAATGGCTGAACCAGTCGCCATTCCCACCAGCAATAAAGGAGAGTCCCTTTCTCCCCACATTCCTGCCAACACCCAAAAGCAAAGGGAATGCCTTGCCACAGAGACGGGGTGGAGGGGTGAATGGGATGGGGGTGGTGGGAGGGATATTGGGATTATTGGTGGTGGAGAACGGGCACTGGTGGAGGGATGGGTACTGAACATTGAATGACTGAAATGCAAGCAAGAAAGTTTGTAAGTCTGTACCTGTACCCCATGGTGATTCACTGATAATTTTTTTAAAAGACTAAAAAATAAATAAAAGACTTCCATGGAAATGCAATAAATAAGGGGAAAACAAATATTTCAAGAGATTTTCTTGAATGGGATCAATATCAGTGTCTTGCAGATGCTAGAATAAAGGCTGCATGGATGGGGCAGGGAAGTGTTTGGATTGGGGCCACCCCATTACAGATCCAGTGTTCAGTGCCTTTCACAAGAAGCTGTCGTTCATGTCCACAGAAATCATGAGCGATTTCTTCCTGTGAAGAGTAATGGACATAGAAGGCATCAATGGTGGCCCTGGGTCTCTGCAGGGGTGGGACTGCGAGCACTGAGACGCCTTGGGCCATCCCAGTCAGCCATGGTTTTCAATTCTGTGCTCCCTGAGGAATGTTTGCTCTGCTAGGGCTAGACCTCTACTTGGATTCTCCTGAATTGATTTTTTTGTCCAACAAAGTATGACAAAAGCAGTTGAACACTGTACTGAGAGTTAAACCTGCCTTCTGTGTTAGCAGAGATTTCCCTCCAATTTGCCAAATCTAACCCCTTTTCCTCTCCTGTCTTCTCAGCACGTGTAAGATGTCTCTTGTGTAGCTGCCCTTAACCTCTCAGATTCCTCCACTTGAAACCCACTGAAGATCATTTCCTCTCAAACATGAAACATTTTCTTCTTCTCAGAGTTTCACTGAGGGATGATGTACAACTGAAAATTGTATGTATTTAATTCAGACAGTGTACTGTTTTAAAAATGTAAAAACTATGATGACAGAAATACAATATACAACATGAAATGCTGAGCACTGTGAAATGAATGAGCACCTCCATCATCTCCCACATTAACTTTTGTGTGTGTTATAGAACAACATTTAAGAGCTACTTGCTTAGTCCATTTTATACATTTGGCACCTTATTTTGAATGACAATCATCATTCTACCCATTAGAATACTGAAATAATTCATCTTACATCTGAAATTTAGTGCCTTGGACCCACATAAACCCTAGGAAATCAAAGTTCCAGTATCTGCTTCTATGCATTTGATATTTTAGTGTCCTTGTATAAACAAAATCATAATTTTTCTCAAAATCTATGCTTTATTTCATGATTTAATTTTTTCCAGACTTAGAATTGCCTTGGTTTGTCTTGCTTTGAAAAATACATTTAAGCTGTTCTGTCATCACCGTAGTCTCTTAAGAAACATTTAGTTTTTTTTAAATTATTTTTTCAGGTTATCTCATATTGGAAGGAGGAAGGGTGGTGACACAAACCCTGAGGTGTCAGAAGCTGTTTGTGGTGTGTGCTCCGTGGTCATGCTTGGTGGTGGTTGGGGGACCATATGCAGTGGTGGAGTTTGAACTGTATATAGTTCAAGCCAAGAGCTAAATTGACTCCCTGTACTGTCTCTTCTACCCCTCATTGTATCTTTGAAGGATCAGGGGGAGGGCATGATTGAACTAATACTCAGGAGCTAACACCTAGGGTTTCCTCCTCCATTTTCTTTTTTTTTAATTTTTTAATTTTTTTTTTGTTTATCTTGTTCTGCTTTTTTAAAAAATTATTTTATTAATGAAACACCATGAGGTACAGTTGTAGACTTACAAATTTTTGTGCTTGGGTTTCAGTTATACAATGATCAAGTACCCATCCCTCCACCAGTGCTCATTTTCTACCCCCACGGGTCCCAGTATCCCTCCCATCCCCCATCCCCCCCATCCCACCCTGCCTCTTATAATGACAATTCTGACTTTTTTTTACAGAAGAAGCAGCTAGGTGGTGCTGGGGAAGGGTGCGTGAAATCAGAAAAGACCTTATTACAGGAAGGGAAAGGAATCTAAGGAAGGAAGCTCTCAAATGACTGGGGAGGCTCTCTCCTAAAGTAGGATGCTAGAAAAAGGCACAAAACCCTTTCCTTTGGGAACTGTCACTGTCACTGTCCTCCTGTTGTTCATCGATTTTCTTGAGCGGGTCCAGTAACGTCTCCATTGTGAGACATTGTTGTTACTGTGTTTGGCATATCAAATACATCATGGGTAGCTTGCCAGGCTTTGCTGAGCGGGCGAGATACTCTCGGTAGCTTGCTTGTGAACCCTTTTCACAAAATGGGAAGGCAGTGAGTATTTCGTTGTTTCAAAGAATGTGTACCGTTGACTTAGGGGAGTGTCATCTTCTGATCAGTCCAGCCATCCAGGTGACCCGGCACACCCTCCTGACATTTCCAACAACATTAGCTAGCCCAGTATAGCACAGCAGTAGGGCATTTGCCTAGCACAAAGCCAGCCCATCCGAGCCAGGTTCGATTCCTCCGCCCCTCTTGGAGAGCCCAGCAAGCTACCGAGAGTATCTCGCCCACACAGCAAAGCCTGGCAAACTACCCATGATGTATTCAATATGCCAAACACAGTAACAGCAAGCCTCAAAATGGAGACATTACTGGGCCCACTCAAGCAAATCGATGAACAACGGGAGGACAGTGCAGTGAGCAGTGCAGATCTTTAATTTGGAGGGGGTATCCCAAGCATTGAGGAGAATGAGGGCCAGTCATGGAAATTCAGCCAGCAATAGAATGCAAACACATAGAGCCACGAAAGCTTCTGTGACTTGGAAGCAAAAACAGGGGGTGCAGTGCTAAGATTACTATGGCCAGTCTGTGGAGGGGTCTTAGCAGTTTCTAGAACCAAAGGAATGGGATCCCTGCCACTGCTCCCCATTTTGTTACAGTAGGTGCTACGCTAAGGTTCTGGTCCTGAAGAAGGAACTGAATACCTAATGGACCAAGCAAAGACTCTGTTAAATGGTGGGAAAGCAAGGGCAAAGAAGGCAGGGATGGTCCCAGTTTATGGGAGAGCCCTCCCGAAGAAGTATTCTAGAGAAAGTCTGAAACCTTCTCCCCTTTTTACCTAGAGATGCTCAAGAGACACTCCTTGCTCTGCACTGAGAAATTAGTCCTAGCAGTGCTTGGGGGACCATGTGAGATGTCAAGGCTTGATCCCAGGCAATGATGGTTAAAATAGGTGATAAGGAGCACATTTCAAGCTGTTACAGGGAAGTGTAAGTGCAGATTACTTCTAGAAAAGCAAAGAGAGGGACAAGATACTTTTCCAGGCAAAAGAACAATGAGAAGACAGTCGACAGAAAACCAGTTTGGGGTTACAACTCAGAGTCACAGAGAATGTGTCCCCTGTTTGTGCACCTGCCCTGAGGTCATAGTGCTGTGTTCTTCAAAAAACTGTAACTTGAGCTCCCATTTGAACCAGCAATACCACTTCTGGTAATATACACTAGGGGTCAAAACCAAACAGCACAAACACCATCTGCCCTCCTATGTTCCTTGTAGCACAGTTGACAATAGAATCTAGAAGCATTCTGCGTGTCGAGAACAGATGACTGGATAAAGAAACTATGGCACATGTCCACAATGGAATATTATGCAGATGTTAGGAAAAATGATGTCATGGAATTTGCCTAGAAAAGGATGGACATGGTGAATATCAGGCTGAATGAAATGAGTCAGGAGAGGGACAGATATAGAATGACAACATTCATTTTTGTTTTATAAAAATATACAGTAGAAGACTAAATTCTATAGTCAGGGAACACAAGGGCTAGGAAGACTGGTCAATGTTTGAATCAATCACAAGGGAGTGGGTGCAGAGGGTAGGTAAGGTAGAGAAGCGATCAGTATAACAATAACAGATGCGAATAATTACACTGGAAAAGAACTGAGTGTTAAAAATAGGCAAAGGGATATTCCTGATAAACTTTCAGTATCTTCATAGCAAACCACAATGCCCAGAAAGAAGAGAGAGAGAGAGAGAGAGAGAGAGAGAGACAGAAACAGAGACAGAGACGGTGAGACACAGAGGGAGAAGTATCAGCAATAAAGGCAGGCTGGGGGTTGGGGGAGTGGGTGTGATGGAAGGGAAACTTGCAACACTGGAGCAGGGAGGTGTATACCTGGATGGGTGGGTGTTAGAACACTCTATGACTGAAATCTAATCAGGACCAGTTTTGTAAGAGTCTGTCACACTGTGATTCAATAAAATAGTAAAAAATATAATAGAATGAGAGAAATAATAAGTTAAAAATATCACGTGTTAGACAAAGTATAGGGCCAGGGAAATTTCTCAAATGTACACATGATTTTCAAGCACAGGAGTCCCAGGTTTATCCACAACTACTCAGTTCGTTGAGCACTTGAGAGAGCAACCCCAGAGCACTGTGCAGGGAGTAGCTCTGGAGAAGCATGAGGTATGGTGCCAACAAACAAAAACAAGTACCTCTGAAAAAAACTAGACCTCTTTTAGGAGCTCAGAGATGCAAAGCATAAGAAAAGAGGGGAGCGGAAATGCTGCAAATAAAGGGAAAACAAATATTCCAAGGGATTTTCTTGAATGGGCTCAATATCAGTGTCTAGCAAATGAGAGAATAAAGGCTGCATGGATGGCGCAGGGAGGTGTTTGGATTGGGGCCACCCCATTACAGATCCAGTGTTCAGTGCCTTTCACAAGAAGCTGTCGTTCGTGTCCATAGAAATCATGAACGATTTCCTCCTGTGAAGAGTAATGGACGCAGAAGACATCAGTGGTGGCCCCGGGTCAATGCAGGGTGGGACTGCAAGCATTGAGACCCTTTGGCCAACCCAGTCAGCCATGGTCTTCAATGCTGTGTTCCCTGAGGAATATTTGCTCTGCTGGGACTACACCTCTCTTGGTTTCTCCTGAATTGATTTTTTTAAAAATTTTTATTAGTGAGACACCGTGAGGTACATTTGTAGACTTACAAATTTTTGTGCTTGGGTTTCAATTCTACAATGATCAAATACCCATCCCTCCACCAGTGCCCATTTCCCACCACCACGAATCCCAGTATCCCTCCCACCTCCCATTCCCCTCCATCACACCCTGCCTCCATGGCAGGGCATTCCCTTTTGTTCTCTCTCTCCTCTTGGGTGTTGTGGTTTGCAAAAGAGGCAATGGATGGCAATCATGTTTGGTCTATAGTCTACTTTCAGCATGCTTTTCCCATCCTGGGAGGATCCTCCCAACACCCTTTATTCGGTGCTCCCTTCTCTATCTGAGCTCCCTTTTCCCCTAGTATGTGTGGTTGGCCTCCAAGCCATGGAGTAAGATTCCTGGTACTAATATCGGCCACTCTTGGCTGTTAGTCTATTTTGTTACTTTATGTTCCCCAGGTGAATGCAATTTTTCTATGTCTATCCCTTTCTTTCTGAGTTATTTCGCTTAACATGCTACTTTCCATGTAGTACCACTTGTATGTAACTCTCATGACTTCGTCTTTTCTAACATTGATTTTTAACATTGAATTGATTTTTTTTGACAAAAGCAGGCTGAACACTGTAGTGAAAGTTAAACCTGTCTTCTGTGTCAGCAGAAATTTCCCTCCAATTTGCCAAATCTAACCCCTTTTCCTCTCTTGTCTTCTCAGCACGTGCAAGACATCTCTTGTGGACCTGCCATTCACCTATTAGATTCTTCCACTTTGTAACACATTTCTCTTAAAGATGGGATTGTTTTCTTCTTCTCAAAGTTTCAGTGAGGAATGATGAACAAATAGATATTGTACATATTTAACTTGGACAATGTGAGGTTTTTAAAAGGTGTAAACTATGATGACAGAAATGCAATATACATCATGGCATGCTGAGCACTGTGAAATGAATGAGCACCTCTATCATGTCCCACGTTACCTTTTGCCATGTTACAGGACAACACCGAAGAGCTATTGCTTAGCTTATTTTATACATATGATACTTCATTTTTAATGATAACCATCATGCTATACTTTTGAACCCTGCAAAATTTCTCTTAAAACTAAAATTTAGTGCCCATGGACCCACCTCAACCCTAGGAAATCTATGTTCCATTATCTGCTTTTTGGGATTTGATGATTCAGAGTTCATGTATAAATGAAATCTTAATTTTTCCTTGAATGTTTTTTCATGATTTTGCTTTTTCATACTTTAGAATTTCCTTTATCATCTTAGTTTTAAAAACTACATTTAAACATTTCTGTCATCACCATAGTTCCTTAAGAAACGTTTAGGCTTTTATTAATCCATTAATCTATTTTTTTCAATGTATCCTTGTTTTGGGGGGAATAGTTATGACACACACCTAGCAGTGCTCAGAATCTTTTTCTGATGTATGCTTCGTGATCATGCTTGGTAGTTATTGAGGGAACATATAGAGTGGTGGAGATTGAACAGATGGTTCAAGGCAAGAGCTAAATTTACTACCTGTTCTATCTTTTGTACCCCTCATGTATCTTTGAAGAAGTGGAGGGAAGACATGATAGAATCGATAATCAGGAGCTAACGCCTAGGGGTTTGCCTCCCATTTTCTAATAATGACAATTCTGATTTGTATTTTTGCAGAAGAGAGGACTAAGAGGTTCCTCGCAAGGGTAGTAAATTCAGAAAAAGACCATATTAGAGGAAGGGAAAGGAATTCAAAGAAGCTCTCAAATGTTTGGGGAGGCTCTCTCCTAAAGAAAGATTCTAGAAAAAGGCAGAAATCCTTCTCTTCATAAACTATTTTCACAAAAGGGGAAGGCATGAGTGACTCATGGTCTTCTAAGAATGTGAACCATTGACTTAAGGGTTCTTAAGTCATGTCTTCTGATCGTCCAGTCATCCAGGTGATCAGGCGCACCCTCCTGACATTCCCAACAACATTAACTAGCCTGGGAAAAATTTGTGGAATAAAATAAATTCTGGAAAAAACTAGACCTTCTTTATGAGCACAGAGATAGAACGTATAAGAATAGAGTGGACCAGAAATGCTATAAATAAGGGGAAAACAAACATTCCAAGGGATTTAATTGAATGGCTCAATGTCAGTGTTTAGCAAATGAGAGAATAAAGGCTGCATGGATGGCGCAGGGAGGTGTTTGGATTGGGGCCACCCCATTACAGATCCAGTGTTCAGTGCCTTTCACAAGAAGCTGTCGTTCATGTCCACAGAAATCATGAGCGATTTCTTCCTGTGAAGAGTAATGGACATAGAAGGCATCAATGGTGGCCCTGGGTCTCTGCAGGGGTGGGACTGCGAGCACTGAGACGCCTTGGGCCATCCCAGTCAGCATCAGTCTTCAATGCTGTGCTCCCTGAGGAATGTTTGCTCTGCTAGGACTAGGCCACTACTTGGATTCTCCTGAATTGATTTTTTTAAATTTTTTTTTATTAGTGAAACACCATGAATTGATTTTTTTGTCCAACAAAGTTTAACAAAAGCAGGCTGAACACTGTATTGAGAATTAAACTTGCCTTCAGTGTCAGCAGAGATTTCCATCCAATTTGCCAAATCTAACCCCATTTTCTCTTTTGTCTTCTCAGCTCGTGCAAGACGTCTCTTGTGGAACTGCCATTCGCCTCTCAGATTCTTTCACTTTGTAACCCATTGAAGACCATTTTCATCTCAAAGATGGAAACATTTCCTTTTGTCTCACAGTTTCACTGACGGATGATGGACAAATAATACTTTGCATAGTTTAGTTGGACAGCGTGAAGTTTTTAGAAGTTGTATACTGTGATGGCATGAAGTACAATATATGTCATGGCACGCTGAGCACTGTAAAATGAATGAGCACCTCTCTCATGTTTCACGTTACCTTTTGTTGTGTTATAATTCTACACTTAAGAGCTATTTGCTTAGCCCAATTTATACATACGATACCTTATTTTTAATGGTATCCATCATGCTATACATTTGAACCCTGCGATACTTCTCTTACAACTGAAATTTAGTGCCCTTAGACCCACCTCAACCCTAGAAAATCTATGCTCCATTCTATGCTTCTATGGATTTGATGTTTTAGAGCCCATGTATAAATTAAATCTTAATTTTTGGCTGGATACATGTTTTATGTCATGATTTAATTTTTTTCTAGTCTTCTGAATTGACTTTGTTCATCTTGGTTTTGAAAAATACATTTAAACATTTCTGTCGTCACCGTAGTATCTTAAGAAACATCTAGTGTTTTACTAATCTATTTTTTGCAATGTATCTTTAGGGGGGATGGTTGTGACATACACCTAGAGGTGCTCAGAATCTTTTTCTGATGTGTGTTCCATGGTCATGCTTGGTGGTGATTGAGGGACCATACGCAGTGGTAGATATTGAACTGCAGATGGTTGAAGGCAAGAGCTAAATTTACTCCCTGTTCTATCTCTTCTACCCCTCACTGAATCTTTTTTTTTTTTCACTAAAAACATTTTATTTTATTTTTTTTCCAGACTTACACATTTTTGTGCTTGGGTTTCAATTATACAATGATCAAACACCCATCCCTCCACCAGTACGCATTTCCCACCACCACGGATCCCAGTATCCCTCCCACCCCCCAGCCCCCATCCCACCCTGCATCTGTGGCAGGGAATTTCCCTCTCTCTCCTTTTGAGTGCTGTGGTTTGCAAAAGAGGCATTGAGTGGCAATCATGTTTGGTCGATAGTCTACTTTCAGCATGCTTCTCCCATCCTGGGAGGATCCTCCCAACACCCTTTGTTTGGTGTTCCCTTCTCTTTCTGAGCTACCTTTTCCCCTAACATGTGTGGTTGGCCTCCAGGTCATTGAGTAAAATTCCTGGTACTAATCTCTGCCATTCTTGGGTGTTAGTTTCCTATTTTGTTACTTTATGTTCCCCAGATGAATGCAATCTTTCTATGTCTATCCCTTTCTTTCTGAGTCATTTCGCTTAACATGATACCTTCCATGTAGTACCACTTGTATGTAAATTTCATGATTTCGTCTTTTCTAACAGCTACATTCACTGAATCTTTTAAGGATCAGAGGGAGGGCATAATAGAACCAATACTCAGGAGCTAACACCTGAAAAATGTGGGTACCTCCCGCATTTTCTAATAATGACAATTCTGACTTTTATTTTTGCAGAAGAGGGGGCTGGGGTGCTTCAGAGAGCGGACTAAATCAGAAAAGATCTTATGAGAGGAATAGAAAGGAACCAAAGGAAACTCTCAAATGACTGGGGAGGCTGTCTCCTAAAAGTGGATGCTACAAAAAGGCAGAAACCCTTCTCCTTTAAGAACACTTTTCACAAAAGGGGAAGGCAGTGAGTGTCTCATCTTCCAACAACATGGACAATTGACTGAGGGGACTGTCTTCTGATTGCCCAGCCATCCAGTTGATCAGGTGCACCCTCTGGACATTCTCAACAACATTAACTAGCCAGGGAAAAAATGTGGAATATAATCTTATTATTTTTTAAAATTTTTATTAGTGAGACACCATGAGGTACAGTTGTAGACTTACAAATTTATGTGCTTCGGTTTCAATTCTACAATGATCAAATACCCATCCCTCCACCAGTGCCCATTTCCCACCATCACGGATCCCAGTATCCTTCCCACCCCCCAATCCCCCCCCATCCCACCCTGCCTCTGTGGAGACTAACAGCCAAGAATGGCCGAGATTAGTACCAGGAATTTTACTCCATGGCTTGGAGGCCAGCCACATATGCTAGGGCAAAAGGGAGCTCAGATAGAGAAGGGAGCACCAAATAAAGGGTGTTGGGAGGATCCTTCCAGGACAGGAGAAGCATGCTGAAAGTAGACTATAGACCAAACATGATTGCCACTCAATGCCTCTCTTGCAAACTACAGGACCCAAAAGGAGAGAGAGAACAAAAGGGAATGCCCTTATTATTATTTTTTTTGAGAGGAGATCCCAAGCAGTTCTCAGGGGATTGGGGCCTCTCTTGGAAACTGAGCCAACACTGGAATACGAACTCATAGGACCAGGAAAGTTACTGACCCTCGGAAGCTCAAGGCAGGGTTGCCGTGCTAGGATCAGCATCATCAGACTGGAGAGGGGTCTCAGTAGTCTCTCAGAACCTAAGGGATGGGATCTCTGCCTTCTGCTCCCCATTTGTTAGAGTGGGCGCTAGAGCTCAGGTTCTGGTCCTCGAGAAGTCAAGATAGAAAACAAGGGGCCAGAAACTGAATGGGCCAAGCAAGGGTTTGTTTAAGTCCAAGAAAGCTAGGGTAAAGAATGTGATAATGCTCCCAGTTCACAGGAGAGCTCTCCTGAAGGATTCCAGAGAAAACCAGAAATCTTCTCCCCCTTTTTGTTTTTGTTTGGGAGGCACACTCAGAGATGCTCAGGTGTTACTACTGGATCTGCTTTGAGTAATTTTTCCTGGCAGTCCTTGGGGGATGATAGCTTATGTCAGGATTTGATTCCAGGTCCTGTTGCTCAAAATCGGTGATAATAAACACATTTTCAAGCTGTCCCAGGGAAGGGGAAGCACAGATTACTTATAGAGAAACCACAAAAGGCACAAGATCATTTTTTCATCAACAAAGCAATGAGAAAATGCTGGATAGAAAATCAGTTTGCTTAGAGCTTGTTGTAGAAGTTGAGAATGGCCCTGTTGTCCTAACGGATAAGAGGACACAGACCTTAATCAAGTATTTCTATTTACTTATAGATAGAAATGAGCCTTGGGGAATCAGCCCCCAAGTGAATGTATTGATCACCCTTATGTTGACCACCCTCATGTTCACCTGTCCATCAGACAATCCTCCCCCACAAAAAAAAATGTGCTCCATGTTTTTTCCCTAAAGATAGATACCTTGTTTTGAGAATCGTCCATACTATTTTCCAAAAAGGCTGAACCAGTCGGGATTCCCACCAGAAGTGAAGGAGGGTCCCTTTCTTGCCACATCCGCACCAGCACTGGTTGCTTTTGTTCTTTTGGATGTGGGCCAGTCTCCCATTTGACCCAGCAATACCACTCCCAGGAATATATCCCAGAGAGGCAAAAAAGTATAGCCGAAGTGACATCTGTACTTGTTTGTTCATTGCAGCACTCTTTACAATAGCCAGAATCTGGAAAAAACCTGAGTGCCTGAGAACAGATGACTAGTTAAAAAACACTTTGGTACATTTACACAATGGAGTACTATGTAGTGGTTAGAAAAGGTGAAGTCATGAAATTTACATATAAGTGGTACTACACGGAAAGTATCATGTTAAGCGAAATGAGTCAGAAAGAGAGGGATAGACATAGAAAGATTGCATTCATCTGGGGAACATAAAGTAACACAATACGAGACTAACACCCAAGAGTGGCCAGATTAATACCAGGAATTTTGCTCCACGGCTTGGAGGCTAGCCATACATGCTAGGGGAAAAAGGAGCTCAGATAGAGAAGGGAGCACCAAATAAAGGGTGTTGGGAGGATTCTCCCAGGATGGGAGAAGCATGCTGAAAGTAGACTATAGACCAAACATGATTGCCACTCAATGCCTCTTTTGTAAACCACAACACCCAAAAGGAGAGAGAGAACAAAAGGGAATCCCTTGCCACAGAGGCAGGGTGGGATGGGGGGTATGTGGGTGGGAGGGATACTGGGACCCGTGGTGGTGGAAAATGGGCACTGGTGGAGGGATGAGTACTTGATCATTGTATAACTGAAACCTAAGCACAAAAATTTGTAAGTCTACAACTGGACCTCATGGTTTGTCACTAATAAAAATTTTTAAAAAAAGATAGATACCTTACCTAGCGGGTAGGGCGTTTGCCTTGCACGCAGCCAACATGGCCGACCCGAGTTCGATTCCTCCGTCCCTCTCGGAGAGCCCGGCAAGCTACCGAGAGTATTCGATATGCCAGACACAGTAACAACAAAGTCTCCAATGGAGACGTTATTGGGCCCGCTCGAGCAAATCGATGATCAACGGGAGGGCCTTTACTTACTTACTTACTTACCTAGTAGATATTCTTTCCTAGTGTACAAAAGTTCCACTGTATCTGCTGAAATATTTTCATAAAATATGGTGAACTTAATGAAATGCTTTTTACTATAATTTATTTGGTTGGTGCTTATTATACTAATGTGTTGAATATCATCAACTGATTTGTAAAATGTTGAATTGACCTTGTATTCTTGATATAAACTCCACTTAGTTATGAACAAAATTTAATTTTCTAATGTCTTATTTAGGATTTTTATATCTATTTTCCTGAGCCCCGTTGGCTTATAGTATTAATTTACGGAAATGGATTTATCAGAGCTTTTCATCAAATTATGTTTGTGTCGTGTGCTACTTCTGATGATTCCTCTTTCATTTCCTTATCTGGAAGAGTGTAAATAAAAGACATATTACTTTCAAGGAATACATTTTTTTTAAAAATTTTATTAGTGAAACACCATGAGGTACAGTTGTAGACTTAAAAAGTTTCTGTGCTTGGGTTTCAGTTATATAATGATCGAGTACCCATCCCTCCACCAGTGCCCATTCTCCACCACCACTAATCCCAGTATCCCTCCCACTCCCCCATACCCCCCCATCCCACCTTGCCTTTATGGCAGGGCATCAAAGAATACATTTTAAAGCCTTAAGTGTAGACTGTTCCCTATGGGAAATTTTAAATAATTGTCTTACTTAAAAATATAGAGAATATTGAATGGTTTGGAATTTGTTTCATCTTATATCAGGTTTAGTATAGGAACCTAAACATATGTACATATTCAACATATCTTGTTAAGAGTAATGCCATATAACTGTTAACATTATCTTACCATTTGTATACTCAAATCCTCTAACAATACACCATTCTTATAATGTCGAAATTATGTTTTCTTTCCTCCTTTATCTACTAACTAATCTTTAAATTAAAAACAACATTAATGTTTTTGGTCTTCTCTAATCTTCACTGGCTTTCTAGCTCCCTGATATCGGCTCTATATTATATTCTTCTCCTAACTTGTTTTAGCATCCTATTTTTCCCTGGCTTTTTAAAATTGAATCCCTTGAGGTGTGTACTAATGTATGCACTTAAGCTATAATTTTCTACTGGAGTAATACTTAGGTGGATATCCTGTCATCTTTTGTGTGATAAGAAATACATAAAATGTATCCATTTTAGAATTTCCAAAGTCTGTAGTCCAGTGACATTACAGGCACACTCGCTGTTGGCATTCCCCATCTCCAGAATGCTTCTGTCATCCCAAACAGCAGGTCTGAGCTCCCTAAGCAGGAACTGTCAGGCCCGAAGGAGCACTCAGGACATGGAGCACACACTTTGCATGCACGACAACCGGGTTGGATCTCTCACATCACAGTCTTTCCTGAGCACAGGCAGGCGTGACCCCTGAGAACGAAGCCAGGATTAGCCTCTGAGCACTGATAAGTATGTGTGGCTCAGAAATTAAGCACAGGACACCCAAATCTGTATTTTTCTCTTTTCCGGGTTCTGGTACCATGGTTCTTCCTTGCTTCTCTGATTTCGAGTCCTGCAGGAGCCTCAGTGCTTGTCCTTGTATATGTGCCTGGTATTGAGCAGAATATCGTGCACATCCATCCACAAGGTAGCGTGCATCATAACTTTATTCTTTTCCGGTGCTGAAAAAGTTTCACGACAGGTTTATACTGAATTTTGTTCATCCTATCACCTACTGAGGTATATTTGAGGTCGCTAGCATCTCCTGATTATTTTATTGTTTTGTCTTTTTTTTCATTTTTGAGTCACACTCAGAGATGCTCAGGGGTCACTCCTAACTCTACACTTAGGAATTACTCCTGGCAGTGCTTGGGGGACCATATGGGATGCCGGGGATCGAACCCAGTTTGGCCACGTACAAGGCAAATGCCTTACCCGCTGTATTATCACTCTGGCCCTGTTTTGTCTTTTTTGAGACACACCCAGTGATGCTCAGGGGTTACTTCTGGCTCTGCACTCAGAAATTTCTCCTGGTGTTGCTGGGGAGAGCATATGGGGTGCCGAGGATTGAACCCTGGTCAGCCGTGTGCAAGGAAAACGTCCTCCCCACTACACTATAGCTCTGGCCCCTAGGACTCCTGATTACTGTGAAATATTCTAGTATAAATAAGAGTATATGAAAATAAATGCAAGTTTCTGATTTCCAGTTTTCTTTTATTTTTGTGGCCATGGCCAGGGGTGCTCAGGAAATACTCCTGGCTCTGTGCTCAGGAATCATTGCTGATGGTAATCAGGCAACCATATATGGTGCCAAGAGTTTGGGGGTCAGTAGCTCAAAAGCTTTACCCATTGGGTTTTTTTCTGACTTCCTTAAAACCTCCTGCCTTTTCCATCAGTATTACAGAAGTCAGACTTCTTGGCATTAAAGTGCCTGCCATAATCAGCCTTTAGCAACATGTTAGTGATATCTGATAGAAGGTCTTAATGGATCCTGCCAAAAGAGAACAATCTTCACACTCTTTCCTCTATGGATACTTTCTGTAGCATTTTCAGTGGTTTTTCATAACTAAACAAAATACATTATTTTGGTTCTGCTATGGGACAGGGATTGGGGTTTGGGATGGAGAAAAACCCAAATATGGTAGTGGGAAGATGTAATGGTGGTGGGATTGGTGTTTGAATATTAAATGTAATCAAATATTATTAACTACCTTATAAAGAAAGAAAAAAGAAAACAGCACATGCACACACATCTATAAAAGGTAAAGGTAAAGGCCCTCCCGTTGTTCATCAATTTGCTCGAGTGGGCCCAGTAACGTCTCCATTGGAGACTTTGTTGTTACTGTGTCTGGCATATCGAATACGTCACGGGGAGCTTGCCAGGCTCTGCCGTGCGGGCGAGATACTCTTGGTAGCTTGCCAGGCTCTCCAAGAGGGGCGGAGGAATTGAACTCGGGTCTGTCATGTTGGCTGCGTGCAAGGCAAACGCCCTACCGCTGTTTGTCTACAAAGGACCTTTTATTTGTTGCCATATAATCTTGATTCTCTTTTTTCTGCATATAGAATCTATGAGAATCGAGTTTTCACTGTCACTTTTTAAATTTTCATCCTACCTAAGCTACACTCACATGCAATATTTTTGTATTATAGTTGTCATTTTCCTTTGATGGGATGAATAAATGTATAGAATTTTTCTCAAAAAAAATAAAGTTCCTTCCATAGAGGCAGGCAGGGGGTGGGGGTGATGGGGGGTGATGGGAGGGAATCTGGGGACACTGGGAATTATACACTGGTTGAGGGATGGGTGTTGGAACACTGTATGACTGAAATCCAATCACGAACAGCTGTTTAAGGGCCTCTCTCACAATGAGTCAATAAAAAAGTTAAAAAAAAGAAAAAAAGAATCATTTCCCTAAAGAGGGCAGCATCCCTGAGGGGCTTCCGAACGTGGTCTTGGGCGGACAGGAAGGGCAGAGGCCCCGTGGGTAGCTGCAGCCTCCCCGGCGTGGCCTCGTGGCCTCGTGGCCTTGGGTGCAGCTGAGTGTCTGGGCACAGCTGAGCTGAGTTAGGAACTAGAGGAAACGCTCCTCCCGGAAGTGCGTCATAGCACGTTCGGAGGGTCCTCCCTGCTGCTCCGCTGAGCTGAGTGGGTCTCCTTCTGCCCCACAGAGCCCTGTGCCACAGGAGGCCTGACCCGTCTGCAGGAGGCCAGGGCTGGCACACTCCACCAGGTGCTCCAGATCCACAGACCCTGCCGGCAAGCTACCCCAGGTAGGCACGAGCACAAACGGGTGTTTCTGGCTCGCCCCCTCCACATCTCTGGGATTGGACAGTCACTGAGGTCCCGCAACGCCAAGGGGCTGTCGGCCATTCAGGTCACCTCTGTTTTCTCATCTGTAGCCTGGGGTGTGTGAACTCCACCGATAGGTGGAGGTCTTCATTAATTGTTTTCATTTGGGGGTCACCTGAGTTGGTGCTCAGGAGCTGAGGTTTGAACCCTGGCACCCGTGAGTCCGGCGTGTAGGCCTCTAGAATCTGCAGGAACAGCAGAACGGATGTTGTCTTGAGGGGGTCACAGACAACCACACCCTTCTTTCCCCAGGCAGGGTGAAATGGATTCTGCACGCAAGGCCACGAGGCCACGAATGGATTTGGTCTTTGCTGCCAAATCCATTCGTGGATGAAAACGCCTTTTGGTCTCCCCACGAGGGAGCACTGGCCACAAAGGTGCCGGCTTTGCTAAAACTTCCTGCTTTGGGGGATTGTCTGTCCATATTCCGGGAGGCCACCAAAAGCCTGTACCCCGGTGTGGTAACTGAGTTTTTAAGTGTTTTCTGCAGACTGTAACAAAATCAGGTTTAGCTTGGGGCCTCCTGGTATGGGCACCCGGGATGGGGGGAGGGGTAGGAAGGGGGTAAGAGGTTGGGGAGGGGCCGCAGTTTAGTCCCAGTCTGCATGTTGCTTGCAGGTATCTCCCAATGGACTTCTTTCAGTCCCAACCTCTCAGTTTAGACATGACCTCTTCAAAGAGCCTGCCCTTTCAGTTGCACCGGAAGTTCCTCTTTTAGTTCCGTCGCTGGAATTCTTTCTGTCTGTGCCAACCTTGATGTCATTGCTGGTATTTTCTGGCCTCTGCTGCATCCACTCCTGGAGATGGTGCTTGGAGCAGTGGCGGCTTAGGACCTGTCTGTTGCTTCAATGAGGGCACCAGAGGGGGGGGGGTGCAGACCTAGGTACCAGTGGCCCTGTCACCTAGGCGCCCAGGCTGGTGATGCGCAGCCCCAGGAGGACCATTTGGTACTACCACAGGGCACAGACCAGGTAGCTTCCAGGGAGCCCCCTGAGTAGCCTCCGGGCTGCCAAAGCCACGGTGGCCAGCTGGGGTTCCAGCCAGCACTTTACAACTCTATCCAGGAATAGAATCACTGGATCGTGTGGCCATTTCATCCTTCAATATAAAGCATCATCCTGCTTTTAATAGAGCAGTCCCGGTGATTCAGAGGTGAAGCACAAAAGACCATATGCAATGTCGAGAATTGAACCTGGGGGAGCCATGTACAAGGCAACTACCTCAACCCCTGTGCTAACTTTCTGGCCCCTAGACTGTTACCAGTTCACAGTTACTTCCCCTAAGCAATGCATAAGGCCCCCGATTGCTCTACCCTCTCCATAAAACGTATTTGCATGTACTTTATGATTATGGAGCAGGATTATATGTGCATGTTGGCCCTCGGTATGTATTTGCAGGAAAGTCTCTCTATGTTTTGTTTGGGGGCTGGACCCGGTAGGGTTAACTGCTGACTCTGTGCTTAGAAATCACTCCTTGGGAGTCCCGATTCGCAAGGGCCCTACATACTGTACTATCTCTGCAGCCCTAGAGGAAGGACTTTTCAACTCATTTGTCTTTCCGACTCAAAATCATGTTTTGACTGGGCTGTTTGTGTCCTGGAGTTGTTTTTATATATATATATATATATATATATATATATCCGGGATATCAGTCCTTTATCCAATATGTGATTTTCAAATATGGGAGGGCTTTGTTTTTTATTTTGTCTGACACGGAGTGATGCTCAGAGACTACCCCAGCTTCATCCTGGGGTGAAGGGTGGGGATGTATGACCCTGGTGGTACCAGGTAATTGAGTCCAGGCCTACTGCGTGCAGAGTATGTGCTCAGCCTGTTGAATGATCACTCTGAGTCCTGGTCTCTCACTTTCTCTTTTCACTGGTTTATAGATTTGTCTTGATGCCAGTCACACACTGTTTTGCTTATTCTATCCTTGTAGTAAGTGCTAAAATAGGAATCTTAAGGGCTGGTGGGGAGGGCTCCATGTGAGGTCCTGGATTTGATCCCTGGCACAGGGCAAAGTATGTGATTGCTCCAATTTTGTTCTCTTTTAAGATTGTTTCCATGGTTTTTCCCCATTTATTTCTGCGGTATTCAAAATCATTGTTTTCTGAGTTTTAACAGTTAAATCTTTCATCAGCTTGGTTTGGTTTATACCTCAAGTAGTTTATTCTTTTGGTACTATCATGAAGGAAACAGTTTCTTTCTCTCTCTCTTTTTTTAAGGAAATCTTCATTATTAAGAGACAGGTGTTGGAAGTTATCTGACTGAAACCCAACATGAACAATTCAGTAACTGTGTATCGCACTGTGACTTAATTACAAACAAATATACAAAACAATAGAATTCTTTAGTATTGTTATGTGGAAACATACCTATTTTGAATGTTGAGTTGTTATCCTGTAACATTGATGGATATTCCTATTCAAAAAATTTGGAGGGCTGAAAGTTCTAGAATTTTCTACATATCGATGATATCCATGACAAAGAGAAAATTTTACTTCCTTTCTAGTTTGGATAGCTGTTATTTATTGCTTTTCAAGTTTCTCTGTTAGAAGGTATAATATGGTGTATATGTACACACATGCATGTGTGTTATTGGGGATGGAACTCCAGACCACACACACACACACACATTTTTTAAAAATTTTTATTAGTGAGGCACCATGAGGTACAGTTGTAGACTTACAAATTTTTGTGCTTGGGTTTCAATTATACAATGATCAAATACCCATCCCTCCAGTGACATCTGCACTTGTTTGTTCATTGCAGCACTCTTTACAATAGCCAGAATCTAGAAAAAATCTGAGTGCCCGAGAACAGATGACTGGCTAAAAAAACTTTGGTGCATTTACACAATGGAGTACTATGTAGCTGTTAGAAAAGATGAAGTCATGAAATTTACATACAAGTGGAAAGTATCATGTTAAGCGAAATGACTAAGAAAGAAAGAGATAGACATAGAAAGATTGCATTCATCTGGGGAACATAAAGTAACAAAATAGGAGACTAACACAAATATTATTTTTATTATGTTAACTTTGATCTTTTCTAGCTCTAATTGTTGAGTGTTTTTATTATGAACAAATTGTTAAATTCTGTCAGTTTTTTTTTTACTGCTTGAAAAGTAGGTCAATAGTAGATTAATTACTTGCCTTGCATACGTGAACCCTTGGGTTCCGATCCTGGAATGGTTTTTAAATGGTGGTTTTATATTAAATAATATAATAGATAATGGCTTATCTATTTTATTGTATTTGGTGCTGGATTGTGCTTGGTTGCGCTTGGTTGTGGCCCATATCAGCTGTGCTCAGGGATCACTCCTGGAGGGTTCAGGGGACCATGTGCAGTGCAGGCATGAAATTATGCTGGCCATGTGCAAGGCAAGCACCTTCTTTTTTGTATTACCTCTCTAGCCAAAATGTCACATCCATTTCAAGATGCCTTATACTCATGGTAAATCAAGTAAAAAAATACATTTATCACTTTGATTTTGTCTCTTTTTTGGGGCTACTTTTGATTTGGCTACTCAGAAGCTTGTTGCTCAAATTCTAAACATTTGTGGCATTTTAATATGGTCTGTGAATTTCTCTTTACTACAATGTTGTATAAGATTAAACCTTCTGGTGCTGGAGTGATAGTTACAAGCTTTCATGTTTGGGTTATAATCACACAATGATCAAACCCCCATCCCTCCACCAGTGGTTCCTCCAGCTATCATTTTCTTAGTGATCCCTTCTCTATCCCAGCTGCCTTCTCCCCTTTGCTCATGAAGCAGGCTATGGATCTATGGAGCAATCCATCTGTCCCATGTATCTACTATCTCATGGTGATTCAATAAAATTAAAAAAAAATAATGTGCTAAGTCTTCCACATGTACATGAATATCTGTAGACTATACAGACTTTATTTTTTAATTTAAATGTTTTTGTTTTTCAGTTTGGGGGCCCACTCTAGCAGAGTTTAGGGCTTACTCTTGGCTCTGTGCTCAAGGATCACTCTTGGTGGTGCTCAAAGGATCAGATGTGGTGCTGTGGGTAGAATCTGGGACAATATATGCAAGGCAAGTGCCCCACCTGCGGTTCTAGCTCTGGTCCCTTACCCCGTCTATTGCTCCAAGCTGATAGTATCATTTGTACTGATGTATTTCTTAATCTTAGCATTGTTTCTATAGTCTAGGTTCAGCCAGAGTGGGGGATACTGCCCCCATCCCCGGGGCTGCCAGATTATCAAGGGGTTAGTATGAGTCTCTGTTGTCATTGGAAGCACTTTCTCTCTCTTCACTCAGTGAGCCTTTTCAGGGAGGGGGAGTAGTGAATGTATTTTTGCTTTTTGTTTTTCCTGAAGAGGGGAATGTAGACCAAATAAGTTTGGGGACCCCTGAAGTAACCTGCCAGTTATAGGATAAGATGTTCAAAACTTGTGACAGCAATTATAGCCTTGTTCCTGGTCTATTACTCTTGATTGCTATTAATTTTGGCTTCACTTTTATTTTTGAAGCTATCCTATTACATGCTTGGATTTTTCTGTATTTCTGTGGAAATGACTCTTCTTACCTTGATATTTATAACATTCCATATTAATATAATCTTACTGGCTTTCTGGTGGTTAGTGCTTGTATACTGAATCTTTCTCCCTCATATTTCTTTCAGTCTATATATTATATTTAAAGAGAGAGCTTTTGTTTGTTATACAGATAACTTTTCTTATTTTAATAAGTCTGGACTTTCTAGCTTCCTTTGATTTGATTCTAGGGTAACTCACTCTTAGGCTGTCAACTTGTGTTTTTTCTTTGTCCGATATGACGTATGCCAATTGATTCCTCTTTTCCTACTTGCTTTGAAAAGAATCCAATTTTTCTCTATTTATCTGAAATTTTCATGATCTTGTGTAATACAGTTATGCTTTCCATAGTGGTTCAAACGTGTAAATGTTTGATATTAATCATAAGTGTTTTAGGCTTCATCAGTGAATTGTCCCTTTTCCTCTTCCCAGAAAATCTTGCTCTTACCAGCACCCCTCATGGCCTGAGTTTATATTTTACCTTTTCTTTGTGTTTTACCTCTCGTTGTCATAATTCCCCAAGTCAGGGTTGGTTACTTATAAGTCAAACTTTCTGGTAACTCTAGACTTTGTTTCTGTAAGTGAATTAATTGCTTTTCTATTTCCCCTATAACCTTTTCATATTTTAATCTAGAGCAATGTTCTTTAGTTACACACAGAAAGATCATTAATGCTATGCTCCTAATATTTGAGAGTTGATTGACTCTGAAATATATCTATACTCGGGCATCCATCATAATTATTTGACTCAGGCTTCAGTTGCCATAGTTCCTAACACCCCATAAATGGGTGTCCCACCGTGGGCCCAGGTTGAGCTGCAAAGCATCTCAGCATTGAGATGCGACAGTCTAGAAAGCATAAAAGCACAGTCTTCATGGAAGTCATTATGACTTAAGACACAGGACCCCCGTGGGGAAGGACAAGCTGAATTGGCCTGAGGCCTTAGTCTGGCATTTATGGTAAAAACCTTGCTTCCTGACACCTAAGGATAGTAGATACATGGGACAGGAAGATTGCTTCATAGCTGGAAGTCTGCCTCATGAGCAGAGGGGAGAAGGCAGCTGGAATAGACAAGGGATCACTAAGAAAATGATGGCTTGAGGAATCAGTCAGAATGGAAGATGTGTGCTGAAAGTAGATAAAGGAACAAACATGATAACCGCTCAGTGTCTGTATTGCAAACCATAATGTCCAAAAGTAGAGAATATGGGGAAATCATGTCTGCCATGGAGGCAGGGGGAGGATGGGAAAGGGAGGGTATACCGGGGATATTGGTTGTGGGGAATGTGCACTGGTGGAGGGATGGGTGTTTGATTATTGTGTGATTGTAACCCAAACATGAAAGCTTGTAACTATCTCATGGTGATTCAATAAATTTAAAAATAAATAAATTAATAAATAAAAAATAAAAACTTGCTTCCCCTTGGAGCCCAGAGAATGAAGTTTGTAATCTATATCTTTTACTATGTTTACCCAAATAACTGCAAGAATAGATAAGAAGTAAACTTCATTGTTTAATATATACAAAAAAAGTCACTGTCACTGTCACTGTCCTCCCGTTGTTCATTGATTTTCTCGAGTGTGCCCAGTAACGTCTCCATTGTGAGACTTCGTTGTTACTGTGTTTGGCATATCAAATCCGTCATGGGTAGCTTGCCAGGCTTTGCCGTGTGGGTGAGATACTCTTGGTAGCTTGCCGGGCTCTCCAAGAGGGGCTGGGGAATCGAACTTGGGTCGGCCATGTTGGCTGCATGCAAGGCAAATGCCCTACCTGCTGTGCTATCGCTCCAGCATACAACAAAAGGGAAAAAGGAAAGCAATATAGATGACCCTGGGAGACAGAGCATCTCCTTGAGTTAATCTCCCCAAGAGAGTTACCTCCGCTGAAACACTTTACCTCTTAAATGATCAATCATACCTACGTGCAGTCTTGGACCTCAGACCCCCTCAGACATTCTATAAGTGCATTGGCAGCTCCTTATTCAGCAGGCCATTCTGACATTCAGCCTGTCGTCCCCTGTCTCTTTGTTCCTCTACTTGGGAGGCCTGGAGACTTCTGGTTCTTGGCCACCAATGCTTCCCATATCTACATTTTGAACTACCATGTAACAATTGTTTTTGTTTGTTTGTTTGTTTTGCTTTGTTTTTCCAGTGCCAGGGATTGAACCCAGGATCTCACTCATGCTAAGTAACATCCCAGACCCAAGTAATAAACAGTGCCTTATTGCAATCTATCTTTTACAGTTCTACCACTTCTGGAATGTTTAAAGCTTGAAAGCAGCTTTCTCCACATATTCCTTACATTTTTTCCACATTTGTCCAACAATTTATGTCTCTATATAACATTAATCTTTTGATACATTGTTTTAGTTCTTCCAACAGCCCATATTTATTGGTGCTCTCTCACACATATTTCCATTCCTCTTAATTTTTCTCTCTAGTTTTCGACTTTATTTGGATAATTTACTTTCTGAGTGAGAAGTTTTCTTTTATTTCACGACACATATGCTTGCAAGCAGTTTGCTCAACATTTGTGTGTCATTATACAAAATATTTCCATCATTCCCCAAAGTTGCTTTGTCAATCTCTCACTAAAAGGAAAATATGTCTTTAGTCATATAACACTTCTGCATATTCTTGACCTTAATCTATTCATCCATTACAGATTCAGACAGATTGAGATATGTACAGTGAAATTCTTTCCCTCCCTCCCTCCCTCCCTCCCTCCCTCCCTCCCTTCCTTCCTTCCTTCCTTCCTTCCTTCCTTCCTCATTCTGGGGCCATACATGGTGATGTTCAGGGCTTTACCCCTGACTCTGCACTTAGGGTCACTTCTGGTGGGCTCCTAAAACCATATGTGGTGCCAGGGATCACACCTGGGTCTGCTGCATGCAAGGCAAGCTCCCTACCTTCTGTACTATCTCTCCAGCCCTAACGTATGGTGAATTCTTATTACTATTACTATCAACCCCTTGTTGGAGGTAAAGGTAAAAGGTAAAAGCCCTCCCGTTGATCATCGATTTGCTCGAGCGGGCCCAGTAACGTCTCCATTGGAGACTTTGTTGTTACTGTGTTTGGCATATCGAACAAGTCACGGGGAGCTTGCCAGGCTCTGCCGTGTGGGCGAGATACTCTCGGTAGCTTGCTGGGCTCTCCGAGAGGGGCGGAGGAATCGAACTCGGGTTGGCCATGTTGACTGCGTGCAAGGCAAACGCCCTACTGCTGTGCTACAGCTCCAGCCCTTGTTGGAGGTAATCTATTAGAAATGTTTGTTTTTATTTTTCTTGGGGTAAAGTTGGCTTACAACTCTATATTTTAGGAATATAGGTTTATATTGTTTCACATGTGTATTGCCATACCACATCTACCACCAAGAGCACCAAAACTCTCCACCATAGTCGTTTGGACCCAGGATCCAGGTAGCAACCTCTGCCCTTGAATCCAATGGGATCTTTTTGGCTTTGTTTTCTTCTATTCCTTCGCTTTGTTTCTTTTTTGTCTTTTGAGGCCACACTTGCTGGTGCTCAGAGCTTACTCCTGACTCTGTGCTCAGGGTTCACTCTTTGTGAGGCTTAGGGGACCACTTTGGGGTACTGGGGATCGAATCTGTGTTGGTTGTATGCAAGGCAGACGCCTTACCCACTCTACTTTCTCTCCGGCCCTTGCTTGGTTTCTTTATATAGGACACAAAAATGGGATCCTTGAATATTTGTCTTTCTCCTTCAGACTTATTTCACTTAGCACAATCTCTTCAAGGTCCATGCATTTTTCTTTTTTTCTGCATGGTGTTGGTCCTTTATTTTTAATTCATTGATGTTGAGTTGCCTTTCTGTGCAAGCTGAGGAGGATCCCAACAGGACTCGGGTCACGGGGCCCCTGCAGGCCTGGTAATTTGGGCTGTCTCGCTTAGTGATGATTTGGTACTCTGGCCTCGCGATGGCCTAGTTGACAATGCTGGGGGCTACCCTCTAGAAAATTGTTGGGAACAGAGAGCATGCAGGTCTGGGGCTTCCTGCATTGTTCTTATACTTTGAGCTGTCTCCATGGCCCCTTTTGTTATTGAAATAGTTTTGTTTGGGGGGACTCCACTGACAGTGCTCAGGGGCCATTCCTATTCTGTGTTTGGGGCATTGCTTCAGGCTGTGCTCAGGGGACCATCCAGTATACCAGGTATAGAATCTGGGCCTACTGTCTGCATAACATGCCTTCAGCCCTTCAAGTTTTCTTATAATTCATTAATTCTATAAGCTATGAATTTTTTTTATACATTTTGGATATTAGCCCCTGTGACTAATGTGAATTATTCTACAATTTATTAAGATATGATTTTGTTTTACTAACAGTTTCTTTTTGCTGTGAAGGAGCTTTTATATTTGATGGAGTTCCATTTTTGTTTTTCTGATAACTAAAGTTGTGTTCTCAAAGACATAAATAATGACCATTCCATGGAATGTTCTGTCTATTATGTTTTCTTCTATGTATTTTGTGGGCCTCAGTCTTCTATAAAAGACCTTATTTCTTTTAAAATTAATTTTTGTTTATCCAGTGAAATCATGGTCCAATTTCAGTCTTTACAGGTTTTTCAGTACCGTTGTGTGTGTGTGTGTGTGTGTGTGTGTGTGTATTGGTTTGTTTTAAGACTCCATTCAATGATGCTCAGGGATTACTTCTGGTTCTATGCTCATGTAGCACTCTTGTCAGTTCTCTGTTGTAGGATAACACTGTTTTGTCCTTCCTGCATAGCCTCAGGTAGTTTAGATTTATTGGGTTGCTCCCATCACAGTGCTCCCATTTCTCTATGTTTATTTGTAACTTCTTTCTTTGTGCTCTGTTGGCTTGTAAATATTGTTTTTCTCTTCTCCCTAAGTCCTTTGCATAGTTTATTCAGAGCAATGTCCTTTTTGTATGGACACAAGAAGACATGCTTTTGTAATGTGACTTTCAGTGATATTTCCCTCCTGGGCATCTGTTCTCTCACCTAAGCCTCAGCTGCCTTTACTTCCTAGCGCCCCCAAAACCTGGGTCCTGACGAGGGACTGGATGGAACCAGAGCAAGTGATAAGCTATGTGCTACCCTGGCATCGAGATGGGCCTGACCAAAGCGCCATAGTGCTTAACTATAAGTTAAGAGCTTGGTCATGGATAAATGCTGTCATGATCCAAAATGTAGTAACTAGATTCAGACCCTGCTAGGGTTAGGAAAGATTAATCTGGCCTGAGCACTCTAGTCTGAGTATGTGGCAAGATGTGCCCAGGAGAGCTGCCCTACAAGCCTCAATGTATCTCTTACTGTGTCCATACAAAAATAACTAGTATTAAGAGGTTGATAGTTATTGGACTAAGGAAAGGAGAAAAACACCTTAAGAGGCATTTTGCCCTTGGGCAGTCAAGAAGGGCTTTGGAATACCTCTTGGGTGGCTTTTCCTTTGAACCTGGTGGGCTCTCAGGAAGGGCTTTCTTATGTTGATTTGGCTACCTGACTGGGGGCAGTGTCAGCCTGGAGAGATAAGGGAGTTAGAGACAAGAGGGCTGGAGAGAGGAGAGAGCAGGGTGGCAAGATGGACTGCAGAGAGGCTAGCAAGGGGAACAGAGAGAAGAATGTAGAAGAATACAGGAGCAGCCACATGGAGAGAGAGAGAGAGAGAGAGAGAGAGAGAGAGAGAGAGAGAGAGCGCCCAAGCTGTGAGATGCATTGCAGAGTGATCAGTTGGAGAGATAGAAGGAGACGGGAATGAGGAGCAATGTGAGACCAGAACAGGAGCCTTAAAGAGACTGGGGCAGCCGCGTGGCAAGAATGGAATAAATGGCAACTGATCAATCAACCGGCTTGGCCCTTGTTTCGTCCACTGTCTGCCCCACGGCCTGGGCCGCCCTGGCTTTGGGAGTGATCCAGGCCCACCCCAAAAGTGGGTGGCTAAGGGCAGAGCCATTGGGGCCTCTTCCTGGCTGCCCTCAAAGAATTTTTACACTTTGTAGAATGTATGTGGTTCTGGGGATTCAACCTGGGTTGACTGCACGCAAGGAAAACCCCCTACCACAGCCCCCCATGAGAGACCCTGATACCCAACTGTCTGGAACCACTCTTTCATGCTCTCTTTCTCTTTCTCTAGAAAAACACACTCTAGCCATCCTGCAGAGTAGACTTAGCTTTGAGGATAGGAGTCCTCCACTTTGAACGCTGCCAGCTTGTTGCTAACGAAGCCCTTACTCCACCCAGCCCTGAGTCTCTCATCTAATTAGCCCTTAAATTGCACTGAAACTGAAGCTTCGCTGTCACATAACCGCGTAGAGAAATTTAGGATTCAATTAATATAGCATCTCAAATCGTTTTGTCAAAAATGAATTTAAAAGAATGGTATTGAGAAAGTGGATAGCCATTAGGAAAACGAATAAAATTTCTTCTATTCCTCCCACTGGAGTCAAGAAAATACATTCCCTTATAAATAAGATACATAAATAAGAAAACAATATGCAACCAATAGAAAAGTACAGGCTGGAAAAGAGCAAATAGAGCCATAATTATAGTCTATAGAAAAACAACTAAGGTATTTTACAGGCAGAGATTTTCAGACTAAATGAGACTCTTGTTGACAATGTGAAAAGATGACATTTGTTGAGCCATTTTGAAAGTGAAATTGGGAAACCATTACTGAGAAACTGATCATGTGTCTTGTTTGAACTAAGCACAAGACCTTTAGACGGGGCCAAAAGCATTTGTTTTAAGAAACTCGCTAGCAAACAGTTGTTTTAGAAGTCATTTGGATCAGGAGGACTGATGCTTATGAGTGAACTTTTGCCAGAGGATAAAATTAGTAACCAATTATGAATAGCCAAGAATAGTTTAAGCTTGTTAGCACTAATTAGCTTCTTCCTTAAACCACTTACCTCATTTTTTCTTCCCATAAAGACCTCTTTTATTCCCACTTAAAAAAAAAAACCTGCACTTTTTTTATTTTCGCGGATAATATTTCAGGTTTCTTTCCAAACTGTTACCCCAAAATCGGAAATTTGGATCCTAATTATAAAAGCACTTTGCTTTTGAAATTGCCATCTGAATGTTTAGGTGGACAAAAAGCACATTTTAAGTAAAAACACAATCAGTTTGAAAGGAAAGTGTAAAAAATTGGGTTCTATTCATCTTCCACAATTTAGCGGTACTTATTTTAGGTATGGTAAATACCTTTGCTTTACTAAGACCTTCCTTATGTTTCCTTAGTTGAGTTATCTTTTGTCAGCTGTAAATTTATTCCTGTAATGATTTGTTTTCTTTCTCTGTCTCTGTCTGTCTGTCTGTCTGTCCCGCTCTGGTACTTTGGGTCACACCCGGCAGTGCTCAAAGCTTCCTGCTGGCTCAGGAATTACTCCTGGCAGACTTGATAGACCAGATGGGTTGCTGAGGATTGAACCATGTGCAAGACAAATACCCTACATGCTGTCACTGGCACTCTGGCCCGTGGCTCATTGTTTTTTGGGCCTTTTATCAAATAATGAACTCACTTAAACAAGGATGTTCACTTATTTCTACTTGTAAATTCCCCATCTCACTCTGGCTTGACACATAGTAGGTATTTGTTTGTTGAAAGAACTCTAGAGGCTGTCAGAAGATCAGAAAGAGCTTACTTCTTATCTCTTTTGTGGTAGCTTTATCTTCTCTATATGGGAGAAACATTTCACTGGCTAGCTGGAAGGAGATAATTATGTTTGCTCTATTTCAATTACATTGCATTGTTACCAAATAGATGTAACATAAATGGAGTTGTCTTTCTTCTGCAAATGGTTGACATAACAGTGTTTACATCCCATTAGGCTTTATAAAATCTTGTCACATCATATACTGTGACAAGCAAGAACAACTCACAGCTCAACTATTGAAATGATTTGAGTTCTCTTGTGTGTGTATCAGGTTGGGTGGGGTCAGCAGTTTTATTACAGGATCACAGGAGATGAGATATTTTACTTCAGGATTACAGAAATGTGGTCACTGCTGTGCAAATTTGTGGTTCGGAGATTGACATCTTTCTCTTTGTGTGTAATTGTGAAATAAAGATCTTTCATGTACCTTCCTTTCAAGACATCTTTTACTGAAAAATACTTCTGTGTAATGGATATTTGCATCGATTTTTTTTACAGCAATTCAGAATGTCTCATTTTGGACTCGGGTTTGCATAGTTACATGTTCACTTCTTTCTAAGCCACTAGTGTAGAAAAAGCAACCATGTTCTCTAGAGTGTTCTCAAGAGCATAGCTAGAAATTCAAAGAATCATTGATTTTTATTTAGTCATTAAGGAATTAATTTCATCCCTGCCTGCCACAGAGGCAGTCGGGGTGGAGTGGAGGGCGGGAGGGGAATTGGGGACTATTGCATAATATCAGTTTATCCTTGCTCCTCCCACAGGGAGCTTAGGTTTATTGAGTTATTCCCACGACAGTGCTCCTGAGGCACACCGAATTCCATCAGGCACTAATAACCTTACATTGCTTTTCTCTTTCCTTTATGTCCTTTGCGTGGTTTGTCAGTGGCCTTTTTGTGTAGACGCAGGAAGACACTTAATACTGTTTTTGTAACATGGGAGTTGATTTACCCCGAATAATATTTACTCCTGGTTATCCGTCATATTTACATGACTTAAACCTCAGTTTCCCTTTCTTCCTAACACCCCCAAAAGAAGGGTCCCAGTGAGAGACAAAGATGGACCCCAGGGCAAGCTGTAAGTTCTCCTGGTATTGAAAAGGGACAAGCTAAGTGCCATAAAAAGTATATTAAGTTAAGAGCATGGCCATGGACAAACTGTCATGAGCCAAAAAGAAGTAACTTAATAAAGACTCTGCTGGGGTTAGGAAAGGCTAACCTGGCCTGAGGACCATAGTTTGATGTATATATTTGATGTATATTTGATGTATATATTGAGATATATATATAGCAAGATGTCTCCAGCAAGAGCCAACCTTTAAGCTTAATATATTTCTTACTGTGTTCATACAAAACGACTAGAAATATAGAAGAAGTAAATTTACTATGATTGTTTAAATGAGTTACTTGCTGAGGAAAGGAGAAAACAATACACTTTAGATGGATCCCTTGAGTGGATCTCCTAGCAAGTGCTGAATCTGCAGATGAAATTGTGTCCTTGAATTAATCTCCTAGAAGAACTTCTGAAGGAAGGACTTTACATCTCTTTGGGTTTTTTTTTTTTGCTTTTTGGGTCACACCAGCATTGCACAGGGGTAACTCCTGGCTCATGCACTCAGAAATTACTCCTGGCAGTGCTCAGGGAACCATATGGGATGCTGGGAATCATACCCGGGTCAGCCGCATGCAAGGCAAATGCCCTACCTGCTGTGCTATCACTCCAGCCTCAACATCTGCTTGTTTTTATGGTAATATTCAACCCCACCTATGTGAACACCCCAACCTTCATGATTTCTATATAACTATGCTGTAAGGGGAAGAGATCTAACTATGTAGAAGAAAATAACTCCACTGTAATATGGGAAACGAGGAAAAATGATGACACTGTAAATAGGGAAGAAAGAATGACATTGTAATGGGGAGAGATCTAACTATTCTGGGGAAGAAATAACTACATTATAAGAGAGAAGCAGGAGAATGAAGTTGTATGGATGAGGTTGAGAATGAAATAAATGGTTCTTGATTACCACCCACCCTGGGACCCTGTTACTCCATTTCCCCATTCCCCCATCCTTTGTCTACCCTTGCCTTGGGCCGGCCAGGGGAATCATTCTTAGCCACCCAATACTTGTGTCCTCATGTCCACACTGTTTTGAAACTCACAGGGACATTGATGGTGGGAAATTCACACATGATGGGTGTTGAAACATTATATAACTGAAACCCGATCATGAACAACCTTGTAACTGTGTTTCAATTAAAAAAAATTAAAAACAATGAAAAAAGAAAAGAATAACATCAGTCCTTGGGAAAAAGATTAATTTAATACCTATAAAAGTTAGCTTGAGTATGAACCAAGTCCAATAGATAAATTGAACTTGGCCCAGATGTAAATCTACTAGTTAACGGTGATGGCCCCACCCCTTTTGGGACAGGGGCAATATTTAAAGGAGGTAACATGCTTCTCTTGAATGCCGCTGATCTCAGTTTGATCTGCAGCACCATGTATGGACCTAGACCATACCAGCAATTGCTGAACACAGCCAGGAGTAATTCCTGAGCATCCTAAGTATAGTCCTTTCCAGAAAAATGAACATCTCAGTCAAACACTAGTAGAGAATTTTCTCAGTCATGAGTGATATATATTACAAGACCTCATGTGGCCAACCCGGGTTTGATTCTTCTGCCCCCCTGGCAAGCTACCGAGAGTCTCTCAGCCGCACAGCAAAGCCTGGCAAGCTACCCATGACGTATTCAATATGCCAAAAACAAGTCTCACAATTTGTGGCGAGATATTACTAGTACCTGCTCGAGCAAATTGATGAACAACGGGAGGACAGTGCTACAGTGCTATACAGTATATTCCTCCTTGACTGTTTTCTATGCTCACTTAAATTTTGACCACTCCCTTATTTCCAGACTTGCCATATATCAACCACAAAATCATAAATTATCCTTAATAAGCAGCCTTCATTCCGGGGATACTAATATTTTGAAGATTATAATTTTCGGTGATAATCCCTATTGTCTAGTTATTGAATTTTTGTTGCATCCAGAAGAGTAAAAGTATAACAGCATCACTTAAATTCCCTGGCATACTGGAGCATGAGGGCAGTGTGTAGTGGAGGGCATATGGTTAACCCGGGTTTGATCCCTGGCAGCCCATATGTTCCCCCAAGCCCTGCCAGGAGTCCAGGAGTGATTCCTGAGCACAGAGTCAAAAGTAAACCCCGAGCACCACCAGGTGTGGTCTCCCACTCCCAAATAAAACAAAACAGTTCCCTGGTTGGGATATAGATATTTTTAGCCATTCCATGCCAATGCTATATTGCCTATACATAAAATGTACCTCAATCTACAAAATGAGTATAGTGGAACATGTCAATAGATATGGCTATACTAAAGCGTGCAAATTACATCTTAATTTTAAAGTACTAAATATATTTACAAACAAAATGCTTTTCATGTGATGTGATATTGGCAACGTCAAAGGAAAGGAAAAAAAATCACCTAAATTTTCTATATTTTTTTTTGAAAACTAACAGAGACTTAATTATCTCATAGATCTTCTCTTTGTGAAGCACAAAATAGTGATTGCATTCTTATTTCATGTTCCCCCAAATTACTTGAAGAGTTGGATAAAATGCAGATTCCATGACCTTTTATAACCTCCCAGAGTTTTAGATTTTTAACAAGCTCCCTGGGTACCACGTCTAGCTATCTCACTTTGACAAAAGTCATGACTCTCCAAGTCAACCCAATCAAAACATAACTGAGTCTAAAGTATACTCAAAATTTGGCAGATATTTTATTTTGTTCATGTACCACAGAATGTATAATTAGCTGTGAAATAGAACTATAAAAGGCCAAGTGAGAGGGCTATTGTCATAGTAATTAAGAATCTGGTATGGGCTGCTCTTTTGCAGACAAAGTTGAACAGTTGCAAAATATGTTCCATGGTTCGTAGAAAAAAGTACAGTGAACAATTATTCAGGGGAGATAGACCAAAGTTAACTTTTGCCCTGACACAGGGAAAACCAATAATCTCTGCTTTGGACAGAATTCACTTGCAAATGTACAGCTAAGAAGCATCTGCACATTTATATCTCCATGTACTGCCTGCTCCGTTCTCTCTTGGGTAATTCTTAAGTTTGATGAAGGCTAGAAGATCTTCCATGCAAAGAAGTGTTTAGCTTTAACCCAGCATCCTGTGTTGGATCACAGGAACATTTATCCCCCACAAAAATGTACTAACATCCTCTTGAACTCATTGTGTAATACATAGGACTGAATCACTTCTTTATAAGAAGCTGAAAATGAGTATTAAGCATAGTTTGTAGTCTCATTATATTTTCGAAAATACTGTCTATGTAATCATTGCTAATCAAAACGCTGTCAAAATACTGTCCTCCCGTTGTTCATCAATTTGCTCGAGTGGGCCCAGTAACGTCTCCATTGTGAGACTTGTTACTGTGTTTGGCATTTTGAATATGTCACTGGTAGCTTGCCAGGCTTTGTCACGCGGGCGAGATACTCTTGGTAGCTTGCCGGGCTCTCCAAGAGGAGAAATCAAACCCGGCCCGGCTGGGCTGGCTGCGCTCAAGGCAAACACCCTACGACTGTGCTATAGCTCTATAAGGACTCTTTAGAATTTTCGCTTTTGTTTTTTCAGGAAACCTGCTTTTACCAAGAGAAAGTTAAAATTAAAAATTTGAATGGGCTTAACACGATATAATTGAAACCCAAGCACAAAAATTTGTGAGTCTACAACTGTACTTCATGGTGTCTCACTAATAAAAATTAAAAAAAAAAAATTTGAATTGGTACTTTGGTTCCTCCGCCCCTCTTGGAGAGTCCGGCAACCTACTGGAGTACCTTGCCTGCACGGCAAAGCCTGGCAAGCTACCTGTTACGTATTCGATATGCCAAAATGGGTATAGAGGGGACTTTCCTGACTGTAAAGTTTCAGATTGCATTCATAGACCAAGTCAGGATGGTCAGGAATCTTTTTCTGTGAGATGTTGATATTTAAAAGTCACCCTAGGGGCTGGATCGATAGTTCAGCAGGGAGGGCATTTGCCTTGCACACGGTTGACCCGGGTTCAATTCCTTGCATCCCATATGGTCCCCCAGCCCCGCCAGAAGCAATTCCTGAGTACAGAGCCAGGAGTAGCCCCTGAGCATCGATGGGTGTGACGCAAAAAGCAAAAAATAAAATGAAATAAAGTCACGCTAAAGGGCAGAAGAATAAGAATCAGTTGTATAAGTCTGAATCAATTTGTGAGAATTTTATTGCATGAAATGTTGTTTCAAATGTTGAGAGTCGAGTGTTTTATTTTGAATGTATTTTATGTGAGTATCTGACACCATCTCTTATTTTCCTTTTTAAGCTACCACTAATGCGCAAATTCCTAACTTCTGCCATTTTAATGTGAAAAGCAATAATTTAAATGCTAATTTTCACTTATTTCCAGAACTGAAAAGTGAAATAGGTAAGCAACCTCAGTTTCCCCTTGCCATCTGCTGAAAGCAGTCCGCTTTTCACTGCCCCCGTCTTACTTTTTTTAACATTCCTGGAAATTTCTGGGCTCTCTCTGATAATTAGAGTTAAAAATTCCCCAAGACTATAGATTCTGCCTCAAACCTTAGGCTCACCAAAGGCTGAGAGAGAGTGGATGACACCTAAGGCCAATGCCCAGGCCAAATAGATAACTCGAAAGACCAGAAGCTAGCCAGACCTCCCTGCATAATCCTGGCAGTTTCTGTAAACATTCTTGTCACTTGATAAGTAACAGAAAGAACCAGTTTTCTTATCACCAAAACAAACACAAAAATGATCCACCCTTAATGCACCAGCCCTATACTAAGTTCCTCACCTTTGAGGGAGTTTATTTTCCTTTCCCAATAAATCTTTCTATTTTTCAGCTTTGAGTCTAACCATCTTTATTATTCAATATCTTCACTCTTGAAGATATTGAAAAACCTGTGAACCATGGACTAACCCAGAGACCCCCTGTCACTGCTCTTGCAATGAAAGCATATCGAGTATCTTACTTTCCATTACAGTATTGGTATCTGTAAAAGGTTAATATAAATCTGCTTTCTGGCCATGGAACAGAGCACGGAGGTTTGCTCGCATGTCTGACCTCCCTGAAGCCCTGATTCCAGGGTTACATGATTCCCCCAACACAACAACTGGCTGTGGTCCTAAGGGACAAAGAAGATCAGGCTAGAGGTGTTTGTCACCAGCCCTGAGCTCTTAGATACTGGATACTGCTGAAAAGGTGTCTTCACAATGTAAATAAAACAATCTAGCCTCCTGTTTTTTTATTTAACTAGATGATTAGTAAACAAATTGATTATACACTCAAAGCCTACCTGATATAACAACATCAAAGATATTAATATAACAATATTTACTTTTGGGGGGCATGGTGCTGCCATCAAGTCAACCTGTACCTGTGGGGCAAGTGTATCAGCAGCCTGATGGTGCCCTCAGGCTTCCTAATACCCCAAAATGCCCGCTGTGCGTTTGGCCAGACCCCAACAACTTGGGACCAAGTTTACCAAGAAATTAAATGGCCAAAATTTAGGTATGTGGGAGCCACACCCACAAACCACCTCCGGATCAGCTACACAAGCTCATTTATTGGCCTTATAAAAGTAAAAGTAAAGGCCCTCCCATTGATCATCGATTTGCTCGAGCGGGCCCAGTAACGTCTCCATTGGAGACTTTGTTGTTACTGTGTTTGGCATATCGAATACTTCACGGGGAGCTTGCCAGGCTCTGCTGTGGGGGCGAGATACTCTCGGTAGCTTGCCGGGCTCTCCGAGAGGGACGGAGGAATCGAACTCGGGTTGGCCATGTTGGCTGCATGCAAGGCAAATGCCCTACCGCTGTGCTATCGCTCCAGCCCGAGAGTATCTCGCCCGCACGGCAGAGCCTGGCAAGTTCCCCATGACGTATTCGATATGCCAAACACAGTAACAACAAAGTCTCCAATGGAGACGTTACTGGGCCCGCTCAAGCAAATTGGCCTTATGTATTATGTATTTGATATGCCAAAAACAGTAACAAGTCTCTCCATGGAGACATTACTGGTGCCTGCTCTAGCAAATCAATGAACAATGGGAGGACAGTGCTACAGTGCTTTTTTGTCATTAAGGATCTTAGTTATGTAGTGAGAAACATTTTCAAAGTTAGAAAATTTGCATACTAGATTAGGATAGGAAGTTTGGTTCCTGAGAAATTAGTTAGTTGCTTTAGCCAATGACATGAAAATTTTTTTAAAAACATAAAAATATTAGACTAAAATTATGATTTACAAATCCAATAATCAAATCCATTAAAGTTGAGTGGCCTGTATAATATAGTTTCCTTTTAGTGACAGAAACCACGTTGAATATTTCTTCCAAGCTTTATCATTGATTATACTGTTTCATATTCTAGAGCAAAGTGTTACTTTAGAATGTATTTCTGCAATTCTTGATGTGAATACATAATACATAGACACAAAGACAAGATCAAATGAATACATAAACATATAATTTTCTGTGTTACAACAAAATGAGTCTAGGAAACAACTATGAAATTAGAGGAAACAGTCACGGAGACCATTCTCTTGTTTTTGTTTGTTTTGTTGGGGGCCACGCCCAGTGGTGCTCAGGGCTTACTTCTGGCTCTACACTCAGAGATGACTCCTGATGGGGTTAAGGCAACCATATCAGATACCAGGGATCAAAGATGGTTGCTTGCTAGGCAAGCACCCTACCTGCTGTTCTATCTCTCCAGCCCTAGACTACTCTTTTTTTCCCATCAACTGCAAACAGAGGATTTTAAAAATCAGACTGAGGTTTGCCAATTCACTAGAAGCATTCACACAACTCACTGAAAGCTCTTGTATTTTTGTTTTGCTTCATTTTCAGAGAAAGGATAGATTGAAATTAGGCAAGAAACTGTATGAAAATCTAAGAGCAGCATTCAGTACAGAGATCCTGTTTTTATATCCCCATAAAGTTAAGAACACATTGCTCTATTGGAATTGATATTTGTAACTATAGATGGGATATTGCAAGCCCGGGAAGCAAGTATGTAAATTGGTGTCCAGAAATTTTCTTGAGTCATCATCATGTAAAAAATGTTAGATGGATGCTTACAGTAGTTGATATTATTCTCCTAGTGTGTTAGTATGATGTAACCCAAAGTCCCCACTCTTAGTCACTTTTCAGGTCTTTTTGTTATGGATAACTTCAAGTTTATGTGCATATGTCTAGATCCCATCAAAATTGCATTGTGAGGGTCTGACTGGAAAGATAGCACAGTTGGGAAGGCACTTGCCTTTTATATAACCAACCTGATTTAATCCTTGCCATGACTCATGGTCCCTCACAGTCTGCTTGGAGTGATCCTTCAGTAACACAAGGTATGGCCACAAAGCACTGTAGCACTGTCCTCCCAATGTTCATCAAGTGTGCTCGAGTGGGCACCAGTAAATATCCATTGTGAGACTTGTTACAGGTTTTGGCATATTGAATATGCCACAGTAGTTTGCCAGGCTCTGCCATATATACATATAATATAAAAAGTTTTTTTAAAACGTCACAATCAAGGGAAAGTAGCGATGTCATGGTCGAGGTACAATACCATAATTGTGGCCCCCAAATGAACAAAATTTAGGAGTCTGGTGAACTGTTAGGAGTTATTTTGTTACATTGTTAGGTGTCAGTGCTTACAAGCATCTCTTTGTCAGAGTGAATCTGTGAGTTTGATCCCTGGTGTTGCCCACATATGCCAAGCAGAGACCCATTAATTCTGCTACTTTAGGTGAGCACCAGAACTAAGTGAGCATGGGCCCCAGTGAGCACTATCCAAGTACTACAAGGAGTATGACCCCTGGTAAACAGCCCAGCTGAGTGTGAGAGTAAGGCAACCAGTTATGCAATCCCTGGTGAGACCTCCAAGGAAGTGGCCAAGCACCACAGCCAAGTGTCTGCCTCCCCTGGTTACTGAAACAATAATAGCAAGCAAGCAGAGGAAAAGAATGGGAAAATTATATATTTAGGCTTCAAGACAAAGAAAATCATAATCCTAAGATGTTTCAATGACTTAGAGGTTTTCTACTCCATATTAAGAGCACTGTCCAGACCTTTTCATTGGTCAAGGCTGAATTGTTTCATACCAACTTTGCATAAAAATATAGTATATTCATATTATTTTCACTCAATGTTGAACCAATATACTATTTCACAGAGAAAACTGGTACTGTGAGGGCACCCACAGTAGAGAAGGGATCACAATGACAAAGATAGTTGGAAATGATCTCTCTGGACAAGAACTGAGTGCTAAAAGCAGATAAAGGAACAAGCGTCATAACTTTTCAGTACCTATATTTCAAACCATAATGCTCAAAAGGGTGGGGAGAGGAGTAAGGAGAGAGAGAGAGAGAGAGAGAGAGAGAGAGAGAGAGAGAGAGAGAGAGAAGAAAAGTGACTATCATAGACTGGGGGTAAGGAGACAGGAGGGAAACTGAGGACATTGGTGATGGGAAATATACACTGGAGAAAGGATGGGTGATGGAACATTGTATGACTGAAGCCCAATCATTAACAACTTTGTAATGGTCTATCTCGTGGTGATTCCCACTCTCACAAAAAGAAATCATTTAAAAACTTGAGAAATATATTATAGAAGAATGTCAGCTAACTACCAAAGCTCATGAGCATACATGGCACTATTTTCATAGCTGTATATATTTTATATAGATTGTTAATTATAAAAATCAAAGCATTGGCATGATCTAGGTTTAAAACTATAAGATATACAAAATGAAGACACGAGAGCATATATAAAATTATGCTCGTTAATCAGTGCTTCAATATTTACTTAATATTGTACAGATACTCAATAATATTTATATTTTTACTCAATAACATTTCAAGGATATAATTTACCTAACTACATTGGCAATTATCCTCAAGCTGACATACTGACAAACTACAAATTCTAATGATTGTTGAAGTAAAATCTGTCAGAATAATGATTCAGTATTGTTGATACATGATGTAATTTTCATAATCTTAATTATTGAGAAATGGTGTTACCTTACTTGAGCAAAAACCAAATCTTAGTGGAGTGGATAAAATACATGCTTGTAATATACCTAATGCTGATAAATCAATGAGGACATAGAATTTTAAACTAAAATTATATTTTGCTTACCATTTATTTTTATTGTATGCAATTGGAGTCCTAAAACATTTTTGAATAGGATTCTCATAATAATATTTTTTAAAGCCTAGGATATTATAAATTATATTCTCCATCTTCTGCAAATTTTATATATATTTTAATTTTAAATGTGATTACTTATATAAACCCACAATAACATTTCTCTAAGAGAACTTAAAATCTATATTCTTACTTTCTCTGGAGATAGTATGCACTCAACATAGTGGGAAATTATATCCTTTATGAATTACAGATACACAATACACAAGAAGAATTGCTGTTAAATGTGTCAAATTTAAATTCAATATCAAGAAGCACAAGAGACAGAAATTCAAATTTGGATATCAAGAGCCAATTCCTAGTGGGTATAAAACTTTTAATTTGATCTCAAAATAGATGATAGACACAAGTCAACAGGCCAGATTCTTTGTTGTTATTTACCCATCAGAGGCAAGCATTTTATAATCCATCAACCCAATAATAGAGATCACCAAATGATCAGATCATAAAATCCAATCCTTAATCATTGCTGCAACTAATTGGAACTAATCTGTTATCCATGAAAGAATGAAAACCAGTATAAAATAATTAGAAGAAACAAACATAAAGAAAATATGGTCAGGAGGGGCAGAAGAGATTTGCAGTGGATAAGGCACTTGCTTTGCATGCAGCCTATCAGTCTTAGGCTCCTGACATCCCATATGGTGACCTGAGCAAGTACAGAGCCAGGAATCCCCTCTGAGCATCACCAGGTGTAGCCCCAACACTAAAGAAACCAAAATAAAGATGAAAGAAAACATAGGCAAGTTATGTTGAGATTGGTGACTCATCTTTGGAAGTCAAGAAAGAAAGGACAAGGTTTAAGTTATCAACATGGCATACTTCAACACATGGATTACTTTCAAAACCATTTAGTAGGTTGGGCTGGAGCATTAGTGGCGGACCTGGGTTCAATCCCTGCCATCCTATGTGGTCCCCTGAGCACCACCAGGAGTAATTCCTGCATCGCTGGTTGTGGACCCCCAAAAAACAAAAACAGGCAAAAAATTCAGTAGGGGTTAAAGAAATTTTGGTACATATACACAATGGAGTACTATGTAGCTGTTAGAAAAGACGAAGTCATGAAATTTACATACAAGTGGTACTACATGGAAAGTATCATGCTAAGCGAAATGAGTCAGAAAGAGAGGGATAGGTATAGAAAGATTGCATTCATCTGGGGGATATAAAGTAACAATATAGGAGATTAATACCCAAGAATAGCTGAGATCAGCACCAGGAGGATTACTCCATAGCTTAGTGGCCAGTCGGACATTCTAGAGGAAAGGGCAGCTCAGATAGAGAAGGGAACACCAAATAAAGGGTGTTTGGAGGATCCTCCCAGGAGGGGAGATGCATGTCGAAAGTGGACTATGGACTGAACATGATTGCCACTCAGTGCCTCTTTTGCAGACCACAACACCCAAAAGGAGAGAGAGAACAAAAGGAAATGCCCTGCCACAGAGGCAGGGTGGGATGGGGGGGGGGTGGGTGTGGGAGGGATACTGGGATCATTGGTGGTGAAGAATGGGCACTGGTGGAGGGAAGGGTATTTGATCATTGTATAATTGAAACCCAAGCACAAAAATTTGTAAATCTACAACTGTACCTCATGGTGTTTCACTAAAAAAAAAAAAAAAAGGAAAAAAAATTCAGTAGGTTGAAACATAAAAGGGGAAAAAACTGATTCATAGAAAAAGAATAAAATCAAAGGATTCATATAATCCATTTACTAATTAGCAAAGGAATCAGTACATGTGACTGCTAGTTCAAAGGAGAATTCTAAATAGCACAGTTACATAGATCAACCAGGACTATTTAGATGAAATTTACAAATAAGCAAGATCGGTTTCGTCTACTGAAGGGGGGGAGAATTCTTTCTCCAGGAGAGAAATTGGTATCTATAGAGAGGAGTTACTCGCATTGCGTTTCTGCCAGTTACATCCAACATCCAGAGTTGTAAATAGTTCCAAAGACAACAAGAAGCACACCTGACAGGATCAGCATTAAATCATGACTAGTTCTTCTGTATATGCCTCTTTTGGTCCATTTCAGAGCCTTTTCATTTTCCTGATTAAGGACAGGTAGAATTCTGCATCTTGAGGTCACATTTCTCCATGTATGGGAGCTTGTTTAACAGAGATCTCATAGTTTGATTAGATGGACTCTGATAAGCCAACTGGATGTTAAGTTGCTGTTGGAGGGTCTTTAGGCTGTTGTTTTTGTGTGTGTGTGTGTGAAGTGGGATAGAGATACATAACAGCCTAGAAAAGAAAATGGACCAGTTTGCTCTACCTACCTCCATCGCCGGGGCAAGTGCCCAGAGGATTCAGAACTGAAGAAAATCTGCTCTGAGGTTCTGCACAGCAAGGATGCCCATGGCCCATGAGTGTCACAAGTTAGCCATCAATCTGCGCCTGAAGTTCCCATGTTCTGCCCAGCAATGCAGGTGAGCCCTGTCCCTTGCTTTCCTCCCACAGTTTTTTGTTTTTGTTTTTGTTTTGCTTTTTGGGTCACACCTGGCGATGCACAGGGGATACTCCAGGCTCTGCACTCAGGAGTTACTCCTGGTGGTGTTCAGGGGACCTTATGGGATGCTGGGAATTGAACCCAGGTCAGCCGCGTACAAGGCAAACGCCTTACCCGCTGTGCTATCTCTCCAGCCCCTCCACCCAGTTTTTCAGGGAGCAGCAGAATGAGGCTGGCATGAGGAATTGCTCCTGTCATAAGGGAGTTTCATGACACAGATGCATACTGCTCGGGGCTGAGTTTGGCTCTCTTCCAGAAGCTTGAATCTCAAAGAGCTCATGGCATAGTCACAGATGAGTTTAAGTCACAAAACTCATCTCCCCCCCCTGCCCCCGCCACCACACACACACACACACACACACACACACACACACACACACACTCAGACAATGGGGGCAATGCGTGAGGGCCTACAGGGGCTGCAGTGAGCAAACACTTTACAGAAGCCAAAGAAGCTAGTTCATGGCTCAACTGGCTAAGGTCACAGAGCACATTGGTTTCACATGATGGTCAGGGCGGAGGGTGGTGATTCCAGGGAACTGAACAGTTTATTGGCTGTCCTTGTTACTGGCTTGCACTGACACTGCTGATATGCTAGAAGGGGAATAAAGATGGAGTCCCTTATGTCAAGGGCAGTTGGCTTACTCTTAGCAGAAAAGGCAAGTCAGTCCTAATGTTACCAGGCCTTGGGGGACCAGTCTACCAGTCCTACAATTCTCAAGGAAAAGAATTCCAGAAGATGGAAGAGTGAAGTTTGTATAACAATTCCTTGGGCAAGAAAGGAAGAAAAGGAGAACTAGGTAAAGGTCTTTGCTAAGGAGAACAGAGTGACCAGACCTCAAAGTATACACCTCAAGAGGGACATACAGGGGGCTTGTGTGCAGACAATCTGTACTTTTCCTCTGCTACCTTAGTTTATAGCACAGAAATAGGGTGTTTGCCTTGCAAGCTGCCGGCCCAGCCCAGCTGGGCTCGATTCCTCTGCCCCTCTCAGAGAGCCCAGCAAGCTACGGAGAGTATTTCGCCCGCACGGCAAAGCCTGGCAAGCTACCAGTGATGTATTAAATATGCCAAACACAGTAACAACAAGTCTCACAATGGAGATGTTACTGGGCCCGCTCGAGCAAATCGATGAACAACGGGAGGACAGTGCTACAGTGCTACCTTAGTTTATAAACTCTTTTCCAAAAAACTACCCTCTCCCTGCACCACTGTGCATGCGTGTACACACACACACACACACACACACACACACACAACCAGTCATTGCTAGGGTATGGTAGCCAGCAGGAGAGCTGGGAACAGTTGCTGGTCTTTTGATATTCTTTCCATGGCCTTTGTTCCTTTCTGAGGCATCCTTGCATGTGCAAGGGAATTCTGCATCTCAATGGCATTCTGGCCCCATGAGCCTTTTGGGTCAAAGGCTTTTGGGCTGTCTTAGGTTTCCAAGGCTGTTTCCCCCCAATGCATATTACCACTGCCCCCCTATCTAGCAGTCTGCAACACTGGTTTTGGAACTTATGGTTATTACTTTTCTTTCCAATGTAATAGAGGCACAGGTAGAATCAAGGGCATGTGTTTGCGTATTTATTCTCATTTTTTTTTCTTCTGAAGCTAGCTAAATAGGAAAAAAAAAAACCTTCTGTGATTAACAGTGGACTGTTATAAATGTCACTGAATTGCAGCCCTTGATATGAAAGGGTAGCTTCTATATTTTATGCATCTTACCACAATAAAAGAGGAATAAGAAAAGTTGACTGGGAAAAATTGACCTCATTCCTAGGTGTATGAGCAAGATTGATATGTGTGTAGTCAACCTATAGGAGAACATTTTGAGATTGTGATGTAGAAAGAAAAACTTTTATTTGTGGATTAATGAAAAAGGATTTTTTTTTTTTTTTTGCTTTTTGGGTCACACCTGGCGATGCATATGGGTTACTCCTGGCTCTGCACTCAGGAGTTACTCCTGGCGGTGCTCAGAGGACCATATGGGATGCTGGGAATCGAACCCAGGTTGGCCGCGTGCAAGGCAAACGTCTTACCCGCTGTGCTATCTCTCCAGCCCCCAAAAAGGATTTTTTTTAATCCACCCCTGGAGGACTATGTAAATTTGTAGAATTCAGTTTTTTATTCTCCCTGCTGCAAAGGAAAAGAGTAAAAAAGAGTAAACATTTTCATAGATTAGTGACATGGTTGTAATTAGAAACTTTGATGAGAGCTTTTTAGTGTGGACTCATAAATCAGTTTTAAGTGGGCCAAAGGGATATGGTGATTTTGTAGGGAGGTAATTTGGGCCACACTCAACTGTTCTCAATTCTTATTCCTGGTTCTGTTCTCAAGGATGACTCCTAAGGATCCTCAGGGTGTCATATGTGATGCCAGAAATCCAACCAGGCTGTACAACTGCCTTGTACTAACTCTCTGATACCACACTGTGATAGTGCTTTTTGTTTGTTTAAAATCAATGTTTTTAAGTAACACAGTTTATATTTTATCATAAATGCATCTATCTACATAATGAAAATATCAATACATATAGTATATTTTCTATATCATGCATGTATTAAGTTACTATGCAGTGACAGACAATTTCGGGAAGTGAGTGTAAACACGTTTTCAACTTTTAAAATATCGTATTTAAAAAGTTTCTCAGATTTAGACTAATTGTTTCTCAATTTTCTCACTTTTATGCATTTTGTTTGTTGGGTTAACTAGTGAAAACCTATATTTGCCTAAGAAAAATTAAAGCATTTACAATAGACATAATACATTGTTACTAGAAAGTATTTTCAAACAAAAGGTGATTTATGCAGGGAGAAAAACAATCACCTGAAATCCCATCAGTCGGTGAAAATCAATATACAATTCTTAATATAAACTGGGCTCTATGCGGCCAAATTTCTGCAGGGAGTTGCATTAGAGAACCAGTATGGTTGCAGAAAGAAATTTGAAAATGATTTCCATATTGACATTCATCACCTTGAGAAACATTTCAAGTATTCACTCCACACACCATCAAATTTCTCAGAACTGACTCTGGCCATAATCTAACTCTTAAGAAACCGCTCCCTAATTTCTCATCACTAAGCCGCAGACTGCTGTCTAGTCAATGACCCTGGACCCATGCGTTTCTCCTTCTCAGATCTTAATGAATTGATCCTTTAAGTCATCTGGGTTTTTTCTTAGCTTGCTTCTGCTACCTGAGACTATTTCGCTAAAATCACTTGAATCCATTTGGCAAATACAGATCCATACTTAGGGAGTTTTGGGAAAGCAAAGAGCTGAGGAAGCAGAACACACAATTTGCCAGGAGGGATTGCATGCCACTTACTCTTCTTTCCCCACAAAACATTCAAGTTAGTCAGTCTTCATTGCATAGCATGGAAATGGAAACACTTGGACTGTGCTTTCTCGACTTTACTATTAAATTCACCCCATCCTCATCCACTTTTACAGGGTGTGTTAGGTTCCTCTTGGATAGTTCGGAATTCATTTCCAGTCTCCAATGGGAACATTAGTCTCTTTCTGTGGATCTGAGCTTGAACAGTGAGCATTCAGGTAGGCAAACAATCCTCCTCTCTTCCTGACCCACATCCAGCAGTGATCTACACATCCCTCTCAAGGTCTGAGTCTCTAGTAAACTGGAGACCTTGCTGAAGTGTTGTTTTCTTTTTAGAATGGTTGTCCTAAATGGCTTTTACCTTCAAACCAAAGGACACTCATCCCTAGCGCTAGCCTCTGGCAACACTGATCTACCTTCTGTTTCCATCCATCTACTTACACTGGATATTTTATATGAATGAACAATGTGCAGCATGTAACATTTGGTATGTGGCTCCTTTCACTTGATATAATATTTTTAGGGGTTAGATTATGTGGAAGCATATATCAGAAATTCATTTTAGATGAACAGCATTCCATTGTATGCCTGCGTCACTTGTAATTTATCCTTTCATCAGTTGATGGACATTCAAATTGCTTTCATTTTAGGGCTGCTTTGAATAGTGCTTCTGTGAATATTGAATGTTCCACTGTTCAGTCTTCGGTATATATGTCTTAGGAATGAAATAGTTTGATTATATTTTATTTAGCTTTTTGGAAACCACCAGACTGTATCCTATAGCAACTGCACCATTTTATATTCCTACCTGCAATATAAGGGAGTTATGAGTTCTCTACTTCCTCTCCATCACTTGTTATATAATTATTTCAAATTATTGCCTTCCTTATAGTCACCTTGCTTAGTTGTAAAAGAGTTTATGTGTTCTATAGATATTGAACCTCTATCAGCTATATCTATGTATATATATATATACTAATTTACTCTCGAAAATATATAAAAGTGGTTGATTTTTATGAAGTTTAGTTTTTTCTTATGTTTGAGCATTTGTCATAATATTTAAGAAAGCATTACCAAAACCAAGGTCTTTTTGCTGTTTCACCCATTTTGTAGCACCCTTCCCAGCACTTGCTGCCCTGTCTTTGCTTCTGTTGTGATAGAATAGCCATTGTGTTTAGGACTTCACCATTTTGCAGCAATCACAAAATCCATTGTTTGCTTATCACCTCCCACAGAAAGGCTGTGTGCCATCAGCCATTCCTACACACCTGCATTCCTACACAGCACATGGAAATGAAGATGCCCAACTGGGCCGAAGCAGCAGGACTAAACCAGCTTGCGCTAATATGGAACCACAGGGCTGAACCATCACTGACCTTTTGCCCTTAGTTTAATACTAAAAGTCATGACCAGGGGTAGAGATTTAATGTGCCAACAAAACACCTTGATCACTTGATCACTTGACTTCCCGTTAATCATCGATTTACTGGAACGGGCACCAGTAACGTCTCCATTTGTCCCCGTCACGTGCTAGTGTAGCCCAATGGCGTCTGTTCATTCTCTGGACACGAAGAGCCTCAAACCCATGGTTCAGGGTCTTGATGAAGAAGTCTGACCATCCTGTAGGTGGGCGGCCATGTGGTCTTTTGACGTCCTGTGGAATCCAGTCGGTAATAACTCTAGTCCAGCAGTTGTCTCCAAATCTCATTACATGTCCAGCCCATCTGATTTTCAACGCCTTGGCAAATGAGACAGTGTTCCTGATTCTTGACCAGGATGGAACTCTGGATTCTTTCTCTCACTTGAATAAAACGTGATACTCCAAGCATAGCTCTTTCGATTCCTCTTTGGGAGACCCGAATAGCGTTCTCATCCTGTTTTCATAGGGCCCGGGTCTCTGAGGCATATGTTAATGCAAGAAGAACAGTGAAATCCAAGAGATGTGCCCGGAGCCGGAGGTTCTTCCTCCTTCTAGCTATTTCCTAAGCTAAGAAACATAGATGCCACGAAAAAGCATGTTCAGTCCATGGAGGCTGCACCCTCAACTTACTACTTCTCCCTACTTCTGGAACGCTCTGATGTCACTCTTCCCACTTCTGCCACTTATAAATATTTCTCCCAGGGCCTTTGTTTGGGAAGTCAGCCTAGACACCCTCCTTGGCTACCCCTCTTGTGTCGGCTTATAAGCAACAATCACAGGCTTGATCTCTCTGTGTCTAGGGATCTAGAACACTATGAGTTTCACAGTATTAGTTGATAATATTTACACCCTTGATTCATTTCTAGTTGAGTGCTAAAGAAAGTGTGAAGAAAAGTCCAATTTAATTATTTTGCCTTTGAATATCCACTTGTCCCTTCACCATTATAGAAGACACTATTCTTTCACCATCAAATCATCTCCGCACTTTGGTGAAATATCACTGACCATGGATGGACATAGGCTTGTTTCCAGAATCCAAAATTGAAACCATCCTTTCTGTCTATTTTTATGCTACAAATTATTTTGGTTATTAAAGCTATGTAGAAAGTTTAGAAATATGAAAGTGTGAATTCTACCAGTTTTGCTCTTTTATTTCAAGATTGTTAATCAGTTCTTTGAAGGAACTGATCTTGCCAACACGTCTCTTTGACTTCTTGACCACACGTGGGGCAAATGATTGTAATTGTGGAAAACCATAGGCTAAAAACCTGGGATGAAAAACTTGAGAATTACACAGTGAATAAGATCCTTGAAAACCACACGTATATAAGAGGAAATCTAGAGAGCAACAGGCATGCCAATAATAATAATCTAATCTATTGTCACTGTCACTGTCCTCCCATTGTTCATCAATTTGCTCGAGCAGACCCAGTAATGTCTCCATTGTGACAATTGTTACTGCATTTGGCATATCGAATATGTCACGGAGAGCTTGACAGGCTTTGCTGTGCAGGCGAGATACTCTTGGTAGCTTGCCGGGCTCTCTGAGAGGGGCGGAGAAATCGAACCCAGCTCGGCTAGGCCAGACACATGCAAGGCAAACACCCTACCTGCTGTGCTATTGTTTCAGCCCATCTAATCTATTAATGTGGTCAAATACAATACTTAAATTTTCCAGGATTATATGAGCTCAGAGAGCCCGGCAAACTACCGAGAGTATCTTGCCTGCATAGCAAAGCCTGGAAAGCTACCCGTGATGTATTCAATATGCCAAACACAGTAAGAACAAGTCTCAAAAAAGTCTGTTACTGGGCCCGCTCGAGAAAATCGATGAACAACAGGACAGTGTTTGTTTGTTTGTTTACATGAGCTTTGCATGCCTGAAGTAAATGCCATTTTAACTTTGTGTTGCTTTGTTTTGTTTTGGGCCACATCAGGCTCAGCTCAGGGTTTGCTTCTGGCTCTACACTAGGGAACATGCTTGGTGGTGCTCAGGACCATGTGTGGTGCTGGGGATTGGACCTTGGTTGGCCATGTGCAAAACAAATGCTTTACTTGCAGTACTCTCTCTGTCTCTCTGACTCTCTTTCTCTGGCCTCATCTCTTTTATACACTTTAAAATATATATTATATAGTTGCTGGAGCAATAGCATAGCGGTAGGGCGTTTGCCTTGAACGCAGACAACATGGCCAAACCGTGATTCCTCCGCCCCTCTTGGATAGCCAGGCAAGCTACTGAGAGTATCTCGCCTGCACAGCAGAGCCTGGCAAGCTACCTGTGATGTATTCGATATGCCAAACACAGTAACAACAAAGTCTCCAATAGAGACATTACTGGGCCCGCTCGAGCAAATCGTTGAACAACGGGAGGACCGTGACAGTGATTATATATTTGCTAGTATATTATTGAGCGTTTAAATATCTGATCTTGTAACTCTGGGAAAAGTTACATAAAGGTAAAGATAACATAAATAAATGGAGACAAAGATCATTCCTTGATTGGAAGAATCAATATTATTCCATAGGTCTCAATTCTTTCCACGTTAATCTATAGAGTTATAGACATGTGAATTGAAATTCATCAGGTTTTTAGAGAAACTGGCAAATTTATTCTAGATTTTATGCTGAATTGTGAGAAACAGCCCAGGGGTTAAAGCATATGTTTTCCTTGCAGCCTACTCTAGTTAGATATCCAATACCATATGGTCCCCTGAGCATCTCAAGTTATAGCCTGTGAGGCCCTTGAACACATTCAAGGGGTTTCTCAGCTAATCCCAGGCACTGCAAGTTTGGAGCAGCACTATGTCCTCATACCCTTGTGCTCAACCAAGCACCTGGTTGAAAACTGCTGGGAGGGAAACCCCACGTCCTTCCCAAGAGAAGAAATGTGAAAGTCTTACGACATCTATGTTAGCTCGAACAAAAAAGATGTAAAGGACCTTTTTACTTAATATTCTATATCCATAAAGTGAATGTCCCAGTATTATAAAATATTTTAAATTGATATAAAATTGATACACTTCCATTCAAAAGTTAAATACATTTATTTGTTTTTTTTTAAATTTATTTTCTTTATATAAAAGTAGTTCACGGGCTAGAGCAATAGCACAGCGGTAGAGAGTTTGCCTTGCATGTGGCTGGCGTGTCTGACCTAGGTTCTATTCCTCTGCCCCTCTCAGAGAACCCGGAAAGCTACTGAGAGTTCCTTGCCTGCACGGCAAAGCTTGGCAAAGCTCCCCGTGATGTATTCGATATGCCAGAAGCAGTAACAACAAGTCTCACAATGGAGATGTTACTGGGCACTCTCGAGCAAATCGATGAACAGCAGGAAGACAGTGCTACACAATAGTTAGTTCATTATAGATAATGTTCAAAAACCAATCCTATCACTGAGCACCTTCCCACCACAATAAGAGGTAAGTGTGTGAGGGTTGTTGTATTTCATTCTGTAGCTGTTTAAGCCAAAATATAAGAGAGTACAAGCCAGTATGTTAGAAACCAAACAAATGCATGATACTTTTGACAAGTAAGTGAGGTAGAGTATAAGAGGTTGCGTGGCCACAAATGTGGCTGTATACTCCATGAAATTCTGTGGTGCTCTCTTCTGTGAGCTGTAGTTTACAGTCTCTGGGTCTTGGTCGTTGATGAGATTACGGAGCGCCAGGGGAAGTTTGTGGATGTGACTGCCAAGCTACTGGAAAACTGGGGAGCTGGGAGGAGGAGGCCCAGTCCCGATCTGAGTGATCTTGGAGATCTCAGTCACAGGTTCCCATGTATCTGGGTATTCCTGATGATCCGCTCTCAAGTGAGGTTTATCCAATCTTGGGTGAGACTCGTCCCCTCTTGGGTGAGGTCATCTGAGAGTGTGGAGAGTGACCTTGAGCATGGTGGCAGTTGGGTTCTGGAGGTTTTTGGCTGCCGGGGTTCTGCTTGCAGCAAGGTGGGATACTCAACCTGCCCCATGTGAGGTGCCCCATGAAGACAGCCTAGCATGGGGTTAGGAGATTCTGCTGAATATATTTTTGTGTATGTAAATTGACCAGGTAACTCTTTTCTGGTGAAACTCAAAGGGCCAAATGCAGGCGAAGTGGTTAGTTGAATATTGCTACAGTAAACAATGATCAATGATTAAATCATAGTGGTTGGGGAGACCTGGGGGTTACAGCTATATAGTACAGAGTCTAAAGCTCTTGTCTTTCAGCTGATCCCAGTTTAATCCTCAACACCCCACATATGGTTCCCCAAGTAATGCTTGGAGTGATCTCTGGGCATAATGTCAGGAGTAAGCCCTGAGCAAAACTGGGCCTGGACTCATCACCCCACATCCCCACCCCAACTAGTAATTATGTTAAATCATACTGATGAAAGGATAGACAAATTGACAAGTAAGAAAAAAGAATAAGGAAATTAGAAGCAACCATACCCATGTATGTTTACTTCATCTATGACAAGAGGAACTCTAAACTTCAACAAAAAGAAGTTGACCATAAATTCTACCTGTAAGAATGCATCTAATGCAAACCATTCAGTGCTAGGGATCAAATCCAGGCTTCTTGCAAGTAAAGTGGCACACTGATCTTTCTCTGGCTCTCCTATATGTTTTTATTTGGATCTATTACTCTGAAAATATATTTTTTCTGAGTTCTGCCTATCCAAATCTCTGACCTTAGCCATTTTATCAGATATGTAAATTGTGATTTGGTAATATGCCTGCAGGTGTATAAATAAACAATAAATATATTTTTCAGTTCAGTGTTGTTATACAATTAGGCATATGTTAACATTTGTAGAGAGATGAAATATAATAATAGAGATTACTATACAGACACCTGCAGTGCTGTCATTCTTTAGGGAAAATTAAAGTCATTCATTTTATGTTTCATACTATGCATTCTAATTCCTCTTTTGTATTGCACTAAAAGGCATAATGTGTTGGAAAACATTCTTGCTGAGATTTGGACTCAAAGCCTGATAGTACTGTGTCAGATTTACTCTATGGTACATCACATTCAGAATAAGCTTGTATAAACTGTTGTTTTTCATTTCTTTCTCTCTTCATTCCTTTGTAGAATATGGTTATTTTAGGAATTTCACCAAATCCTATTTTTAAGGCAGAATAACAGTATTAATGTGTGCGTCCAAATATTTTGTTGCCTGGGAGTGAAGAGGTATTTCTTTGGTAATAATTATGTCTCTTCCAGTTCTTTGTCTTAAATGTTATTTACTTATTTATTTTACTTTCTGGGCCACATCCAGCTGTGCTCACTACTTAAACCTGGCTCTGCTCTTAAGGATCATTTTGGTGGGCTCAGGAGACCATGTGGATGCCGGGGCATCAAATTCCCCACTTCCCCATCTCTCAGGCCTCTTCCAGTTCTAAGATTCTGGACTATTTCAACAGCAAAATCAATTGAAGACTATTCCTCATTCAGTTCTGTTCACTAAAATAGTAGAATGGGTTTTGTGGACACATGATCACTTTACATCCTGTTACTCATCAATTTGCTCAAGCAGGCACCAGTAATGTTTCCATTCTTCCCTGTGGCACGCCATTGTGGCCTAATGGCGTCTGCTTGTTCTAGGAACACAAACAGCCTCAAACTGATCATTCAGGGTCTTGATGAAGAAGTCTGACCATCTCGTAGGTGGGCGGCCACACGATCTTTTTACGTCTCGTGGAATCCAGTCGGTAATGGCTCTAGTCCAGCGGTTGTCTCCAAATCTCATTATGTGTCCAGCCCATCTGATTTTCGATGCATATATTTAGGAAATATAGTCCCAATACATACAGGAATAGTTTTTGTTTTTGCCACATCAAGAGCTTCTCAGGGGTTACTCCTGGCTCTGCACTTGGAAACCATTCCTGGTGGTGCTCAGGAGACTTATGGGATGCCAGGCATCAAACTCAGGTGGGCTGCATGGAAGCTAATACCTGTTGTATTATCGCCCTGGCCTGGTAAGATATGTTTTCTTTCTAGGCCAACTTCCCATGTGATTGAACTAGTTATCTCCAGGGAATACTGGATTTCCAAGGAATATTCCTTTTCCAAGAGTGGTAGATTCTAAACTGGATAAAATCTTTTGTCCCTCTTAACAGCGTGTATCTGTTATTTCTACAGTTTCTGATAAATCTTTACTGTTTATATTTGTCCATCTTTACAATCTTACTGTTAATACTCTCGATAAGGTTGACATAATTTTTTTTTTTTTGCTTTTTGAGTCACACTCGGTGATGCACAGGGGTTACTCCTGGCTCATGCACTCAGGAATTACTCCTGGTGGTGCTTGGGGGACCATATGGAATGCTGGGAATTGATGCTGGGTCAGCCCCGTGCAAGGCAAACGCCCTACCCGCTGTGCTATTGCTCCAGTCCCGGTGGACAACATATTTAACTAGGACAATAACTATAGCTTCCTAATGCACAGATTCAGCTGCTGTCCTCGAGGACCAATCGTTGTATACTTCACTTCTCCTGAGTGGTTGATGTAACCTGGTCATTTCCCCTGACCGCCACCCCCTATAAACCCACTACAGGGACCATTACAGAAATAACACTGTGTCTCTAGCTCCTAGTGGAATGTCAAATGCACATTTTATGCTTAAGAAATTTCAATTGCTTCCTCAGGGAATGATGGATGAGTAGATTAGATTTGCCTTCTTTGGAGGATTTTGCCAAACTTTTACCACTAATATGCAGTCACCATCTAAAAAAAACACCGAATGCATATTTTTAACCAAACTTCAGAGGCATGAAAGTGTTATGTTTATAGAAAATATATTAGCATCTTGCAGAATGAACACACTGTAGATGAGAGTCCTAAGTAGTGTCTCTCTCTCTAACTCTTATTCAAGAAGAAACTCTTAAAATTCTGATAGTTTCAATTCCAAACAAGATTGTAGGATTTCCTTTCATTTGATGATTGAAGCATAAAAGGAGAAAAAGTCAATTATACTTATGTAGAAATGTTCTTCAAAATGTGAGCTGCTCTTTTTTTTCATATTCTGGAAAATGCCATATGTTCTGACATACCAAACAAATGAAAATAATTTAAAAAGTATTTAAACCTGGGAGAAAGCAGACAAAGGAATTTTGAGGGACCGTTTCTTCAATAAAGAATATTAAGGGATGAATGGAGGATAATACTTGAAATGTTTCTAAAATTGAGACCAAATTTGTTTTACAGAATATTGTGCAAAAAGAAACTACTTGTATTTTATTGGGTTAATAACAATCATATTGTTTTCTATATGTGATATCCTTCTGAACAGGAATTTTATCATTGTCAATATATTACCACATATTTAGAGAATTAAAGGAACAGACTCTTTTAAGTAAGGATGGTAATTCTGATTAGCAGGTGCTATGTAGGGACAAATTGCTGGAAGGGTTGTTTAAGTTTTTTTCCAAGAAGCACATATTGTTTTTTATATCCTACAAATGGAAATGTACACTGGTGGAGGGATGGCTGTTGGAACATTGTATGACTGAAACCCGACCATAAACAGCTTTGTAACTGTGTATCTCACGGTGATTCAATTAAAAGAAAAAAAGAAATATATTGTTGTTTGTGTTTGGTAACCATGTCCAGTGGTGCTAAGCAGGTGGGGCATTTGCCTTGCATATGGCCAACCAGCATCTCATCTGGTCCCTTGAATACTAGGAGGAATAATTCTTGAGTGCAGAGCCAGGAGTAACACCTAGACATTGCAGGATGTGACCGGAGTGGAGGTGGAGCTTAATTCTGACTCTGATGGTGCTTATTAATAATTAATTCTTAATTCCTGATGGTTCTTGGGATGCCAGGGATGGAACCCCAGTCTGCTTCAAGCATGACAATTTTATACCCAATGTAATATCGCTTCAGCTCTGCTGGAGGTTTTGAGCAGTTGATATTCCCCATTCTTCGATTTATCATTTATTAGTTTATAAGATACAATATCGACCACTCTAAAAGTCATGCTTAATGTAATATTGCTTCATAATCATTTCTGCATGAGAACAGTGCAATAAACAACACTCTTCTCCTTTTTTGTGTTTCAATTTTAATATTTGATTCTGAAATAAGATGTCCATCAATTGAAGCACAGCCTCTGACTCCAGTCTAATTGAGATTGAACCCACTTATTATCTTCTGGCCTGAGGCGAAGTACTTCATCTCTTTGTGAACCAGTTTCCTGTTGTAAGATAAGGGTAAGAATATTCTTCAGAATTCTTACTGGGAACAAGTAAGCTAATGCATACAAACCGTAGTTAGGCTGGTGAGCTGGAGAGTGAGTTTTATGAAAGATTTCACTGAGAGATGAAACAGTGGGTAAGGCACCAGCCTAGCAGGTCGTTGACCAGGCTTTGCTCTCTGATATCACATAATGGCTCCAACATCCCTGCCAGGAGCTGTCCCTCAGCACCAAGCCAGGATTAAGTCCTGAGCACCTCTGGGGGTTGCCCACAAAGAAACAAAAGTTTAAAAAGGAAACTAAGAATTTACTGAGAAAAATTATAGGAATAAGAAAATGGATTAGAGGCGCTGGAGCTGTAGTTTGGGTAGGGCACTGCCTTGCATGTAGCCGACCCCTGATTCATCCCTGGCAGCCCATATGGTGCCCTGAGTTCACAGATCCAGGAGTAAGCTCAGAGCACAGCTGAGTATTGCTCTCCCCTCAAAATAATAAAGAAGAAAAAGGAAGAGGGGTTTATGAATAGAGAAAAAAAGAAAGGAAAGTGTAGGAAGAAAGGAAGAAAGATACAAAGAAAAAAAGGAAAGGAAGAAAGATATAAAGAAAGAAAGAAGAGAAAGAAAGAAAGAAAGAAAGAAAGAAAAGAAAGGAAGAAAAGAAAGGTAGGTGTATTATTGGGAAAATAGACACTTGCAAAGAAGGCGCAAAAGGCCTTTACTGCACAGTTAAAGACCTATGCTTCTTTTTAATCTGGCTTTATACACTCTTGAGAATGTGGGTCTCCAACCCAAGAGAGGCCCTGTGTATTACTTAGGTCTGGAATGTGTCTTAGGCTTGGGAGTCTAGCCTAGGATCCTCATTCACTCGCTACCTATTCTTCCTTCCTTCCTTCCTTCCTTCCTTCCTTCCTTCCTTCCTTCCTCCCTTCCTCCCTCCCTCCCTCCCTCCCTCCATCCCTCACTGGGGTACTCAAGGCTTACTTCTGCTTCTGTGCTCAGGGATCACTCCTGACAGTCTCCAGGGACTATATAGGAGACCAGGGAACAAACCCATGGCTGCTGTGTACAAGTACTCAAGTCCCGACCCTCTAAACTATCGCTCTAGACCCTCGTTTCTATTTTGTGCTCAGATGCCATCCACCACCTATGGCTAAGTATTTTGCAGATTCGCTGTAAATTAGCCTGTGGTCCTGGTCTCAGGGTAACACGCCTATTGAGGAATCTTTGGGAGGGGGTGTCAAGCACAGAGACTGAGCTCCCCTTTGTGGTAGCCTGGGAGATTGGTGGCGTGGCAGCATCTAAAGGGCCCTACACTAGCTCCCGGCATCTAGGGGAAAAGGACTTTATTAAACTGTAGCACTTGAAAGTGTGTCACCCCCTTAGTCTCAAAATCAAGCTTTCTCTATCTACTATTCGTCACGTGAGAGAGTGCCTGGCACATGGGAGGTGCTATATAAATGACAGATAACATAAGGACACATTTGAAGGCCGGGAAATCAAGCAGTGAAGAGAGGGTGGGAAGAGCCTAACGAGCTGAGGTTTTAGTTTTTGAGAATGTTCGAGAAGTTTTTATTTTCTTTCCACATCAAATGTTGATTGTCACCAACATTGATTAGCTCATAGATGTGACACAGAGCAGGGAGCACATTCCAGGTCCGGGGACTGAGAGTCACACAAGGAGAGGAGTCTTCTGGTCTGACGGGAACAACGGGAAACTGTGTCTCCTTCACTTGTTCTCTGCTGCAGAAACTCAGCAATACTTCTCTAAGAAAGCTTCTGGGCTACGTTTGCAGGCTGTTGAATCCCACGTTTGTTGTGTTTACTTTGAGTTAAGTCTTTATTATTGGACTCTGCCATACTGAACTTCATAATAATCTTACAGAAGTAAACCAGGCAGTTTTTTTGTACAGATACCACTAGTATTACTTGTCCCAATCAATGCTTCATCATATACTGTTGGACTTGTTTCAAAATTCTTTAAAATATTCCATTTAGAGTCAGTAAGGTGTTTGTTTTCTATGCAGCCAATGTGAGTCCAATTGCTAGCACTGCATATGGCCCCCTGAAGCCCACCAAGAGTGATCCCAGAAGACAGGGCCAGAAGTAAGTTTGGAGTACATCCAGGTATACCCCCAAGCAAAAGAAAAGCAAATGAATAATTAATAAAATCATTCCTGTTGATTGTTTTATTGGGTGTGGGTGTGTGTTTGTGTGTGTGTGTATGTGTGTGTATTGGGGATTGTTCACCATTCCTCATAATGCTTAGGGTTCCTCTGTGCTGTGTGTTCATGGATCACTTCTGACAATATTCACTGCACTATATGTGGTGTCATAAAGGAACTTTGGTTCACAGTTCACGACATGATAGGCAAGTTCCTTAAGCCCTGTCCTATTTCTCCAACCCTTCCATGTGGATTATTCATTCATCCTGTTAATATCCTAGTTTTAAAGTATGTTAATATCTTAAGATCCTGATACAGGGAAGTTATTTACGAATTTGTATTTGGATGGTCAGGGTCGTCTTTACTTCACTCTGATGAGCTCCAAAGATGATACACTCAAGGCAGATGAAGTTCAGAGATAATGTGAGTTGTCTTGCTTTTAGGTCATAGAGAAGTGGGTATAATATAATTTACAGACCATTGCATTTCACGACTGAATTTTCATTGCAGTTCTTCATGTTTGACTCAGAGTTTGTAGATCAAATTTAGAAGTGTTACCCTTGTATGATTTGCATGCTGTGATTTCCTTCTTGAGTGTTTTGGTGTTTTGGTGCTCTCTTGCCTGATTCATCTCCCAGTTTAAGTTTTCTGGCTCCCAGATACTACTGAATTCTTCATGGATGTGTTTGTTCTTTTTCTCAGAATAATCCCATCATTTTTTCCCCTCAAGTTCCTTACAAAGGTAATATATTTAAAGTGTCTTACATTTCCATAATATTGCTATGAGAATGGGCTGGAGCAATAGCACAGCGGGTAGGGCATTTGCCTTGCATACAGCCAACATGGCCGACATGAGTTCGATTCCTCCACCTCTCTCAGAGAGCCTGGCAAGCTACTGAGAGTATCTCACTCGCATGGCAAAGCCTGGCAAGTTACCCGTGATGTATTCGATATGCCAAACACAGTAACAAGTGTCACAATGGAGATGTTACTGGGCCCGCTAGAGCAAATCGATGAACAATGGGAGGACAGTGACAGTGACAATGCTATGAGAATCAGAAGAAATGATGTATCTGGGCTTGCCATTCAGAGCTTTTTAAACCATGAATTTTTCCTTTATATTTTGATTACATGCCAATTTGGTTCCCTTCGATTTTCCAGCATGAAAAAATGATCTGGGGTTGAGAACATAGCAGACTTTTCACTTTACAAAATTAGTTATAATTTTCAAAAACCCTAAATGACTTGGGGCTGGAGTGATAGTGCAGAGGGTAGGGTGTTTGCCTTGCATGCAGCCGACCCGGGTTCGATTTCCAGCATCCAGTAGGGTCCCCCAAACACCACCAGGAGTAATTCTTCAGTGCAGAGCCAGGAGTAACCCCTGTGAATCGCTGGGTGTGACCCAAAAAGAAAAAAAAAACTCTAAATGACTACACAAAGTATTCATTTTTCATTCTGGAGAAACTGAAGTGCTAAAATGAGGACACTATAAGTGTGTACATAAAGTAATAATTGTTTTGACTAATGACCTAAACAGATTAAATGTAACTAGAATTACAAAAAAGAATGAAATAGGCACTGTAAAATCATTTTTATTTGAGGCTCCTGTTGAAAAGGACCTCACATGTAATTATAGAATGCTTGCTGAAATAGCTTTTGAGTCTATAGTGAGATTTTTTCCCTTTTTGTCCTGCAGTTTTAGCTATTTTTGCAACTCTGTAAAATACTTTATATATTTATGAATTTTACCCAGGGAAACTTGGTAGTAACCTATACATATTTTTCTTTAGGAAGGTTTTTGTTTGTTTTGTTTTTTGGGTCACAACTAGCAGTGCTCAGTGCCTACTCCTGGGTCTGCATTCAGGGATCATTCCTGACAGTTGTCAGGGGACTTTATGGGGTGCCAGGATTTGAACCAGGTTTGGCAGCATGTAAGGCTAGTACCATACCCCTGTACTGTGAGTTCACGAAATGTGGGTACCGCGACATGTGTGTTCAGTGGCCGAAAGCCACCTCCCATCCTCCCCAGGCCTCGCAACAGAGAGACAGAGACGGGGAATCACAGACTGATGGTGAAAATGCCCCGTTGAATGCAGAGCTGCTAGCATACTTATAGAACATCTGAAGGGGGTTGAGGTATAGGGCTGTATGTAGGTGTGATTGATAAGTTACAGAGATAAAACATTTTGGCAGAGATAATTCTCTTGGGGAGATTAACTCAAGTGGACCTGTTGTCTTCCAGGGACATCTATATTGCTTTTCTCTTTCCCTCTAGTTGTATAACACCGTAGCACTGTCCTCTCGTTGTTCATCGATTTGCTAGAGCGGGCCCAGTAACATCTCCATTGTTGTTACTGTGTTTGGCATATCGAATATGTCACGGGGAGCTTGCCAGGTTTTGCTGTGCCAGCAAGATACTCTCGGTAGCTTGCCTGGCTCTCCAAAAGGGGCGGAAAAATCGAACCTGGGTCAGCCGGGTCAGCCGCATGGAAGGTAAACGCCCTACCTGCTGTGCTATCACTCCAGCCCTTAGTTGTATATGTTAAACAATTAATTTTACTTCTTATCAATACTTGCAGGGCTAGAGCAATAGCATGCGGCTGACCTGGGTTCGATTCCTTCTTTCCTCTCAGAGCCTGGCAAGCTACTGAGAGTATCCCGCCAGCACAGCAGAGCCTTGCAAGCTCCCCATGGCATATCCGATATGCCAAAAACAGTAACAACAAGTCTCACAATGGAGACTTACTGGTGCCCGCTCGAGCAAATCAGTGAACAATGGGAGGATAGTGCTACAATGCTATCAATAATTGTAGTTTTTTGGATAAACACAGTAGGAGATAAAGATTCCTAAACTTAGTTCTTTGGGCTCTGAGAGTGAGCAAGGCTTTTACTATAAATCCCAAAGTAAGTCCTCAGGCCAGTTCAGCTTGTCTTTCCTTCTGTGGGTCCTGTCTCTTGAATCATAACAGATTGCATCAAGACCAGGCATTCATGCCTTCTAGACTGTTCCATTTCTATGCCAGGGTAGCTTCACCACTCATCCTGGGTCAATCCCAGTCCAACCGCGGCACCTCCCTTTTGGGGTATTAGGGACTAGAGCACCCCTGAGTCAAGTAATTATGACAGATACCCAGGAGTGGATATATTTTAGAGTCAATCAACTCCCAAATATTAGGAGCATAGCATTAAGAGTCTTTCTGTGTTTAAGCAAAGAACATCACTCTATAGTATAGGCTATAGGGGAAGTAGAAATGCAGGTAATTAACAAATACACAATCCAGAATTACTAGAAAGTGTTGGCTTATAAGTAACTAAGGCCGACTGGGTAAACTGTGACACTGAGAGATAAAACACAAAGGGAAGGTTAAAGATAAACTCAGGGGATTAGTGTTGCTGGTAAGAGCACTGTAAGCTTCTCTGGGAGGAGGAAAAGGGGCAATTCACTGATGAAGCCTAAATCACTTAGGATTACTACCCAACGCTGTACTGTCTCTCTGACTCCCAAGAATGTTTTTCTAAACGTTTACTGGCAGGAAGAAACTATATATTTTTGAAATTTTTTGATATGTAGATGATTAGTATACCCTTAGCTTCAAGGAACAGGTTTAACCTCAAAAGTTTCAAGTGCAGCGGGATTCCAGGTTTGATGTCCAAGAATGGATTCCATAATGTTCTGGCTCTCTATTGTGGGATAACAAAACCATCGAACTGGCTGAGCACATCACTAGTTACCTACTTTGCTAAAAAGTCTGAATTTAGGGTGGAATGTTGTAAAATGGTTCATCTCTATTCCACACTATATCAGCTTGAATGGTTTGACAGGGGACTAGATTTTTCTCTTACGATGGTTCATGTGCACAGAGACAAGTTGATGCTGGATGCAGGCACAATGGTTTCCACTGATATTCTGCATGGAAGCCCCATTTCTTTCGCATGCATGCCTCTTTTTTGGGGTCGCCACTGATGTTCTACACAGAAGCCCCGTTTCTTTTGCATGTATGCCTTTCGTTGGGCATCTAGTTTCGTGGGCAACATGATCTGACCTGGTTCCATGCACAGGTAGACCAAGAAAATGTAATGAAATGGGAATCTTTTTTATGACATCATCAAGAGGCCCCTTTTGTCATCTTCTGTTAGATGAGGTAATTATAAAGTTCCACCATGTTTTGAGGGAAATTAACCTCATTTCTTTTTTTAATTTTAATTTTTTCAGTTGAGTCACCGTGAGATATGTAGTTGCAAAGCTGTTCATGATCAGGTTTCAGTCATACAATGATCCAACACCCATCCCTCCACCAGTGTCCATTTCCCACAACCAGTGTCCAGTTTCCCTCCTGCTACCACCCACCAGTCTGTGTCTATGGCAACTATTTTCCTTCTCTCCCTTTTCCGGTCTCTGTCTCTCTCTCTGTATCTCTGTCTTTCTGTCTCTGTCCTGTCTGTCTCTGTCTCTCTCTTTCTCATTATTTCTCTCTCCCCTTCTGAGAATCATGATCTGAAATCCAGATGCTGAGAGATTATCATGTTTGATCTTTCACCTACTTTCAGCACACAGTTCCTATCCAGGGTGATCATTTCCAACTATCTTTGTCATAATGTCAACGTCATTTCTTTGTGAGGTGAATATCCAGCATGTTCTGGAAGATTATGTGGAATGGGAGATAATATGATCTTTCATGGAAACATCTACCATGGAAAACAATCTGTCACACGTGAAATACTGATGGTCCAAAAGGTACCAATGTGAAAATTAGCACAGAGTAGAATATGCCTATCCATTCTTCTCCCATTGATGAAAACGTTCACACCATGTATTATGGGGTATGAGATTTCATGGGAATAGCTTGATACCAGGAAGGGATTTAACACAGTGGCATGGTATTTACTTGTGTGAACATTAGTCAATTTATTTTGTGCTAACATTTTTATCCCCACCAAATGCTCAAAGGACAGTCATCTCAGTTTCTGTGAATCAAATAGACTCCTGTCTCCTATAAGTATTTCTAGTGATTAAAGAGCTTTGGGTGATAAAATAAATGTTCCTCCAACATTATCAGAATTATCTGTAAGCACTGGCAAATTAATGTGTTTTTTTTTGCCTCTGGGTAAATACTGTTTATAATAAATCTACAAAGAAGAAAAAAATCTAGAAGTACTAAACACTTATTTGTATATTCTCTTATATTGTATATATGTCTAAAGAAGTACTTTATTTTACGAACTTTGATATCTATTTCACCATCAAAATATAAATGGTACCAGCCTCCCAGTTAGGTCTGCAATAAAAATTTGATTTAACAAAGGAGCTTCAAAGAGAAATATACTGATTAGGAGAGAATAGAGTGGGATACGAGGGGACCATTAGGACCACTATAGCTTGTATTCTTCCCCCAAGATTTAAACTTTAAATTTCAGTTTGCTTTTATCTCGTAAACCAAACCCTTTGTGAGATGGGTTTTATGGAAGAACATATAACCAAAGGAGAAATATATTCTACCTTTAGCTTAGATCTGTTAGATCTGCACCACCTTGTTTTGTTTTGTGTTTTACTTTTTGTTGGTTTGAGAGTCACACCCATTTGTGTGACTATTTGTCACCAGGGCTATTCCTAGGTCACCTGTTGCTTTGGGCACCATCTGCAGTGGCAAGGATCAAACTCAGGCCTCCATCTAACAAAGCATGAGCTCAGTCACTTGAGCCCTTAATCTGAACTATTTTAATAGACTATCATGGTTCTTTTATAAGCCCATAAAATATGACTGATTGTTGATAATGGTAGCTTTTAACAGAAATTGTTCCCAGAAGTTGTTACCTTTTCTCCATCCGTAAATCACACTGAAATGACAGAAAAAAACATAAAAGTTGCTCCCTGGCAGCAACACTGGCTTTAAAATCTCTCAATACCGGTTGGAAGTAGACGACAATGCAAGTGAGCTGAGACTCTCACCGGGCCTCAAGTTCACAGCACAGTCATGCTGGGCTGGAAAAATACTGCTCTAGCCACCAATCCTGTTGGCACAGCCCTTCACCTTCCTGAACCTGGCATGGACAAGCCAAGGAGGAAAGCGAGTGCCTGGTGTGAGAGAGAAAGAGCAGAGATGCAGGGTGTGCCATGTTTGGGAGGGAGGGAGTCTTCTAACGCCCTGTATGATTTACTGCAATTCCATTTATTCAGTCAATGTTCGCTTGTGGGCCAGAAATCTGGGCATGGGGTAGCGGGAGTCTAACAAGGGAGAGAACCAGCAGGATGTCTACCCAACTGCGGGTCAGGATTCTCTTCCACAGTCGCTTGGGCACGGGGAGAAGTCAGTGGCCTGCAGCCAGTGGCCCCTGCTTTCTAGTTGGCCATCAAGGTACCTGTCGCGCACTAGATAGGGGCCTTCTCTTTCCCCATGTGTTCCTCTGCACAGCAGGACAGTCAACCCTCCCAGGGAGTGAAAAACGGTCACTCTAACCTGGCGTTAGCAAATGGAGATGGAATGGACAACACACGTTTATTTATTTATTTATTTATTTGCGTTTTGGGCCCCACCCGGCGATGCTCAGGGGTTACACCTGGCTCTGCACTCAGGAATTACTCCTGGCAGTGCTTGGGGGACTCTATGAGAAGCTGAACTCAGGTCGGCCTCATGCAAAGCAAACAGCCTACCTGCTGTACTATCACTCTGGTCCTGCAAGCAAAAGTTTAAAGTGAATGGACTGGGGAGATGGTAGAGCAGACGAGAGGCTTACCTGGCAGGCCCTGTACCCCTATCTGATTCCTGGCTCCCCATAGGGTCCCCTGAACCCTGCCAGGAATGATCCCTGAGTGCACAGTCAGGAGTAAGCCCTGAGCACTGCCAGGTGTGCACCCCTGATAAAAGAACAAAACAAAACACCATCCCAAACCAAGGAAACAAATAAAGCAACCACGGGTTTCAAGTAAAATTTTCAGAGGCCAGATCCACCATACTTTGGTACTATGGGTACAACAGAGTAGATGCATGGTACCTATTTACTAATTAACCCTAACTTGCTGAGTCCCACCAGGAGTGATCAGAGCCAGGAGCAAGCTCTGAGCACCACTGAATGTGTCCCCCAAATGGGAAAAAAAGGTATAATTGTCATTTTGTTCTTTTACAGTTTTGGAGCCCTACCCAGTCATGTTGCCCGGAATAATACTGGCTCTGAACTCTGGAACTATTCCTGGTGGTGCAGGGCTGGAGGAGGGTCATTTGAGCTTCTGGGAATCAAACCTAGATTGGCGGCTTGCAAGGCAAAGCTACTACCCACTCTACTATCTCTCAGGCCCAAATGATAGTTCATACAAACAAATATTGTGAACCTAATAGTTCTACCTTCCAAAATAATTTTATTAACACTAAAGTATCTGTGGCCATTAAACTATGAATTCACATATCTCTCTTCCAATCAGCCACCTCTATAGTCAAAAGACATTTGCTTCTCATCTATGAAGCAGCATTCTACCTCTCAGATACACCCATTCTGGGTATTTCCAGCAAATGACCTCATGAGGTCTCCAAGCCTATTTGGATTGGGACTGGGCCTTCTCCACCCAGACCTTCCCCGCCCGCCCCCCCCCCCCACATCTTCCAGTAGGTAGGCGTCATACCCACCAGCTGCTGCCAGTGCCAGGTTGGTCCCATCAATGGCCAAGATGCAGAGACTATAAAACCCAGATCCTGGAAGTGCGGCCACATTTGCGGCCGTGTGGCATCTTATTTTTTCCTTTGGAAAACCTGGCAGGCTACCAAAAGTATCCTGCCCGCACCGCAGAGTCTGGCAAACTTCCCGTGTCGTACTCAATATGCCAAATACAGTAACAATGATGGGTCTCATTCTCCTAATCCTGAAAGAGCATTGAAATGGCTCTTAAAATCTCAGGACTAGGAAGAAGGAGACGTTACTGGTGCCTGCTTGAGGAAATTGATGAACAACAGGATGATCGTGATCGTGATTGTGACCTCATGAGATACATGAGTTTTGGGCTTAGGCTTCTGCCGTGTAGTATCCCATTTCTCTAAGGCTTACTGTCATTGTGAAACATAACGGTATGTTCAGGTTTCTTCTTTCATGGATGGATGTGCATTTGTCAGTGATGGGCATTGGAACACCCTGTGAGCACTAGAGCAAAGTGGGTGAGCACCTTTCTCATCTTGAATATCTTTTAAATCTATAATACGAATAAGCTTACTCATCAATAAGGCATGGAATATTTTCTCTTTTTATTTGCTCTGCTTTCTTGTACTTTAACAGTATTGATTTACAACAGTATTACATTTCAGGGACAGCTTAGTGGATACAGATTCTTTGGAGTTAATAAAGCTATTTTGGGAGTAGGTAGAGTTATTCGGGCCTGTGTAATCAAAAAATAAAAAGAGGCGAGCGCGCGCTCTCTCTCTACATGTATTCGGTAGTTAGGCCATTTTCCCACCCCAGATGGCTGACAGCGATGGATGAAAGAAAGATAAAAGAGGAGACAGATTGGTTGGTGATCAATTGCTCTTTCTTCTTCCTCTGGCTCCTTCTAGCCTCACTCACTGCCCATATCCTTCTCCTTAGCCCTCTCCCCAGTCTAGTTATTCCTCCTCTCCAAGGGTTGGGGGTAGCAATTACACACAGGTAAGGCAGCACAATCAACATATGTAACGGCCCTTCCTCCCTTTAGATCTCTTCTAAAGATCTCCTACAGCTAGGAGATCCGCTCAAGGGCCAAATACCATTTAAAAATGTGTTTCTCCCACAACACCCAAAAGGAGAGAGAGAACAAAAGGGAATGCCCTGCCACAGAGGCAGGGTAGGATGGGGGCATGGGGGATGGGAGGAACACTGGGACCCGTGGTGGTGGAAAATGGGCACTGGTGGTGTGATGGGTACTTGATCATTGTATAACTGAAACCCAAGCACAAAAATTTGTAAGTCTACAACTGTACCTCATGGTGTTTCACTAATAAAAATTTTAAAAAAATAACAATGCGTTTCTCTTTTCCTTAGTCCAACAACCATTTAAGCATTCATCTTAATTCTACTTCTTAATATTAGTCATTTTGTATGGACACAGTAGAAGATACATTAAGCTTGTAGGGTGGCTCTCCTGGGACATCTCGCTATAGGTCCCAGACTACAGTGCTCAGGCAAGATTAACTGTTCCTAACCCTAGCTGGGTCCTAATACAGTTGTTACTTTTTTAAATCATGACAGAATTTGTCTACTATAATGTCATTAACTTATAGTTAAGTATTATGTCACTTGGTTTGACCTATTTTGATGTCAGGGTAGCTCACAGCTTGCCCTGGTCCATCCATTCCCTCATCGGAACCCTGCTTTTGGGGTACTAGGAAGTAAGGACAACTGAGGCTTAAGTCGAGAAAACAGATGCCCAGGAGTGAATATTATTTGGAGTCAATTAACTGCCAAAAACATGGCATTAGCTGTCTTCCTGTGTCTATACAAAAATGACATTGCTCTAAAATAAAATATGCAAAAGGACAAAAGGGAAGGAGAAAAGCAATATTTCACTTACAAATACAAATGCAGAAATTTTTGAAGAATTTGACTTTACAAGTCACAGGTACTGCTTAGGGAAAATGAGTGATTAACAGGTAGAACAAGCAGAACACAGAGAAGTTAAAGATGAATACCAAGGAAATGGGAGTGCTTTGGTAGTACTGTGATAGGTATTACTCAGTAAACTTAAGCTCCTTGTGGCAGAGGAGAAAGCACAAACCAATGTTATCCTACGAGGGCTGCAATATTGGAATATAAGAAATGTTACTGAATTCTGGAGCAATAGCAGAGTGGTAGGGCGTTTGCCTTGTGCGTAGCCAGCCTGGCCGAGCCGAGTTCAATTCCTCCGCCCTTTTCGGAGAACCTGGCAAGCTACCTAGAGTATCTCACCCAGACAGCAAAGCCTGGCAAGCTACCTGTGACATATTCAATATGCCAAACACAGTAACAAGAAGTCTCAAAATGGAGATATTACTGGGCCCGCTCGAGCAAATCAATGAACAACAGGAGGACAGTGTTTCACAGACTGAATGACATGCTTTATTTTCTAATATTATTATTAGTTTTGGTTGTGGGGCCACATCCAGCAGGGTTTGGGGCTTACTCCTGCCTCCGCACTCAGGAATCATTCTTGGTTGGATTTGGGGAACCATGTATGGAGCTGTAGAGTGAACCTGGGTCCACTGCATGCAAGACAAATGCCCTGCTCACTATATTATCTCTCTGGCCCCTGAATTATACACTTTGAATGATCCTTCCTCCCTTCCTCCCTGCCTCCCTCCCTCCCTCCCTCCCTCCCTCTCTCCCTGCCTCCCTCTCTCCCTTCATTCCAGTTTGCAAGAAGAGCATACCTAACGGTGCTCAGAGTGTACTCCTGGCTCTGTGCTCAGGATCACTCCTGGTGAAGCTCCTGTCACCAAATTTCTAGTGCTATTCTATCACCATAATGATCCCTCTCCTCATTTCTCCCATTCCTTCCTCTTTGGGTGCAGTAACCTCCATAGCGAACACAAAATCTTCATCAAGTCCAGGAGCTAGGTTTTGTTTTTTTTCTGGATGAACAAATATTTATTGAGTCAATGAAGAAAAAAGAAGTTACAAGAAGGAGAAAATTAATAATTATTAAAAAGTCAAGGAAGCATTTATGATGCTTAGTGGGGAAAAAAGGCAGAAAAAGTAAATGTGTTTGCTTACACTGATAAGAAAAAGGTGTGTGCTGCTCCTCTATAGACCTACCCTAGACGTAGAAATTAGTTTTCTTGCTTTTCTTTTCTTTTTTAACTTTGGGCCACACCTGGTGATTCTCACTTGCTTGACTGTATCTATTGGACTACTTCACCAGAAGTCCTTCAAATGTTTACATAGAGCTTCAAGTTGGCTGTGTGATTTCATTTTAAGAGTCACGAACTCGATGATGGAGCATACCATTGACATAGATATTCTTTAGAAGGATTTCACCATTTGTTTCTTGACCATCATTTTCGAGTGTAAATCATAATAGGACTATTTTATAGACTGTTACAGAAAGCCAAGGGGTTGACTCCCATGTTCCTCTTTGCTCCTCAGACATCTGTTAAAGGACAGATTTATTTTGATATGCGAATGTCTAATCCCAGCTGGAAGTTTTGAATGGTGATATAATGAGACCAAGTCCTGTAAATAGTCTGGTTATATATGATGAGTATGAAGTCCTATGCTCTACATAATCATCTGGAAGCATCTTCCTAGTATGTGAAGGCACTATCGAGAGTGAGAGAGAACCCGTGAGCACAGATTTGTGTGGATATGCAAATCATTTTGATAGAACCCCAATATAATTAGCAAGACCCTAGCACTTGAGAAGACAATGTTTATTCCTCTTAAATTGTTTCTGATCTAAGTCCTTTGTCTAAATTAGAGGTCTAGAAAACATATATTAGACACCAACTTGGGCTCAAGTTCCCAGAGCAGTTTTCCATTCTTAAGGCATAATTATCTATAGGCAATTAGCTGCAGGTGGTGAAATAATAGACACAGTTCATTACACATGAAATTAGGCAACTGTTGGCTTTTTGGGCTAGTTTCTGGAGCAATTGACCACTTAAAACGCATTCAGTGACTTCAAGCCGCTGATTACACATAACACTTGTCTCAGGATCTAATTTTTCCACATGCAGTTAATTTGGAACTGACAATTATATGTGATTAATAGAATAGCTGTATCAGCTCATTTATTATAAAGGTGTATTATAAACCTGCCTCTGACACTGAGGATATAGTAAAAGAGACCCCAAAGAAACTCAACCTACATCGGAGGCATGTGGATGCCATAAATCAGTACAGACAAACTGGAAGGTTGGGTAAGGTAGAGTTAATTAGTGAATAGGTACCAGGCGTCTACTCTGTGCTACAGGTATCTACAGGACTGTCCTCAGCACTGAGAATGCAGAAACATGATCCAATCTTTGGGATCAGAACCAGAGTGTAGTAGGTAGGGCACTTGCCTTGTATGCGACCACCCCAAATTCTACCCCCCTCGCCACATAGAGACCCCTGAGCCTGCCAGGAGTAATCCCCTAAGCAGAGAGCCAGGAGAAAGCCCTGAGCACACACCCAACAGTGTCTGAATAACTAAAACAAAACAAAACTGATGCAGTGTTTATTCTCAAGTAACTTGAGATTCATTTTTTTGTTTTAATTTCCAGGTGTTCTCTAATAATATTTTATACAGTATCTTTTATTTAGCACAGAAAAGGGTTTAGTTTTACATTTAGTGTATTTTTTATAATTTATTTATTTATTGAATCACTGTGGGATAAGTTACAAAGCTTTCAGGTTTAGGTCTCAGTCATGCAAATATCAAACACATTTCCCTTTGCCAATACTTATTTTTTACCACGAACCCCAATAAAACCCCACCTCCCACCCCTCCCAATTCCTAAGAGGCAGATGAGTTCTAGTTAACACTCTATCTACTTTGACTAGACTGATTGTTTCAATAAAAGATGCACCATTATTATTTAGAGTTTACCCCCTACCCCCCAAATCAGACATGCTGAAAAAGCGTTGTGAAATGATTTGCTTTCTACAGCTGGGTTCAAGAATTAAATGTTGTTGCGTGGACACGATAGCGGCCGTGCAGTTTTGGATTTCTGCTGTTTTACTTATTAACCCTGGAAGTATTTCTACTAAAGGTCAGATAATTAAGAGATTGGTTTCTGTGCTCTGGAGTCGTTGTTGTGCCGGAGAGCCGCTCGTGGGGGGCAACTGGTGACCTCGGTAGGGCATGAAGGACGGGCTGGAATGCCCCCCCTTCCGAGATTCATTTTTATCCCATGTGGTAAGGCAAACATTCTGCATAAATAGCTGTGATAAGTAATATCATTGGAGCCATATTAAAATAGGGCTGACAAGATAAGTATCAGGAGGTTTACTCCATGGCTTAGAGGTCAGCTGGGCATTTTAGGGGAAAGGGCAGCTCAGATAGAGAAGGGAGCACCAAATAAAGGGTGTTGGGAGGATCCTCCCAGGATGGGAGATGCTTGCTGAAAGTAGGCTATGGACCAAACATGATTGCCACTCAATGCCTCTTTCGCAGACCACAGCACCCAAAAGGAGAGAGAAAACAAAAGGGAATGCCCTGCCACAGAGGCAGGGTGGGATGGGGGTGGATGGGGGTGGGAGGGATACTGGGATCCATGGTGGTGGAAAATGGGCACTGGTGGAGGAATGGGTATTTATTTGATCATTGTGTAATCGAAACCCAAGCACAAAAATTTGTAAGTCTACAACTGTACCTCATGATGTTTCACTAATAAAAATATAAAAAAATAAAATAAAATAGGGCTGAGCACAGTGCCATCACTGAAAAGGACTGTTTTCCTTGCTCGTTACACTGGCTCTTATGGGGCCAGAGAGATAATACAGTAGGTAAGGTGTTTGCCTTGTCCGTGGCCAACCCGGATTCGATCCCCAGCACCTCAACTAAGGGCCCCAGAGCACTGTCAGAAGTGATTCTTGAGTTCAGAGTCTGGAGTAACTCCCGAGCACAGCTAGGTGTGGCTCAAAACAAAATCAACAATAAACTGGGTTCGGCTGCTGTGCCAGGCCAAGCCTTCAGCATAAGACAGGGAGAATAACTTTCTCTTCGAAAAGACTAAGAAATTTTTTTTTCTTTTTGGTTCACACCTGGCAATGCACAGGGGTTAATCCTGGCTCTGCACTCAGGAATTACTCCTGGAGGTGCTCAGGGGACCATATGGGGTGCTGGGAATCGAACCCTGGTCGGCCGCATGCAAGGCAAATGACCTACCGGCTGTGCTATCATTCCAGCCCCAAGACTAAGAAAACTTTAACCCTTATTTCCCCACTCTCCCTGACCATCTTTACCTTAGGGAGTCGCTCTTATAATTACTTCTTCAACTATTACCTCAGCCTTTTTTTACTTTTTCTAAGAACCCTCCTTTCCCTCCCGTCCCCCAACTCTGGGACCTTCTTTGGCACATTTTAGGTTTCCACATAAATCTGTGTACCTCCATTTGCAGTTCTCTGCTATTCCCAAATTAACATGTTTTGGCTTGCTTACTAGCCTGCTGTTCTCTTGTTGCAAATTAACATTGAAATCTCTGCACAGTTCAAGCGACTGTAATTACATGTCTGGATCTCGGAAGCTGCTTCTTGGCCATTTGGCTTTCTTCTCATATTTGCTCCTCATCAAAGCGCTCTGCATCACCCTGGGTCATTTGTTCTCTTTCCCCCAGAGGTATTACTCATTGCCCAACACTGAGTTTTATTTACTTTTTAATTAACTATGTCCACAGAATGTTTCCTGCACTTAAGATTATTTCTTATGCTGCTCATTTCTTTACAAGTTACTGAAATGGTGTTAAAAAGATCAGCTATTCAGTTTATTTAAAAAAATGCTTCTGGGGCCAGAGCAATAATCCAATGGTTAGGGCATTTGCCTTGCAGGGAGATGAACTGGGCTCGATTCCGGCACCCCATTCAATCCTGTAAACACTGCCAGGATAATCCCTGAGCTCTGATTCAGGAATAAGCCTAAACATTGCCAAGTGTGGCCCCCAAACAAACAAACAAGCAAATACTTTGGGAGGGTTTCAGGAAATCTTTTTCTGCTTCTTTATTTCCTGATCTTGCCATTGATTAAGCACTGCTGTGTTTCAGGAAAACAAATATTTGGTCTTGAAGAATGAGTTCTCATTTCATGGGACAGAAAAGATGAATGAGGTAACTTCTAGTAAGTCAAGCTCGGAGAACATTGTAGACAACGAAGGGATGTGTTGAAGTCATATTTGGAATAATAACAGCAGTATAACTCCAAAGCATGCCATTGGTGTGGTAGATATTAGAGAATGAAAATTGGGCAATAAAATGACTTCAACCACATGTAGCAAAGGTTTATGAAGAGGTTCCCATATCCTGGCATTTAATGCTAGAACATATGTCTCCCTCCAGCTGAACTTTTTACAGGTATTTTCATGGAGATCGAACAGATTGACTGTGGATTTAATTGGAAAACATATATTAACATGTTTGCAACCAAAACTACCAGGCAACTCCCTCAGAAAGAAATATCTTAACCTTTCCTGTCAGTAATAGTGACAGGAAGGAAGATTAAAAGCCCTAGTTTCTATTGCAGGAAACAGGAAGTTCTATAGTTTCTCCACATCCAGTTCACTGCAAGTTCCAGTTGCTACCATTCTTACCCATTCAAACTCTCTGACATTGACCATACACAGGAGAGAATGGGACCTAAAGTGCTCTAGTATGGGCCTCATTCAGTTCTCATTGCTTACTGCCTGGGCATCCGTTTTGAGACCTACTGACATCAAAGGTTCTTACAAAAGGGAATTAACTCCCTTGTACTGACGTGCATCGTAGGGTGGAAACTGAAAGTCATTCCATTTGAAGAAATTGTTTCTGCCTCTTACCAAAGTCTTTTTTTTTTTTTTTTTGCTTTTTTGGGTCACACCCGGCGATGCTCAGGGGTTACTCCTGTCTCATGCACTCAGGAATCACTCCTGGCGGTGCTCGGGGGACCATACGGGATGCTGGGAATCGAACCCATGTCGGCCATATTGGCTGCATGCAAGGCAAATGCCCTACCCGTTGTACTATCGCTCCAGCTCCCCAAAGTCTTTTTTGTATTAATTTTTTATTTTAATTTTTAATTTTTTAAAAATTTTTAAAAATTTCTTATTAGTGAATTACCGTGAGGTACAGTTATAGATTTACAATCTTTTGTGCTTGCCTTTCAGTCATACAATGATCAAGTACCCATCGATATAAATTCTTTTTTTTCAGTAGTAAGAATAATGAGCTTTATTTTTTTAATTAATTTTTTTTTATTAGTGAAACACCATGAGGTACAGTTGTAGACTTACAAACTTTCATGCTTGGGTTTCAGTTATACAATGATCGAATAACCATCCCTCCAGCAGTGCCCATTCTCCACCAACAATGATCCCAGTAGCCCTCCCAACCCCCACCCCACCTCTGAGCATTCCCTTTTGCTCTCTCTTTCTGTTAGGGTGTTGTAGTTTTCAATAGAGGTATTGAGTAGCCATTGTGTTCGGTCTATAGACTACTTTCAGCACGCATCCCACATCCTGAGCAAGTCCTCCAAACACCCTTTACTTTGTGTTCCTTTCTCTATCTGAACTGACTTTTCCCCCAGCATATGCTGCCAGTTTCCAAGCCATGGAGCAGACTTCCTTGTACTTATCTCAACTATTCTTGGGTGTTCAACTCCCTTTTTGTTACTTTATATTCCCCAAATGAGTGCAGTCCTTCAATGTCTGTCCCTCTCTTTCTGACTCATTTTACTTAGCATGGTACTTTCCATGTAGAACCACTTATATGTAAATTTCATGAATTCATCTTTTCTAACAGATGCGTAGTATTCCAGTGTGTTTGAAAACAGTATGAATGATTCTCAAAAACTTAGAAATTTAGCTCCCAGCAATACCATTCTTGGGAATATATTCCAGAGCAGCAAAAAAGTACAGTCGAAATGACATCTGCACTTGTATGTTCATTGTTGCACTGTTCACAATAGTCAAAATTTGGAAAAACCCGAGTGCTGTATAAATTCTTTAGGGGTGACTGGGAGGGGGCCAACGGCTCTCCCCCTTGCTGCCCACATTCGGGGTAGGTCCTGGCAGGTCTCTCAGCTGGGGCGGCCTGGGTCATGCAGCAGACAGTGGACGAAACGAGGGTCAAGCCGGTTGGTTGATCAGATACCGTTTATTCCGTTCTCCCCATGTGCCTGCCCCAGTCTCTCTGAGCTCCCCATTCTAGTCTCACACTCCCCTCATTCCTGTCTCCTCCTGTCTCTCCCTCTCAACTCTCTGTGCTCTATCTCGCAGCTTGGGCTCGCTATCTCCATGAGCTCGTACCTGTATTCTTCTACATTCTTCTCTCTCAGTCCCCCTTGCTAGCCTATCCACAGTCCATCTTGCTGCCCTAGGCATTCTCACTCTCTCCCCAGCTCTCTTGTCTCTCCAACTTCCCCTGTACTCTGGGCTGATACTACACCCAGTCAGAGAGGAAAATAAACATAAGAAAGCCCTTCCTGAGGGCCCACCAGGTTCAAAAGAAAAACCACCCAAGAGGTATTCCAAAGCCATTCCTGACTGCCCAAGGGCAAAATACCTCTTAAGGTGTTTTTCTCCTTTCCTTAGTCCAATGTGGCTATCTCTCTCTTGGCGTTCCTCGCACATTCATGGAGGTGCTGAACCAGTCGATCCTATTCCTCGTCAATGCTGTCAACAATGGCATCTTCCCATGTTGCCGCAATAGTGCCAAAGAGTTCCCAGTTGGTGGTCGTTCTGGGAGTTCTCTTTTTGAACTTTGTGGCCCTTTCTCCCCGCTCTGTGAAGTAGAATTTTGCACGAAGGAGACGGTGGTCCAATCCCGTTAGAAATTTTGGGACAACAGCGACATCGGTCAGGCAAAACCGTCGATTGAATATGATGTGGTCTATTTAGTTGTGGAATCGTCCATCAGGAGACTCCAATGTCCAACGTTTAGATTCTGCCTTCTGGAACTGTGAGTTACCATGGATGGTCTTGGTCGACATGATGAACTCAGACAATCTCTCACCCTGTTCGTTCCATTCTAGGCCATGGGTCCCGATGTGAAGTTCTTCAGATGATCTTCTCGGTCCTATCTTGGCATTAAAATCACTCACGATGATCTTGTAGAAGGTGTGGTCTTCTTTATAGAACTTCTCCAGCTCCATGTAGAACTTCTCGATTTCTCTTTCATCATAATGAGATGTTGGTGCATAGACAACGAAGATAGAAACTGCCGGCAGTGAGCCACATCTATTCAAATGTAAACGTCCGATTTGGGTTGTTAGGCATTTGAATGAATCAATGCTCTTGGCCAAGTTTGTGTTGACAAGGACACCAACGCCTCCGACACCTCTTTTATCGCATGTTCCGAGGAACAATTCTTCTCCAGTGACGAAAATGGCATGGTGAGATTCGTGCCTTCTTGTCTCGGTCAGACCAATGATGTCGTACTTGATCATTTGCGCTTGTACCATCAGGTCCTCGATGGATGTATCTGATGCTAGCGTACGTGCATTGAAAGTACAGATGATCATTTTTGTCTTCCTTCGTTGTGGCAGCCTAGTTCGGCCTTGAGATTTTGTTGGCCTCTCCTTTCTCATCGTTCTCAGTGCTGCCATTTCGGTGAAGCCTTCAGGGTCAGGTGAATGAGACCAGTTGTAGTTACTGGTTTTGGCATATTGAATACACAACGGATAGCTTGCCAGGCTCTTCCGTGTGGGCGGAATACTCTCGGTAGCTTGCCAGTCTTTCCGAGAGGGATAGAGGCTTTTGGGGGGACCTCTAATCACCCTTGTACGTGTTACCATATTTCAACCCTATCAAATATGGTACGACAATTCCGGAAGATGGGTATTTAGTGTCTTATGATGTGTCCGGAAAGCGTCCTGGAGTGTGGCGACGGCTGGGTAGTGGAGGTAGTGTCGATGGTGGAAGTCTGCCAGTGGGGTATTTATCTGGGTTGGGTGGGTCTTCTTTGCGCAATCCGATCCCTGGGTGGTTGATGGAAGCAGACAGGGCAGGGTAGGGTGGGGCTCCTGATTAGAATCCCTTTGTCACTTGTGGTTGGTGGGAGCAAGCAGAGAAACTCTGCCCCTGGGTCCGCTGAGCTGGAGTCCAATGTCTCAGAGAGTTCTGCTTATCTTGTTCTGTGGGTCTTCAGTTGTGCGTGAGTCTTGGCCAGAGCTGCCACGTGAGTCCAGAAAGCATCCTGGAGTGTGGCGTCGGCTGGGTAGTGGAGGTAGTGTCGATAGCCACAAAAAAAACGCCTGTCTTCGAAAACTCTTGAGCTAATTCGCCAGCGTGGTTTGGCGCATGCCTCAGGCAACCGCAAGCTAACATCCGAGCTCACAAAGCAGTGCAGAGATGCGATCAAGGAAGACCTCAAAGAGAGAAGAGCAGAAGTACTGATAGATGCAGTAGAAGCCGGGAAAAGTATTTGTAACGCCCGCCTGTCCTTCGCCAACTACAAGACCAAGATGACTGCCCTCAGACGTCCTGATGGATCCATCACATCCTCCAGAACGGCAATGGAGAAGATTATCCATGACTTCAACTCAAATCTCTTCGATAGCCATGTCCACTTGCCGACATACCAAATTCCACAGGATGGATATGTCGTTCCCAACGTTCTCCCTTCCGAAATCCGACACGCCATTTCATCAGTAAAGAAACAAACAGCACCCGGCCCAGACAAGGTCAGACCTGAACACCTGAAGAACCTGCCGTCAGTACTCATCAATACACTGGCTCGACTCTTCACTCGCTACCTGTCTGAATGCAAGGTTCCGTCCCAATGGGAAACCAGCAGGACCGTACTACTGTTCAAGAAGGGAGACATCCATGACATTGGCAACTATTGCCCTATCTGCCTATTGTCTGTCATCTACAAGTTGTTCACTCGAGTCATCCTAAATAGGATTGGCAGAACACTAGATGAAGGACAACCATGCGAGCAAGCCGGGTTCCGCAAAGGATTCAGCACCATCGACCATATCCACAAAATAACCAAGCTCATTGAGGTTTCTCGGGAGTTCAAGATGCTGCTCTGTTTAACGTTCATTGATTTAAAGAAGGCCTTTGATTCTGTTGAGACAGAAGCGGTCATTGAAGCCCTAGCCAATCAGGTCATTCAAGCCCAATACATCAAGATCCTCCGTGAGCTGTATTGCGGATTCACTACCAAGATCTCACCATTCTACAAAGAAGTGATCGTTGATGTCAAGAGAGGGGTTCGGCAGGGTGATACCATTTCATCGAAACTCTTCAGTGCCAACCTCGAGAACATCATGCGAGGACTGGAATGGGAAGGAAAGGGAGTGAAGATAGATGGTCGGCAATGACACCACCTCCGCTTTGCTGATGACATTGTTTTAATAACACCAAACATCAGCCAAGTGGCACAAATGCTGGCCGACTTTGACCGTGAGTGTGGAAAGGTAGGAATACAGCTGAATCTTACGAAGACAATGTTTATGGGAAACAGTCTCGTTCCTGACGCCCCATTTGTTCTCAACAGAATGACCATCTCCGAATGCAACAGCTATGTGTACCTAGGTCGAGAAGTCAACATGACAAATGACCTGGCACCCGAGCTGCGCAGGAGGAAGAGAGCGGCTTGGAACGCCTTCAAGAACGTCGAAGAAATAGCTAAGAGGACGAAGAACCTCCGGCTCCGGGCACATCTCTTTGATTCCACTGTTCTTCCTGCATTAACATATGCCTCAGAGACCTGGGCCCTACGCAAACAGGATGAGAATGCTATTCAGGTCTCCCAAAGAAGAATAGAAAGAGTTATGCTTGGAATATCACATTTCACTCAAATGAGAGAAAGAATCCGGAGTTCCAACATCCATCGACGATCAAGAATCAGGGACGCTGTCTCATTTGCCAAGGTGTCGAAAATCAGATGGGCTAGTCACGTAATGAGATTTAAAGATGACCACTGGACTAGAGCTGTTACTGACTGGATTCCACGGGATGTCAAAAGACCACGTGGCCGCCCACCTACCAGATGGTCAGACTTCTTCGTGAAGATCATGAACGATCGGTTTGAGGCTCTTCATGATCCCAGAGAGAACAGATGCCATTGGGCTACACTAGCACGCAACAGGGACAAATGGAGACGTTACTGGCACCCGCTCGAGCAAATCGACAACTAACGGGAAGTTAAGTGATTAAGTGACTTAGTCCAATAACTATCAACCTCTTAATACTAGTTATTTTTGTATGGACACTGTAAGAGATACATTGAGGCTTGTAGGGCAGCTCTCCTGGGCACATCTTGCCACATACTCAGACTAGAGCGCTCAGGCCAGATTAATCTTTCCTAACCCTAGCAGGGTCCGAATCCAGTTACTACTTTTTGGATCATGATAGCATTTGTCCGTGACCAAACTCTTATATTTATGGCATTTTGGCCAGGTTCATCTCAATGCCAGGGTAAAACATAGCTTATCGCTTGTCCTGGTTCCATCCAGTCCCTTGTCAGGACCCAGGTTTTGGAGGCACTAGGAAGTAAAGGCAGCTGAGTCTTAGGTGAGAGAACAGATGCCCAGGAGGAAAATATCACTGAGTCACATTACAAAAGCATAGCATATACTGTCTTCTTGTGTCCATACAAAAGGACATCGCTCTGAATCAACTACGGAAAGGACTTAAGGAGAGGAGTAAAACAATATTTACAAGTCAACAGAGCACAAAGAAAGAAGTTACAAATAAACACATTTTATTTGTGTTTGGGAGCACTGTGATGGGAGCAACCCAATAAACCTAAACTACCTGAGGCTATGAAGGAAGGACATAACAGTGTTATCCTACACCCATCCATCCATCAGTGCCCATTTTCCACCACCAATGATCCCAGCATCCCTCCAACCACCCCCACCCCGTCCCCTCCACCGCATCCTTCCTCTGTGGCAGGGCATTCCCTTTTGCTCTCTCTCTCCTTTTGGGTTTATGAATCACTGTGAGGTACAATTACAGAATTACAAACTTTCGTGCTTACGTTTCAGTCATACAATGGTCAAATACCCATCCCTCCACCAGTTTTCATTCTCTACTACCAATGATCCCAGTAGCCCTCCCACCCCCCCCCACCCCATTCCCTCCACCCTACTCCACTTCTGTGGCAGGGCATTCCCTTTTGTTCTCTCTCTCCTTTTGGGTGTTGTGGTTTGCAATATAGGTATTGAGTGGTCATCACGTTCAGATTATAGTCTACTTTCAGCTTGCATCTCCCATCCTGAGTAGGCCCTCCAAGCACCCTTTACTTGATGATCCCTTCTCTATCTGAGCTGTCTTTTCCCCCAGCATGTGAGGTCAGCTTCCAAGTCATGGAGTAATCCTTCTGGTACACATCTCTACTATTCTTGGGTGTAAGTCTCACATTCTGTTACTTTATATTCCACAAATTAGTGTAATCTTTCTATGTCTGTCCCTCTCTTTCTGACTCATTTTACTTAACACAATACTCTCCATGTTGATCCACTTTTATGCAAACTTTATGACTTCATCCCTAACAGCTGCATAGTATTCCATTGTGTAGATGTACCAAAGTTTCTTTAACCAGTCATCTGTTCTCGGGAACTCAGGTTTTTACCAAAGTCTTACTTTTGTTGCATCCAATCTGAAAAGACACATGTGGCTTAGCTGAGGGCCAAGCTAACTGCTTTATTTTATGGAATAATATTGTTTCCTAGAAAACAAAAAATAACATAACAATCTATAGTTATTCAGACTCTGGTATTTTGCAGATAATTTATTCAAAATTTATGTGAGGGATCTTTGAGATAGTACGGAGGTGAGAGCACTTGCCTTGCATGTGGCTGACATGGGGGTTTATTCCCAGGCACCATATATGGTCCTCTTAGCCCTGTCAGTGTTCCAGGAATGATCCCTGAGCACAGAGCCAAGATTAATCCCTGAGTACCTCCAGGTATTGCCCCACTAGCAAGTTATGTGAGTTAAAATATTCAAAATATAACTGATGGTATTTGTTCCCAAAGCAAAATGTGAATTTTTAGGTGAAAAAGAAACCCTCTGGAAAACATGTATGTCTCAAAATAAGTTTAATAACTTCCTAATATATAAAGTGTTTTCTGGTAAAATTTGTGTTAATATTTATGAATACAGTATGTTTGTATTATATAATGAAATAGTTTGAATTTGGATTCTCTCATAGCTCTATATGTACTTTACAAATGACCCCTGTATGATATTAGAAATTACATGTATGAAAATACTCTCAGAATACATCTAGGTCAATGATTTTGATGTAACTGAGAATAAATATTTCATCCATATATAGTTTCAGAGTCTAAAGTACAACTAACCTTTAGCAAACCATTGTTTGATGAGCTTTTATGTAGTATCAAAGGTAAATTCCTGTTATATGAAAAGACTGTTGAGAATTGCCTCAGTTTTGAGTTAGGTATCTGCGTGAAATTTACTTTATAATATATTTTAACCAAAAACTCTATAGCAAACATTGTAAAGAGACATAATTCAGTTTTATTCTACTAGATCAGATGTTACCACTAATTTTAATATAAAACAATACTATTTGTTCAACATTTGTTGTTGCTTTAAATATATAATTTTTCATATAGATGCTTTTATGTTAAAGTATGTTTGTGTTAGTCTAGTGTTTTATCATTGTTTTTAAACGTTATTAGTTTTGAATTTCACAATTTTTATTATTAACAGGAAATATATGGATAGATAAAAGCTTCTTGAGTTTTTCTATATTTTTTAACATGTAAAGCATGAATGACTAAAATAAAGAACCTCCAGGAATGCTTTAGATCCTCACGGGTACCTGAAAAAGGAAGCTCAGAGAGGAAAAGAGAAGAGGTTCCTACTTCACTTCAGTGCCAACTTTCAGTGGTGAGCAGTAGACGCAGATGAGTGAAGGCTCTTAGAACAATGCTCACGGCCCAACCCCAAGGTAACCTCCTCTCAGAATTGATTGGAACATTCTTCAATGAAAACAGTTCTTTTTCCTATAATAAGCTAATCATTTTGCGTGCTTCTTATCCTTTTATGCTCTTAGAAGAATATGCTTGCTAGATTTTCTATCTTAGAGAAGGCATTTAACCCTTCCTGCCCTTATTTGAATATGCTAAAAATGAAGTTAATTATAGAAATCAGAGACTTGACATGATTGCTGATATGAAAAAAAGATGAGATATAGGAAGGGGCGATGGTCAACACAGACAGGGAACTGTGTGGTCGAAGGAAGTCATAAAGAGCATTTTAATAAAATACCTGACCTCAGCTTATGAAGGTGTTTTTTTTTGTTTTTTTTTGTTTGTTTTTGAATCATTGTGATATATACACAGTTACAAAGTTGTTCATGATTGAGAATAGTCATACGATGCTCCAACACCCATCCCTTCACCAGTGTGTTTCTCCACCACCATTGTTCCCAGTTTCCCTCCAGCCCCCCAACACCGTCTGCCTCTATGGCAGTCATTTCTCTCTCTCTCTCACTTTCTCTCCTCTCTCTCTCCAACTCCACCCTCCTTTCTTCTCTCTTTCTCTCTTTGTTACTGTAGAGTCTCTTTCAGTCCTGTGTTTCTAACATTCCTTCAATTCCCTTTACACCTAATCACACTTCCTCAAAATCTGCCTCTCTGATGGAAAGGGGGTGCTGGGCTACTACTGAGCGTGGGGTGACTTCAGGGCACTGGAATGGTAGAAAGTGCAGTCCAGTGGGAAGAGGAATCTGCTGGAGGGGCACCCTGTGGCATACGCTGCGTGTGTGCATGCACATGCTCGTGTGTGCAACTGAGTGTCCTTAAACAGGCTAGCAGCACAGCAGAGACAGCGGGCCAAGGGTCTCCCCCCACCCCAACATTCATGCTGTCCACACTGGTCACGAACGGGCTTGTGATTCAATGGAAGGGTCCAAGGGTACAGTGCTGACCCGGCGAATAGTGCCAGGGATTACCAGGGTCACTCCAGTGGTACTTTTTGGCCTCCAAAACTGCAGCATTGATGAATGGATGGCAGCCAGGTATGCCAAAAATTGAACTAGGAATAGATGTATGCTAGGCAATCTACTGGCCCCAATGATACTCTTTTACTGTTTTTAAAAATTACACTGAACTGCATTAGGTTGTCTCTTTTAATAATGAAGGAAAGCTGGAAGCGTGTAAGGTTAACCTATTGCTGTCATTGTTTGTCCACTTATGAGTGGTATCTAGAAAATTTTTCCACCGAGAAAATTCCGTTTCTATTTGTGCAACTACTTGAGAGATATGTGTCCTAGTGTGACCAAGTATTATGAAAATATGAGGGAATATATAAAATAGATGGATGCACTGGAAAAGGCAAAAATAAAAGGAATTTCATGATCTGTTTTCAAACAATGAGATAATATGTGAATGTTTTTGCGTAGTGATGCTTCTAATCACTTGAAGAACAAAATGTAGTTTCCTTCTAATGTAATGTTTTGTTTTTACTGGAACCTAAATTTTCCACTGAATGTTAGCTGTAGACAGAAGCAACATACAGTATGGAGTCTTGCTCCATAAAAGGTAAGGTAAAGGTAAAGGCCCTCCCGTTGATCGTCGATTTGCTCGAGCGGGCCCAGTAACGTCTCCATTGGAGACTTTGTTGTTACTGTGTCTGGCATATTGAATACTCTCGGTAGATTGCCGGGCTCTCCGAGAGGGGCGGAGGAATCGAACTCGGGTCGGCCATGTTGGCCGCTTGTAAGGCGAACGCCCTACCCGCTGTGCTATCGCTCCAGCCCTCGGAAGCTCCATAAAAAATACACTTATATTTGAGTAAGAAGTAAGTTGCCTGCCACAGAGGCAGAGAGAGGGGCGGAGTGGAGATGGTGGGAGGGCTACTGGAAATATTGGTGGTGGAAAATGCGCACTGGTGGAAAGATGGGTGTTTGATCAGTGTATGACTGAAACTCAATCATAAAAGCTTTGTAACTGTATCTCACAGTGATTTGATAAGAAAATACATTCATATCATTTCCCTCTTTTCATTTGCTCTCTGAGTTAAGATGCCAGTAAGCACCCAGGCTGGGGTGGGGTCATGATAAGATTCAATGAGTTTAATTATTAGAAAACCCAAGTGGATGCTTTCAGCTTGAAATATTCTTCATCAGACTGTGACATGAACAGGGACTTACTTTGTATTCAAATAAATCACTGAATTTTTAACATGCTTAACATTAGAGAAATTTGTCATGACTTTTTGCCTAATAAAATTACAGGGCCGGAGCGATAGCACAATGGAGAGGGCATTTGCCTTGCACACAGTCAACCTTGGTTCAATCCTTGGTATCCCATATGGTCCCCTGAGCACTGCCAGGAATCATTCCTGAGTGCAGTGCCAGGAGTAACACTGAGCACCGCTGGGTGTGACCCGAAAGCAAAAGAAAAAAAAATGAAAATGACATGGAAATGGAGTGATGCTGTAGCATACACATGGAATAAGTAGTGCAAAGTCCATCTTGGGAAATAGATGCTAAGAACAGAATAGACTAGTATATGTCAAGCAGCTTATGCCCCTGGAAAATTAAGGACACTTGGACCGTATTTTCCAGGTAGGTGGAACACAGGGCTAGTTTTTCCCACTTAATCACTTCACTTAACTTAACTTCCCGTTAGTCGTCGATTTGCTCGAGCGGGCGCCAGTAACGTCTCCATTTGTCCCTGTCGCGTGCTAGTGTAGCCCAATGGCATCTCTTCACTCCGGGAACATGGAGGGCCTCAAACCGATCGTTCATGACCTTGACAAAGAAGTCTGACCATCTGGTAGGTGGGCGGCCACGCGGTCTCTTGACATCCCGTGGAATCCAATCAGTAACAGCTCTAGTCCAACGGTCGTCTTTAAATCTCATTACGTGACCAGCCCATCTGATTTTCGACACCTTGGCAAATGAGACAGCGTCCCTGATCCTTGATCGTCGACGGATGTCAGAACTCCGGATTCGTTCTCTCATTTGAGTGAAACGTGATATTCCAAGCATAGCTCTTTCTATTCTTCTTTGGGAGACCTGAATGGCGTTCTCATCTTGTTTGCGTAGGGCCCAGGTCTCTGAGGCATATGTTAATGCAGGAAGAACAGTGGAATCAAAGAGATGTGCCCGGAGCCGGAGGTTCTTCGTCCTCTTAGCTATTTCTTCGACATTCTTGAAGGCGTTCCAAGCCGCTCTCTTCCTCCTGCGCAGCTCGGGTGCCAGGTCATTTGTCATGTTGACCTCTCGACCTAGGTACACATAGCTGTTGCATTCGGAGATGGTCGTTCCATTGAGAGCGAATGGGGCGTCAGGAACAAGGCTATTTCTCATAAACATTGTCTTCGTAAGATTCAGCTGTAGTCCTACCTTTCCACACTCACGGTCAAAGTCGGCCAGCGTTTGTGCCGCTTGGCTGATGTTTGGTGTTATTAAAACAATGTCATCAGCAAAGCGGAGGTGGTGTAGTTGCCGACCATCTATCTTCACTCCCATTCCTTCCCATTCCAGTCGTCGCATGATGTTCTCGAGGGTGGCACTGAAGAGTTTTGGTGAAATGGTATCACCCTGCCGCACCCCTCTCTTGACATCAACGATCACTTCTTTGTAGAATGGTGAGATCCTGGTAGTGAATCCGCAATACAGCTCACGGAGGATCCTGATGTATTGGGCTTGTATGCCCTGATTGGCTAGGGCTTCAATGACCGCTTCCGTCTCAACAGAATCAAAGGCCTTCTTTAAATCAATGAACGTTAAGCAGAGCGGCATCTTGAACTCCCGAGAAACCTCAATGAGTTTGGTTATCGTGTGGATATGGTCGATGGTGCTGAATCCTTTGCGGAACCCTGCTTGCTCACATGGTTGTCCTTCATCTAGTGTTCTGCCAATCCTATTCAGGATGACTCGAGTGAACAACTTGTAGATGACAGACAATAGGCAGATCGGGCGATAGTTGCCAATGTCATGGATGTCTCCCTTCTTGAACAGTAGTACGGTCCTGCTGGTTTTCCATTGAGATGGAACCTTGCATTCAGACAGGTAGCGAGTGAAGAGCCGAGCCAGTGTATTGATGAGTACTGACGGCAGGTTCTTCAGGTGTTCAGGTCTGACCTTGTCTGGGCCGGGTGCTGTTTGCTTCTTTACTGACGAAATGGCGTGTCGGATTTCGGAAGGGAGAACGTTGGGAACGACATACCCATCCTGTGGAATTTGGTATGTCGGCAAGTGGACATGGCTATCGAAGAGATTTGAGTAGAAGTCATGGATAATCTTCTCCATTGCCGTTCTGGAGGATGTGATGGATCCATCAGGACGTCGGAGGGCAGTCATCTTGGTCTTATAGTTGGCGAAGGACAGGCGGGCGTTACGAATACTTTTCCCGGCTTCTGCCGCATCTACCAGTACTTCTGCTCTTCTCTCTTTGAGGTCTTCCTTGATCGCATCTCTGCACTGCTTTGCAAGCTCGGACGTTAGCTTGCGGTTGCCTGAGGCATGCGCCAAACCACGCTGGCGAATTAGCTCAAGAGTTTTCGAAGATAGGCGACTTTTTGTGGCTATCTCTCTCTTGGCGTTCCTCGCACATTCATGGAGGTGCTGAACCAGTCGATCGTATTCCTCGTCAATGTTGTCAACAATGGCATCTTCCCATGTTGCCGCAATAGTAACAAAGAGTTCCCAGTTGGTGGTCGTTCTGGGAGTTCTCTTTTTGAACTTTGCAGCCCTTTCTCCCCGCTCTGTGAAGTAGAATTTTGCACGAAGGAGACGGTGGTCCGATCCCGTTCGAAATTTTGGGACAACAGCGACATCGGTCAGGCAAAACCGTCGATTGAATATGATGTGGTCTATTTCGTTGTGGAATCGTCCACCGGGAGACTCCCATGTCCATCGTTTAGATTCTGCCTTCTGGAACTGTGAGTTACCATGAATGGTCTTGGTCGACATGATGAACTCAGACAGTCTCTCACCCTGTTCGTTCCATTCTAGGCCATGGGTTCCGATGTGAAGTTCTTCAGCTGATCTTCTCGGTCCTATCTTGGCATTAAAATCACCCACAATGATCTTGTAGAAGGTGTGGTCTTCTTTATAGAATTTCTCTAGCTCCATGTAGAACTTCTCGATTTCTCTTTCATCATAATGAGATGTTGGTGCGTAGACAACGAAGATAGAAACTGCAGGCAGTGAGCCACATCTATTCAAATGTAAACGTCCGATTCGGGTTGTTAGGCATTCGAATGAATCAATGCTCTTGGCCAAGTTTGTGTTGATAAGGACACCGACGCCTCCAACACCTCTTTTATCGCATGTTCCGAGGAACAATTCTTCTCCAGTGTCGAAAACGGCATGGTGAGATTCGTGTCTTCTTGTCTCGGTCAGACCAATGATGTCGTACTTGATCATTCGCGCTTGTACCATCAGGTCCTCGATGGATGCATCTGATGCTAGCGTACGTGCATTGAAAGTACAGACGATCATTTTTGTCTTCCTTCGTTGTGGCAGCCTAGGTCGGCCTTGAGATTTTGTCGGCCTCTCCTTTCTCATCCTTCTCGGTGCTGCCATGTCGGTGAAGCCTTCAGGGTCAGGTGAATGAGACCAGTTGTAGTTACTTAAAAACTTAATCAAGTTTTTCCCACAGCTCTGAGAAATTGGAGAAGAGTTTTACTTGTGTCAGTTATGTCCATGCCAGGGGAGCTTGGTAATACTGATTTTCAGAAAGAAAGAGGCTCAGAGAAACACGTGAAAACTTTTCGAAGATAAAGTGATTTGCTCTCATATTCTTACAGTAAATGACTTGAATAAAAGGGAAACGTAGTCAGTGGTCTCAGTCCAGATACAGGACTTAATACATTGTTCAAAAGGGCCTTGTTCTAAAGGACATTGCCAGCCGTGTCCTTTCAGGAGTTGGCATCAGAGTGAAGGGGATAATGATGATATTGTGGCCTTATAGGACAATGATTTACTAAAATGCTAGCTGTCATATATTTTCTTTTTCTTTCCTTGCCCTTTTTATCCTGCACAATTCTTCTGACAAATTTATTTTCCCTACAACACAATTGATTTATCTTTTTTTTTTAAAAAAAAAAATAAGCCCATGACCTCTTTGTTGTAATGGTATAAAATTGAACATTTATTGAAAGTTAGCATGGCTTAAACAATGTTAGAGCTTTGATTTTGGTTAAATATGAGTATAAAAGTAACATTACTGTCTGGCTAAAAGTCATCTTTATATGCAAAGAGATTGAAAGAAATTCATTTGTAGATTTTAATTTTGACTCTCAAACCACAAAAATCCTATTGAAAACTGAGGTAAATTATTTTGAAAACGTTGAGAATTGTGACCTCTGCCAAGGATTCCCACCCATATTTTTGTTGTTGATTATTTGTGTTTTATTTGTATTTAAGTATTTGTTTTAGTTTTGAGGACACACCCAGTGATAATCAGGGGATACTCCTAGCTCTGCACATCAGGAATTACTCCTGACAATGCTCAGAGGATATGGAATGCTGAAGATTGAACCTGGGTGGAGCATGTGCATAGCAAGCACCTCACCTGCTGTACTATTGCTTCAGCTCCTGTTTGTATTTTATTGAGGCACCAGGATTTAAAATACTATTAATAATAGAGTCTGATTTTACTAACAAAAATTTTAAAAAAATGTAAATGATGGAGAATGGGCACTGGTGGAGGGATGGGTACTGGATCATTGTATAACTGAAACCCAAGCACAAAAATTTGTAAGTCTACAACTGTACCTCATGGTGTTTCACTAATAAAAATTTTTATATAATAATAATAATAATAATAATAGAGTTTTAGGCATATAATGTTACAACTTCAAACCTACCATCAGTGTCAGCAAACCTCTACCAATTTCTTAATGTCCCTCAACCCTTTATCCTGCATTCTTTGCAAACTCATTAAAAATAACTATTTTAGTCTTTATTCTACCTTTACTCTACCACATCATATACCCCCAATACCTTCTTCCTTGCATTCTCAGTACTATAATCCAGGGCCAAAGTTTTACTATTGTTACCTTCTAACTCTTTGTCTTGTCACTCTATATACCAAGGTTGAGTAAGAACATCTAGTATTTATAATTCTCCCTCTAACTGATTTTAATTAACCTGATACCCATCAGTTCCATTCAAGTTTCCGCACTGTAGCACTGTAGCACTGTCCTCCCATTGTTCATAGATTTGCTCGAGTGGGCCCAGTAACGTATCCATTGTGAGACTTCTTGTTACAGTGTCTGGTATATTGAATACATCACGGGGAGCTTGCCAGGCTTTGCCATGCGGGGAGATACTCTTGGTAGCTTGCCGGGCTCTCCAAGAGGGGTGGAGGAATTGGAGTCAGGTCAGCCTGGTTGGCCACATGCAAGGCAAATGCCCTACCCCCTGTGCTATCACTCCAGCAACGTGCATGAATTCATTTTTGATGGATACATAGTATTTCACAGTGACAGAGTTTGGGGGAAGACTCTGACGTACTCAAGATTAGTATCTCACTGCCAAGAATGTGAGTGGCAATTTCAGTGATTGCTGAGAAACAGGCAGTGAGGTAGCCATGTAGAGAGTAGTAGTCAAAGCTCTGACTCAGCACTTCTTTACACTCAATTGTCTTCAGGCTTGCCAGGAAGCACTTCAAGCAATCACTGTCTTTTTATTTCAGAGCAAACAAAGTAAAGCTACTAGTTAATTAAGCTAAAATTGTTTTTAGTCTGTCTACATCCTCTGAGAAAACAGTAAAATAAGTAAAAACGAGATTCTTATGGAAATGATAACACTTACTGTTCACGCAGTAGCCCACTATGCTTATTTGTATAAGTAGTGGACTTATTATGGAAATAATACCATTTTTCTCAGACTATGAAGACATTCTTCCGCGGATACAGAACATTTCCGAAGTAGCTTTTTGTCTCATTTGTACTTGACTAAAGCTGTGTAAGATTTATAGAGTGAGGATTTCCATACACATTCTTGAAAACTTATCCCCCATTTCTGCCAGAAACAGAAACACAAATGCCTGTAAGCTCCAAGCAGTAGGATTTGAAACTTCGCATAATTGTGAAAATCACTGAGCCCAGAATCTGTAGGACAGTGTAGTGCAAGTGTTGACTGTATAAATCTTTCAGGACCCTCCACTTGCCTCAGTTCATATATCACAAAAAAAGTTAGAGCTTTAGAGACCTTAAACCCCATGAGGATTTTGTAACTGGTAGTACTAAAGCATTTTCTTACACTAAACATGCATTAGGTTGTTCAAGTCATAGTTTAAAAAAATATTTTTAGATAGTGTGACTTTTCCTTCTTACAATTGTTTTAACTATAAAAGAGACTTAGGGACTATGCCAGACTTAGGGATTCCAAGTGTAAGGTTTGGTGATTAAGTATGACATTTGAATTAAATTGACTGTAGACTTGGTTTAGTAAAATTTCCCTGTTCAAAATGAATTCAGATACCAACTAGGTTGTAACAGTTAAAAAAGATAATGGGGTGTGAGTAACATACTTTTAGATTTTTTAATTTTTTAAATTGATTCACTGTGAGATACAGTTACAAAACTTTCATGTTTGAGTTTCAGTCATACAATATTGAACATACATCCCTCCACCAGTGCACATTTTCTATCACCAATGTCTCCAGTATCCCCCCCCCACTCCACCCCTCCCCTGCCTCTACAGTAGACAATTTCCCTCTTACTCTCTCTCTACTTTTGGGCATTATGGTTTGCAATACAGATACTGAGAGGACATCATGTTTGGCCCTTTATCTACTTTCAGCATACATCTCCCATCCAGAGTGATCCTTCCAACCATTAGTGATCTCTTCTCTATTCCACCTGCCTTCTCCCCCAGCTCATGAGGCAAGCATATATTAAGAGTCAAATGCCTGCAATTGTTTTAAGCCCTAGATAAGCCATTTGTGTTCTGGTTAGTAAGGATAAGTTCCTAAAAGTAGCTCAGTTTGCTAATATGTAAAAGAGTAATGATGATAAGTTTTATCACTTAGATAAAAGTTTCATCACTTAGATGTGCAGAACTAAATAGTTGAAACTCTCTGGCAGAACTTGCATATATGAAAAAGGTCCAACACAAGTTAGTTTTAGTAGAGGATTTTTAGAATTATGGGATTTTAACACAGTATTAAATAATATATATTAAAGATATCTTATTGGCGAGGCAGAGAAATAGTCCAGCAGTGAGGTTCTTGCCTTTCATGAAGCTGACCCAGATTCAATACCCAGCACCATTGATCATCCTCGGAGTGCTACCAGGAGTGATCTATGAACACACAGCCAGGAGGAAGTCCTGAGTTCAGCCAGACATGTCACATAAACAACATAAAAAGATATTTTGTTCTTTAACTTTTTTGTTAAATCACCATGATTTACAAAGTTAGTCAGAGTTGAGTTTTAGGCATACAATGTTCCAACACCAATCCTGGCACCAGTGTCCATGTCCCTCTACCAGCGTTCCCAATTTTCTTCTACCCTTTAGATTGCCTCCTTGATAGGCACATTTTTAAGTTTCAGTGTTACAGTTTGGGTTTCATGCATATAGTGTTTCTGGCTCTGTGAATTGTAGATAATATACAATGTATATTCCATACCTCTACACGGCCTACGTGCCTGATGTCCCTGTCTCCTACCCCTCTTACATCCTGTCTGCCTCTTCTACTCCCCTTGGATGGTTACTTTGCCTGTCCTTCTCTTTTCTTTAATCTAGAGGCAAAAGTAATCTAGGTATCCCCCTTTGATATCTTGCATTCCCTCATCCTGTTATTCTATAAACCACTGATAACCTAGACCATCTGTTCTTCCTTCTATGTCACATAGCACGATATCCTCTAGTTTCATCCAACTTGCAGAAAATTGCTTGATTTCATTGTCCCATGCAGTCACATAGTATTCCATTCGGTATTTATACCACACCTTTATTACCCAATCATCTATCCTTGGACACCTACGTCAATTTTATATCTTAGCTATTGTGTTAAGTTCTGCAATGAATAATGGTATTTATATGTATCCTTTACAAATAATGTCTTTTTCTTTTCTTGGGGTAGATACCAACATATGAAATTACTGGGTCATCTGACAGTGTTGTTCTTTGCTGAGAAAAGCCCATAATGTTTTCCTCGAGGTTGAACCAAGCAAGATTCTGAAGAGCAGTGGATGAATTTCCTAGTGTTTTGGATATGTTCCATTCTCACTGGTGTGAAATGATATATCACTGTCATCTTGATTTGTGTTTCCCAGATAATGAGTGATGATGAGCAGTTTTTCATGTGGACATTCATCTGTCTTCACAGAAGTGTCTGTTCATTTCCTCTCCCCATTTTTGATGGGATTATGGGGATTTTTTTGTTGTTGATCTTTGTACCTTAGGCATATTGGATATTAACCCTTTCACTGACATGTTGAGTGCAAATACTATTCACTTGGGTATCTTTTAGTTTTAGCATGTGTTTTTGGGTTATTTTTAATGATTATTTTTAGTTTTTTAATTTATTTTGGTGCATCACCCCTGGCTGTAACCAGGGATTACTCCTGGTTCTTCACTCAGGAATTACTACTGGCAGTGTTTGGGGTTCCATCTGGGATGCCGGGGATGGAACCTGGGTTGGCCACATGCAAGGCAAATGCTCTACTTGCTGTACTATTGTTCTGGTCTCTTTAATTGTTATTTAAAAATAATTTTATTAAAGCCCCATGATTTACAAAGTTATTTATAATTGGGTTTCAGCATACTAGTTCCAGTTCAATCTCACGACCCATGCCATGTTCCTTCTACAAGGCTTCCTAGGTTCTCACCCACCCACCCCCACCTCACAGTGGGCCATTTTTACATTGTAGAATTCAATCATTGAAGTTTGTATTTCTTGTCAGTGTTGTTGAATTTGCCTACTGAAAATGGAATCATAAGCTGCTGAGGTGATGAGCTCCTAAAGGACTGAACATGTCTAATGGCTTTTATTTATTTATTTTTTAATTTTTATTTATTTATTTATTTTTTGCTTTTTGGGTCACACCCGGCGATGCACAGGGGTTACTCCTGGCTCTGCACTCAAGAATTACTCCTGGTGGTGCTCAGGGGACCATATGGGATGCTGGGAATCGAACCTGGGTTGGCCGCGTGCAAGGCAAATGCCCTACCCGCTGTGCTATTGCTCCAGCCCCCGTCCAATGGCTTTTAAAAATGAAGCATGCTCTAGAGAGTGAGTCAGTTTGTGTCTAATACACATCAGTCATGTTAATAGCAACATAGTTTTAAAGAAAAAAATCCAGTGTAGCAATATTTATTAATCTATTTAAATATTTGATAACTGCTTTTGAAAATTTTCTATGTCAGAATCTTTGTTTGGAATTTGAGAAAATCATATGAAATAGACATGAAATTACACTTAATGATGCAGATCAATTCCAGCTCTCATTCTAGAATCAAAAATTTTTAAAAAATCAGAAAACAAAAAAGCAAGCACAGCATTCATATCCAGACATAAACTTTTGGTTTAAAAATGAACAAAGCATATAACCTGCATTATTAATAAAATTTCGTACATCCTACCATGATTATCAGAAAAGTTGACGTTTTATTTGGTATGAATTTTAACTCCCCGTGGTGTATTCCAAATGCCAAAAACAGTAACAACAAGTTTCACAATGGAGATGTTACTGGTGCCCGCTCAAGCAAATCGATGAACAATGGGAGGACAGTCGGTAGGACAGTACTACTGTGCTATTAATTTTAACAAACTATTAAATGTAATATAATTCTTGTTTGACACTTTAGTATCCTATATGAGAGAGTCATTAAGCAGAGTAAAGAACTTGAGTTTGGTCCATGGTTAGACACTTGTCACAAGTTCTGGTGGGGAGGGCATTTGGGATAGAGAAGGGACAACCATGGCAAAGAAAGTTGAGAACAATCACTCTGGGTCACTGCATGCTGAAAATGGGTAAAGGAACAAACATGATAACCCCTCATATCTGTATCACAAACCATTTTTTTTTCAAACAGAGAGAAGAGAGAGGGAGAGGGAAAGGGGGAGGAGGAGAGGGAGAGAAAGAGAAAGAGACAAAGAGAGAATGCCTGTCACAGGCTGGGGGAAATGAGGTGGTGGAATGGAAACTGGGGACACTGGTGGTGGGAAATGTACACTGTGGGAGGGATGGCTGTTGGAACACTGTATGATTGAAATCCAACCATGAATAGCTCTGTAACTGTGTATCTCATGGTGATTCAGTCAGTATATATTAAAAATGAAATAAAGGTAGCACTGAAAAAAAAGTTTGTTTTTTTTTGGCCATATAGTTTTTTGATTATGAAACTATTCCCCCACATAGTTAATTAACACCTACATAAAGTCACTGTGTTTTAAAAAAGGTGAGAATATTGGGATTTATACACATAGAAAATATCAATTATTGAATACAGTGCTATTAACTATAGGATCTAACGTTATCCTTTAGAGGCTCAGGCAGTAATGATGTTTTAGCTGAAAGTCTTCTCTTTTAAATCGTCCTGTTCCTATTTGCTCCACCTCCAGCTCCTGAAAACTACTTTTATGCTTTGTTTTAGAGAGTTTGAGGAATAGGGGATTTTGTTCGTTTGTTTTTATTTTTGACACCGCTGTGCTCAGGGATTACTCTTAGCTCTGTACTGGGGCTCCTGGTAATACTTGGAGAGCCAAAAATGCTAGAGATCAAGCCTTGGGCTGCTTGCATGCAAAGCATGTACGCAGCCCTTTGAATTGTCTCTCTGGCACAAGAGTTTGAATGATGCTTTTTCAGCTCCACATACATTAAAACCTTGTAGTGTCTGTCTTTCTCTGTCTGGCTTATTTCCCTTCCAATGATGTGTTCAATATTCATGCTCTGACAAACAGCAGGATTTCCTTCTTTCTCATGTCTGGGTAAAACTATGCATACATATGTATGTGTATGTAAATATTTATGATCATATTCATTTGTTGATCGAACACTCAGGTTGTTTTCATATACTGACTATTGAACACATTTTGCGATTAAGCAGTCTGCTCAACTAAGATCTGCTCAACATAGTCATATGCTACATAATTATTGGCATCACTGCTACACTGAACATGGCAGTGACATATTACCTTGATATTCTGTATTTATTTCCTTGGAATATATGACCGGAAGTTGAATTACTAGATCGTATGTTAGTTCTCTTTGGAATTTTAGGACCATCCAGACTGCTGCAACAATTCACATTCCCACCACGAGTGTACCTGTTACTTTCCTTTTGATGCTAGGTGTTTCAGCAGATGTGTGGTAATCTCTCATTGTGGTTTAACTATGCATTTGCCTGATGATTATGGCTGTACCTGCTGCATATTATTGACTCCTATATCATAAATTAATTGTCCACAGAGGCACAAGATTATTTCTGGACTATTCTGTTCCAATGAGCCGTGGATCTACTTTGATGTTGGTACCATACTGCTTTGATTAGTGCAGATTTGTAACTAGTGCTCATCACTATTGTAGGTCAAAATTATGATGCAGTCAACCAAGGAGTATAAAAATCCCTTTCCTTCTGGTATATATTAGATTATGACTATTGAACTATTGTGGGAATTTCAAATGTCCATCTTTTGTGTGTGTGTGTGTGTGTGTGTGTGTGTGTGTTTGCTTATCTGTGCCTTCATATACCTAGGAAGCTCTGAGGAATTAAAATATTGTTAACTTCAATTCACCTTTGAAAGTGAGAGCTTTTTAATATAAAATGATTTGTATTATCCTGAGCTTTGAATTTATTGCTTTTCAAAATTGTGGTACTGCATATTTAGGTTATTCAAAATTTGGAAATTGACTTGTCAAATAAACTAATTACCAAAAGCAGTCTTCATTGTCAACCCAATCAGACTCTGTCAAATACAGTCTGACTTCATTTTTTTCCTTATTCAGATAAGTATATTAATATAATCCCCATGACTGCATCACCATTTTGTGTTCTAAGACTAAGATGAATAAAGTAAAAAGCATTACCCTTGAGTTTGTCACTTATCTGAAATAAAGCACTATCAGCATTCATATTTTTAAAACTGTTTTGATCTCAAAGAACCCTTATGATCAATTGATTTTTAAAAATACTTGGTATATAAGTGAAGAGTTTATTAAACAAGAAGAATAACAGCAATTTAGCAATACCCTATTTCAGAGCAGAAGGATTTGGAGCTTTCCTTGTCCAACTTCCTCATGAATACTGTTTTTTGTTTAAAGGAATTTTCAGTCCTGCTTCCACTTTCTCCTTTGTTTAGGACTAGAAGCCTAGCAGTATAACTGCAGACCCCAAAGTAAGATTCCAGATGAAAGAGTTGAGGCCTTTCTTTTATCAAATGCCAATTTTGAAGTGGACACATGGAAGGAAAATTTTCATAAGATTTGAAGCAGAAGCAGATTTCAATGGAAATAGTAATAGTAAGTAGATTTGAATAGAACTTGATGGTTTAGAAATGGTACGTGAAGATGCGGAGGCTATTTTTCCTCCTCTAAATTTTGTGTGTTTTTGTTTTTTGTTTTTACATTTATCAAATGTTCACTGTGGATGAATCTCTTTCCGGGTTTTATGTCATTGATGAACATATCTGTCTCTCCACCAGTACTATGGAGTACTAATTACTCTCACTACACACCCTATCTTGAAATCTTTCTTTTGTGACCACACCTGTCAGTGCTCAGGGCTTGCTCCTGGCCCTCTACTCACAGATCATTCCTGATAGGCTTAGAAGACCATATGGGAAGTCGGGGATCAAACCCAGGTTGGTTCCATGCAAGGCAAGCATCCTACTCTGTATTATATCTCCAGCCCCAGGATGTCTTGAAATCTTAGAATTTTCCTGTTATCCTTTGTCAAAATTGTGTAAGCTGTCTTAGTGACTCTGCCTTTCCAAATATCTTAGAATTGTCTGTGTATATAAAAAAATCAAGATATGATTTTCCCCTATTTTTATAATTTTATTTATTGAATCACCATGAGAGCAGTTACAAAACTTTTGGGGTTAAGTCTTGGTCATACAATGAAACACCTGTCCCTTCACCAGTGCCCATTTTCCACCACCCAAAACCCCAGTATACCCTCCATTCCACACCCTCCCCCTACCTGTTTTGCAGATGATTTCCACATTACTCTCTCTATACTTTTATTACATTGAATATTTTGACACCAGACCCACCATTATTATTTGGGATTTTATCCCAACACTCACATCTGCAGAAAAGGCAACAGTAGACAATTTGTTTTCTATTGCTGATTATAAATAACATATGATTTTGGAATTCTGAAATTTTAACAACTAAATCTGGAGGGATATCTGCCAAAACCTGCTGGGTTCCAAGATTTGTTCCTGAGTTTCTGGGATCATGTCCGTTAAGCAGCTTGATCAGGAGCCAGAGAGACCGTTCGTGGGCAGCAACTCAGGGTCTTGTTGGAGCGGGGAGGAAAGGGCCATCCCATCCCGTGAGGCCCTGTGTGTCTCATCACTGAGGGCCCAAATATGACTGTCCAGTGGCCTCTGGAGGATGGCAGCTATCAAGCCGCTGGGGGAACAAGCCAAGGCACGAAACCTATTCCTACCTTGGGTGGCCTGGTGCCAGTAACCTACTGTGGGGACCGGACACATTTCTGCCAAAAGCTGCTGGGTTTCAAGATTTGTTTTTGAGTCTCTGGGATCATTTTCGTTAAACAGCTTGATCAGGAGCCAGAGAGGCCATTCATGGGAGGCAACTCAGCGTCTTGTCGGGGTGGGGAAGAAAGGGCCAGCTCCAACACCATCCCATGAGGCCTCCTGTATCTCATCACTGAGGCCCAAACCTGACTGTCCAATAGCCTCTAGAGGATGGTGGCCACTGAGCCACCAAGGGGGAGCAGGCGGAGGGACAGCACCCTTTCCCCCTTGGGGTGGTCCAGTGCCGATAGCCCATTGCAGGGAGCAGATGAATCTCTGCCAAAAGCCGCTGGGTTCTGAGATTTGTCTCTGAGTCTCTGGGATCATGGCCATTAAGCAGTTTTATCAGGAACCAGAGAGGCCTTGCCTCCAATTATATAGCTGAGCCGGAAGTGGTTTGTGGGTATGCCTCCCACATACCTAACTTTTGGCCATTTACTTTCTTGGTGGGCTGGAGCGATAGCACAGCAGGTAGGGCATTTGCCTTGCAAGTAGCCAACATGGCCAACCTGAGTTCGATTCCTCCGCCCCTCTCAGATAGCCCGGCAAGCTACTGAGAGTATCTTGTCCGCACGGCAAAGCCTGACAAGCTACCCGTCACGTATTCAATATGCCAAACACAGTAACAAGTCTCACATGGAGATGTTACTGTGCCGCTCGAGCTCTGCCCTTGGGCTGGAGAGAGCACAGCAGGTAGGGTGTTTGCCTTACAAGTGGCCAACATGGCTGACCCAAGTTCAATTCCTCTACCCCTCTCAGAGATCCTGGCAAGCTACCGAGAGTATCTCGCCAGCACAGTAAAACCCGGCAAGCTCCCCATTGTGTATTCGATATGCCAAACACAGTAACAATTGTCACAATAGAGACATTACTGGTTCTGCTTGAGCAAATCAATGAACAACGGGAAGACAGTGACGGTACAGTGACTTTTTTGGTAAACTTTGCCCCAAGTTTTTTGAGTCTGGTCAAAGGCACAGCAGCAATTTTGGAGTATGTTGAAGTCTGAAGGTGCCATCACACTGCTGATGCACTCACCCTACAGGCACAGATTGACCTGCTGGCGGCACCATACCCCCAAGATATGATTTTAATACAAGTTCCATCATACTTTATATAATTCTTGAGAAGCATCGACATCATGATTAAATCTTCCAATCCATAAAGGCAATGTCTCCAATTTTTCAGATCCTTTGTTTTTTATTAGCATAGTAGATTGAAGCACAGAAAATATATGCGTATTTTTCTACACATTACCTTTTGATTTCATTACTTTTTGCATTTTTAATGCCAGTGTTCATATTTTTATGCTAGTATATCGAGATATCATTTGTTTGTATGCTAGTTATGTATCCTGTCAACGTACATTAAGCTCTAGTACTTGAGATTTCTTAAGATTTTTCAGTAATAGCACCTGCAAGTGTAAGGATCATTCTTTTCCTTTCTCTTTTCCTTTTCTTTTCTTTTCTTTTCTCTTCTCTTCTCTTCTCTTCTCTTCTCTTCTCTTCTCTTCTCTTCTCTTCTCTTCTCTTCTTCCTTTTCTCCTTTGTTTTTGGGCAACACCCAGTGATGTTCAGGGGTTACTCCTGGCTTTTCTGTCAGGAGTTAACCCTGGTGGTACTCAGGGGTACAGGGAAGTGAATCCGAGTTGGCTGCATGCAAGGCAAATTCCCTATCCTCTGTATTATCACACCAGCTCCATTACTTTCTTTTTTTTTTCTTCCAGAACTAAAATAGAATTTCATATACCCTGTTGACTAAGAATGGTGAGAGTGAATGTCTTTGCCTTGTTGTGATTCTTTAGAGGGGAAACATCTAGTCTTTCACCAGTAAGTAAAATTTCAGGTGTTGGATTTTTATTTTATTTTTTTATTTATTTTTTTTCTTTTTTTCTTTTTTTATTAGTGAAACACCATGAGGTACAGTTATAGACTTACAAATTTTGTGCTTGGGTTTCAATTATACAATGATGAAATACCCATTCTTCCATCAGTGCCCATTTCCCACCACCACAGATCCCAGTATCCCTCCCGCCCCCTATCCCCCCATCCCACCCTGCCTCTGTGGCAGGGCATTACCTTTTGTTCTCTCTCTCCTCTTGGGTGTTGTGGTTTGCCAAAGAGGCATTGACTGGCAATCATGTTTGGTCTTTATTCCACAAATAAAACTTTTAAGACTCAACACATGGCTCGATATTTTATGCAGCAATTTATGACTCACAGTTATAGAGGCAGGAAGTTTTATATGACAAAGCCGGTGTGCTCATATATGAGAGTGGCCTTCTAATGGCATCTCTTGTGATTTTATCTTCCAGTGGCAAGAGGCTAAGGAGGTCCTTAAGATCCCTTTTCAGCCCCTCTTTTTTTCCTCCTACCTTCTCTGGTTTTAGTTGTGCATCTTGTGTGGTTCCATTTTCTTCCCTGTTGTAGCATATCCATTTCATTTCCTTTACATTTTTCAATGGTTGACATAGAGTGTGCGCTTTACTTTGCAATTCCTCTAAACTCATTTTTAGGCAACACTGTATTGTTTCTTGGGTGACACGGCCCCCCCCACCCCAAAGCATGTTCCCAGTTTACGATTCCTCGTTTTACATTGCTGCCATGCATTTCTCTCATCCAAATGCTATTTTCCTGTTGGCAGGCAGTTACCAGTGGCAAAGATATTAAGAAGATCAAAATTGAAAAACAATCTCCATTTTCTACAATTTTTATTGCTCTTGCTGTTGGTAGTTCTGAGGTTCTGAAATCATTTTCCTTCTCTCTGAACAACTTTTTACATTTCTTGCAAGGCAGTTCTACAGGCAACACATATTATTGCTTTTGTCTGTCTAAGTCTTCATTGCATTCTCAACAGTGGCAAGTCAATTTCAGTGGTTGCGGAGTTTCTTTGGTGTGTTTTTATTTTATGCTACTGATTTACTTTTTAACTTTAAAATGTTTGATTGTAGTTTAGGAACATGGTTTTATTTTTTTAAAAATTTTTATTAGTGAAACACTATGAGGTACAGTTGTAGACTTACAAACTTTTGTGCTTGGGATTCAATTATACAATGATCGAGTACCCATCACTCCACCAGTGCCCATTTTCCACCAACACTGATCCCAGTATCCCTCCCACCTCATTTCCCCCCATCCCACTCTGCCTCTGAGGCAGGGCATTCCCTTTTGTTCTCTCTCTCCTTTTGGGTGCTGTGGTTTGCAAAAGAGGCATTGAGTGCCAATCATTTTCGGTCTAGAGTCTACTTTCAGCATGCATCTCCCATTCTGGGAGGATCCTCCCAACACTCTTTATTTGGTGCTCCCTTCTCTATCTGAGCTGCCTTTTCCCCTAGGATGTGCAGCTGGCCTCCAAGCCATGGAGTGAACCTCCTGGTATTTATCTCCACTATTCTTGTGTGTTAGTCTCCTATTTTGTTACTTTATGTTCTCCAGATGAATGCAATCTTTCTATGTCTGTCCCTCTCTTTCTGACTCATTTCACTTAGCATGATACTTTCCATGTAATACCACTTGTATGTAAATTTCATGACTTCCTCTTTTCTAACAGCTACATAGTACTCCATTGTGTAGCTGTACCAAAGTTTCTGTAACCAGTTGTCTGTTCTCAGGCACTCAGATTTTTTCCAGATTCTGGCTATTGTAAATAGTGCTGCAATGAACAAACAAGTGCAGATGTTACTTCGACTATACTTTTTGCTTCTCTGGGATATATTCCCAGGAGCGGTATTGCTGGGTCAAATGGGAGCTCAATTTCTAATTTTTGGAGAATTGTCCAGACTGTTTTTCGAAAGGGCCAAACCTATCAGCATTCCCACCAGTAGTGGAGGAGGGTCCCTTTCTCTCCACATCCACGCCAGCACCAGTTGCTTTTGAACATGGTTTTAATAATATTAGCATTTGTACTACACTAGGTTGCTCTCCCCTCTCACCGTGCCTCACTCCACTCAGGAACTGCCCCTCCCTGCCTGGGTGTCTGCCTCAGAGCTGATCCAGCCCAGTAGACTGCTGGAGGCAGGAGGCAGACAGGCCAGTCCCGGCTCACCGACCCCGGTGCTACTGTGCACAGGGAGAGGAGGCTTCCCGGAGTAGTTCACATTTGAGGGGGATGCTGAGAACTGGTCAGGAGCAGCCAGGCCAGGTGAGGGATGTGCAGTGTGGGTAGACCAGCTGGATTAGGGCACAAATGGAAGGGCTCAGGAGATGGGACTTCATTCCGAGACACACACACACACATTTTGTTTTTTTGGTCACACCTGGTGATGCACAGGGGTTACTCCTGGCTCATGCACTGAGGAATTGCTTCTGGCCATGCTCAGGGAACAATATGTGACACCGGGAATCAAACCTGGGTCAGCTGTGTGCAAGGCAAACTCCCTATCTGCTCCAGACACATATTTTTAAATTGTGAAAGCTACAAGGCTGGAGTGATAGCACAGCGGGGAGGGTATTTGCCTTTCACGTGGCTGACAGGGGTTTGATTCCTCTGCCCCGCTCAGAGAGCCCGGCAAGCTATTGAGAGTATCTCACCCGCACGGCAAAGCCTGGCAAGCTCCCCGTGGTGTATTTGATATGCCAAAAACAGTAACAACAAGTCTCACAATGGAGTTGTTACTGGTGCCCGCTCGAGTAAATCGATGAACAACGGGAGGACAGTGCTACAGTGCAATGCTACTATTTGTACATACTTAGTTTATGATTTTTATTGTGATTTAAGTAACATGGTTACAGTAGTGTCAAAATGTCAAAATGTATGGTTTTGATAGATAAAGTTACACACTTTCACCACCATTACAATGCCCAAGAGCCTCCAGACTGTCCTTATGTACTTCTAGTCCGCCTCTCCTTCACTGCACCCCTCCCTGCTCTCCTTGGTAGCCCCCGTATTGTGATCAAAGGCAAGTGTTTGTCACTATTTAATATTGTCTATTCTCTTGGAAGTTGATTTTTCAATTGCTCTCAATATTGTTACTCCTCTCTCTTGCTTACATGATATCTGAAGGAGAAGTCTAAAATTATTCTTATCTTGGTCCTTGAATTTAATAAGTTCCTTTCCCCCTCTGAATTTTTCAAGAATTAATTTTCGTCTTTGATTTCCTATTGCTTGAATCTCATATATCTTGGTGACATTTTTTCATTTTATCCTTTTTATATACTCAATAATATAGTGGATTTTTTTTTACTAATTTGGAGGTATTCTTAGTCATGATTGTTTTGATATTTCTTCTATCCCTTTCATTCTGTTCTTCGGGAATTTCCATTATTAATAAACTACAGCCTTTTCTATTGTCTCACATTTATTTTATATGCTATTGTGATTTTATTACTCTCTCCTATTGCATTTCAGTTTTGGATATTTCTGTTAGCCTTTATTCAAACTTATGTCCAGTCTACTGATGAACCTATCCAAGGAACTCTTGATTGCTGGTCAAGTGTCTTTAATTTATGTCATTCTTATGATCCGTTATTAGAGTTCTCAACTCCCTTCTCACTTAGTCCATTCCTGCTTGCCTGGTGTCCAGTTTCTCACTAGTATGCTTTACATATGAATCAATGTTACTTTAATTTTCTAGTTTATTTCCAATATATCATATCTGAGTCTGGTTTTGATGCTTACTCTGTCTCTTCATACTGTTAGTTTTGTTTTTTAGTATGCTTTGGACTGGAGTAATAGCACAGCGGGTAGGACATTTGCCTTGCACTCAGCCAACAAGGCTGACCCGAGTTCGATTCCTCCGCCCCTCTCGGAGAGCCCGGCAAGCTACTGAGAGTATCTTGCCCACACGGCAAAGCCTGGCGAGCTACCCGTGATGTATTCGATATGCAAAACACAGTAACAACAAAGTCTCACAATGGAGACGTTACTGGGCCCGCTCAAGAAAATTGAGGAACAACGGGAGGACAGTGAGAGTGACAGTATGCATTGTAACTTTTTTTTTCTGTGAAAACAGGCATGATGTCCTGTATAAAAAAACTAAGATGAACAGGCCTTTCATGTGACTTTTTATGCTTAGCTTGAAGTCTGATTGGATACTGTGTTCAGTAGCCATGTTGGATGTTAAAACTTCCTCTAGTGTTCCTCTGTTTTCTTTTCTTTTTCCCCTTCACTATGAACTTTAGATTTTTCTATGAATTCTTCACAAATGATGGCTGAGACATGCAGTTTGTTCAATTGCTTTCCCCTGTTATTATACAGGAATCTAATTGATGTGATGTGAGGGCAAGGTGACGATATCTATCCGTCTTTTAATGCCCAGCTTTGTAAACTGTGTGTTGTTGCCCCAACCCTTATGGAGTTACATAACTGAATGTGGGAGCTGCAAAAATGTTGGCAACAGTAGAAGGCTTAGTCTGAACACACAGACTACCAAGATTTATTTCAGAATCAACTGTGTCCTGAGTGTTTCAGTGCTTGCTCACATTGTGTTTCTCAGAAAAAATGGGGGTGGGAGTTGGAAACATTGTAAGAGACCCTGTTTCACTGCGCTCAGTTCCTGGAGATGTGGTTTTCATGATTGTTTCTCCATTTTTTTGTTCTTTCTTTTTTTCCTTTAGTTAAGGCAAAAAGCAAAAGTTGTATTATAGACCCGTTGTTCTTTAGCCTCAGCATAAACAGAAAGCGATGAAATTCAGACTGTGTCTATTGAAGTATCTGCCTGAAAACAAGGGAGACAATACAAGACAGGGTTTTGTGTAAATACAAAGAAGGGTGTTGGATAAGATTTTTAAAGGGGTAGTGATGGAGTGATAGCACAGTGCTAGGGCGTTTGCCTTGTGTGCAGCCAGCTCAGCAAAGTTGGGTTCGATTCCTCCGCCCCTCCTGGAGAGCCTGGCAAGCTACTGAGAGTATCTCGCCTGCACAGCAAAGCTTGGCAAGCTACCTGTGACGTATTCAATATGCCAAACACAGTAACAACAAGTCTCAAAATTGAGACGTTACTGGGCCCCCTCGAGCAAATCAATGAACAATGGGAGGACAGTGATGGGGAAAATAGTGGTGTCTAAGTATGTTGGGGCCAAGAGATACAGGAAATTGGTGTGCAAGTTCAATAGACAGAACATGCCTCCAAACATGTCACCCGTCACAAGAGCATGGCAACTTTATATCCCTGGGCATAATTTTCAAATTTAGAATTGGGCAGGGGAATGTGAGTATTGTATCAGTACCGGATGTCTTATTGGCCAGCCTGGTTTCTACTTGTTGATCTCTGAAGCGCTTTTTGATTCTGCATTTTTAGTTGCTCAAAGACTTATAGACTCGCCTTTCCTTTTAAGGTAATTAGTGCAGATCAGTGGTCTCTATGATTAAGACAGGAGTGTGATGTCAAACACAGTTTCCGGTCTACCTCAGTGGGATGGATCCTTTCACTAATACGGAGGAAGAATAGAATGCACTGTAACTGCACAGACTTAAGCTGCCCTTCAAACAGCTACATTCAGACCCCCTCCAGCCTGATTCAAAATGGGATTTCTCCACCCCTTCCCCTTCACTGTGAGAATGATAGGACTCTCAGCAGTAAAACTCATAAAAGTGTGCAACCTCTAATGGACTGGGCACCTCTGGGGTTTTCAACTGTCAACTATGTCCACACTGAGCCTTCAGCAACTTCAGTTGTTAATTGAAATTTAGGTTGTTATAAGCCAGTGCTGTGTCAGGAGAGTTTAATGCTTGTGTTTCTGCTCCATTATGTTATACTATTCTGTATTGACCCATCTGGGTCTCCAGTAGTGGTTTGCCCTATACTATCATTTCTCTGATGGATCTAAATAGGCTTGGTTTTCAGGTTGTTCCATTTTTTCAACAGTGCAGATGGGAGTAATGACTTCTAAATTCTTTTCATTCTAGTCTAGAAAAATATTTTTTAATATGGGCCAATGAAATAGCACAGAGATCAAGTCTTTTGCTTTTCATATGATGGGTCCACACCATTCCGAAAACAGCAGACAGTCCCCCATCACTGCCAGGAGTGATCCCTGAATACAGAACCACAAGGAATTCCTGAGAACTGCAAGGTGTGACCCACAGTGCTTGTTCTAATGTGCCTGATATGAAGACCCATTCTCTGTGCTTTGGTGCTCTATGATTTGACAAGCATACATAGAGTATATGAAGCCACAATGTAGTATTATATTGTAGTATTATCTAAAATAATTTCCCTGCCCTAGGAATCACACAAATCACAAATCATCCTGTTAATCGACAATTGCCTCGAGCAGGCCCCAGTAATGTCTCCTTCATCCTAACACTGAGATTATATTCAAAGCTCTTTAGGAGAATGAGACCCATCATTGTTAATGGTATTTGGCATATTGGGTACACCACAGGGAGTTTGCCAGACTCTGCCGTGTGGTGTGGGCAGGCTACATTCAGTAGCCTGCCAGTTTGTCCAAAGTAGGAATGAGATAATAAGATGTCATAATAGGATGGCATAATAGCATTCGTGGCCACGCGGTTCCGGGAACTGGTTTTTATAGTCTCTGAGTCTTGGCTGTTGATGGGATAACACCGCGCCAGGGGGCCAGTTGGTGGGTGTGACCTCCGCCTACTGGAATTTGGAGGATCTGGGTGGAGGATGCTCGGCCCAAATCCGAGTAGGCTTGGAGATCTTGGCCCCGGAACCCACGTGACTTTGTCCCTCTGCCAGTACCTTCATGTGTGCGGAGAGTGGTCTCAGCATGATGGTGGCTGGTCCTGGAGGTCTTTGGCTGCCGGAGCCCTGGTCGGGGCAGGGAGGAAAGCTCAACCCGCTCCCCTCCAAGGGGCCCCGGCGGCGAGGACAGTCCTAGGAAAGTCCCTGAAATTCATCTGTAGAACTCAACCCTTTCTTGGATTCCTTGACATCTTTAATTTTTTTACTCTCCCTCTTTCTGTGTTTATTGTCTATAGATTATCATATACTTGCTATAATAAAGCAGGTAGCTTTTTAAGACTGGCTTCTGTAGTTTGGTAATATGCCTTTTTAATTTTTTTTATAATTTTTTTTTATACACCAAACATCAGCCAAGCGGCACAAATGCTGGCCGACTTTGACCGTGAGTGTGGAATGGTAGGACTACAGCTGAATCTTATGAAGACAATGTTTATGAGAAACAGCATCGTTCCTGACGCCCCATTTGCTCTCCATAGAACGACCATCTCCGAATGCAACAGGTCAACATGACAAATGACCTGGCACCCGAGCTGCGCAGGAGGAAGAGAGCGGCTTGGAATGCCTTCAAGAACGTCGAAGAAATAGCTAAGAGGACCTAGAACCTCCAGCTCCGGGCACATCTCTTTGATTCCACTGTTCTTCCTGCATTACCATATGCCTCAGAGACCTGGGCCCTATGCAAACAGGATGAGAATGCTATTCAGGTCTCCCAAAGAAGAATAGAAAGAGCTATGCTTGGAATATCACGTTTCACTCAAATGAGAGAAAGAATCCGGAGTTCTGACATCCGTCAACGATCAAGAATCAGGGACACTGTCTCATTTGCCAAGGTGTCGAAAATCAGATGGGCTGGTCACGTAATGAGATTTAAAGACGACCGCTGGACTAGAGCTGTTACCGACTGGATTCCACGGGATGTCAAAAGACTGCGTGGCCGCCCACCTACCAGATGGTCAGCCTTCTTCGTCAAGATCATGAACGATCGGTTTGAGGCCCTTCATGTTCCCGGAGCGAACAGATGCCATTGGGCTACACTAGCACGCGACAGGGACAAATGGAGACATTACTGGCGCCTGCTCGAGCAAATCGACGACTAATGGGAAGTTAAGTGAAGTGATTAAGTGATAAAGTGGTTCACAATATCTGATTGGAGCGATAGCACAGTGGGTAGGGTGTTTGCCTTGCACGTGGCCAACCTGGCCAACCCAGATGCGATTCCTCTGCCCCTCTCAGAGAGCCTGTCAAGCTACCAAGAGTATCTTGCCCACATGGTAAAGCCTGGTAAGCTTTGCCAATCATGACGTATTTGAAATGCCAAACAGTAACAAGTGTCACAATGGAGACGTTACTGGGCCAGCTCAAGCAAGTCGATGAACAACGAGAGGACAGTGACAGTGACAGTGATTCAAACACCAATCCCACCACCATTACACCTTCCCACCACCAGATTTGGGATGTTTCCATCCCAAGTCCCAGTATTTGTCCCAAAGCACAACCAAAATAATTTATTTTGTATTGTTTGTTATAAAGCTGAAAGTGCTACCAAAAAAAGTATCCATACAGGAAACAGTGTAAAGATTTTTCTATTTTGACAGGGGCCACTAAGACCTTCTTTAGGATGTCACTAACATGTTGTTAAAAGTTGAGTGATGTAAACTTTCATATATATATGAAAAAATATATATGCACATATATATTTCCCTCTATGATTTGTTGTCTACTATTTGAACCCCATCAAATGTGGTGTGGTACTCTTAGAGAATGGGTAGGGAGTGTCTTATGATGTGTCCAGTAATAGGTTCACTCTTGCTTGAAGCTTAGCCCAAGCAGAGCATGTAGGAAGTGGCCTTGAGCATGGTGGTGGTTGGATTGTGGAGGTTTTTGGCTGCTGGAGCTGGGTCCCTGGGGGTGGGGAGGGCCCTCACCGCCCCCCTCTGGGGCGCCCGGAGTGAGACAGCCTTGCTCGGGGTATGGTGGCATCACTATTGTGGGCTTCTTGTTGCTCCCTTCTGGGAAAGAAAGCCATGCAATCAGCAATATGCCTGTAAGTGCCATATATGTCTTCCTTCTTAGTTTTTTTGTTGTTGTTGAGTAACTATTCCATTGTTCAGAATTACTTCCAATTGTTCCTCCATCCACTGGGCATCCATAAAGGTGCTATAAGCATTTACATGTAGGTGCTTATGTGGGTGCTCGTTTTCAAATGAATTGGTAACTACATAAGTGCACAATTGTTAAATTGTTTAATAAACATTTTCCAAATGGATTGTGTGATTTTGGAGCAATGATGAGGCGATTGGATGGGCCACATAGTTAGCAAAAATGTTATTTGCAGGATTTTCAAAATCTTAGCTATTCTCATAAGTGTCTAGTTGTGCATCATTTTCTTGACTACTTTGCAGTTTCAGAACAGCATAGGCTCTTTTTTCTTTTTACATGTTGGTTTTACCTCAATATGTTACTTTTTAAAAATTTTAATTAGTGAAACACCATGAGGTACAGTTGTAGACTTACAAATTTTTGTGGTTGGATTTCAATTATACAATGATCAAATACCCATCCCTCCACCAGTGCCCATTTTCTACCACCACGGGTCCCAGTATCCCTCCCCCTCTTCCCCCCCATCCCACCTTTCCTCTGTGACAGGGCTCTCTTGAGCATCTTTTGGTCCACTCATTTGCCATATATTGCTTTTCTTTCACAAGGAGTCTACAAGGGACTCTCCTCTTTTCTTAATTGTGTTGTTCTCTAATTTTAGGGATCTCCCAATATTTTCTCAGGCGACTGGTGACTACTCTTGGTGATACTCAGCAAGTTAGGCCAGCAATTCAGTGTTGGGATCTGAGGACATGGTCATGCTTAATCCCCACAGTGCTGGGGACAACCAGAATCACCCCAGACAAATACAGCATGGTTCTCTAGGTGATGTTTTAGAAGCCTGTGGTACTAGAGATTGGACCCTAGCTAAGTCCCCTTACACTTGTACTATCTCCTAAACTCGAATTTCTTATTTTAGGAGGTGTAGGGTAGAAGAGGGCTTGGGCCACACCTAGAAATGCTCAGTGTATACTCCTGGCTCTGAACTCAGGAGTCATCCTTTTTGGGGTTCAGGGGACCTTATGTGGTACTGGGAATTGAACCTGGGTCATTGTGTGCAAGGCAAGCTTCTTACCTGCTGTATTATCACTCCAGCCCCTTATTTTTATTTTTAGTATTTCTTCCTTTTTAGATGGGCTTGGAGCAATAGCACAGCGGTAGGGCATTTGCCTTGCACGCAGCCAACATGGCCGACCCGAGTTCGATTCCTTCTCCTCTCTCAGAGAGCCCGGCAAGCTACCGAGAGTATCTCGCCTGCAGGGCAGAGCCTGGCAAGCTCCCCGTGACGTGTTCGATATGCCAAACACAGTAACAACAAAGTCTCCAATGGAGACGTTACTGGGCCCACTCGAGCAAATTGATGATCAACGGGAGGGCCTTTCCTTTTTAGATATAAATCCTTGATCAAATATGTTTTGCAGATATTTTTCCAATCTATAGATTAATTTTTTATTCTCTCAGCAGATTACACAAAGTGCCTGTTTATCAATTTCTCTCCCATTTGTTGTGCTCTTAGTCCTGTACCAAAATCTTTCATTTTTCATTACAAGTGTTATAGTTTTGCTATCATATCGTAGTATCATAGATCTATGATTCAGTTTTAGTAAATACACCCTTCTCTCCTCTGGGCGTATATGGAGGTCTAATTGGTATAGAATTATTAAAAAGGCTACCACTTATTTTTATCCATTAAGTGATACTTTGTTCAGTAGTATTTGAATGATTCCATAGGAGCCTTTTGACAATGACATGCATGGCTTCTCTGCCATCTTTGCATTGTTCCTGAGGAGTTTATCCCTGAGGCTATCAATGCCTTAGTGCATGGTTGGAATATACAGGCCTGGTTCATTGCTGTGAATCACGTTTTTCTGCAACTTTCTGGCAAGAAAAATCAGTGAATCATAATGAATATTGAGTAGATTAGATTATTTTACATGGTTTATTTTGTTGTCATCGTTGTTTAATTATACCCAGCAAGTGCTTTTCTGGTTACAGGAATGGAATATAATCATACCAACAGAATCTTTAATTGTTAACTAATTTTTTTACAGATCACATCCTAGAAACAAAATTGTAGCTAAAAAAAATTAAAAGTATACATCATCCTGTTTATTTTTCTAAGTTCACTTTTGGTTAGTCTTTTTTATTTCTTTAAATATTGCAAGCTGGAATTCCTTAACATTTAAAAAACATGATACCAGTGGAATTATCATTCATATTTGCTGAGGGATTCTTTTATTAGTACGATTTACAAATAAATTCATTAGCACTTGATTAGCAGTTCAGTAAAAATTGTATTGTGTAAGGTAGTCAGTTAGTGGAGCACACCAGCATTTTCATATAAATAAATACATTCAATCACAAAAGCATACTTGTCGTAAATACATTTAAAATGTACTTTGAGTCTCACAGTTAATTTAGGTTCATTGATATTATCTACTTACACACACACCTGTGTTCAGTCAGCAACAATAGCATGTTCCCCCGACACCATTTTCAGGGGGAAACTGAAAATGATGGATTATCATCATTTTTAAACTGAAAATGATGATTCTGAATAAGTTTAGCATGCATCTGAGTTTGATTGTTACACTGATCAACACTCTCTTTTGTCTTTCACTATCCCCATTCCTCAAGTTTTCATTGCTTTTCCCTTCAGACTTGGTATTTGTAATGAAGCAGCAAGTAGAATCACAGTTTGTGATCTGGAGGATCCATCCAAAGTAACAGGCTCCTGAGATCTTTGTAACAAAGACATTAGATCTCTGTTACATAGGAGTAACAAAGGAGTCAATAGAGTATGAACAAAAGAGAGTTTTCTTAGAGTTTGGAGGTAGAGGCCAGTGTTTTAGGGATTCCCATGGAACAAGTTATAAATCACTTCATAATAAGGTGAAAATTCTAACTTCATTAATATTCTACATCTAGTCACTGATGATCCCAAAGAAATCAACTGGAGTAACCCCGGTGACCATGAGCCTCTACAAGCATAGCTCGCTTATGCAGGAACCAGGACTCTCACTGCAAACTGCTGGGACTGCCCCGCACCCAGGTAACCTCTGACTCTGGAAGTCACGCCCACAACCTGCCCCCCAGCACCATCTTTACAGCTCACAGCCACAGAGAAGGAAGGTCACAGGGTGGCCTCCACAGCTACCGAGAATGCTCTCGGTCCCGAAGAGAGCCGAGATCACCGGGAAGTCCCAGATGGAGTAGGTGCCACATCCCGCCTCCTCCAGAGGGAACCCCAGTGACCATGAGCCTCTAAAAGCATTGCTCGCTTATGCAGGAACCAGGACTCTCTCTCACTACAAACCGCGTGGCCACTTATGCGGCCACGCGACATCTTCTTATATATAAAGTGGTCAATGGAAAGTAAATTCTCCAATGTTTCTCCCTGAAAATCAGGCTTAACTCTTTTACAAACCACAACACCGAATAGGAAAGAGAGAACAAAAAGGAATGCCCTGCCACAGAGGCAGGGTGGGATGGGGATGGAATGGGCGGTGGGAGGGTTACTGGGATCTGTGGTGGTGGGAAATAGTTACTGGTGGAGGGATGGGTATTCAAAATAAATAAATAAATTTAATAAAAAAAATAAATGGACTGGAGTAAGATATTTCTGCCCCACATGCATTGTGAGTATATGACTTTGGTGAGGACTTATGGCTAACAAGGTAGTAGTCAGTTTTTAATGTCAGTGAGAAATTCAAGGATCATGAATAGACTGTAGGTTAAGGACATTTCTTGTACCAGTGGTTTATAAGTGTAGAGGAAAACATGTACAAATCTCCTATTTTTCTTTGAATTCTTTCATACTGCCTTCACAGCATTTCAGTCAATGTTTTTTTCAATAGAGAATCAACCTATTGTCCAGTACACATCTCAAAAAGGGCTTCTTTTAAATAAAGTGCATTTGAGACACTGCCTTTGTTTTCAACTCCCAGGTTTTCATTTGTATCCCCAAGAAATCTTGAGCACATATTTCCATCCTACATCCAGCAGGTTGTCTAATAATTTCCTGTTTATTTAATGTAATCTACAAAGCCACTGTCTTCTAAACTAAATGATCTGCCTCTCTTGAACTCAACAGACTCTCTAGTTGACTTTGGTGGGTGCTAGGGAGTATAAAACAGTGATTAGGTATAAAAACTATTATTAATTTTGTTATTGGTAATCACTGTCACTGTCCTCCCATTGTTCATCGTTTTGCTTGAGCAGGCCCAGTAACGGCTCCATTTTGAGACTTGTTACTGTGTTTGGCATGTCGAATACGTCATGGGGAGCTTGCCAGGCTTTGCCGTGTGGGTGAGATACTCTCGGTTGCTTGCCGGGTTCTCTGAGATGGACAGAGGAATAGAAAAGAAAAATAATAGAATAAATTTTAATATGGGTGACCCCCATTTATAAAGGATTAATGAAAAAGACACACATGAACTCTTAAACTGATTTTGTTCAAATCTGTAAAAATTTCTTTGAAATGTGATGTTGAATTTAAAATTTCAATAGACAAAATGGCCAAGGTGGTGATCAAAGCTTAAAATTGAACTGTATCATTAGACTAAAAGATCAAGTTGAAGAAATTCTGAAATGGAACAAAAAGATACAAAATAAAAATCATAAGTACTTAAAGATAAATCCAGGGAAAAATGAAAAATTCTGGATGAATAAAATAGATCACTTGGAATAGCAATAGAAAATTAATAACTTAATAAAAATTATTCAAATAACTTCTCCAGTGAACATCAGATATTCTTCAAGATAGATCCACAAGTTGGGTTACAAAACACACCATAACATCAAGAAGAGAAAAATCGTATCAATAATCTTTTCATCATGGTACAGTGAGAATGGAAGATAATCTCAAGCAGAAATGAGGGAAAAACATGAAGAATTGAAAATTAAACAGTTCACTACTGAACAACCAGTAAGTAATAGAAGAATTCAGAGAATACATCTAAAGACTCCTACAATCTAAGAATGAAGATAGGAACTACTAGAAAAATGTTGGACACAGAAAAAGAGGTGTTAAGAGGAAATCAAATGCAGGCAGCCACTCGTTAAGAAGCAAGAAAAGGCTCATATAAATACCTAGCTACATAGCTTCAGTGGCTAGAAAAAAATCCACCAGAAAGAACCCAAAGTAATCAGAAGGAAGGAAATAAGACTTAGAACAGAAATTAATGAAATGGAAACTAAAAAAGAATTCAAAGCCAAGATCTGGTTCTTCAAGGAATAAAATGGACAAACCATCAGCATAATATAATGAAAGAAAGAGGGAAAAACCTAGTAAACTGATTTAGAAATGAAAGGGGAACTATCACCTCAGATACCACAGAGATTCAAAGAATCATCAGGGATTGCTTCAAAAATCTTTATATGGTGAAGACATGGATAAATTCCTGGATTCCTACAACCTTCCAAGGTTGAATAAAGAGGAAACTGAGCACATGAGCATGCCAATTACTAACAAAGTACTCAAAATGTAAGTAAAAGTCTCCTCCAAATCAAAAATCTCAGACCCAGATGGGTTTACTGATGAGTTTTCCAAACTATTGAAGAAGACCTGCTATCAATTCCCTCTAGGCTCTTTCAGAAATCTGAGATACAGGATTACTCCCATACTTTAAGAAGCAAACATTACACTGATACCAAAAGAAGACAGACAAATCACAGAAAGGAAAACTATAGACCTATATTTCTGATGAACATTAATATGAAGATCCTCAACAAAATATTAGTAAACTGAATACAGCAATACAACAATAAGACTGTAAACCATGACCAAGTAGGATTCATCCTGGGAGAGCAAGGCTTGTTTGGGAGGACTGCTGGGAGAAAAGAGATACCCTAGGAGAACTGATTAATTCCAATATTGATAGTGATATAGGCAGGTAGATAAGAAAGGACTACCCATGGCAATGGAATACCTGGAAAGTAATAAAATCAACATCCCCAACGATGCAAAAAGTCCACCTTGATTGAGGACACAGGAACTAAAGCTTAATAAGACTTCATCTGGCACCAACATATCCAGAGAAGGCTTCATCCCCTCAAGAGAAATTCCAGCAGAAACAAAGGAACCAGGGAAGGAACTTCCAATAAAGCCATCAAACAATCTCAACTCTACTCCCTTGGCAACTACCCTAGCAACGGGACTCTTACCTGGGTAGAAACCCCATGCGGGGCATCTTGGGCAAATCCCTATAAAAGCCAACTTGAACAAAAAAAAAAAGTGTGCAATACGTTGCCCAAATTTCCAAATAAAATCTGTTTTTACTTAACGGTTCATTAAGGACAATCATGAATCCTGCCAAACTGATCTCACAGCTGCCAAGGTGGGTACCAGAGAATAAGATAAACATATAAGGACTTTAGGGTACTCTGAGTAGCCCCCCTGGGGGGCTCACATGCAGGCTATTTATTTAGTACAATATTGCTCCCCCACCATGGCTCCAGGTCAATTAGCTCTTGTAGACAGAGAAACTAAGGAGTTACTAAGGAGTTACTTCATAACTAAGGAGTTATGAAGGCAGATAATGGGGTGTTTCCCATAGCCAATCAGCAGGTACCCTTAAAGAATAAGTTTCTGACAATTCCCTATTCTATGTATGCCTACGTTGTAAACCGTTTTATTCTATTATTTCCTGGGCCCAAGTGTCAGTCAGTTATATTCTAAGACCTAAATTGTTTTGCCCAGGGTACTCTTCCAAACTTGGTGGGGTTTTGTTGTTTTGTTAGCGGGGCAGTCTCCCATAGACTATGTTGGATCTCATTCACCTGTTGTAATAAAAATCTAGGATCTTTTTCTCTATAAAATACATGGATATAAATGGCATATGCTTATATTAGGATTTTCTGGATAAATATAATCTATATGGGCATTGGTGTCCAGAAGTTCAGACAATTATGAATGTCACAACTTAAAAGCAGAGAAAAAATTTTGCCACTTTCTATATTTTTATTCTATTTACGTCATTGATTGAATAATGCCTATACATACTGCTAAGCGTTATCTTTCTTTAGTCTATTGATTCAACTCTTAATCTCTTCCAGAAACACTTTCAAAAATACTCTCACAAGTATTTTACAAGCTATCTGGGTATCCTGTAGTTTAGTCAAGTTGATTGCTGAAATTAACCATGACACTGATAAAATCAAATCAAGTTCCTGAACACTTCTCAAACTCACTGATGTTTGTGGAAATCTTTTTTCCATGAAATGGATGATAGGAAAAGGAAATCGTTTCACTATGAATTTATGTAGAATTTTCTATGAATTGCCCAGGGCTTCCAGAGAGAGAATGTTTAATGAAGGGATAGCAAAATGAAGAATTATAGTATGTGTTACTTAAGAGAAAATAGTTTATTTGCAAATAATAGTTCACTTACAAATAATTGTAACCAAGGACTGATTTTTTATTTGTGTTCTGTCACTTTGTACAAATCAAATAGTCTTTAGGGTATTAAATTTTCCTATCTTTAAAATATGATTAGTAACAAGAATGATAGTGGAATCTGAGAGAGAGTACAACAGGTAAGGTGCTTGCCTTTCATGCTGATATCCTGGGTTCTATCCTTATCAGAGTGTCTGATCTCCAGAGCACTGCCAGTAATGATCCATAAAGTCAGGAGTAAGCTTGGAGTACTACTGAATAGTGCTCCCAAACCAGAGAATAATGGTAATAATTAGTATGTACTAGACTATATTAGGGTGAATTCCTATTATATATGTACATATTTTATATATTTATATATATATAAAATGTGCTAAGGAGAGCAATGGGCATTCAGTATGCAGTCAGTCTATATTAAATATTAATTTGGCATGAATGTAGCTGTAACCCCATTACCCAAATATGCATATTAGGTCTTGGTTTATTTAGTACTGTCTGTGTAAATTGAACATTTACTCTGAAAAAATTTATCAAGATAGTTATGACATTTATTCCGGGTTTCCTCAGAACTCTGTGACTTTATGGGCATTTTTAATAGAGAGATATTTTCAACTAAATGCTAAACACAAAAAGCCTCATTGTTACGCAGTATTTTTCCTGTCTGCTTGCCAATATAATTCTCATAAAAATATAAAAAAACATTTAAAGCAGGAGCATACAGTGAAGATTGCAGCTGGAATTTAAGGTAGTATAAAAAATAGCATAGCCTATGATCACAGTTGATACCAACTTAGAATTTATTTTCTCTATAGACTTGCCATATCTCAGTAACTGTTAAATATGAAATCCCATCTATACACAGTTGCAACCAGAGTTCTGGGGCCTCAGACACATCAGTAGTACAAAACTATGGTATATGTCTATATTGAAATTATAGAGCCAATGCAGTAAACAGAAGACCCAAACTACAATAACTAAACTTAAAAATCTGCCTGTCAAAAGAACAGATTGGGAATTGAGAATGAACCTGGGGACATAGGTAAGAGGGAGGGTCACATAGTTGTGAGATTAGTGTTGGAACATTGTATGCCTAACACTCTATCATGAACAACTTTGTAAATCATGGAGCATTGATACATAAATAAAAATTAATATTAAAGTTAAAAAGTCATATTCTAAAAAACATTATTCCCATGTCCTTTAAAGACACAATAAATACCAATAGGCCATGCTGTAGAAAATAAAAACAAATACTGACTATAATATATGGAATAGGCAGAGAAATTAATTTTGGTTGAACCAGCTGTTTCACACAGATGTTCTGTTAGTATTTAGGCAGGGAAAAGATTAGAAAATTATTCTTGACAACATGTTGATGATGTGCATGCTTAACAAATGAGGAAAGTGATATATACTTTGTCTAGGAGGCATGTAACATTATAATTAATGATATGGCTAACATATGAAACACGTATTCTCTAAGTCAGTTATTTGTGATACTTTAAACCATGATACATGAATAATTTAATTTCTTACGTGAGTGGTTCATGTTTACATTAACTGCAAAAATGAAAGACTAAATTTATGACTCCCCATAGTATTATAATGTTTCCTCCTAGAAGTTTTTGAAACTACTAGAAACTTGTAGGTAGGCTTGTAATGTATAAATCCAAAGGAGATTCCAGTGAATGTATTTTTTAATCAATGAAAAATATCTCAAAAAAGGACACAACTAGGAGGGTGGTAGAGTATTTCAGTGAGTAAGGTGCTTGCCATTCACGTGGGCAACCCAGGTTCGATCCCTGGCATCCTATATAGTCTCCTCTCATACTGCCAGGAATGATTCCTGAGTGCAGAGCCAGAAGTAATCTCAGAGCATCTCTGTGTGTGGCCAAAACAAAACAAAACATGCAAAAACAAAAGACAAAACCAGCAACTATAATGTTCAAACAGTACATATGGTCTACAGATTAGTTGCAAAACACACTGGGTAGAATTTCTGAAACTAGAACAAGGTCTCTTTTCAAATGACTCTGTATGTTCTCACCTGACTTATGACATTCTACATAGTAACAGGATTCTGGTTTATATTAGATTCCCAGAAAATAGGGTCAGGACTATATGGAATATATGCCTCTTGGAAATAAATGTTGGGAGAAGCCATTTTCCCACTTAAGACAGAGAATTCCTCTGAAAAACCAAAGAATTTCAGTAAGTCACTACTTTTACAATAAAAATAATGTAATGTAGAAATAAAAAATGGGCAAGTTAAGGGAAATAAAATAATTTTCTATCAAAAATAGAGCACAAACATTATACCATGTTCTGTTCAGAGCACTTCAGTACCCATTTTATTCTCACAACTTTTGTAAAACTTAGTAGTATTTTTTTTTTTTTTTGCTTTTTGGGTCACACCCGGCAATGCACAGGAGTTACTCCTGGTTCATTCACTCAGAAATTACTCCTGGTGGTTCTCGGGGGACCATATGGGATGCTGGGAATTGAACCTAGGTCGGATGCGTGCAAGGCAAATGCCCTACCCGCTGTGCTATTGCTCCAGCCCCAGTAGTATTTTTATTTTACAAATAAAAGTCTAAGGATCAATCAGGAAATTTTAAATTTTGCCTTAGTACATTTTAAGTAACTTGGTGATAGAGAATATACAAATACTTATAAAAATGAGTTAGTCATTGGGGCCAAAGCAACCGTACAGTGGGTAGGGCGTTTGCCTTGCATACAGCTGGCCCAATTCAATCCCTGGCACCACATATGGTCCCCTGAGCACAGCCAGGAGTATTTCCTGAGTACAGAACCAGGAGTAATCCCTGATCATCACTGGGTGTCACCCAAAAAAGCAAAATAAAATAAAAGTTAGTCTAAGATAGCATAAAACATGCAGGATACACTCAATAAAGTTTTCTAAATTAGTTCATATAGTTCCAAATAGTTCCAAATATGAAAAATTAATGAGTAATGCCACAGAGCAGACATTTGAATGTATATGCATTTAATTCCAAAGTCATTCTATGTGTAGCAAGTTTAGAATGTTAATTGCTCTAGAATCAAATAGGATTTAAATTATTTGAATCACTAGACCTGTGTTTAGGCTTGCTATACAGATTCATAATGATGAGTTTTGCTTATTTGGTATTTATTATACATGCACTGGAAAATAATGTTGTAATTGAGTGGTGTGATGAAGGAATGAGTATGGAGATGAAAATATATGTATGTGTATGGTCATGGGCAAATACACCAAATAGATAATACTTGTTGATGTTTGTGTTAACTTTGTATAACTTACTAGTCTTTGAACTTGTTCTATTTTTTAATGAGTTTATATTTTTACTTTCATTTTTTGTTCGGGGAGCAGGGGAGTTGGGCCATACCCAGCAATGTTCGTGGCTTATTCCTGGCTCTGTGTTCAGGGGACTCTCTGGGGTGTCAGGGATCAAACCTGGGTCTGCCACATGCAAAGCAAATGTTCTACCTCCTGTACTATGTCTCCAGCCCCAGAGTTTATATTTTTTCCACTCTGATGGTCTAAGTAATCTTTCATTCTCCTTCATGTTGGTAATTTTTGTTATGTATATAATATGAAGTTGAGTAGATATTTTCATCAGTGCATTGAAAATGTTGCTGTACCATATTTAAATTCACATGAAGGAACCATGAATAGTCAAAATATTCTTTAAAAAACATTCTTTTTTGTTGTTTTTGGTGCTACACCAAGTAGTGCTCAAGGATCATACAATATTGCTCAAGGATCACTTCTGGCTCTGCTTTGGGGACCATATGCAGTACTGGGCATTTCACTTGAGCTGCTCATGTACAAAACAAACATCTGAATCTTTATACTATCTCCCAAGTCCTCAATTCCAAATATATTGACAGCTCTACTAATATAAATAATAGTTTTTCAAATCGAGGCAGACATATCTGTCCATGGAAAAGAAAATCGAGTCCATATGTGATCCATGCATATATGGTTATATAATCAGTGAGTGCCAAAACCCTCAGTAGAATATTCTAAGACATGGTGTTCATTAGTCAAAAAACCATGTGCACACATATGTGCACCGCAACATTTAGTACAATATGCAGGATTATGGAAACAACCCAAAATGTCCAACAACAGATGAATGGACAAAGTGGTGATAGGTATATGCAATGGGATACTATCCTGTCAACAGATGAACTCTGGCGATTGACTGCAATGTGGCTGGATCTAGCGGGCATCATGTTGATGTCGGTGGGCCCCACGGGTGACTTATGTGAAGTGGGGAGGAGAAAGACAGCCACTTTCTCCCCACCCGCCTCTGCCACCCGGAACCCTGGGTAGGCTAGGACTGGTAACGTCTGCAGCGAGCACCTGCTCGGCATGGGCCTGAGCCCCGCCAGCCCCACAAGGTGGCCGTCAAGCCACACCTGAAGTCCGCTTGATCTTCTCGGCACGGGAGTTAATCCCCGCCACCCGATTGCTCGGGGAGCCACGGACTCAGGCTGGGGCGAGAATTCGCTCTTTGCAGGAAAGGAGAGACCAGTCCCAAGCTGTACCCGAGGTTTCTGGGGTTCTTGTCTCGCTCGCAGAAAAGAATTTCAGGAGTAGACGAGCAATGAAGTAACAGGTTTTATTTGGAGGCTTTTGGAGAGGGAGAGAAAGGGATAAGCAGATAGTAAGAGAGAGAGAGAGAGAGAGAGAGAGAGAGAGAGAGAGAGAGAAAGAGAGAGAGAGAGAGAAAGAGAGAGAGAGAGAGTAGCGCGTCCAGAGGGAACGCGGGCTTCTCCGAGGGTGGAGAGAGCGCCAAGTGGGCTCTCGAGCTGGTTCTTATAGACCCTTCTGACTCGGAATGTTCTGGAATCTCCTTGGGGCTGGGTCACTGGAGTCAACCGGATTGAAAGGGGGTTCGAGAATCATCTGACTTGGAATGTCCTGGAATCTCCTTGGGGCTGGGTCACTGGAGTCAACCGGATTGAAAAGGGGTTCGAGAATCATCTGACTTGGAATGTCCTGGAATCACCTTGGGGCTGGGTCGCTGGAGTCAACCGGATTGAAAGGGGGGTTCTCGGAAAGGAAGAATTTCATGGGGAGGAGGCCCATATCTTCAGGGTCTGGGGATGGTCTTATCAAGTCCTTATTCTCTGTCTCCACAGGGTGGGTTGGTCCTAGAATTCTTCTATGAGACTTTGTTTCATTGCAGAGAGCCTTTCCCTATCTACCTGCCTACATCAATGTTAGGTGATATATGTCAGAAGAAGAACAAATACCAGGTGGTCTCACTCATCTGTGGAATATAGAGGAAGAAGATATGGGAACGGAAGGTAGCAAAGGATGACAACCTCCAAACCCTGCATTACAGAGCTGACAATACCAAGTAAGGTGCTACTGGGCCAGGCTGGGGAGTTTGATCACAAGGTAGACTATTGTCGCTTAAGGACATTGATGGTACACCACACTCTGATGGTGAAGGGAGGCAACTGTGCACATTAAAACCATAAGCATCGACACTGTTGCAGGCATATGCACTGTAGCACTGTCCTCCCGTTTTCCATTAATTTGCTTGAGCGGGCACCACTAACGTCTCTATTGTGAGACTTGTTACTGTTTTTGGCATATCAAATGCATCATGGGTAGCTTGCCAGGCTCTCTGGGCGGGGCGGAGGAATCAAACCTGGGTTGGCTGCATGGAAGGCAAACACCCTACCTGCTGTGCTATCACTCCAGATCCAACTCTAATAATATATATATATACTTTCTTAATTCATTATTTCTATACTCATATACATACATAGGATAATATATAACTCAATCGGTGGGCTCATGTCTCTGGTGGGGACTTTGTTAGGATTTTGTTATGGCATCTGCTCTGCTAGGAGTCCTCTTTCACGGCAGATAACTGGATGCATCTTCCTTCTTGGAAATATCCTTTGCTTCTAATACATACATGCTCTTCCTGTGGGCAGGCATACGTGCTATGTACATAAACTGGCAGGGCCGGCTAGAGCTCTATGAAGCATCTGCACCAGCAGTGCAAAATAAATAAATAAACTCACTGTGCACCCAGAATAGGGGAAAGTTTTGTTCTAATAAAAGGAATCTGGACCACGTGACAGTTTGGCAACTGGCTTCCAAGCGTCCTTGGTCCGGGACAATCATCTCCAGTGTCAGTGTATCCCTGTCAAAACATGCACCTTGGATGGTTGCTTACCTAACAGAGAGAAGCGAGTCGAGATCCCTGAAGGGAGTTTTTGTCTCTTGTCCTGGCAATTCTAGCTGTTGGCAGGTTAGAGGTCCTGCTTCCAGAAGGAATCACAGTGTCCTCTGAGAATCTGAGCAGCCCACTGAAGCACAGATAAGACTTCAGGCTGCTGCTTTCCACCAGACCAGTGTTTCTCAGCCAGGGCCTCAGATTATTCCAAGGGGACCACAAATGAATTGTAAATAGGGCACTATGGTGCGAAACTGGGGGTGGTGGCAGTCAGTAGGGCTGGTGGGGGGAGTGAGGGAGAGGGGAAATCACAGGAGGAAAACAAGTTAGAAGTGGTCATGGTTGAAAAAGGGCGGAGAAAAATTGCTCTAAACTCCCTTTGTCCAGTTCCCGGCAGGAAAGAAAAGTCCCCAGCTTATCAGTGCTCATTGAGATCAATCAGCGCAGTGAAATTGAGGGGCTGCAGCACAGTACAGCAGAGAGGAAACACGAGACTGAAGAGCATCTTTGACCATCCACTTGGATTCTTTGTGGCATCTCCCTGCCAAGAGGGGATGGTTAAAGGAAAAGATGCAGCATGTTTGACTTGAATTAGAGGCGGTGACCACGGATTCGGGTGTCAGGGCTGTGTGTCTGAAACTGAGGATCAGGAGCAGCTAGAAGAGATTTGGGAAAGGAGACAATGAGTATTCACCTTACTGGGGAACTAAAACACCAACCTCAGTTCTTTCTATTCTTATAATTAAGATTTTATTATTATTTTTTTAATTTTTATTAGTGAAACACCATGAGGTACAGTTGTAGACTTACAAATTTTTGTACTTGGGTTTCAGTTATGCAATGATCAAGTACCCATCCCTCCAACCAGTGCCCATTCTCCACCACCACGAGTCCCAGTATTCCTCTCACCCCCCATTCCCCCCCCCCCATCCTATCCCGCCTCTGTGGCAGGGCATTTCCTTTTGTTCTCTCTCTCCTTTTGGGTGCTGTGATTTGCAAAAGAGTCATCGAGTGCCAATCATGTTGAGTCTATAGTCTACTTTCAGCATGCATTTCCCATCCTGCTGGGATCCTCCCAACAACTTTATTTGGTGCTCCCTTCTCTATCTGAGATGCCTTTTCCCCTAGCATGTGGTTTGGCCTCCAAGCCATGGAGTGAACCTCCTGGTACTTATCTCTGCTATTCTTGGATGTTACTCTCCTATTTTGTTACTTTATGTTCTCCAGATGAATGCAATCTCTCTATGTCTATCCCTCTCTTTCTGACTCATTTCGTTTAGCATGATACTTTCCATGTAGTACCACTTGTATGTAAATTTCATGACTCCATCTTTTCTAAGAGCTACATAGTACTCCACTGTGTAGATGTACCAAAGTTTCTTTAACCAGTCATCTGTTCTCGGGCACTCAGGTTTTTTCCAGATTCTGGCTACTGTAAAGAGTGCTACAATGGACAAACAAGTGCAGATGTCACTTCGACTACACTTTTTTTGTCTCTCTGGGAAAACCTCAGTTCTTGATGCCGACGTTTCTCCCATGTCATCTTTTTGTAAGACAGGAGCCCCAGAAACCTCTAGGAGGAGCGTCCCAAATTTCTATGAGAGAGTGGAGCAAGTTGGAATGAGAGGGATCCTGTGAAACACAGAGATGCACTACTTGGAATGTGCTTCAAGGAGGGTCTAGTTACCCAACTGTGGAGAGAGGGGTGAGTCCCCCGCTGTATGCCCGACATCAGCTGCAGACGTCTGCCTTGCTTCTAGTTATGTCCTTGTTAAAGGCAGGCAGTGGTAAAGCCCAGCTTTGCAAGCCAACATTACCTGATTGCAAATTAAACACATGAATACAAGAGGAAAGCCCAGCTGATCAAGCTTGAGGGGAGTGGGCATCAGTACCAGAGACTCTCCCCCTCCAACTCTGTCTAGCCAAAGGCTTTGTTCAAACTTAATCTGAGCACCTGCGTCAGTGTCAGTGCTAGAGAATTTCTCATCCAGGATTATGAAACATTTTAACCTTCTAGAAGATATCACCAGGAGCTATGAGATATATGGATGGAGCAGGAGGAGGAAGGGGTGGGAAGGGGAGGAAGGGGTGGGGAAGGAGGGGGAGAATGACATTTCTTAAATTCCCAAGGCAAGCAGTGCTAATGCTTATCCTGAGCGTGACAAACCGGCCCCATTAGCGAGTACATTAGCGGGTGTCCAGCCCCCCCTCATGGCAATGAATTAATATCATGATGCTCATTTGGTAGAGTCTATTCTCCGCACTTGACATTAGAGATCATTAATAATCCATGAGGACTATAGGTTTGAGGACAGACATTGATGAGAGCATTCTCTTCCTTCAGAAGAGGAAGACATTGATGAAAGCATTCTCCTCCTTCCTCCCCCAGTCTCTCTGCACCTGGATCTCATCCAGAATATATTCATAAATGCTTGTTCAATCTCAGTTTCACGCCTGTGAAAAGTGATGTAGTCAGAGAATACAGAATCTATAGTTTTTTTTTCCATCGTTGCCTTCCAATGTCTTGGCACAAATAATGTTTACCTAAGTAATTTATTTAATTTTTTTCTTCCCTACTTCACTGTGGCTGTTTCTGATTTACTATATTTATTTTCTCTATTTTGTCTGCCACGGCAAAGCCTGGCAAGCTACCCGTGACATATTCAATGTGCCAAGCACAGTAACAACAAGTCTCACGATGGAGACGTTACTGGGCCCGCTCGGGCAAATCGATGAACAATGGGAGGACAGTGCAGTGTGCTACTTTGTCTTCCATCTAATTTTCTAAACATTCTGATTAATTTTTTTTTTGGGGGGGGAGTGGTATGTTGAACAAGTTTGACTTTAGAAGACATGTAGCTAAGGCTTGAACCCAGAATCTCATACATAAAAAAAAGTATGAGCACATGGTTTGCATGTGATCCTGGAGCTCTGTTGGTGCCCCCAACCCTGCAGGGCATGCTCCAAACACAGAACCCGGAGGAACCCCTGAGCACTGTTGACTGCTGCACAAAAATCAAACCAAGTGAAAACGCAGGCGAAAAAAATAGAAAAACAGGGACTGGAGCAGTAGCACAGCGTGTAGGGCATTTGCCTTGTATTTGCCTCTCATACATTAAAAAAAAAAGTTCTGAACCATTACGCTATCACCTCACCCCTTCTCCCCCTCTTTGTCATGTGGAGAATAATCTACACATAAGACACATGAAGAAAACACCCACCTTTGAAAAAAATTGGCAGGGTTGGGTAACCCTTATTTGATTTGCTCAGGGTTTACTCCTCAGTCTCTGAGGATCAGTCCTGGTGCTACTCAGGAGACTATATGTGGTGAAAGGAACAGACCTGGGGGGTGCCTTCTGCCAGACAAGTCAGTTTAACCCCTGCACTGCCTCTACAGCCCCCTGAATTGTTTTTTAAAAATGCTATATTAAGGTCATATTGAGCAGACACAAAGATAATGAATGCAAACAGTGCTGCAACTGCAAGGAAGAATCTTGCAGGTAGGCGTTTTGTCTTGTTAGACTCTATCTTCAGACTAGTTTCCTAAAAGTCAGGTTTCAGGATCAAAAGAGAAATCGCATGTGTCATTTCACTATGCATGACCAATTCCCTTCTGGGAAGGTCACGCCTGCCTGCAGTCTCCCGGCCTCAGCAATATTTTGGGTTATGCTTTTCATTCCTTACCAATTCGCTGGGCGCTTTGGAGGCTGTAACGGAGTCTAAATTGGTATTTCTCCTGTTTGGAAGAACTTGGGACGTTATTGAATATAGATGCCATGCATCTGTCACGTGTGTGTGCTGCGTGTCAATGGTCTGTGCTTCTCTCCCGCCACATTTCTACTCGCTTCTGTGCCTTTGTCTCTCAAATTTTGAGACTGTGGTTTATATGATGAAACTGTTTTTCTATTTTTTTTCTCTTTTTGGGTCACACGTGGCGATGCACAGGGGTTACTCCTGGATCATGCACTTAGGAATTACCCCTGGAGGATCTCAGGGGACCATATGGGATGCTGGGAATCGAACCGGGTTGATCGCATGCAAGGCAAATGCCCTACATGCTGTGCTACTGCTCCAGTCCCTGGTTTTCTATGTTTTTGCCTGCGTTTTCACTTGGTTTGATTTTTGTGCTGCAGTCAACGGTGCTCAGGGGTTCCTCCGGGTTCTGTGTTTGGAGCGTGCCCTGCAGGGTTGGGGGCGCCAACAGAGCTCCAGGATCACATGCAAACCATGTGCTCAGAACCCTGAGTTATCTCACTCACCCAATATGTTGGAGTAACCTAGAAACTTTTTCATTTTGGGGGGTCACACCTGGTAGTATTCAAACATATAAAAATGCTCCTGACTCAGTGCTTGGGGGCCATTTCTGAACTATGTGGTGCTGAAGATCGAACCTAGGACCCTTATGCCTTATGTGAAGCATGTGCTCCAACCAACTGAACTTTCACTTCATTTCTCTTTTTCTCTTTTTAGGTATTGCATATATATATATATATATGTGTATATATATATATATATATATATATATATATATGGCTGGAGCGATAGCACAGCGGGTAGGGCATTCGCCTTACAAGCGGCCAACATGGCCGACCCGAGTTCGATTCCTCCGCCCCTCTCGGAGAGCCCGGCAAGCTACCGAGAGTATTAGATATGCCAGACACAGTAACAACAAAGTCTCCAATGGAGACATTACTGGGCCCGCTCGAGCAAATCGACAATCAGCGGGAGGGCCTTTACCTTTACCTTTTACATATATATAGGCAACCTATATAGCATATATATATGTATATATATGTATATACATATATATATATATATATATATATATATAGGCTAGAACAATAGCACAGCAGGTAGGGCGTTTGCCTTGCATGCAGCTGACCCAGGTTTGATTCTTCTGTCCCTCTCGGAGAGCCCAGCAAGCTACCGAGAGTATCCTGCCTGCAGGTCAGAGCCAGGGAAGCTCCCCGTGGTGTATTCGATATGCCAAAAACAATAAAAACAAGTCTCACAATGGAGACGTTACTGGTGCCCACTCGAGCAAATTGATGAATAACAGGATGACAGTGCACACACACACACACACACACACACACACACACACATACACACACACACACACATAGAGAGGCAAAAATTTCTATCTTTGATTTAAAGTTATAGAAAGTTTTCCTTGCAATAAGCTTAAGATTAAAGAAAAGTTTAATGTGTTCCTGCCCTAATTTACCTAGTATAACTTTTTTGAGGGAGAGGCTAAATACTGTCAGCACTATGGCTGACAGTATTTAGCACTTACTGCTGACTCTGTGCTCAGGGGTCACTCTTGAACCAATGCCAGCCAACTGCAGTGCAAACACATTTACTTCTGTAATCTTTCTCTGGCCCTATCTAGGATTCATAGTGTATTTCTGTTACTAGTATTATTTTTATATGCATATAATTTGTTTGGAGTTTAAGCTTGTTTACAGTCAGGTATTTTATTCTTCCCAAATGGCTACTCAGTTATTCCAACACCATTTATTTAAAAAATAATATTTGGGGGTCTGAGAAAGAATAGAGGGTAAGGTGCTTACTTGCCTTGTGTGCGCTTAACCTGATTTCCATCCCTGGCAATGCATATGGTCCTCCAAGAGTGGTACCTGAGCATAAAACCAGGATTAAGACCTGAGCAACACGTGGTGTGACACCCGGACAAAAAAGAAACCAAAATGAGAACTTGATTCTATCTCTGTGATTTGTTATAACACTTTTATAACATGCTAAGTTCACATATGTGCTTATGTATAACTCTTTGCTTTCATTCTGTCTCATTGGTCTATAGTCTCTTCATGTATCATTATCAAGGTCCTTTAAATAAACAGATAGTCCTCCCGTTGTTCATTGATTTGCTCGAGCGGGCCCAGTAACATCTCCATTGTGAGACTTCTTATTACTGTGTTTGGCATATTAAATACTCTCGGTAGCTTGCCAGGTTCTTTGAGAGGGGCAGGGGAATCGAACCTGGCTTGTCCGGCTGGCTGCGTGCAAGGCAAATGCCCTGCGACTTTGCTAATTTGCTTAAATGTCTAGTAAGGTTGGTTTCTCTTTACGGAATCTCCTTTTCTGTGTTTCTCTGGTTAATCTTGCATGTTTGTTTCCCGTTATAAAACTTAGTATCAGTTTGTCAAGCATAGTCAACCTACCCAAGAAAGAAAGATACCTTTCCATTTTTGTTCCAGTCTAGTCTTCTTTGAAAAGTTTTTACATTTTCCTCAAGATAGTTTGCGTATTGTTTGTTACATTTATTCCTGAGGATATTTATCTCTCATTTATACCTGTAAATAGGATTTTCTCATTATATGCTGTTGTTGAAAACTTTGCGTGTTATAACTTACTGTTTCGCTTAATTTGTTTACTCTTTGAGTTGCTTTATTCATAGATTCTCTTGGAATTTATATATTACATATATAAATTCCATATATACCATTTATAAATTCCATATATACCATTCCATATATTCTATATTTACCATTCCATGCTATATTATACTTTATATAGTTTTTTTTTTAGGTCACACCCGGCTATGCACAGGGGTTACTCCTGGCTCTGCACTCAGGAACTAACCCTGGCATTACTCAGGGGACAATATGGGATGCTGGGAATCGGACCCTGGTCAGCCATGTGCAAGGCAAACACCCTACCCGCTGTGCTATTGCTCCAGCCCAATACTTTATGCAGTTTTAATTCTTGTGTGTTCTCATTTATAATTAATTTTTTTCTTAATTAAATTTGCAGATTTTTTGTATATAACTTTGAATATAGTTGATAAATCCTCCACTTATTTCTCATCATAATTAAAGTAGTTCCAGTATTTTCTGATTAAATAAGATGTTTTCAAGACTTATCTGATATATAATACAATCTTCAGTTTTAAAACTGGGTCCCTCCAGGCCTTTTCAGACTGCTCTGCATCTTATACAGATTTTTTTTTTTAGTTTCCAAAAGTTATTTTATTTGACATTATAAAGCATCCTGCCCTGCCCCCACCCACCCCCGGTTTGATTTATAACATGTAAATGGTAAATAGTTTTTTGGTGTTGAACAAGGTTGAGCAAGATTTTCAAAGTGCAGAAGATTGCATTTCAAGTCAGTTCACGAGTAAAAGTGGGTTTTCCACATATCAGGACTTTTTTGCAGATTCCCTTTCATGTAGATAGGTAGAGATGAAGTCCTTCCCACTAAAAATGGACTTGTTCTCAATTTCTTCACATGTCACAAAATCAGATGATAGCATGCCCTCGTTTTCTTGTTTTATCAGTAGTGAAAGTCTTTTGATGCTAGAAACACACATCTAGAGATGAGTACTTTTCTGTGTCTGGGTTCTTCCATCTTGGGATCTTGGGTCTTCAAATCAAGGCTTTCTATCTCAGGTTATTTCAGGTGTTGAGCTTCCATGGGTCTCCACTTCAGGGCCTTCAGTCTTATTTTGAATAAGACCATCCAGTTGTCTGGCCTTAATACTGGATGAATTTTGAGTTATACAGATTTTTAAACCAACTTTACCTTCAAAGAATAAATACACTAAGACAACAACAACAACAACAACAACAACAACAACAACAAATATGTACAAGGCCCGAAGAGATTGTTGAAGGGGTAGAGCACATTCTTTGTACAGATGAGGCCCAATATTGCATGGTCCCACGAGCAGCATCCGGATTGACCCCTGAGCATCAAGCTGGGAGTAGTAGCCATGAGCACCATCAGATGTGCCACAGTACAATAATTTTTTCTTTTAGGTCCTTTTAAGATATTAATTTAACAACCTTAATAAATTCTGTTTAATCGCTTAATCACTTAACTTCCCGTTAGTCGTCGATTTCCTTAAGCGGGCGCCAGTAACGTCTCCATTTGTCCCTGTCGCGTGCTAGTGTAGCCCAATGGCATCTGTTCACTCTGGGAACATGAAGAGCCTCAAACCGATGGTTCATGATCTTGATGAAGAAGTCTGACCATCTGGTAGGTGGGTGGCCATGCAGTCGTTTGACATCCCTTGGAATCCAGTCAGTAACAGCTCTAGTCCAGCGGTCATCTTTAAATCTCATTACGTGACCAGCCCATCTGATTTTTGACACCTTGGCAAATGAGACAGCATTCCTGATTCTTGATTGTCAATGGATGTCAGAACTCAGGATTTTTTCTCTCATTTGAGTGAAACGTGATATTCCAAGCATAGCTCTTTCAATTCTTCTTTGGGAAACCTGAATAGCGTTCCCATCCTGTTTGCGTAGGGCCCAGGTCTCTGAGGCATATGGTAATGCAGGAAGAACAGTGGAATCAAAGAGATGTGCCCGGAGCCGGAGGTTCTAGGTCCTCTTAGCTATTTCTTCGACGTTCTTGAAGGCGTTCCAAGCCGCTCTCTTCCTCCTGCGCAGCTTGGGTGCCAGGTCATTTGTCTTGTTGACTTCTCGACCTAGGTACACATAGCTGTTGCATTCGGAGATGGTCGTTCTGTTGAGAAAGAATGGGGCATCAGGAACGAGACTGTTTCTCATAAACATTGTCTTCGTAAGATTCAGCTGTAGTCCTACCTTTCCACAGTCACGGTCAAAGTCGGCCAGCATTTGTGCCACTTGGCTGATGTTTGGTGTTATTAAAACAATGTCATCAGCAAAGCGGAGGTGGTGTAGTTGCCGACCATCTATCTTCACTCCCATTCCTTCCCATTCCAGTCGTCGCATGATGTTCTCGAGGGTGGCACTGAAGAGTTTCGGTGAAATGGTATCACCCTGCCAACCCCTCTCTTGACATCAATGATTACTTCTTTGTAGAATGGTGAGATCCTGGTAGTGAATCCGCAATACAGCTCATGGAGGATCTTGATGTATTGGGCTTGAATGCCCTGATTGGCTAGGGCTTCAATGACTGCTTCCGTCTCAACAGAATCAAAGGCCTTCTTTAAATCACAAATCACAAATCATCCTGTTATTCGTTGATTGCCTCGAGCAGGCCCCAGTAACAACTCTTTCATCCTAGCCGTGAGATTATATTCAAGGCTCTTTAGATGATTGAGACCCATCATTGTTACTGGTATTTGGCTTATTGGGTACACCACGGGAGTTTGACAGACTCTGCCATGTGGGCAGGCTACATTTGGTAGCCTGCCAGTTTGTCCATTGATTTCTTTAAATCATGAACTTTAAACAGAGCGGCATCTTGAACTCCCGAGAAACCTCAATGAGCTTGGTTATTGTGTGGATATGGTCGATGGTGCTGAATCCTTTGTGGAACCTGGCTTGCTCGCATGGTTGTCCTTCATCTAATGTTCTGCCAATCTTATTTAGGATGACTCCAGTGAACAACTTGTAGATGACAAACAATAGGCAGATCAGGCGATAGTTGCCAATGTCATGGATGTCTCCCTTCTTGAACAGTAGTACGGTCCTGCTGGTTTTCCATTGGGACAGAACCTTGCATTCAGACAGGTAGCGAGTGAAGAGCCGAGCCAGTGTATTGATGAGTACTGACGGCAGGTTCTTCAGGTGTTCAGGTCTGACCTTGTCTGGGCCAGGTGCTGTTTGTTTCTTTACTGATGAAATGGTGTTTCATATTTCGGAAGGGAGAACGTTGGGAACGACATATCCATCCTGTGGAATTTGGTATGTCGGCAAGTGGACATGGCTATTGAAGAGATTTGAGTAGAAGTCATGGATAATCTTCTCCATTGCCATTCTGGAGGATGTGATGGATCCATCAGGATGTCAGAGGGCAGTCATCTTGGTCTTGTAGTTGGCGAAGGACAGGCGGGCGTTACGAATACTTTTCCCGGCTTCTGCCCCATCTACCAGCACTTCTGCTCTTCTCTCTTTGAGGTCTTCCTTGATCGCATCTCTGCACTGCTTTGTGAGCTCGGATGTTAGCTTGCGGTTGCCTGAGGCATGCGCCAAACCACGCTGGCGAATAAGCTCAGGAGTTTTCGAAGACAGGCATTTTTTTGTGGCTATCTCTCTCTTGGCATTCCTCGCACATTCATGGAGGTGCTGAACACTACCTCCACTACCCAGCCGCCGCCACACTCCAGGACGCTTTCTGGACCCGCATCATAGGACACTAAATACCCATCTTCCGGAATTGCCGTACCATATTTGATAGGGTTCAAATATGGTAACACCTACCAGGGCGATTAGAGGTCGTCCCAAAAGCCTGTATCCCTCTCGGAAAGACTGGCAAGCTACCGAGAGTATTCCACCCGCACAGAAGAGCCTGGCAAGCTATCCATTGTGTATTCGATATGCCAAAACCACTAACTAAAACTGGTTTCATTCACCTGACCCTGAAGGCTTCACCGACATAGTAGCACTGAGAAGGATGAGAAAGGAGAGGCCCATAAATTTTATTTTTAAAATTTTGTCTAAAATTATGATGTACTTTAGCACTAGGGACTATGCAGTTTTTCAAGATCAGTAGAAATAATGGTACATATTTCCATTAGATTTATTAGTATAGTACATGTTTTTTCTTTTACTTTTATAAAGTTTTCACAGTAACTCTTTACATTTAATATTCGATCACCAAGCCTACCACCATTGCATCTTTCCACAACTATATTACAAATGCTTCCACCCCTAATTTCAAAACGTGCTCCCCAAAGCAGAACCAAAACCATTAATTTTGTATTGTTTGTTATGAATAATCTGCTAAAAATGATTTAATAAAATTTGCTTAGAGGAATGTATGTGAAGATTGTTGTACTTCATCCTGGAGCCATTTAGCCCTTGCATAAGAGATTACTAACATGTTTGTTGATCATTTGATCACTTGACTTCGCATTAATTGTCGATTTCCTCAAGCGGGTGCCAGTAACATCTCCATTTGTCCCTGTCACGTGCTAGTGTAGCCCAATGGCGTCTGTTCGCTCTAGGAACACAAAGAGCCTCAAACCGATCGTTCATGATCTTGATGAAGAAGTCTGACCATCGGGTAGGTGGGCGGCCATGCTTTCTTTTGACATCCCGTGGAATCCAGTTGGTAACAGCTCTAGTCCATCGGTTGTCTTTAAATCTCATTACGTGACCAGCCCATCTGATTTTTGACACTTTGGCAAACAAGACAGCTTCCCTGATTCTTGATTGTCGATGGAGGTCGGAACTCTGGATTTTTTCTCTCATTTGAGTGAAACGTAATATTCCAAGCATAGTTCTTTCAAAGAAAGAGCTATGTTTGTTAAATCCAATCAAATGTTGTGTGGTACTCTTGGTATAACAGTGCTGTAGAGTATGAGAGATCCAGGAATTCTAAAGTGTAGAATATGGTTATACTACAGATTCACTACTGGGTGAGGTCTATGTAGCATTCTTCTGGGAGCTTTATCTCTGAATCTTTGGATCATGGCCCTTGATGAAATTATATGGCACCAGGAACAGTTCGTGGGTGTGAATGCCAAGCTACTGTTAAATTTAGGACATGGAGGGAGGAGACCCATTCCAATTCTGAGCGAGCTTGGTGATTTCAGTCACAGGTCACACATACCTGGGTATTTCTGCAGTAGTACATATATTTAATGTTTGCCTAATGTTGAGCCAACTTTGCTTTACAGGAATAAATTTCCACAGATCTTTATTTTTTAAATATTGCATCGAATTTGCCTTGCAGTATTTTATTTAATGTTTTTGTATTGATATACAAGTGATGTTCATATTCATACTAAGGGGATCATAGGTAGTACAACATGAAGGTGAGATTAGAATCGAGGTGATCATCTCTCCAGTTCAGAACTTTTCCCTGTATATATCATCATTCAATTTCTTCCTTAAACAGTTCTCTAAGCAGTTTGAAGAGAAAAATCAATGGCTCAGCAGATGCCAATGTTATTTGAGACAATATTATGGGTAGTTTAGAAATTATGTAAAATTCTGTTCTGATACCCCACACACTTAAACAAAGATTAAACCTCTATCTTCTAACAAAAGAGTTCAATAAAACCACCGTTTAATTAGCGTGGATAACCAAATCATAATTCTCCAAATGATTCCGCTTCCTCTAAAATCATGTTCCCCGAGTGAATGTCAGCTGTGGAAGTTGGTTGATAATTATGTTTCCAGCCACTTGCATTAGAAAACGAATGCTTTACCAATTTTTGTGGTTTTAAATAATATCATAGAAAGTGTTTAAAATCTAATTTGATGCCCACAGAGGATTTTATGACAAAACATTTTCTGGCAGACAAGAGTAGTCATCCAATTTAGCATAATCAGGGTCGGACATTTGGAAACTCAAAACAAAGTATTATAAGCAATGCAGGGTAAAGAAATACACATAAATTAGAGGAAAAACAAAACAAGAGTTAGCTATGCACTCCATAAGTATGGAAAATGGATTTCTGGATTAAAATCTGTTGACTGTGGATGAAATGTGTAATTATATATTTAATTATGTAATTTGTCATATTACTCAGTGGAGTAAAACAAGAACATAATGCCAAGTAACATTGGCATATAAATTCCAAGTTGTAAAATACATCTATAGTAGAGTTAACATTTCTGTTAAAATACATTTCGGATGTAGATATAGAATGACTACATTCATTTGTGGGATACAAAAAAAATAGTATGAGACTATATCCAAGGACAGGAAAAACAGGAATCAGAAACACTGGTTAATAGTTGGAAACTTGCCATTTGTGTATGAAGGGTGAATGATGGTTAAGATAGAGAAGGGACCAGTATGACAATAATAGTTAAAAATGATCATGCTAGACCGGAAGTGAATGTTGAAAGTTGGTAAAGGGATATTCCTAATAACATTTCAGCATCTGTATTGCAAACCATAATGCCCAAAAGTGGAGGGGGAGGGAGGAAGGTAGGTAGGGAGGGAGGCAGGTAGGCAGGGAGAGAGAGAGAGAGAGAGAGAGAGAGAGAGAGAGAGAGAGAGAGAGAGAGAGATATGCAGGGATGGGCAGAAGGAAAACTGGGGACATTGGTGGTGAGAAATGTACACTGGTGAAGGGACAGGTGTTGGAACATTATATGACTGAGACCCAGTCATGAACAACTTTGTAATTGTGGATCTCACTATAGTTCAATGAATAAATTGATTTAAAAAATACATCTCTGCTGTGGATTTGAATATTGCTCAAATTTAAACTATAATGCAGCAGCACTTACATTTTTCATAAATATGCATAGCTGAGTACTAGAAAATGTCTTTGGGATACTTTTGCATGTATACCAAATGTGATTGCTACCCATGCATTCGATCTCCTGGTAGTCTTCTTTCTTCCCTCCTGCTCTCAATTAGAACAATGGTTGTGGTCACCATAAGTGGTGGTGACCTGGTCGTGTGGCTTGTGTGCTTAGCTGTGGTTCTCACCACCATGGTGGTGTTTTCCCCATTGGCCACTGTGCTTGTGGGCTTCCATGCCTTTTATTTGTGCTGCTTACACACATTCCATGTGGGCTTGCCAGGGGCTCTGTGAGGCCTCCACGTGTGTGTTTGCTCAGAGTCTGGCTTCCTGATCATGATCCTTGAACCCGGGTTGAAGTTGCAGTGCTTGCTGGGTGTTCTACCCCTCTTAGTGGAGATGCTTGCACACTCTTGCCTGTGGTACAACCGGAAATTTCTTGCAGCACCTGGGATGATAGATGGTAGAGCACTGTAGTACTGCACTGTCGCACTGTCCTCCTGTTGTTCATCAATTTGGCTCGAGTGGGCACCAGTAACGTCTCACAACAAATTGTAAGACTTGTTGTTATTGTTTTTGGCATATCGATTACGCCAGGGGGAGCTTGCCAGGCTCTGCCTTGTGGGCGAGATACTCTCAGTAGCTTGCCAGGTTCTATGAGAGGGGCCAAGGAATCAAACCCAGATTGGCCTTGTGCAAGGCAAACGTCCTACCCGCTGTGCTATCATGGCAGAGCAATGGAGCATAAACAGTGGATTCTTTGGGATTCCACTGTGCCTAATTCCTGTGGCAGCAGCTGGGAGTGAACTTGAGGCTTGCAAGGCTAGAGCTCTAAGCCCTTCTGCTCTCTGGCAAGCCCCTGCCTAAGTTTTAATGATCTTTATTATCTTCTTTTGTTTTTGTTCAGTTTGGGGGCCACGCCCACTGATGGTCAGGGGTTACTAGCGCCGCCCTCAGGAATTACTCCTGGTGGTGCTTGGGGGAACTTATGGGATGTCAGGGATGGAACCCGGGTCAGCCTTGAGCAAGGCAAGTGCCCTACCTGCTGCTTATTTCTCTGGCTCTAAATTATCCCTATTTTCATAATAATATTGAAAGCCATACTATCTGCAAAGTCATTTCGAATCTTTGATAGGGTCTGTGGATAGAAATATAAATTTTTTAAGAAGTATGATTATCTTGGATCATTCATTGTCATCTCCGGAATTGAATACACAAGGAACATGATAAATATTTGTTGAATGAACCCTCACCACCCACAAGACAAAGGATCATCTCTCTAGTAACAGCCCCACATATGATACCTTTTATTATTCAGGCATTGATGCTCAGTTTAGAATATAAAGCATTGTATGAAAAATAAATGTTTCACGATGTTGGAGATGAGTGATAATACATCTATCTTTGCTTCAGTTCAGATAATACACCTAAATTATAGAAGTCATTTATTCCGTCTTGTTCCAATTACCAGACTATAAAATAAGATTGTTTAAAACTACAACTGCTGTTGTTAGTATTTTTTGGCTTTTGGGGGTGGTGCCTGGCAGTGCTTAAGGACTTACTCCTGGCTCTATGCTCAGAGATCATTCCTGGCAATGCTCAGTGACCATATGGGATGCTGGGGCTCAAACCCGGGTCATAGCTGCATGCCTGCTTGCTGTAGTATCAGTCCGTTATTAATCGGTCTGTTATTAACTACTATAATTAGATGATGTTGGTAGCAGTGAAGATGCTGAGAAATGGTGGGGGTCTAGATAATTTTGAAAATAAAGCCAACAGCATTTACTGTTAGTTTGGATTTGTATTGAGTTACCTTATCGGAGAGCTCTGTGTTCATTTGTTAAGCGGGGATAAAATTGATATATTTGTCATGAGAACACTGGTACGATTAGGGGAAAGAATACATGTAAAATATTTAGCATCATGCATGTAACAGTGTGGGAGATTAAAAATTCTAACCTAAAGGAATTTTAAGAAGGAATTTTGTGGGTCCCTGAATTTCTTCATATCCAGTTCAATTTTCCAACGTTCAAGAAGGTCAGGACTTATTTGGAGTTTGCGGCTATGATGTGGGGAAAAATATATCAGAAAATATTTTTCAGACTTCTTGCCTTTTGCTCTGTGAGGATTATTCCGTGGTAACAATGTAAGCATTTTTCTTTTTTGTGTAACAGTGGCATTTTAAGGTCAAGGCCATTACTTTGCTGGTATTAATGGTCTAATGGTGAAACTTCAAAGATCTGTCTCTATCCTAAAGCTATTTTTATTTTATATACTGAAGTGACTGAGTTTTACTAACAAGCTTTCCTCTCTGATTCCATCTAACGGAACTTGAAGAGCTAATAGAAGTGTATGCATCGGTACTAGTCATAAAAATAAGGTGCTTTCTGTGCATGCTATGTACTTTTATATGCTTTGTTCTCTCCATCAATGTTAAGTATTGTAGTTCTGTGTCAACAGCCTTATCTTTCCCATAACATCAGCCTCATTTATTTAGTGATACTAAAAAGTTTCATAATTATCTATCAGTTCACTTTTTTTTTTGTTCAAGTATGTTCTTATTTAAAAATCCCTAAAGACCCATAAATGTTTTATTTTCTCAATATAATGTTTCATGGATATATAAAATTCACTGTCACTGTCATTGTCCTCCCGTTGTTCATTGATTTTCTCGAGTGGGTCCAGTAACATCTCCATTGTGAGACTTTGTTGTTACTGTGTTTGGCAGATCGAATACGTCACGGGGAGCTTACCAGGCTTTGCTGTGAGGGCGAGATACTCTCGGTAGCTTGCCGGGCTCTCCAAGAGGGGCGGAAGAATCAAACTCAGGTTGGCTGCAAGACAAACGCCCTACCAGCTGTGCTATCGCTCCAGCCCATATAAAATTTATATATATATATATATATATATATATATATATATATATATATATATGCCTCTCAGCCCGGCAGGCTACCATGAGTTTCCTGCCCACACAGACAGAGCTTGGCAAGCTCCCCGTGGCGTATTCAATGTGCCAAAAACAGTAATGATAGCAGGTCTCATTCCCCTGATTCTGAAAGAGTTTCCAATTGTTGGGAAAGACTTCTTAGGAGAGGCTGGTAAAATATCAGGGCTGGGATGAATAGAGACATTACTGGCGCCTTCTCGAGTAAATTGAGGAACAACGGGATTACAGTGATACAGTGATAAAATTAAAAATTCAGTCCCTTGGAATTTGTCTCTGATTTTATTGCACCATTCTTATTGATGCTTTCATTAAAAAATTTATTCTGTGACTGGTTTTACTCAAAATGAAATACAACAGAGATTGTGCTACAGTAAATTAGCCTGAATTCAATCAGTACTTTTGCAGTGAGCTTAGCAGGTAGACTCTAGTTTTCCCTCTAAAGACCAGGAGTAACAGCAATCTATAGAGAGAACCAGTTAACCCTCTATGTACCGGAATTAATTGCTCAAAAAAGGGGTTACAAAGAGGTAGAATGGAAATATCATAAGGACAGTGGAACATCTTGTTCATGAAAACAGTAAATACTGATGCTTGCAGAAATGTCACCTGTAGGATATCACTATTTTTGTCTATCCTGCATAGCCTCCGGTAGTTTAGGTTTATTGGGTTGCTCCCATCACAGTGCTCCCATTCCTCTGTGTTTATTTGTAACTTCTTTGTTTGTGCTCTCTTGACTTGTAGATACTGTTTTTCTCTTCTCCCTAAGTCCTTTGCATAGTTTATTCAGAGCAATGTCTTTTTTGTATGAGCACAAGAAGACATGCTTTTGTAATGTGACTCTCAGTGATATTTCCCTCCTGGACATCTGTTCTCTCACCTAAGCCTCAGCTGCCTTTACTTCCTAGCACCCCCAAAAGCAGGGTCCTGAAGAGGGACTGGATGGAACCAGGGCAAGCAGTAAGCTATGTGCTACCCTGACATCGAGATGGGCCTGGCCAAAGCACCATAATGCTTAACTATAAGGGCTTGGGCATGGACAAATCTGTCATGATCCAAAAAGTAATAACTAGATTTGGACCCTGCAAGGGTTAGGAATGATTAATCTGGTCTGGGTGCTGTAGTCTGAGTCTGTGGCAAAATGTTCCCAGGAGAGCTGTCCTACAAGCCTCAATGTTATCTCTTACTGTGTCCATACAAAAATAACTAGTATTGAGATGTTGATAATTATTAGACTAGGGAAAAGAGAAAAACAGCTTAAGGGGTATTTTGCCCTTGGGCAGTCAGGAAGGGCTTTGGAATATCCTAGGTGGGGTTCCTTTGAACTTGGTGGGCCCTCAGGAAGGGCTTTCTTATGTTGATTTGGCTACCTGACTGGGGGCAGTGTCAGCCTGAAGAGATAAGAGAGTTGAAAAGAGCTGGAGAGAGAAAAAGCAGCTTAGATTGATGGACTGCATGGAGAGGCTAGCAAGGGGGACAGAGAGAGAAGAATGTAGAATACAGGAGCAGGCACGTGGACAGAGAGAGAGAGAGAGTCCAGGCTGCGAGATGGAGCAGAGAGATGAGCGGGAGAGACAGAAGGAGACAGGAATGAGGGGCAGTGAGAGACCAGAATGGGAGGCTCAGAGAGACTGGGGCAGGCGCGTGGCGAGAATGGAATAAACGGCATCTGATCAATCAACCAGCTTGGCCCTCATTTTATCCACCTTCTACCCTATGGCCCAGGCTGCCCTGACTCAGGGAGCGGCCTAGGCCCACCCTGATTTCCGGCAGCTACGGGAAGAGCTGAGGAGGGCCTCTCTGGCTGCCCCTTAAAAATATTTACAGTCACCAAACTCATCTAGAGTGATAGGACAGCAAGCAGCTTGCATGTGGCTGACCCAGGTTTGATCCCTGCCACCCCATAGGGTCTCTTGAGTCCCGCCAGAAGTGATCCTGGAGTGCAGAGCCAGGAGTAAGCTGTGAGCAGGGCTGGGTGTGACCTTCCCCTGCCTCACCCAAAAGTCCTTAAATATATATAAAAATTTATATCCACCACGTCTGGGGAGATGACTCAATCAGAAGAACATGATTTTAGCATGTGCAAAGGCCCTGAGTTCCACTCAGGTGCCACATGTGCTAGATATTTCCCCTGCAATGCCAGTTATGGCTCTGGTGGCCCTGATGCCCACCAATCTGAGCAGCTACTGACCTTTGTCAGGCCTTTACCTACTCTGCATTGCTAGGTGTGGGTCCTACTATAAACTTATATCCACCCCAATACATATAGAATCTTAGAGTGGTTTTGATGTGCATTTTCCTCACGACCGGTGATCTTGAGCATTTAAACTTTTTAAAAAAATTTTTATTAGTGAAACACCATGAAGTACAGATGTAGACTTACAAATTTTTGTGCTTGGGTTTCAGTTATACAATGATTGAATACCCATCCCTCCACCAGTGCCCATTCTCCACCAACACTGATCCCAGTATCCCTCCCACCCCCCATCCCCTCCTCCCACCCTGCCTCTGTGGCAGGGCATTCCCTTTTGTTCTCTCTCTCCTTTTGGGTGCTGTGGTTTGCATTGAGTGGCAATCATGTTCGGTATAGAGCATTTAAACTTTATGTTAGCTCTCTGTGTCTCCTTTTGAGGAGTATCTAGCCAGATTGCTTTTGCATTTTAATATAATTTTTTGATTTTGATGCAAACCCTGGCATTACACAGGGCTTACTCTTGGCTATGCACTCATGAATTACTACTGGCAGAGTTTGGGGACCAAATGGGATTCCAGGGATCAAACATGGGTAGGTCATGTGCAAGCCAGACACTTGCACATGGGTAGGTCATGTGCAAGCCCACTGAACTATCTCCAGCCCTTTTCTCAACTAGATTTTAAAGTTTTTTTTTTAAATTTAATTAGCTTTTTAGCCTTTTTATTTTGACCTTAAAAGTTCTTTATAAATTCTATATACCAGAGCTTCAGTAAATGCATGAATTTTAATTTTTCATATTGTATGAAATTTAATCCAGTTCACACTATACTTTCACTTTCTTGTTAGTGTTATTTGGTGTATAACATTTTTTAAATGTATATCTGAGTTATTATTATTCCTTGTTTTCCTTGTGTATGTTTTTGTGTCAGATACAAATAATTGTTGCCCAATCCAAAGTCCCACAGATTTGCACTTGTATTTTCTTCTAAGAGTTCATTTTATGCATTCTTAAATGTATATATTTTTTCATTTGAAGTTATATTTGTAAACGACAGAAAGTTTACCTTCCTGTAAACCAAGATTATTCATGGTTGATTTTTGAAATAATCTCATATTCAGGACATGGAGCTTAAGTAAAATGTGTGTGAGGGCGTCCTGTTTAGAGTGTTTCTCAAATGAAATCAAGGATTCTTTACGTTGGACTCCAAAACTAGTGCTTTTAGGAGGTTAAGTAAACCCTATATTGTCCTGAGTAGTTTTAAAAATATCTAGTTAAGGAAGCAAAATTGAAAAGCAAAAGTGAAATGTCTGCATTGGCAATAATAGGGATGAATAAAAATGTTCTACCTAATTTTACATATTAATGCCAAAAAGGTATCAATCATTGTTACTTTTCTCATGTTTGACTATTTTTATAAAAATTTAATTACTAGGTATAATTTAATAAGCAATTATTGGCTAAAGTATTCATGAACAAAGAATATTCTCATAAAATCTTTATTCGAATTGGTAAAGGAAGCACATATTTTCAGTATTAAAGCTTCATATTAAAGATTTCTAGATACTAGATTTAACTGGAACAAATCAAGAACTTTATACATTATTATTAAAAACCTGAAAAAATCAATTCCAGAATTAGAATTATTGTAATATGATAAAGATATCATCTATTTTCATTTAAAAATATTCTTTTGTTCCTAAGCATTACTATAAAAATTCTTCTTGATAATGTCATAAAGGTAAAAATGAAGATTTGTATACATGTAATGTTCATTGTTTCAAATTCAATTTTCTAAAACTCTCATCCTGAAGAAATATGTTTAACATTATCTTCATTATTCTACCACCAAATAACAAATAATGTTTTTCTGAATGGATAACACCTATAATCTCTTCATTTTTAAATTCTATTATCTTCACTTAAAAATTAATCTGTTTCATCTATTCAACTCAATTGTAACCATAAAGATTTATGAGTACTTAAAAACATCTGTCTCAATTGCTTTCAAATATAAAAATAGTAATTTCATTGTCCTCTATACTGCTAATATCTGACTTGCATGATGCTTAGTACAGGTTATCTTCTGAAGCATTATTAGATTTTCTTCTTAAATAATTCCATTTCTGTCTATTTTAAAAGAATTTTATGATATAATTTAGAAATGAATTATTCTTCTTTCAGTGTTAGTATAAGGTTGTTTTTAAAATAATTTTATTCCTTTGGATTACAGTTAATTGGTATGAATGGTACCCCAGGTTTTAGAGAAATATTTTTGTTTTATTAACCTCAATTGTGTTGATACAAATATTATGTCTAATCTTGCAGCTGTAGATAAAAGTGACAGAAGAAAAGAAATATGCTCCATGCTTTTGAATCTAAACAGAAGCATAAATGAGTTCTACTGATGATTCAGAGACATGTGGGTTTCTCAAAATGGCTCATATAAACCCCTGTGTTGTACCTGTTATTTTTCAGATCCTTCTAGTGCTCTATAGTTCAGGCACAAAAGTGCAAATAGCATCCTCCAAAGCGAATACTGTTTCCTTGGTTCTTCACCTTACCATGTGCCCTGGGGATCAAACCTGGGCCTACAGAAAGCAAAGCATGGACTCTAATCTGTTGAACTATGACCCAAACCCAATGAGTCCATTTTATTCCAGTACCACTAAGCAATTACTTAGTCTTTTACCAAGACAATTACATTATAGGCTACCAGGACTAATGTCATGGTCTTTGTCATGAAGATTTTGGAGTGTCTGTCAATAGTGAAATTAGTCCATTGTTGCATATAAACTATAGTAGGAGTATTTTTGTGAGAGATGAAGTTTGCAAATAATCGAGATAAAATGGAAATTCAAATTTTTTTGCTTTTTGGGTCACACCCAGCAATGCTCAGGGCCTACTCCTGGCTCTGCACTCAGGAATTACTCCTGGCACTGCTTGGGGGACCTTATGGAATGCCGAGGATCGAACCTGGGCTGGCCACATGCAAAGCAAACGACCTTCTTGCCATACTATCGCTCTGGCCCTGGAAATTCAGATTTAGCACTAACTTTGGAAGAACAATTCTCAGCAAGCAGTCAAACAAAGAAGAGGGCAGTTCTCAAAAAGTTTTTTTTTCACTATGTTTAGAAAATATGTTGATGGCAGTGTTAAAGTGTCTGTATTATATCAACACTAATGTGTCCGTGACCCTCTGTACCTGTCTCTGTCACCTCTAGTCTGTTTTCCCTTCTCCTTTATCCCTCCTTTCACATTTTGGCAATGAGTTTCTTAATCCAAGGCCAAATGTGTGTCAATGTTTAATACTCTGTATTCCCTTGTTTTGTCTCTCTCTATTCCACTGATGAATCAGATAATCTAGTATTTGTCCTCCCTCTGACTAATTTTGCTTAACCCGATACCCTCCATCACCATACACATTGCAGTGAACTGAAATGAAAAATGATATCATAATTTCTTAAAGCCTCATAATATTCTATTGTGTACATGGACCACAACTTCTCTTTCCATTTATCTGTCATTGGACATTTGGGTCATTTCTATATCTTGGCTATTGTACTAAGTGCTGTTGTGAACATAGGTGTGAATATAGCTTTTATGAACTAATGTTTTTGTGTCTTAGGGGTAGATGCCAAGAATTAGAGTTACTGAACCTTATGGAAGTTCTATTATTACTTCTTTGAAAAATTGCCATAGAGATGAACCAAACAGCAGTCCTACCAACAGTAAATTATGTGTTCCTTTTTCACTGCATCCCCACCAACACTGCTTGCTTGAAATCTTTCTGATACATCTCAGTATCAGAGGTATGAGATGACATCTCATCATTGTTTTCATTTGCCTTTTCTGGATAATAAGAAAAGATGAACACACTTTTGTATGTCTATTAAGCCTCCATATGTCTTCTTCTTTTTTTTTTTTGCTTTTTGGGTCACACCCAGCAATGTACATGGGTTACTCCTGGCTCTGCACTCCTGGCAGTGCTCAGGGGACCATATGGAAAGCTGGGAGTTGAACCTGGGTCTGCCACGTGCAAGACAAACGTCCTACCTGCTGTGCTATCGCTCCAGCCCTACCACATGTCTTCTTTTGAAGTATCGATTGATTCAGAGAAAACTTGACAAGATCCAACATTGATTCATGTTAAAAAAAAATACTCAACAAGACTATAGACTGAACATGATTGCCACTCAATGCCTCTTTTGCAAACCACAACACCCAAAAGGAGAGAGAAAACAAAAGGGAATGCCCTGCTACAGAGGCAGGGTGGAATGGGGGGGATGGGGGCGGGAGGGATACTGGGATCCATGGTGGTGGAAAATGGGCACTGGTGGAGGGATGGGTACTTGATCATTGTATAACTGAAACCCAAGCACAAAAATTTGTAAGTCTACAACTATACCTCATGGCGTTTCACTAATAAAAATTTTAAAAATACTCAACAAAGTAGTGATAGACAGAACATACTTCATGATAGTAAAATGCCATTTACTACAAGCCCACAGTCACCATCATACTCAGTGGCAAAAATTAAAACATTTTCCTTGAGATTGAATATAAGACAAGTTTTTTTTCTTCATATACTATTTAATATAGTTCTGGAAGTCCTTACCATAGCAATGGGGACAGAAAAAGAAATCAAAGGCATGTAACATGGAAAAGAAGAAGAAACAAACCCAGGTTTTATCCCTAGGGCTCCATCTTTTCCTCTAAACCCCACCAGGATTGATCCTTGAGCACAGATCAAGGAGGAAGCCCTGAACACAGCCAGGTGTAGCCTTAAAGTAACACCAGTCGCCCTCCCCTAAAGAGGAAAATCAACACACAAAAAACTATTGCATATCTATATGCAAATAATAAACTAGAAGAGGAAGAAATAAAATGGGAGCAGTTCTTTCTTCAGGATACACAGAACTTTTCCAGAGATAATGACATTTGCACTACTGGATTTTACAGAAAGTTTGTAACTAAGCTTAGGGCACCATGTAAGGATATAAGCCCAGAGCTCTGAGAGCTTGAGCACTGTGATTACCATTTCCAAAGAAGGCCCCTGAGAATGTTTCTCATGAAAACAGCAGGCAAGAGTGGTTGGGCAAGGCAGACCAGTTGAGCTAGCCAAACCAGTCATAGGAGCACAACCAGTGATGGTGTGAAAAAAATCTTTGAGGGTACCCAGGGGGAGGCCCCAACGGCTCTTCCCCTAGCTGCCAGTATTCTGCGTACCCTGAGCTGCTCACCCAGCTGGGGCGGCCAGGGTCCTGGGGCAGACAGTGGAAGAAACGAGGGCCAAGCTGGTTGATTGATCAGTTGCCATTTATTCTATTTTCGCTACGCGCCTGCCCCAGTTTCTCTGAGCCTCCCATTCTGGTCTCACACTGCCTCTCATTCCTGTCTCCTTCTGTCTCTCCCACTCATCTCTCCATTCCATCTTGTAGCCTGGCCTCTCACTCTCTCCACGTGCTTGTTCCTGTATTCTTCTACATTCTTCTCTCTTTGTCCACCTTGCTAGCCTCTCCGAGGTCCATCATGCTGCCCTGCTTTCTCTCTCTCCATCTCTTTTGCTTCCCCAACTCCTTCTGGCACTCTGGGCTGACTCTGGACCCAATCAGGTAGCCAAATCTACATAAGAAAGCCCTTCCTGAGGGCCCACCAAGTTCAAAGGGAACACCACCTAGGATATTCCAAAGCCCTTCCTGACTGCCCAAGGGCAAAATACCCCTTAAGGGGGTTTTCTCCTTTCCCTAGTCCAATAATTCTATCAACATCTCAATACTAGTTTTCTTTTGTATGGACACAGTTTGAGATAACAATGAGGCTTATAGGGCAGCTCTCCTGGGAACATATTGCCACAGACTCAGACTACAGCACTCAGGCCAGATTAATCTTTCCTAACCCTAGCAGGGTCCAAATCTGGTTATTACTTTTTGGACCATGACAGATTTGTCCATGCCCAAGCCCTTATAGTTAAGCATTATGGTGCTTTGGCCAGGCCCATCTCGATGCCAGGGTAGCACATAGCTTACCGCTTGCTCTGGTTCCATCCAGTCCTTCATCAGGACCCTGCTTTGGGGGGCACTAGGAAGTAAAGGCAGCTGAGGCTTAGGTGAGAGAACAGAGACCCAGGAGGGACATATCACTGAGAGTCACATTACAAAATCATGTCTTGTGTCCATACAAAAAGGAAATTGCTCTGAATAAACTATGCAATGAACTTAGGGAGAAGAGAAAAACAATATTTACAAGTCAACAGAGCACAAAGAAAGAAGTTACAAATAAACACAGAGGAATGGGAGCAACCCAATAAACCTAAACTTCCTGAGGCTATGCAGGGAGGACAAAACAGTGTTATACTACAGTGGTGGACCGATTCTTGTTCAAGAACTGTGCTGATTTCGGTACCTTAGCCATAGAGGATTTTGTCGGGATAGCTCATATATACCATACTTATTAAAGGCAGAACAAATAACTATCTGCTCCCAACTGCAGAGAGAATAGTTCCGATGTTGTCATGGGCATGACTATACCTTAATGTATACACTGCTGTAGTGCTCAACACAGAGATAGTGATAACACGTAATCACTGCTTCCATTTTTGCCCTGGGAACTGTCAGGTATAGCCAACTCCAAGATCAACTCTACCTCCTTGTCCCAGGAAGCTGGGAGAAAGGATCAGGTGTTTCACTTTGTTTTCCCTGCATTCATATCTCATGATGTTAGCTGACATAAGAGACTTGTATTGAAGTGAATAAATGCGAAGCCGACAGAGTTATCTTTACGTGATGGTGAATGAGCCAAAGCTCACTTTCAACTCAGTCATGGAGATTGTATTGGTGAGGTAGAAGGTTTATTAAGTTGAGAGATGTGTTTAATAACTAATCCAGTTCTGAGAGATGTTTAATGAAATTTTACACAATCGGGCATATTCATGTATGTGGAAATGGGGTGCTATAGACTGCACAAGTGTTTCCTCTCACAACGTTGAACCCTTGTCACCAATGTGATGGCATTTAGATTTTGTGGGAGGTAGATAGATGCTGGAGTGATAGCACAGTGGGTAGGTTGTTTGCCTTTAATGTGGCCAACCCGGGTTCGATTCCTCTGTCTCTCTTGGAGAGCCCGGCAAGCTACCGAGAGTACCGCCCACACGGCAGAGCTTGGCAAACTACTCGTAGTGTATGTGGTATGCCAAAAACAGTAACAAGCCTCACAATGGAGACGTTACTGTTGCACACTCGAGCAAATCGATGAACAACAGGAGGATAGTGCTACCAGATGCTGAGGGTGCAGCCCTCATAGTAGGATTAATACTCTTACACAAAAGAGACACAATGGGCTAGAGAGAGAGTACAAGGGATAAGTGATAGATTTGAGAACCCTGTCCGGTGCAGACAGAGGGACAGAGGTGAATAAAGCGAAGGAAATAGAAGATTGTTGGGGTGCACTCTCAGATGGAGGTCTATGAACCTCTCATGAGGCTGGGGTAGAGTCATGGCCTGGGAGAGACTAAGGAGGATTTTAAGTTGTTTGGGGTGGGAAAATGGGAGAAGAGAACAAAGACCAGCAGAACTGGTGTGCTTCACCTAGCCTGTTGTCTTAGGGGATGGATATGAGGAAGCATGGAATGGAGTCTGGTGGCTTCCTGCCACCAAGTTGGACATAAGTCCCGATTTCCGCACTGGGGGAGGGGTGATCTTTGATTCTTGGACTGTCACTATTTTATCCCCCAGCCACCATTTAGTCCTGATCAAACCTTACATAAAGGCACTTATCTTATGTCCTACTAGGCCTGGTTCCATCGGCAGCACTGCATAGTCCTGAGCACTGAAGGGTGTGGTTTCAATTCCCATTGTCTATACAACCACCCCCCCCCCCCCCCAGCATGTGGGACCCGGGGCTCAGATCTCCAATCCTGCTCAGATCAGGACTGGGCTTCCTCCACCCAGATCCCCCATCTTCCAGTATGTAGGCATTATACCCACCAACTGCCCCCGGCGCCATGTATCTGGCAAACTTCCCGTGGCGTATTCAATATGCCAAAACCCAGTAACAATGATGGATCGAATTCCCCTGACCCTGAAAGAGCCTCGAATGTGGCACTTTCTAATATCTCAGGACTAGGACGAAGGAGACATTACTGGTGCCTGCTTGAGAAAATCGATGAACAACAGGATGACAGTGATACAGTAATACCTCCCCCACCACCAAATAAAAAGAAAAAAAGAGATGACTTTATGTTTTTCTTCCTGCCATGCATATGTATAAGGAGATGTACATGGATGTACAGGGGTATATATGGATATAAGTAACTATTTGCGATCAGGAATAGCAGACTTGCTAGCTCAGGAACTCTCAGCCCCGTAATCTGTACTTCTCAAATCATGTGATAAATTAATATCTGGTCTTTCAGCCACCCAGTCTGGTCATTTATTATAGCAGTCCAAGCTTACTAAGATGATTGGATAGGGCATCGGTGGGGAGAGAAAGAAGAGGTAAAAGTGGAATCTTTATAGTTTTTATTACCTACATTTCCCTGGATACCAGTAGTTCCAGAATAGAGTTAAAAAAATGAAGATGAGAATATGTGGGATTTAAAGATATAACAAAGGTTCAAAGATAATATAACTAGAGAACTGATCCAAACAACTGAATTGATGAGGGAAGGGGTCAGATGGGAAGGGTGCTAGGGTCCTTGGGGAGAGAAGTGGGTGTAAGTAATGGCTGTCACTCTCACTGTCACTGTCCTCCCATTGTTCATCAATTTGCTCCAGCGGGCCCAGTAACGTCTCCATTGGAGACTTTGTTGTTACTGTGTTTGGCATATCGAATACATCATGGGTAGCTTGCCAGGCTCTGCCGTGCGGGCAAGATACTCTCGGTAGCTTGCTGCGCTCTCCGAGAGGGCCGGAGGAATCGAACTTGGGTCGGCCATGTTGACTGTGTGCAAGGCAAATGCCCTACCGCTGTGCTATTGCTCCAGCCCTTTGTAGATCACAGAACCTCAACAGAAAAATAATGAAGAAGACAAAGATATGTATGATGAGGAAGAAGAAATTGAAAAAAATATATGAAAATCAGCACATTAGATGTTGAATTGGTAGCCATTAATTGAGGGGAAGTGCTACCTATGTGGTGAGTTAAATAGATCCTTAGGAAGAAAATAGGAAGTTCTAAAAATCTCATCTATTTTGAGCAAGACATTCATTTTTATAATCTTTAAACGCTGATGAAAAAATAAATATAAATCCAGGTCTTAATAGAATAAAAGTAACCAATACAAGTATAAATATCAAATGAATATTATTAAGTTAGAAGAGAACAATATGGAATGGACAAGGAAGAAGAAAAGGGAAATGTGATTAAGAGATAAGGCACATATAATATATTTGAGGTGAAAATGGCCAGAGATTATGAAAGGATATCATATGAAAAAACATTAAAATACAAGGACAGTTAAAATGAGAAAGAATAAAATTAAAATACTAGAAATAAGGCCAAATAGTGATGTCATGAGAAAAATAAAGACAAATGTAAAGAAATGAAAATAGCCACTGTAATATTTCAAAAGGAACTCGAGGTAAACATTTTGTTATCTGATGAGTAAGATCTGAAGGCAAAAATATCATAAAGGACAAAGAAGGAGAAAATGTCAAAGAAACAGTAGATCAAAAAGATAGAGCAAGTGGAAATAAAGATACTCAAAATATATAAAGCCTAACTGACAGAATTATGGGGTGAGGTAAATACGTCATATGTTTGTGTAGCTTCCAGAAAGAAGAAGAAATAGGTAGGTATATAGAAAATCCTAACTATTTCTTTTATTAAGATATTAAGGAAAGCCTAATATATGCATCAAGACAACAAAATTTCCAATGGAGACGTTACTGGGCCCGCTCGAGCAAATCGATGAACAACGGGAGGGCCTTTACCTTTTTATTTTTACAAATACTCTATTTTGTTCAATTTTGGCTACTTTCTAGTAATTCAGGGTCCATCAGAGCCACCACTGGTTGTATTATCTTTGAACCTAAGAAGGCCAGGGACTGAGCCCAGGGCAATGACATGCCAGATATGTGCCCTTTTTTATTTATTTAATTTTTTTTTGCTTTTTGGGTCACAACCAGCAATACACAGAGGTTACTCCTGGCTCTGCACTCAGGAACTACTCCTGGTGGTACTCAGGGGGCCATAAGGGATGATGGGAATAGACCCAGGTTGGCCATGTGCAAGGCAAACGCCCTGCCCAATGTGCTATCACTCCAGCCCCGATATGTGCCCTTTGACTACCACTCTTACCCCGTATCCCCCTTTTTTCCTGATCTTTAGGTAACAACTGGAAATGCTCAGACATCCTGGCTCTGCGTTCTGGAATTACTCCTGGCAGTGCACAGAGAGCCATATAGGGTGCTGGGGATCAAACCCTGGTTGGCTGCATGCAAAGCAAATAAATGCCATCCTCCTTGTATTGCTCTACCCCCCTCCATCCCTCCTTCACACTATTTGTAAATGTAGACGAAATAGCCAAATATAAATGAGCTAAACTGAATGTTGGTCAACCCTCTTTCAGAATATACTGTTCTACAAAACATCATGGGCTGGAGCGATAGCACAGCGGGTAGGGTAGGGCGTTTGCCTTGCAAATGGCCAACATGGCTGACCCGAGTTCGATTCTTCTGCCCCTCTTGGAGAGCCTGGCAAGCTACCGAGAGTATCTCGCCCACATGGCAAAGCCTGGCAAGCTCCCCGTGGCATGTTTGATATGCCAAACACAGTAACAATTGTCACAATGGAGACGTTACTGGGCCCACTTGAGTAAATCGATGAGCAACGGGAGGACAGTGACAGTGACCAATCATTAGAAATGAAAAAAAAATGGATAGATTGGCATCTTCTCTTGAAAAAAATCACGGTTCTTTGTGTGTGTGTGTGTGTGTGTGTGTGTGTATGTGTTTCTGGGCCACACTCAGCTGTGCTCAGGAAAAACTCCTCTACTCTTAGTGGGGATGTGGAACCATAGGGAGTGCCAGGCATCAAATGGGGTGCCTGGTCAGTAGCATGCAAGGCAAGAACCCTATCCACAGTGCTATCTCCAGTTCCAAATCAAGCTTCTTTTGAACTCATCAGAGAACTCTGGACATAGGACCCAGAACTAACCTGAAATCTGCAGAAGGACAGTTGACTCCAAGGATACACTGTTCTCCTGTTGTTCATCGATTTGAACGAGCAGGCCCAGTAACGTCTCCATTTTGAGACTTGTTGTTACTGTGTTTGGCACATTGAATACATCATGGGTAGCTTACCAGGCTCTGGCGCGCGGGCGAGATACTCTCAGTAACTTGCCGGGCTCTCCGAGAGGGGCGGAGAAACCGAACCCAGCTCAGCTGGGCTGGCTGTGCCCAAACTCCCTACCACTGTGCTATCACTCCAGCCCAACTCCAAGGATAGTGGGCACCAATGTCAGATGCATGAACCATAAGGAAAGCACAGCTGAATATTTGACGAATTCCTGAAGGTAGACTCTGGGTTATTGTGAAGGAATAGGGTCACCTACAGGCACAATGTGAATGCAGACCCAACTGTAGATGACTTCTGGAATTTATCCCTTGCTGAGAGGGTTGAAGAAGCTCCCGCCTGGTGCATGGCAGAGGGCGAGAAAAGTACACAGCTCTGGGTGGACTTTAGCCCCCAATATCCCCTATGAAACAGATCTTTATTTTATTTTTTGTATGATTTCTTTTTCTTTTTGTTCTTTTTCAATTGAATCCCCATGAGATACAGTTAGAAAGCTTTCATGATTGAGTTTGTTATACAATGATAGAATACCCATCCCTTCACCAGTGTACAACTGAATTGGACACTGAATTGTATAACTGAAACCAAAGCACAAAAATTTGTAAGTCTACAACTGTACCTCATGGTGTTTCACTAATACAAATAAAAAATAAAATAAAATGATCAGCCGTGGGGCTGGAGCGATAGTACAGTGGGAAAGGTGTTTGTCTTGCACATGGCCAACCAGGACACGATTCTCAACATCCCATATGGCCCCTCGAATACCACCAGGAGTAATTCCTGAGTGCAGAGCCAGAAGTAACCTCTGTGGATCACTGGGTGTGACCCAAAAAGTAAAAATAAAATGATCAGCCATAACAAGTATGAAATGTGATGGAATCAGCAGTGTCAAAGATTCTTGGCAGAAATTTTAGATGCTGTGCAAGTGGTCCAATGGCAGCCTGGTCCATGCTACAACATTTTGGAAAAGTCTTTTCTTCTCTCTCTCTCTCTCTCTCTCTCTCTCTCTCTCTCTCTCTCTCTCTCTCTCTCTCCCCCCACCCTTTCTTTTTGGGTCACACTCAGCTATGCTCAGGGGTTACTCCTGGCTCTACACTCAGGAATTACTTCTGGCAGTGCTTGAGGGATCATATGGGATGCCAGGGATTGAATCCGGGTTGGCTGTATGCAAGGCAAATACCCTACTTACTGTACTGTTGCTCCAGCCCCCTTTCTTTGTGAATACACACCTTCCTTTTATTCTGAGTATTCCACTGTTGCATGTTTATCCAAGATAAATGATAACATACCCACTAAAATGGTTGCATACAGAAGTTTAAAACAGCTTTATGTATATAATAGTTCATAAATGGGCATAACTCAAGTGGCCACCAACAAATGAACAAGTGAACACATTTTGACATGTAAGGAATAAAATATTAATTATATTTAATAACCAGAGTGTATCTCAATATTATGCTTATATAATGTTTATAAGTTAGAAATAAGAATTTAGACAAAATAATAAATAATATAGCACTGTAGCACTGTCCTCCCATTGTTTATAGATTTGCTTGAGCAGGCACTAGTAACGTCTCCATTGTGAGACTTGTTGTTACTGTTTTTGGCATACTGAATACAATATGGGGAGCTTGCCAGGCTCTGCTGTGCAGGTGAGATACTCTTAGTAGCTTGCCGGGCTCTTGGAGAGGGATGGAGGAATCGAATCTGGGTCGGCCGTGTGCAAGGCAAACACCCTACCTGCTGTGCTATCACTCCAGCCCAAAATAATATAAACTGCATCAATTTATTTTAAGTTCAAAGAAAATATACACTATCATAACATAAAATGTACTTGTGCTTATTTGGCTATAGGGGGAGCAGATCATGAATCAGTGTGAAAAGCAAAAGAAAGCCTTGAAGAAAATAAAAATGCTCACAGGTTTAATCATGATGATAGTATATGCATATATCAACATTTAACCAAACCATGCAATTAAAAATGTGATTTACTATAAGAAAATTATATTTTAGTAGAGTTTCTTTAAAATGAAAACAAACAGGGGGAAAACAAAAGACCAGGATACTAAGGTCAAATTATGAAGAACTTTAGGCAATAAATTATTCCTTTCAGTGGCCCATCAATTTTCCAGCACAAAAATATTTTAAGAGATATACTTACTATAATATGTTAACTGAGGGAAGATTGATAATAGAAATAAAAAGAAATGATCAGAAAAATATATTAGGGGCTGGAGCAATAGCACAGCAGGTAGTGCATTTGCCTTGCATGCGGCCCACCCGGGTTTGATTCCCAGCATTCCATATGGTCCTCTGAGCACCTCCAGGAGTAATTCCTGAGTGGATGAGCCAGGAGTTACCCCTGAGCATCGCTAGGTGTGACCCAGAAAGCAATATATATATATATATATATATATATATATGTATATATATATATATCAAATTGCCTCTTGAGATAATATAATGAAAATTTATATCTGTGTTCCCTGATTATTTTTATGGAGTTGGGTCTAATGTTGAATTATTTAATCAATTTCTAATTAACTTTTGTGGACATGTGAGATAAAGATCTGATGATGATGATGATAATAATGAGATATGATGATGATTCGTGACTAGCCTATTTTCCCAGCACCATTTGTAGAAGTGTCTTTCCCTGCTCCACTTCAGACACCTGGTTCCTTTGTTGAAGACAAGCTGTCTGTACACTTAAGGGCCGAACTCTGAGCTCTGAGTTCTTTTCAGTTGGTGTCTGCCTTAGTGCCACACAGTTTTGGTGCCTTTAACTTTATAGTATAACTTTTTTAAAAATAATTTTTATTTATTGGCTTTTAGGGGCACACCTGGTGATGCTTAGAGGTTATTCCTGGATCTGCACTCAGAAATTACTCCTGGAAGTGCTCCGGGGACCATATGAGATGCCAGAGATAGAACCCCGGTCTGCCTCATGCAAGGAAAATGCCCTACCCCTAAGTATAACTTAAAGTTGGCAGGTCCCTGAGACATACTACAGGGGTAAAGCACCTATCTTGTATGTGATTTACATAATTCAATCCCTGACACTGCACATAGTCCACTGAGCACCACTAGAAGTGAGCCCTGACCACGGAGCTGGGACTAAGCCCTTGAGCACTATTGGGTATGACATAAAACATGAAAAAAAAGTTGGGGTGAAAGAAACATCCATTCTCCATTACCCCGAGGAATACTTTGTCTTTTTGGAGACTTTTATTACATCATATCAATTTTCTGCACGTCAACCATCACTGTATCACTGTCACTGTCATCCTGTTGTTCATCGATTGCCTCGAGTAGGCCCCAGTGATGTCTCCTTCATCCTAGCCCTGAGATTTTAGAAAGTGCCACATTCGAGGTTCTTTCAGGGTCAGGATAATGAGACCCATCATTGTTACTGGTTTTTGGCATACTGAATACACCATGGGGAGTTTGCCAGACTCTTCCATGTGGGCAGGATTCTTTTGGTAGCCTGCCAGGTTCTCCAGAGTAAGAACTAAATAATAAGATGTTGCGTGGCTGCCAATGCGGCCATATGCTTCTGGGGATTGGGTTTTATAGTCTCTGGGTCTTGGCCGTTGATGGGGTTACATGGCGCCGGAGGTGGGGGGGCAGTTGGTGGGTGTAACGCCTACATACTGGAAGATGGGGGATCTGGGTGGAGGAGGTCCCTGTCCCAATCCGAGCAGGCTTGGAAATCTATGCCCCAGGTCCCGCACACCTGGGTTCCTCTGCTGGTTCCTTCATGACTTGAGGCTCTTCCGAACGTGTGGGTGTGGAGAGTGGTCTTAAGCATGTCTTCAGCTGCCAGGGCTCTGGCTTGGGTTGGGGAGGGAAACTCAACCCACTCTCCTCCAAAGGGTCCCGTTGAGGACAGCCAGGCACGGAGACAGGAGAGTAAAAAAACAGAAAAATTTGATGGGCACTGCATTGAATCTATATAGTGTTTTTGATAGGATGGTCATTTAACAATTTTAATTCTTCCAATCCATGAACAAAGAATGTGTTTACATTTCCTTGTGTCTTTTGTTTCTTTTAATAGTTTTATGCTTTTCTTTGTGTAAGTCTTTTTCCACCTTTGTTATGTTGATTCCTGGGTACTTGACTTTGCTTCTTGAGGAGGCTCAATTGTTAATGGGATTTTGTTTTCTTTTTTCTTCCACTTCACTGTTTGCATATAGAAATGCTACAGATTTCTGCATATTGATTTTGTAGCCTGACAATTTACTGAATAGGTTTGTTGATTCTAGTGTTTGTGTCTTTATGTGGAAATTGTTTGTTTTGGGGGCCACACTTAGTGATACATGGGCTTACTTGTGGCCCTTTGCTCAGGGTTCATTTCTGGTTGGTGTCAGGGGATCTTGTATTGAACCCATGTCATCCATGTGTGCAAAGCAAGTGCCCTATCTGCTGTACTATCTGTCCAGCCATCTAGGATTTTTTTATATAAACTTTCTATATCAAACATCCATGTCATCTGCAAATAGTGATAGTTCGCTGTTTTCCCTGTAATATCTCCTTCTTGCCAAATTCTGTGGCCAGAAATTCCAATTCTATGTTGAGTAATAGTGGTGGAAGTGGAAAATTTTGTGTTGTGTATGCTTGATCTTAAAGGAAAAGCTTTTAGTTTATCATCATTACTGAGTATGCTATTACCTGTAGGTTTCTGGAAAATGGTCTTTAGTCTTGAGAAAAGTTTCTTCTACCCCTTTCTTCTTCTATCCTTTTCTTTCAAATTTTGAAAATAAATCATAAATGAGTATTGGACCTCGCTGAATACTTTCTCATGGTAAGTATAATGATACCATGATTTTTTAAATCTTGCATTGATATGGGGTATTATGTTGACTGACTTGCAAATATTGAACCATCCTTAAATTTCAGGAATATGTCCCACTTGATCATAAAATATGAATTTGGTTCATGAGTATTTTGTTGAGGATCTGTGTGCCTATGTTCATCCAGAATTCTGGTCTTTAATATTTATTTTTATGAATGTTTCTTTTTGGCCTCACAGAAATTGTTATGGGGAATCCTTTCTCTTCAACTTTATGAAAGAGACTGAGAAGGATAGGAAGTAGGTATTCTATAAAGGTTTGAGGGAAGGTTTGAAGGTCACTAGTAAATACAGGCTTTGTTTTGAGGGAGACTTTTAACTTTTCTATTTTCTGTGTAGTAATCAGTGTGTTCCAGTGTTCTGATTCTTCCTGATTCAGTCTTGGGAAGTTATAATTTCTATAAATTCATCCATGTTTTCTAGGTTCTCCGCTTTCAAGGTAAAGGGTTTTCATAGTAACTCCAGATAATGATTTGAATTTCAATAGCAACTTTTGTAACTTCTTCCCGTTTGTTTCTGATTTATTAGAATTTTCTCTCTTCTGTTCTTTGAGTTTCTAGCTAATTTTTTTTTACTGTAGGAGTACTGCTATTTACTTAGCTGTTGATTTAGCTGATTGAATTGGGCATGAACTCCACATTACTTTTATTTGTAAATTTTTAATTGAATATTCATGAGATAGACCATTGTAAAACTATTCATAATTGGGTTTCAGTCATAAAATGATTCAGCACCCATCCCTCCACCAGTATACATTTCCCACCACCAATATCCCCTGTTTCCCTACCACCATCCCACAACACTCACCCACACACCTCCAGCCTCCCTGTATTGGAGGCACTTTCCTTCCTGCCCTCTCTCTCTCCTTTTCCTTTTGTGCATTATGTTTTGCAATACAGGTGCTAAGAGTTCATGGTATTTGTTCCGGGCATTCAGTATTTTTATCGAATGGTAAGGCTGGAGTAACTTTTCAATTGTGTGGCAGCTTTGGGGTATGGATGCAACTGGTGAGGCTTCCAGAAGTCCGGGGAGGTGGGTGGGGCAGGTAGCCCATCCTGACCCCAAGGAAACCTGGAGATTTCAGTCACAAAACCCCATACCCAGATTTTCAGCAGATTATATCTTGGTGAGGTCTGTCCTGAGATGGTAGAGTCAGGCTGTGGGGTATGGCAGTGATTTTGGATTGTGGAAGCAAGTGGCTGCCAGGGGCTCTGCTTGGGCGGGCCCCTGGCCAACCTACCCCCTCTGATTTACCTTAATCTGTTCAGCCATGCACAGGTCTGAGATTAACTGCAGCTTTTGATCTCTTTCAAGATTTATTTATGGGTCTCTGAAGTAAGGCTGGTAGTAGAGCTTACATGGTGTTGCTGGAATTGATTCGTACGGGTGGCTGCCAGTGATTCCAGTATTATTGGGAAATTGGGGAAGGAAGCCCATCCCAACTCTGGGAAATTCTTGAGATTTCAGTCACAAAACCTGTATACCAAAGGGCAGTCACTGGTGGAGTGATAAGTACTCGAACATTGTTTGATTGAAACATAACCACAAAAGTTTGTAAGTCTGCAAATGTATCTCATGGTGATTCAAAAAATAAAAAAAAAATGTAAAGGCAAATAGATAGAAATATTTTATAAGCAGCACATAACACTAACTGAAAAATGTGTCATATGCATTGGTAGTAGATTTTATCAAAGTAGGTTGTTCCATATATAAGGATTTGGAATTTCAAAATTGTATATCTCTACATAATTCATTATGCAATAAGGAACAATTAAATGCTTTGGAATTTGAGTCAGTTTAATTTCTTATAATGAATAACATAATCACTGTCACTGTCATCCTGTTGATCGTCGAATTACTCTAGTGGGTGCCAGTAATGTCTCTATTCCTCCCAGCCTGAGATTTTAGCAGCTTCTTCTTACTCATCTTTTCCCAATGATTGGAGGCCCTTTCAGAGTCAGGAGAATGAGATCTATCATCGTTGCTGTATTTGGCATATCGAATACACCACAGGGAGCTTGCCAAGCTCTGCCCATGTGGGTGGGATACTCTCAGTAGCTTGCCGGGCTCTATGAGAGGCATAAATGGGTAGGAAGTGTTTTATAATGTGTCCACGTGCCCCTTTGTGGCCACGCAGTCCAGAAGGCAGCCTGGAGTGTGGCAGTGGTTGGGTAATGGAGGTCGGCTGCCGGAGCTGGGTCACTTGGGATGGGGAGAGCTCTCACCTGCTCCACAGCCTGGCACGGAGTCCGGTGTAAATAATAATAATAATAATAATAATAATAATAATAATAATAAAAGAATTTTCAGCAGATTATATCTTGGTGAGATCCATCCTGAGACAGTTGAGTCAGGCCAGGGGTATGGTGGTGATTTTGGATTGTGGAAACAAGCGGCTGCTGGGGGCTCTGTTTGGGCAGGCACGAGTCTAACCCATCCCCCTCCTGTTTATCTTATCTGTTCAGCCATTCACTGGTCCAAGATTAATGGTGGCTTTTGATCTCTTTTGAGATTTATGGGTATCTGAAATAAGGCCAATAAATGAGCTTGGATATATGAGTCAGAGGTGTTTTGTGGGTGTGGCTCCCACATAACTAACTTTTGGTTGTTTGATTTCTTGGTAAACTTGGCCCCAAGTTGTTGGGTCTGGTCAAAGGCACAGCAGCAATTTTGTGGAATCAGGAAGCCTAAGGGCACCATCAGGATGCTGATGCACTTACCCCACAGGAGACACCATACCCCCAGCTAGCTGTTTTGTTGATTTGTTCATTCTTTTAAAACACCAGCACTTGCCCACTAAAATCTTCTATTACTGTTGTTTTGCTGTTGTATGTTTCCTTAGAACTATTAGCATTTGATTTATAAATTTTAATGGCTCTACATTTGATGTATTTTTTTTATGTTCACTAGCTGTTTAGAAGCTTTTCATATGGAAACTCTCAGAGCTCTTTTCTGATTGTTGCCCATTACCGCCATTCATTGCTTCTGTGGGGACACTCAAGAATCTTTTGGTTGCCTCTGTGTTTTTGTTCTTTTAGTGTGTGTTTGTGTGTGTGTGTGTGTGTGTGTGTGTGTGTGTGTGTGTGTAACCAGTGGTGCTCGGGGTTTACTCCTAGCTCTGCACTCAGGGATCACTCCTGGTGGGGCTTGTGGGAACATATGACACTCCAGAGATGGAATCTAGGTCAGCCTCGTGTAAGGCAAGCACCCCACCAGGTGTACTATCCCTCTGGCCCCTGGATGCTTCTGTTTTGTTACATTTTTGAACCAGTGTGATTCATAAGACGCCCCCCTCCCACCATTTTCACACTGTCTCCTCCACCCCCAAGATCTTTTCAAGAATGTGAAATTGGTGAAGAGGTTGAGCCTCTCAAACACTATTGTTCAGTTCTAAGGTTGTCATTAGTGAATTTTTTTTTTGATCCCTCTGAGTCTTGATTGACAGCTAAATGAGAAGGGCAACAAAGAACACAATGTGGTAAGTCATTTGTAAATGATTCCTTTGGTTATTTTTATGAGTAAAATTATCATCTTTCGTACATTAGATCTGGATTCTGGCTAGCACCACTACCCAGCCCTAATACCTACAGAAATATGACAACTTTGCCTGTGTATTGGTGTTTAGAAGGAAACTTGTGTTTCCCCTGGTTCCTCACCCAGTGTTCATTCCCAAGTCTGGTTTGTGTTTTGTAGTTGCCATAGTTATTGGCTCCACTTGAAGGGGTTTAATTTCCTATAGTCTCTTGGTTCTGTACTATCTAATTTTATGCCATGGTAATGGCCAAATTATTTTGGTTCTCTTGAAATGCCAGCTTTCTTGAAGGAGTGGTAGCTTTTAGAGAGGGGCTATTTTTACCCTGGTAATTATCTTCTGAATCTCAGAGTGATGCAGATGTGGCAGAAGTAACAGCCAGTCTCCACGTTTGTTCGCAATTCTCAGGTTCTTCAATATTTTCAAGGATGAAAATGTTGAGTAATAAAGATGCTCAGACTCAGAGCTGGAAAATAATATCGTTTATTGGGAAGTAGAGGCGAAAAGAAGCAGCTCCCCAACTGAGGAGGGACTTAGTATGGGACTGAGTTAAAAGGGAGTTCTGTGTGTGCCCTTTAAAAGGCTTCTTGTGTTCCTTATTGGTTGACAAGGGTTCACAAAAGATGCCAGAAAATTTCAGGGATTTCTACCTGGTTTAAATCTCTCTGGGCATTTTTGCCCCTTACTTAGTTTTCCTGTCGGCCTAGGCGGAGCGGTAGCACAGCGGGTAGGGCGTTCACCTTACAAGCGGCCAACATGGCCGACCTGAGTTCGATTTCTCCACCCCTCTCGGAGAGCCCGGCAAGCTACCGAGAGTATTCGATATGCCAGACACAGTAACAACAAAGTCTCCAATGGAGACGTTACTGGGTCCGCTCGAGCAAATCGACGATCAACGGGAGGGCCTTTACCTTTACCTTTACCTAGACTCCGGGACAGAGTTTTATGGTCCTGGAAAGCTCTGGCCACTAGGTAGAACTTTGGGAATGAAATGTGTCAGGTCAATGGGGAAAGGTGGCAAGGGGAAACTGTGGATCCGTCCTCACTGGCAAGGGGAAACAAATCTCCCAGGCCTAATTTCCCATGATCTCAGTTTGCCTGTCAGCCTAGGTTCCAGGATTGCCCGTTATCTTACTTTCCCTGTAAGCCTACAGTTCTGGGCAGAGTTTATGTTACTGGGAAGCCCTGGGAATGCTGAGACAGAACCTTCGGGGTAGAATGTGTGTCAGGTTAACAGGGGAGAGATGGAACATCTGGAAAGAAAAAACTGACTCTCTCACTGGCAAGGGGAAACTGAGGCTTCCTCTTTCAATAGGAAAACAAAATAATCTCAGAAAGCAAGATTTGACACTTTTTGTGCGGTGAAACACACACTTTCCATATGTCCTGAGCATTCTACTTCTAGTTACTTACCAAAGAAAAATGAAATACACCCAAACAAAAGAGCACATGGCTATTCATAACTTTATTTGTAATAATTAAAATGGAAATAATCCAAATGTTCCTAACCAGGGGAATGCATAAACAGGTTTTTATACATCAATACATTCACATTAATTTCATCATGAAAGCGAATTAACTATAGTAACTCTATACTTAATGTCATTGATAAGTTCTTGGAAACTGCAATTTTTAAGAAAAAGTGGCTTGCAAGAAAAGTGACTTCTCAAGTAATGCTCTGTTCAACATCAGCGGGGATTGCTTTCTTTCCCCAACTAATGTTATAGCAAAATGACATTGAATGAATTCAAGGACCTACTCTACTGGTACTTGAAAATAAATGAACAGGTTTCAGTGAAGTAGCTAAGTACATGAATGACATAAACTGGAAAAAATAACCAGACTCTTTCAAAGAGTGTTTTGTGACTCTTTGCAGAGATATAAAAGAAATCAATGACTTTCAGGACTTAGAGGTAGAAAATGGACATTTCCAATATGAGATCTTTTTTTTTTTTTGAGATGATGGAACTTTTTGTACTGTAAATGTGGTCAAAGTTACAAGTATACTTGTGAAAACTCACAGAAACGTATCCCCAAAAGTTAATTTTTCTTCACGTGGAATGTATATCTTAGTGAAAAAATACAAGAACATTAATAACTACCTGTGACTTTGGACTCTAATGCTAGAACATTGTTCTCGGGTCAACATATAAGGAATGAAGTTAAATAACCTCTCTAATGTTTTCTTTCCTTAAAATCTGGTCCCGGGGCTGGAGCGATAGCACAGCGGGTAGGGCGTTTGCCTTGCACGCAGCCAACATGGCCAACACAGGTTCGATTCCCAGCACCCCATATGGTCCCCTGAGCACCGCCAGGAGCAATTCCTGAGTGCATGAGCCAGGAGTAACCCCTGAGCATCACCGGGTGTGACCCAAAAAGCAAAAAAAAAAAAAAATCTGGTCCCATCACTGCTATTCAGCTATTTATTCTCTGCCTTCCCCCACTGACTTAGTTTTACGACATCTGTGAGACATTTTGTAAGTGATCTTAAATATTAATATATTTCTATGACAATGCTGAAAGGACAGGCTAAAACACTGTACAATGATACCCAAACAATTTCATCCTAATTTTTACTACTTTGCCCAAGTAGTTTTCTCTGAGTCCCCATCACCTTCTCTGTTTAAACTCAAAAAAGGGCACACAGCAGCAGCAGTCTATCTGTCCCACCGCCAGTGTTCGGTAGTCCCACCCTGCTTCCCCCAACCCCGGGGAGGTCTATGGCGATGGGCAGGCAAAGGAAGGAAACGAGGGCCAGGCTGGTTGGTCTTAGTTGCAGTTTATTCCAATCCTCTCTCCATCCACTCCTGTCTCTCTCCTCTGCCTTCCTCCTGCTTCTTCCTCCCCCATGCTACTTCATTCTCCTTCTCAATCCCCCTTCATCCTCCTTCTCTGGAGTCTGGATTCTGATTCTGATCCCCTTTCTCCTCTTCCTCTGGAGTCTGGATTCTGATCCCCCAGCCCTCTCTTACAGTACAGTTAAATCCAAAAGCATGAGGGGTTGGGGTAATAATTACACATAAGTATGGTCACAATCAATAGGGGTAGAATTCTTTCCCTTGGGGACATCCGCTCCTAGGACAGATCCTCATTATCACATCAGTCCACCCTAGAGCAGATTCCCCTCGGTGTGTTTCTCCTCTCCTTGTCCAACAAACATATAAGCATATATAATATAAATCATTTTGTATGGATACAGTAAGAAATATCTTAAATTTAGAGAATTACACTCCTAGAGCCATCTCGATCTCAGACTACAGTGCTCAGACCAGATAGTCTTTCCTACCCCTAGAAGGATCCTAGTCTCGTTGTTACTTTTGGATCATGACAGCATTTGGCTATGATCAAACTCTTAACTTATAGTTAAGAATCGTGGCACTTTGTCCTGGCCCATTTCGATGCCATGGTAGATCATCTCTTGGCCTGGTTCCATTCAGTCCCTCGTCGGGACCCTGCTTTTGGGGTGTTAGGAACTAAGGGTAACTGAGGCTTAAGTCGAGAAAGCAGATGCCTGGGAGTGAATAATATTCAAAGACAATTAAATCCTAAGTTACAAAGCATAATGTTAACGGTCTTCCTGTATCCATACAAAAAGGGCATTGCTTTAAAGTAAACTGTTCATAAGGCATAAAGAGAGGAGAAAGGCAATATTTCACTCATACATATAAAATCATACATTTCTGAGGAATCTAACCTTACAAATTAACAGAATCTGATTGGGGGTAAGCTGATTAACTGGTTGGGGAGGAGAACATAGGGAAGAATTTACAGATAAATACAATGGAATGGAAGTGCCTCAGGAGCACTGTGATGGGTGTAACCAGATAAACCTAAGTTCCTTTTGGAGAAAGGGAGAAAGGACAAAGCAGTGGCATCCTACACTTCTCTATAAATGAGAAAGTACATTGCTAAAGAGATAGTATAGAATGTAGAGCACTTGAATTGCATGTGGATGACCCAGGTTTGATCCCCTGAGCACTACCAGGAAAATTCCTGAATACAGAGACAGGTGTAACCCCTGAGCATAACTGGTATGCTCCTCTCTGTCTCCCAAATAAAATAATAAGAGAACGAAGTGAGTGTAACTGTTCTGAGACAATTTCCAGTTCTAGTTCTCCATGATTTTATCTTGAAATCGGGTTTAACATACTGGAAACTAAAGAGGGAGCCTCATAATTTCTAAAGTCATGTTTTCATCCAGGAGCCCTATTTGCCAGTTCATTATTATGGATTATTCATGCATATAAATTTCTTCCGGCATATTTAGTTTATTTTTGGTTTCTATTAAGACCTTATTCAGAACTTTGATCTTTGTGGAAATAACCTCATTCAGCAAAAAATCTGTTTAAGGACAGAACCACTTAATTGATGATAATTTGATAAGTGGGAGTTACAAAGTTCATCTCCAAGTGGGAAGATAATTTTCAACCTAGTATTTCCACATTTCCAGTTTCAATCTTCAGTTTAGCAAGTGCCTATTTAACCCACTGCATGCTTGTATCTATAAATTGGATTATTTAGATTTTTGTGCAGTGTAAACTTTATATTTCATATATTAAGGTAAAGGTAAAGAACCTCCCGTTGATCATACAGTGATACAGTGAAAATATACAAAACCCATGATTTTTATTGTTGAAAGAATGAAACACATCAGAACCCATTTTAATTCCTTCTTTTTCAACTGGCAGAAATGACCTATGACACAGAGATTCTAGTATGTGCTATTGCAGTGTCTGCCAAAATACTTTATACCCTGCCATCAAAAGAAAGGTAATACATACTCACTTGGGATAAAAGGACTTAATGATTTGAGGTATTCAATCAGCCAAGGAGTTACTCTTTTCTCAGAGCCCAACCAACTAACTTAATAGATAGTTTCATATACCTGTAAGTCATTTAAAGCACGTGACTCTGTCCTATGCAATGCTCGCACCCACAGCCAACAGGGCACTGTTATCTATATAGCAGAACATTCATGGACATGAAGATGGAGATGCCATAAGGAAATTGTGTGTATATATTTATATGGAAGAAGTACAGTAGCATTGTAAAAATAAAACTATTGTATATGCCATAGAGAGCTGTGTAATTGGGACACATAGAAACTCAGTCTAAGTCCTATGAGAAGCAGGTCAATTCATAGTATTGTATATGCCATAGAGAGCTGTGTAATTGGGACACAGAGAAACTCAGTTTAAGTCCTATGAGAAGCAGAGAACATGTTTAGATGACAAAGCAGGTGAAGAGAAAGAAACAAAGTGGGAAGAAAGATTTTCATATTGCAGTCCATTTCCTTAAAAGGCTTTATCAGTGGCCAGTGTGAGAGATAACTCCCCTAAAAATAACCCACTCCAAGGCCAACAGAGTCCCCTGGGCAAAATAGCATAGGCCTTTATAACATAAAAGGCAAGAAACAAATGTTCCAAGGAAGGAATAGATTAGAAGTGAACAAAAAAACACCCAGGAAAGAAGAGAATAACAATTTAGTGTCCTTTAGATGTAGAAAGCACCATCACTTGATCATTTGATCACTTGACATCCCTTTACTCATCGATTTGCTCAAGTGGGTGCCAGTAATGTCTCCTGTCATCCCTGTCGCATGCTATTGTAGCCCAATGGCGTCTTCACATTCTAGGAACATGAAGAGCCTCAAACCTATCATTTAGGGTCTTGACAAAGAAGTCTGACCATCTCGTAGGTGGGCAGCCACGCGATCTTCTGACATCCTATGGAATCCATTCAATAATGGCTCTAGGCAACTAGTCGTCTCCAAATCTCATTACATGTCCAGCCCATCTGATTTTCGATGCCTTGGCAAACAAGACAGTGTTCCTGATTCTTGATTATTGATGAAGGTCAGAACTCCGGATTCTTCTCTCATTTGAGTGAAGCATAGCTCTTTCGATTCCTCTTTGGGAGACCCAGATAGTGTTCTTATCTTGTTTTCGTAGGGCCCAGATCTCTGAGATGTATGTTAATGCAGGAAGAACAGTGTAATCGAAGATATGTGCCTGAGCTGGAGGTTCTTCATTCTCTTAGCTATTTCCTCAATGCTCTTGAAGGTGTTCCAAGCCACTCTCTTCCTCCTGCGCAACTCAGATGCCAGGTCTTTTGTCACGTAGACTTCTCGACCTAGATACATATAACGATTGCAATTCGGAGATGTTCATTTCGTTGAGAGCGAATGGAATGTCAGGAGTGAGACCGTTTCTCATAAACATTGTCTTCATGAGATTCAGTTATAGTCCGACCTTTCCACACTCATGGTAGAAGTTGGCCAGCATTTGTGCCACTTGGCTAATATTTGGTGTTATTAGAATGATTGTCATCAGCAAAGTGGAGGTGGTGTAGTTGCCAACCGTCTATCTTCACTCCCATTCCTTCCCATTCCAGTTGTCACATGACGTTCTCGAGGGTGGCACTGAAGAGCTTCTGTGAAATGGTATCACCCTACCGAATGCCTCTCTTGCCATGGATGATCACTTCTTTGTAGAACAGTGAGATCCTGGTAGTGAATCCGTAATACAGCTCATGGAGGATCCTGATGCAATGAGTTTGAACCAATACAGCAGCATTAAGAAGTATGAGGAAGGAAAGGGTGATAAAATCTCAAGACCGAACTAGGCTGCCAAAACGAAGAAAGAGAAAAATGACTATCTGTATGTTCAATGCACATATGCTGGCATTGATGGATCCATCGAGGACCTGATTGTACAAGTGTGAAATATCAAGTATGACATCATTGGTCTGTCCGAGACAAGAAGGGATCAATCACATCACGCTGGTATTGACACTGGAGAAGAACTGTTCCTCGGAATATGCGACAAAAGAGGCGTCGGTGGTGTCGGTGTCCTTGTTAACATAAAGTTGGCCATGAGCATTGATTCATTTGAATGCCTAACAACCTGAATCAGACTATTACACTTGAATAGATGTGGCTCACTGCCAGCAGTTTCTATCTTCATTGTCTACGCACCAACATCCAATTATAATAAAGGAGAAATTGAGAAGTTCTACATGGAGGGAAACATTCATGACATTGGCAACTATCGTCTGATGTGCCTGTTGTCTGTCATCTATAAGCTTTTCACTCGAGTCATCCTGAATAGGATTTGCAGAATACTAGAGGAAGGACAACCATGCGAGCAAGCCAGGTTCCACAAAGGGTTCAGCATGATCGACCATATCCACACGAGAACCAAGCTCATTGAGGTTTCTTGGGAGTTCAAGATGCGGCTCTGTCTAACGTTCATTGATTTAAAAAAGGCCTTGATTATGTTGAGACAAAAGCAGTCATCGAAGCCCTAGCCAAATAGGGTGTTCAAACTCAATACATCAGAAAGCACCATAGGTAAATAAAATGGGAAATTGTTGGGACTTGATTGTTTAGGGGTGCCCTCTGATTGACTATGAGAAACATCCCAGTTTCTGCCCTTAACCTACTCACTGCGTGTTGATGAGCTTGCTAGCTGTCCTAATGTCTCTGTCAACTTAAAAATGGGTCACATGGTGGAAACAGGGTTCATGCGGGGGCTGAGACATAGGGAATGGCGATATTATATTGAATAAATGGACAGTCTGTGAGTTTACTGAAGGATGTCCAGGTCACCGTAAAGTTTAGGCAGTCAGTATGTTGGTGTCCTAATGTGTTTTTCCAGTTCTCTGCGACCAGTGCTCACTGGACAGAGGTTAAAGATGCCAAACCCATTGGCTGTAGATAGTTCATTATCACTTAGTCCCACTTTGCACAGGAATAGACCAACATTAACACCTGGTTATGTTCAAGCATTGGCTATAAGTCCAAGCAGATCTCAGCTGTGTATAAAGAGGCAAGGTAGGGAAAAAGAAATTCATGTTGTCATTTTATTTTTCTTACCATCAAATTTCATTTGCTAGTTCAATTCCATAATCAGGAATGCTGTTGCTTATTTTGGCACTGATTGCAGTCATGGATGATAATGTTTGCTATAGATTTTCCATGTATTATCCTTTATCCTTTATCATGTATTAAGAAATTCACCTCTCTTTCTGGTGTGTTGAGTGTTCTGTTTTGCTTATTATCATAAAAGTTGCTGGGTAAATGAAGTGCTTTGTTTCCCTATATCAAGGAAATGGTAATCTTTGTAATTTTTCCTATGTTTCTGCTACTGTGTTGTGTTACTTTCATTGATTTTCATAAGTCCAACCACCGTTGCATTCCCAGGATAAATTTAAGTTGCAGGATTCTTTTCAGATGCTGCTCAATTGGCTAATATTTTATTCAATTTTGTACCTACTTTTATAAGGGTTATTGGGTTGCAGCTTTCTTGTGCTGACATTTTCTGCTTGGGGTATAGGTACTGGTGTCTTAATAGAATGAATATCCTTTGTCAAAGCTTAAGAGAGGAATTGGTATTTATTTCTCTTTAAATTATTCAGTGGAATTCACTGAGTGAAGCTGGCTACTCCTGGGACTTTTTCGTTGGGAGGACTATGATTACTGGATCAGTATCACTACATATATAGTTTTTATCAGAATTGATAATTTTTAACTCAGTTTTGTTTGTTTATACTTATAGTAAATTGTCTACTTTTATTTAGGTTAAATTATTTCTTGTAATACAACTGTTTATAGTATTTATTTTGGTACAATGATTAATGATTACACTTTTATTTCTGATCTGAGTAATTCGAGTCTTGTATTTTGAGGTTTTCTAGCAAAATATTTATCATCTTGTTCATATATTTTTGTGCACATATTTTGGGTCTCTTTAGGGATGTAAACTTCAGTAATTATTCTATCTTGGAAAATTGGCAAATTTGTAAATGTATATTGTCCTTTCAACCTCTTGTAATGGCTTTTGATTTTTTAAGTTTGTTTAAAAGTATATGATATTCATACAGCTAGCCATTCCAGTTTCTTTAGAGTATTTGTGGAATATATTTTCCGTTCTCTCAACATCTTTTTTTTTTTTTTACTTAAAGTGAGTCTATAGATAAAACACCGTGGGGCCATGTTTTCTAGTCTTTTGTGCCAACCCATATCTTTTAATTGGATATTTTAATCATTTTACATTTAAAGTAATGGCTGAGGAAGAACATATTCCATTTTCCTATTTGCTTTACATGTGTATATACCCTTCTTTCTCAACTCCGCTAAGCTGAGTTTCCCTCCCTGCCCTGAGCAGAACCCCAGCAGCGGAAGACCTCCAGAACCAGCCACAACCATGCTGAGACCACTCTCCACACACATGAAGGTACTGGCAGAGGAACAAAGGCATGCGGGTCCTGGGGCTGAGATTTCCAAGCCTGCTCGGATCGGGGCTGAGCATACTCCACCCAGATCCTCCATCTTCCAGTAGGCGGGGGTCACACTCACCAACTGCCCCCTGGCGCCGTGTAATCCCATCAACGGCCAAGACCCAGAGACTATAAAACCCAGCTCCTGGAAGTGTGCAGCCGCATTTGTGGCCACGCGACACCTTATTATCTCATTCTTGCTTTGGACAACTTGGCAGGCTACCGAATGTAACCTGCCCACACGGCAGAGTCTGGCAAACTCCCCATGGCGTACCCAGTATGCCAAATACCAGTAACAATGCTGGGTCTTATTCTCCTAACTCTGAAAGTGCCTTGAATGTGGCACTTTTTAGAATCTCAGGACTAGGATGAAGGAGAATGGTGCTTGCTCGAGGCCATTGACGAACAACAGGATGATTGTGATCGTGATTTTCTTTTATATTTTATCAATTGCTATTCCTTTGACTTAATCACTTAATCACTTAACTTCCCGTTAGTCGTCGATTTGCTCGAGTGGGCACCAGTAACGTCTCCATTTGTCCCTGTCGTGTGCTAGTGTAGCCCAATGGCATCTGTTCGCTTTGGGAACATGAAGAGCCTTAAACCGATCGTTCATGATCTTGACGAAGAAGTCTGACCATCTGGTAGGTGGGCGGCCACGCGGTCTTTTGACATCCCGTGGAATCCAGTCAGTAAAAACTCTAGACCAGCGGTCATCTTTAAATCTCATTACATGACCAGCCCATCTGATTTTTGACACCTTGGCAAATGAGACAGCATTCCTGATTCTTGATCGTCGATGGATGTCGGAACTCTGGATTTTTTCTCATATTTGAGTGAAACGTGATATTCCAAGCATAGCTCTTTCTATTCTTCTTTGGGAGACCTGAATAGCATTCTCATCCTGTTTGCATAGGGCCCAGGTCTCTGAGGCATATGTTAATGCAGGAAGAACAGTGGAATCAAAGAGATGTGCCCGGAGCCGGAGGTTCTTCGTCCTCTTCGCTATTTCTTCGACGTTCTTGAAGGCATTCCAAGCCGCTCTCTTCCTCCTGCACAGCTCGGGTGCCAGGTCATTTGTCATGTTGACTTCTCGACCTAGGTACACATAGCTGTTGCATTCGGAGATGGTCGTTCCTTTGAGAATGAACGGGGCATCAGGAACGAGGCTATTTCTCATAAACATTGTCTTCGTAAGATTCAGCTGTAGTCCTACCTTTCCACACTCACAGTCAAAGTCGGCCAGCATTTGTGTCGCTTGGCTGATGTTTGTTGTTATTAAAACAATGTCATCAGCAAAGCGGAGGTGGTGTAGTTGCCGACCATCTATCTTCACTCCCATTCCTTCCCATTCCAGTCGTCGCATGATGTTCTGGAGGGTGGCACTGAAGAGTTTCAGTGAAATGGTATCATCCTGCCGCACCCCTCTCTTGACATCAACGATCACTTCTTTGTACAATGGTGAGATCCTGGTAGTGAATCTGCAATACAGCTCACGGAGGATCTTGATGTATTGGGCTTGAATGCCCTGATTGGCTAGGGCTTCAATGACCACTTCTGTCTCAACAGAATCAAAGGCCTTCTTTAAATCAATGAACGTTTAACAGAGCGGCATCTTGAAATCGAGCATACGTGCATTGAAAGTACAGACGATCATTTTTGTCTTCCTTCGTTGTGGCAGCCTAGTTCGGCCTTGAGATTTTGTCGGCCTCTCCTTTCTCATCCTTCTCAGTGCTGCCATGTCGGTGAAGCCTTCAGGGTCAGGTGAATGAGACCAGTTGTAGTTACTGGTTTTGGCATATCGAATACACAACAGATAGCTTGCCAGGCTCTTCCGTGCGGGCAGAATACTCTCGGTAGCTTGCCAGTCTTTCCGAGAGGGATAGAGGCTTTTGGGGCGACCTCTAATCACCCTTGTAGGTGTTACCATATTTGAACCCTATCAAATATGGTACGACAATTCCGGAAGATGGGTATTTAGTGTCTTATGATCCGGAAAGCGTCCTTTGACTATATTTTGAAATTATTTACTGACTGTTTTCTCAGAACATTACAAATATCTCAAATTTCCAACAACATAGAACATAATAATAATACTTGGTTCAGTAGTTCACAAATGACATCTGTTTCCAATTTTCATCCAATGTTTTATTTTTATGAATTTACATTATATACCCATCAACTTAGATTTATAATTATTGCTTTATACAGCTTCTTTTTAAATCAAATGATAAAAAAGAATCTACAAAAAGAGAATAAATTCAAAATATCTATGTAGTTATTTTTCCTGGTGTTCTTTTCTTTATATAGAATTGAGTTGCTGTCTAGAATAATTTCAGTTTAGGCGAAAGGGATGCCTTTAGTATTTGTTGCCTTAGTGTCACCCCCAATTTTGAAGACTAACTTCCCATTTATATAATTCACATTCTTCAGTGTTTTTAAGTCTATTAAATATGTAACTTGACTTTCTTCCGACTGTCATGAGATAAAAAAAATCAACTACTAATCTTATAGTGGATCCTTTGAATACAATGAATCACTTTTGCAGCTTTCATGATTGTCTTTAACATTAGCTTTTGGCAAATAATGTCTGTTGTGTCTAGCTATCAATCTCAGTTTATCCAAGTTGGAGGTAATTAAACTTCCTGCAGTAATGAGTATCATAAAATTCAGAAAGGTCTTTTAGTATTTAAATCTTTAAATAGTCTCACTTCCCCCTTGGGTCTAGAAAGACAATAATATATAATAGTGCTTAGAAGACATCAGTGCCACTCCCCTTGATTCTGGGACTGGAAGGAGGCTTTGTGGTACTAGATACCAAGGAACTCACATCACACATGCAAGTCCAGGCTCTGTCATATGAGCTATCTCCCTGGATCTCTATCTTTTCTCATTTATTCATAGATACTGTGACTGTTCCCATATTTTGTCTAGAGTATGAGCATCAACTGTTGCAGGGCTCACCTGTGGCCGTGGCTGTCTGGTCATAGCACGAACACTCTCAGACAAGAGTGAAGATATTTGGTTGAGCTACTGACTTCATTTTATTTCATTATATACCTAGAAATGGGATTGGTACCTGAGAATTCTACTTTTATTTTTTTAACCAATTCCTATATTGTCTTTCATAATTGCTGGAATAATTTATACTCCCAACAAAGGCATCTAAGGAGTTTGGGACTATATATATAATATATATATAATATATATATAATATATATATTATCTTTTGTGTTTTGTTGATAGTCATTTTAGCAGGTTATGTTTGATTTGCTTTCCCCTAGTGATTATTGATACTGAACAGAATCTTAAGAACTTCTTTGTGTTAGTAGTAGTCGAGTGAGGAGTCCCAAGTATTCACCCCAGCCTCCCAGTGAAGAACTCAGGGGAAGCAGTACTAATGAATCTGCATGAGCTCCTGCCTGGTATGGAAATTAGAGTCTAGCCACTCCCCCCACGAAGGCAACTGTCAAGCTGCACCTGAGACCCACTTGGTCTGGGCAATGTGGGAATTATCCAAGTATTCGGAGCTACCTTTCTCAGGCTGAGGTCAGGCTATGCTCTTTGCAGGAGAAGGAGTAATCAGGTCTAATCTCTCACCACAACCTAGGTTTATTTCTCTTCTCACAGAAAGGAATTTCAGGAGATAACGGTGAAGCAGTCTAATATATTTAGATGGCGTTTTTGGATAATGATGGTTGTGAGTTTTCAAAAGAAAAGGTGGGCACATGACTAAGTGTTCCCTGGCTGAGAGCTGCCTCCCCGGGCTGGTCCACAGTGGCGAATGGATGGATGAATGAAGGACTGTGGGAATAAAAAAACTGGGACCCTTGGTTAGTAATCCATTTAAAACAATCATAGTGAATTTATTTCTTATAATATTTTGAGTCATTCTGTATGAGTAAGAGTAAGAGATATATTGAGCTTAAAGGTAAGGTAAAAGGTAAAAGGTAAAGGCCCTCCCGTTGATCGTCGATTTGCTCGAGCGGGCCCAGTAACGTCTCCATTGGAGACTTTGTTGTTACTGTGTCTGGCATATCGAATACTCTCGGTAGCTTGCCGGGCTCTCCGAGAGGGGCGGAGGAATCGAACTCGGGTCGGCCATGTTGGCCGCTTGTAAGGCAAACGCCCTACCCGCTGTGCTATGGCTAAAGGTAAGAGTAAGAGATATATTGAGCTTAAAGGAACACAGTAAGAGATATATTGAGCTTAAAGGTTGGCTCTTTCTGGGTACATCTTACTATGTATTCCAGACCACAACCCTCAGGCCAGGTTAGTCTTTCCTAACCTCAGCAAAGTCCATATTCAGTTACTTCTTTTTGGGTCATGACAGAGTTTGTCCCATGATGATGTTCTTAATTTATTATACATATGGTGCTTAGCTTGTCTCTTTTCAATGCCAGGATAGCTTACAGCTTGCTCTGGGTCAATTCAGTGCCTTCATTGGAACCCTGCTTTTGGAGTGCTAGGAACTAAGGGCAACTGAGGCTTCACTGCCACTGTATCACTGTCATCCCATTGTTCATCGATTTACTCGAGCGGGCACCAGTAACGTCTCCATTTGTCCCAGCCCTGAGATTTTAACAGGCTCTCCTTACTCATCTTTCCCAACGATTGGAGGCTCTTTCAGGGTCAAGGGAATGAGACCTGTTATTGTTGCTGTTTTTGGCATATCAAATACGCCACGGGAAGCTTGCCAGGCTCTCCTGTATGGGCGGGATACTCTTGGTTGCTTGCCAGGCTCTCTGATATATATATATATATATATATATATATATATATATATATATATATATCCCTCTATGATGATGTGTCGCATGGCTGTTTTGTGGCTGTGCGGTTCAGGAATATGTTCAAATATGTATGAGGCTCAGACTGAGCATGTGCAAAGTGCCCCGGAGCGTGGCAGTGGTTGGGAAGCGGAGGTCAGCTGCCAGGGCTGAGTCTCTTGGGGCAGGGAAGGCTCTCATCCGCCGCCCTCTGGAGCACCCCAAGTGAATACACAGAGTCCAGTAGCATGGTTATGGGAGCCTCATTTTTTGCTCCCTCCAGAAGCAGCAGCCATGAATTCTAGAGGATGGCTGATGAGGAGATTATCTGGCACAGGCAGAAGGTGGCTTTTGAGTGGAGGCAGGCAGAGGATCTCTGCTCTTGGGTCCCATTGAGCCCAGATCTGGGCTCAACTGAGGCTTAAGTCAAGTAAATATGGATGGATTCCCAGGAGTATATATTATTTTGGAGTCAGTTAACTCCCATACTGCAAAGCATAGCATGAACTGTCTTCCTGTGTTTATACAAAGAGGATACTGCTAAATAAAACATGCAAATAACATAAAGGAAAGAGGAAAACAATATAGCATTATTAAAGCTTGATGGAATTGGGTGAGACTCAGTTGCACTTTTATGGGTGTGGCCCAATAAACCTTAAGCTCTTTGTGGGAGTAGCAAGGACAACCAAAAGTTATCCAACAGATGGTGTCTGTTGGAAAGTCTTCCACCAGAGACAGGAGAACCCTGTGAGGGAAAAGAAAAAGAAAATGCACCCTAAATTGGGGCGAGGGAATTAAACCCCACACTTGTGATACAGGAGGCCTCAGAATGAAAGCAACAGGGACTGCTTCTGTAATGCTGATTTAAGAAAAATAAGAAAAACAAAAGCAAAAAACCTTCTATTTGAGGCACAGTGATTTCTAATGCTGTTCAGGAAAGGGTTTCATGCATACTAAATTCTAACACCACCCTCATCCACCACCAGAGAAAACTTCTTTCTAATATTGCCTCAGGGGCCCCTCCCATCTGTCCTCCCCCCTCTTCCCCCTTTTTGGCAAATTTAATTCTAACTATCAAATTCTGTTGCCTTTGGCCATTTGCAAAACTGATCTTACAGGCCCTTTGCAAGCTTCCCTAGCCTGGGGCTAATGCATGACTGCCCCTTGCTATGGCATTGTCAAAGAAGAGGACTGCAATGGGGAGGTTGGGGTGGGGATAAGCTTTGTTCCTGCTAATCCTCTCCAGGGGGGGTTCCAGTCTTCAGCTTCTAGTTACTGTCCTTAGTCAGGTGCCAGGGGCTAGTGGCCAGCACTGCCTTGGGTTTCTGGCTTCAGGAAATTCACTGCCAGTTGGCGCAATGCAGGGATCCCACTTCTGGCTGCTAATTTCACTCAGAAGGATGTTTATTCTGATTCTTTCCCATCTTTGTTATTACATTTATTGTCTCATTGGTGGTATAGATGAGGGATATTATTGTTTATTGGTTGCATGATGTACAAATATTTTCTCCCACTTTCTAGCTTGCATTTTTTGTTTCTGTTGATTGTTTCTTCTATTCTTTAGAAATATATCAGTATACAGTAGTCTCAATTGTTCTAACTTTTGTTGTCTGTGCTATTGTTGTCATATCTAAAATGACCTCCAAAATGAGGTCCTCTTTTCTCTTCTGAGGAACTTTACAATTTCAAGTTTTTAATCTGTTCACAGTTGATATTATATATTTTATTTATTTATTTTTACAGTAACAAGACGTTCATGTTTGAGCTTCGATCATACAGTCATTAAAAACCCATCCCTTCACCAATGCACCTTTTCCACCATCAAAATTCCCAGTGTTCTCTTCCCCCACACACATATATTCCACACCTCCCCCTGCCTGTGTGGCAGACAATTTGCACAGTACTCTCTTTCTCTACTTTAGTTACCTTCAATATTTCTAGACCAGTCCCACCACCCCTACCTGCCGAAACTATAATGCTAGATAGTGTGTTTTGTAATACTGGTTATGGATACAATATAATGTTGCATGGCCACTCTCACAGTCGCGCACTCTAGGAATTCTAAAATTTTAATACTTAAGGTCCGAAGAGACTGCTGCAGCAAGTTGCTCGGGTCCGAGATTCGTTTGTGTGTCTCTGTATCATGACCATGTAGGAGCTTAAGTAGATGGTGGCCGGATGTGGCGTCATCTCGGAGTCCCATAGGGGCAGGGGGAAGGAGAAGGGCCCAATCCTCCCCTGTCCCATAAGACTTGGCATTTGGTGCCACTGCGACTCGTACCTAGAGCTTGTTGCTGACTTCTAGAAAATGGTGGCCACCAGAGCTACTAGAGGGCAGGCAGAGGGACAGCACCTACCCCCTTTGGAGCAGCCTAGCAGAAACAGCCTATTGCAAAGTCCAGGGTCATCTCTGCAGCAAGTTGCTCGGGTTTGAGATTCCTTTGTGTGTCTCGATATTATACATTTTGCAGTAGGGCGTTTGCATTGCATGCAGCCAGCCCGGCCAAACTGGGTTCGATTCCTCTGTCCCTCTCGGAGAGCCTGGCAAGCTACCGAGAGTATTCAATATGCCAAACACAGTGACAAGAAGTATCGCAATGGAGACGTTACTGGGCCCGCTGGAGCAAATTGACGAACAACGGGAGAACAGTGACAGTGACAGAGTTCAGTCTCATTTTCTTGTATGTAGTTTTCCAGCACTGTTTTTTTCTTCCATTTTTTTAGGTTCAGAACTCTTGTCAAATACCAAGTGGATATTAATGAATTGGTTACTGAGTTTTCTGTTGTGTTCCATTGGTGCTGTGTTACTACCATGCTGTGCCCAGGCTACAGTTTTATGATGTAATTAGTAATCAGGAAGTGTGCTGTCTCCGGCTTTGTTCTTATTTAAGGTTTTATTTGCCTCACTAGGGTCTTTTGAAGTTCTATTTCAATTTCCAGATTGATTTTTTTTTATTTCTGTGAAATGCCATTTGAATTTTTAATAGTGATTACATTGAAATTGTAGATTGCTTGGGAAAGTATGGCCACTTTAACGGAATGGTGTTGATGGGAAAGTACTTTACCCATGGGTAGTTATGACCATCCGATTTTAGGTTATGTCATGGTTCTTGTTCTAGAGAGGGCAGGATATCTGTGTCTAGATGCTTCTGTTGAAGTCGGTGGACCCTTACAGGTGGCTCATGTGAAGCAAGGAGGAGAGAGAGAGATGGTTACTTTCTTCTCCTGATCCACCTCTGCCACCCCTGGACCCAGGGTTACCATGTTCTTGTCTCACCTCTCAGAAAATAATTTCAGGAATAGATAAGCAGTGAAGTAAACAGATTTTATTTGGAGGTTTGTCAGAAGGGAAAGGAGGGAGAGAAAGTAACAGTGTAATATGCTCAAGGGACAACACGTGCTTCTTTTGGAAAACAGTACGGACGATCTCAAAAAATTAGAAATTGAGCTACCATTTGACCCAGAAATACCAATCCTGTGAATATATCCCAGAGAGGCAAAAAAGTATAGTCGAAGTGACATCTGAACTTATTTGTTCATTGCAGCACTGTTTATAATAGCCAGAATCTGGAAAAAAACCTGAGTGCCCGAGAACAGATGACTGGTTAAAGAAACTTTGGTACATCTACACAATGGAGCACTATATAGCTGTTATAAAAGATGAAGTCATGAAATTTACATACAAGTGGTACTACATGGAAAGTATCATGCTAAGTGAAATGAATCAGAAAGAGAGGGACAGACATAGAAAGATTGCATTCATCTGGGGAACATAAGTCAACAAAATAAAAGACTAACACCCAAGAAAATGAGCCAAGAAAAGTAACAGAAGGTTTAATCCATGGCTTGGAGGCCAGCTGCACATTCTAGGGGAAAAGGGAGCTCAGATAGACAAGGGAGCACCAAATAAAGGGTGTTGGGAGGATCCTTCCAGGATGGGAGATGCATGCTGAAAGTAGACTATAGACCAAACATGATTTCCACTCAATGCCTCTTTTGCAAACCACAGCACCCAAAAGGAGGTAAAGGTAAAGGTAAAGGCCCTCCCGTTGATCATCGATTTGCTCGAGCGGGCCCAGTAACATCTCCATTGGAGACTTTGTTGTTACTGTGTCTGGCATATCGAATACTCTCGGTAGCTTGCCGGGCTCTCCGAGAGGGGCGGAGGAATCGAACTCGGGTCGGCCATGTTGGCTGCGTGCAAGGCAGACACCCTACCCGCTGTGCTATCGCTCCAGCCCCAAAAGGAGAGAGAGAACAAAAGGGAATGCCCTGCCACAGAGGCAGGGTGGAATGTGAGGGAAGGGGGTGGGAGGGATACTGGGATCATTGGTGGTGGAAAATGAGCACTGGTGGAGAGATGGGTATTCGAACATTAATTGAAACTCAAGCACAAAAATGTGTAAGTCTACAACTGTACCTCATGGTGTTTCATAAATCACGAATCACGAATCACGAATCACGAATCGATTGCCTTGAGCATGCCCCAGTAACGTTTCCTTCATCCTAGCCCTGAGATTTTTAAGAAAGTGCTATATTCAAGGCTCTTTAGGAGAATGAGACCCATCATTGTTACTGGTATTTGGCATATTGGGTACACCACAGGGAGTTTGCCAGACTCCTCCGCGTTTGAAGGTTACATTCGGTAGTGTGCCAGTTTGTCCAAAGTAGGAATGAGATAATAAGATGTCATAATAAGATGTCGCATGGCCGCGAATGTGGCTGTGAGGTTCCGGGAGCTGGTTTATATAGTCTCTGAGTCTTGTCCTTGCCGGGGCCCCTGGAGGGGAGTGGGTTGAGCTTTCCTCCCCGCCCTGACCAGGGCTCCAGCAGCCAAAGACCTCCAGGACCAGCCACCACCATGCTGAGACCACTCTCTGCACACATGAAGGTACCGGCAGAGGAACAAAGGCAAGTGGGTCCCGGGACTGAGATCTCTAAGCCTACTTGGATTGGGGCTGAGCATCCTCCACCCAGATCCTCCGAATTCCAGTAGGCAGGGGTCACACCCACCAACTGGCCCCCTGGTGCCGTTTCACTAATAAAAATTTAAAAAAAAAAGAACCGGGGCTTCTCCAAGGGCAAATAAAACTCCTACACACCCGCCAGCATTAGATAGGAAAGTCCACATCTCAAGAGGGGGGATGTGGGGGACACGTGTCCTTGGGCCCCATATGTTCTCGGACCCGTGTGCATAAGCAGCACATGGGCTCAGGCAGAATATGCATGACCTTCCTTTGTTCAAGTTGACTTTATAGGGTTTCTCCAACCTGCCCCCATGTGGGGCTTCTACCTAGTTCAAAGTTTGTTGCTAGGGTAGTTGTCAAGGGGGATGATTTGGAAGTATGGGAGGTGAGTATGGCCTTCTTTGTAATTCCTTTCCTGGTCTTTTGTTCCTGCTGGAGCTTCTCTTGGTGGTGATGGGGGAGTGTCCAGCCTTCTCTGGATCTGTTGCTGGCTCCAGGTGAACATCTTACCAGACCTGAGCTCACAAGCTGGGTTCTTTGAAGCAGCCTTGGGCTGTTGGTTTTATTGCATCCTAGGAATTTCACTGATCTGGGGGCTCTTCCCTGTCTACTTGCTTACATCACTGGTAGTAAGATCAGCATCACTAAGGTTGCAGTCATCCTCTGCTGCCAAGGTTCCTCACCACAGGAATGCAGTTGCTCACCAGGGGAATGTAATCTATTATAGGTTTCCATAGCAAAGGATCTGACTAGGATCCTCCAGTTTTCTTCCCCGCCACCCCACCCCAGGTTAAAACTCTTAGCTCTTGGTTGTGTTTGCTGGCAGTGGCAGTACGTCTTTTATGTGAATGTTCACAGTAGGACATGGGGCCAGCATATACATAACTTCAAGAATTGTGACTTAAGTGTTCAGTGTGGCTGTGGTTGGTGTGAGACTAGAGTCCTCTCATTGCTGCTGGTGTGGGGGGATGTGATGCACAGATACTCAAGGAGCAGCAGTGTCCTGTGAAGGATAGATGTAGGTCACCCCACGCCGCTAGCCTAAGGCAGAGGGCTGGACTGATGGGCACAGAGCTGGAGGCATAAAGAATCCCTCCTGTGCTTACATGCAGCAAACAAATATGTCGTGGCAGTGCCTCTCCTCAGGCACAAACACTCACGATAAGGCTGTGACTACAGCATATATAAGCATATTATTAAAGTCCTTTCAAATGTTCTGTTCATATGTTTTCCATATTTGTAGTTTGCATCTTTTGAGAAATTTATCAATTCCATTTATATGTTATACATATATATAAAACACATTTATATATAAATATATATAAAACATATAAATGGAATTGATAAATTATATGTTATATTGATATATTATATATGTGGGCTGGAGCGATAGCACAGTGGTAGGGCATTTGCCTTGCACACAGCTGGCCCAGCCGAGACAGGTTTGATTCCTCCACCCCTCTCGGAGAGCCTGGCAAGCTATCGAGAGTATCTCGCCTGCACGGCAAAGCCTGGCAAGCTACCTGTGACGTATTCAACATGCCAAAACATAGTAACAACAAGTCTCATGATGGAGACGTTACTGGGCCCACTCAAGAAAATCAGAAAATCGATGAACAATGGAAGGACAGTGACAGTGATATATATATATATATATATATATATAGATAGATAGATAGAGAGAGAGAGAGAGAGAGGGAGAGAGAGGGAGAGAGAGAGCACTCTCCTCTCATTGTTCATCGATTTGCTCAAATGGGCACCAGTAATGTCTCCATTGTGAGACTTGTTAATGTTTTTGGCATATTGAATACACCATGGGGAGCTTGCCAGGCTCTGCCATATGGCGGGATACTCTCGGTAGCTTGCTGGGCTCTCTAAGAGGGACGGAGGAATAAAACCTCGGTTGGTGCATGCAAGGGAAATGCCCTACCACTGCACAGCGGGATATAGATAGATTAGATAGATAGATAGATAGATAGATAGATAGATAGATAGATAGACAGACAGATAGGGACATAGATATAGATATATTGGGGGATATAAGGAATATTCCCTTTCTATATATGGTAAATGCATCTTTCTACCTGATCCCACATTTTCCTCTTTTCCTTTACAGTTTCTAAACTGTGCCAAACTGAATCATGCCTCTATATTTTTAAACTTACTGTTGCGTCTCCCTGGAATCCCATTTTGCCAGCAGACTGTCTCTTTCTCTGAAAAGGTAGTTTGAGTATCAACACCACGTCTAAAAGCTTCCACCCCCATCTGGTGCCCAGAGTACCAGCAGGAGTAAGTCCTGAGTGCAGTGGCCACCTTTGTAACCATTGTCTCGATACCACAGCACACTGTTTTTGCACAGATGTTGAACCGCAATCGAGTTTCATTTCAGTAACTCCCCCCGTTGACCATGACTTCCTTTGAAAGAGGACTAAGTTTTCTTTGTAATTCCAGTGGCTGCAAGCATGGCTAGCACAAAGACCACAGTCAATAAATACTAAATTGATCTGAACTTTTGCCAAATCGATGTGAGGGGCACACAAAGGCCAGCTAATCTAGGAACTATAGAAAGCATCTGCCTTGTGAATAATGTCTGCCTGATTATGTGCAAATATAATAATAAAATCATCAGCAGTAACAATTGCTTCCTATTATCAAGCTGCAAAAATGAGCCAGGTGTGGAATATGTGCTTTATACATGATCTCCTTTCATCTGCATAGCAATTATGAGGAAGACCAGCATTTTTACCTTTTTGATTTGGGATCAAGGACATCTAAATATGTATTTAAGCAGCACACATCTTTATCCTTACTAATATGGTTTTTATTCATTTGTTTCTATTGATACTATGTTTGGAATAGTTTCTTCGAGCGTATGTCCTTCCAAATACCTTCAATAATCTAAAACTTTTGTTCTCTGCATGTTTGAAATAGGTTTTTCTCTTTAATTAGTAGAGTAGAAAATAAAAAAGTATTTACATGTTTTAGGAAGACAATATGTCTTATCAGAATTCTGTCCAGTGAACTGGTTTTAGATGCAATTTCTCTCATTTAAAAATGCAAAATATTCTTGTTATACTTGTAACCAGCTTTAGGGGCGGATATCCCTATCTTTACACTAATAAATGAAATTGAGTTTCACTCTTATTTCTTTATCAGTTTAGTGTTAGGTGGGCTGGAGCAATAGCACAGCAGGTAGGGCATTTGCGTTGCATGCAGCCGACCCAGGTTCAATTCCTCCATCCCTCTCAGAGAGCCGGACAAGCTACCGAGAGTATCCAGCCTGAATGGCAGAGCCTAGCAAGCTCCCCATGGCATATTTGATATGCCCAAAACAGTAACAAGTCTCACAATGGAGACGTTAGTGGTGCGCACTCAAGCAAATCGATGAAAAATGGGAGGATAGTAAGTACTACAGTGTTTAGTGTTAGATTAGAAATTGTCTTGACCTTCAGCTATTCAATTAGGTGATGATGTTATTGAATAAAATGATCAAAAATTTTATTATTCAGGCCGGAACGATAGTACAGCAGGATAGGCGTTTGCCTTGCACATGGCTGACCCATGTTTGATTCCTGGCATCCCATATGGTCCCTCAGGCACTGCCAGGAGTAATTCCTGAGTGCAGAGTCAGGAATAGCCCCTGAACATTGATGTGTATGACCCAAAAAACAAACAGACAAAAAAACAAACAAAACAAACCTAAATTATTTTTTATTAAATATACGTAAGAGCCATATTAGTTGAATAAAAGAATGATTTAGGAGTGATAGCACAGTGGGTAGGGTGTTTGACTTGCATGTGGTTGACCCAGATTCAATTCCTCCACCCCTCTCGGAGAGCCCGGCAAGTTGCCGAGAGTATCTCGCCCGTATGTCAAATCCTGGCAAGCTACCCATGACGTATCCGATATGCCAAAAACAGTAACAACAAGTCTCACAATTTGTTGTGAGACGTTACTGGTGCCCGCTCGAGCAAATCGAAAATGCGAGGACAGGACAGGACATGATTTTATCACATAATGCCCCAATTTTTCAATTATATTTTTGAGATTTTTTTTTATTGAATAACCATGAGATTCACTTACAAAGCTTTCATGTTTGAATTTCAGTCCTACAATGATTGAACAATCCATCCCTCCACCAGTGCACATTTTCTACCATAAATGTCTCCAGTATCCCCTGCTTCTCCCAACGCACCCCTCTCCCTGCCTCTATGGCAGACAATTTCCCTCTTTCTCTCTACTTTTGGGCTTTATGGTTAGCAATACAGATACTGAGAGGCCATCATATTTGACCCTTTATCTACTTTCAGCACACATCTCCCTTCCCGAGCAATTCCTCCAGCCATCATTGACTTAGTGATCCTTCCTCTATCCCATCTGCCTTCTCCCTCAACTCATGAGGCATGCTTCCAACCATGGAGCAATCTTCCTGGCCCTTGTCTCTTACTGTCCTTGGGTGTTAGTCTCATATTATGTTATTTTATATTCCACAAATGAGTACAGCCATGCTATGTCTGTCCCTCTCTTTCTGACTCATCTCACTTAGCATAATATTCTCCATGACCATCCACTTATAAGCAAATTTCATGACTTCATCTTTCCTAACAGCTGCATAGTATTCCATTGTGTAAATGTACTAAAGTTTCTTTAACCAGTCATCTGTTCTTGGGAAGTGCCCAAATTATTTATGACGTAAATATTTGATGATTCTATCTTTTTCCCCCTTTTTCAACTAGCATTCCTAAAGCAAACAAACAGCTACAATGGGTTCTGAAATGGTTTTTCTATCTCCAGTCTCATAGTACTCAGAACATTTTGCATTCAGTTCTAGACTAGTATTGCTTTCATGATTAAAACTCCTTAGAAGAAACACATATAGTTTTGGAAAATTCCTGTAGTAATCATGACCAATCTGCTTTGACAATCTGTTTTCTATATGTACTCAGATCTCTCCCCATTCTCATGTGTTCCAACTGTCAATACAGTACTGTAAAAGACTGTGCATGCTGAAGGTTGTGTGTTCTCGGGCTCTCTGGATGTCTCTGTTTCATCACCTGTGTTCGGTGCTCTTGAGCTGCTGTGTGTGACCTGGATCAGGACAGCTGTTGGCCAAGGGCAGATGAAGGAAGACACGGAAGACGTGAGAGCCAGACTGGTTGGTATTCATTGAAGTTTATTCCAATCCTCTCTCCATTCACTCCTGTCTATCCTCTGCCTCTCTATGCAGTCCATCTTGCTGCCCTGCTCTCTCCTCTCTCCAGTTCTCTTGCCTCTCCAACTCTCCTCTCTCTCCAGGCTGACACTGCCCCCAGTCAGGTAGCCAAATCAACATAAGAAAGTCCTTCCTAACTGCCAGGCTCAAAGGCAGAAACACCACCTGGGGTATTCCAAAGCCCTTCCTGACTGCCCAAGGGCAAAATACTTCTTAAGGTGTTTTTCTCTTTCCTCAGTCCAATAACTTTACCAACATCTTAATACTAGTTACTTTTGTATGGACACAATAAGAGATACATTGAGGCTTGTAGGGCAGCTTTCCTGGGAACATCTTGCCACAGACTCAGACTACAGCACTCAGGCCAGATTAATCTTTCCTAACCCTAGCAGGGTCCAAATCTAGTTATTACTTTTGGATCATGACAGATTTGTCCATGACCAAGCTCTTAACTTATAGTTAAGCATGATGGCGCTTTGGCCAGGCCCATCTCCATGTCAGGGTAGCACATAGCTTACCGCTTGCCCTGGTTTCATCCAGTCCCTCGTTGGGACCCTGCTTTGGGGGGCACTAGGAAGTAAAGGCAGCTGAGTCTTAGGTGAGAGAACAGATGCCCAGGAGGGAAGTATTACTGAGAGTCACATTACAAAAGCATATCTTCTTGTGTCCATACAAAAAGAACATTGCCCTGAATAAACTATGCAAAGAACATAGGGAGAAGAGAAAAACAATATTTACAAGTCAACAGAGCACAAAGAAAGTTACAAATAAACACAGAGGAATGGTAACACTGTGATGGGAGCAACCCAATAAACCTAAACTACCTGAGTCTATGTATGAAGGACAAAACAGTGTTATCCTACACAGTACTGCTTTCCTTTCCATGAAAATATTACTGGTATACAGTTTCTTTCCCTCTCTACCTGAGAAGGGTGGGTCCACTTTAGAGGTTTCCATTCTACATTCAAAGCTCTCCCAAGACTCTCCTTAAGACTAGCAGTCCCCAGTTTTCCTAAGGTCATCAATTATTTCCTGGGTCTTGGAACTAGGTCAATGTTCAAATATGCATCCCATAGGGTTTTACTTAAATCAAGAGATACCCCCACCTAAGTGGAAACACAAGATGTTAATCTCGGCAACATAAAAGGGGCCTAAGGTACCAAGACTTTTCTGGGAAACAATGGGAGTTGATGCTTTGTTTGATAAGAAACAGCAAGACTCAATTTTCTATAAAACTCCTCACAAAACGGTCCTAGAGACCCATTGCTACCCCTCCACTGCTTCTGCAGCAAGTACACCATAACTAGGCTCATTCATTTTCATGCCTAATTGCCCTGCCCACCTCACTCACTTTACTCAGAATAATTCAGCTTGTGTAACTTTCCAAATTCACAATGAATAGTATAACCTGAAGCACACAGTCACTTGAAATAGAATGTTCCTAGAAATTTATCCTTATTATCCAAGCCAGGTAGACAATTTCCAGGAAAGACTAGGCAAATAGCCCAAGTAGGTGTTCATTATACTCTCATGATTTCAAAATATGACTAATTGTTATAAAGTTATGAGAAATTTCTTCATAAAATTCTGTTCCAGGTGCTAGAGAGATAGTACAATGGGTAAAGATTTTTCCTTCCATGTGGCCAACCAGGGTTCAATATTGGACATCCCATACCATTCCCCAAATACCATCAGGAATAATTCCTGAGGGAAGAGATAGGAGTAGTCCTTGAGCATTGATGGTTGTGACCCAAAAAGCAAAACTAACAAAATAGGTAATTTTTTTTTACTAACTATACGCAAGAGCCAGATTTGTTGAATAAAATAAAGTATGATTTTATCACCAAGTGCCAAAATTTTTCAATTATACCTTTAAGATTTTTTTGAACATGCCCCCCCCCCCCCAAAAAAAAACAACACAAAAAAGTCTGTTACAATAGCTCAACTTTTGGTGGTTTTAACTGGAAACAAATAGAGAATAGCCTCTGTCAAATTTTAACCCAACTAAGAGTTGAGAAAAAGAATTCATATAAAGAGAGCGAAGTATTAGTTTTATAGTTAATACAGTCATTACTATATAATGTTGCATCTACTTGGAAACAGCAGTCTTCTCACTACTGAGTTCAAGGAGAAGGCAGAGTCCTGACCCTGGTTACTGACAGCTGTAAGCTCATTGGAAACTTCTCAGGGCTTAGGAGGGATGGTGCTTCTTGAGAATTTTTAACATAGGGTTGGCCTGATTCAATCATCAATGAATAAGGCTGAGTGGATTACACACCAATATATTACTCTGTATGGGAAAAACAGCAGAAATGGAACCACGTGTATAAATGTTTCCCCATAATACCATAAAAAACTTAATCATCAGTGATTGTCATTATGCTGCATTTTTATTTGATTCATCTTTTTTTCTTTCACAGTGGGCGGGGCCAAAGTGGCGGTGGCTATCTGTAACTCTCAGTCAGTGGGAGCAGGTCATTGAAAGGATCCTAGATGGGGTGATACTTGGGCCTGACATTGCCACAGACACCCTGGGCTGTTCCAGCAGGGCTGGGGGCCTCCAAGGATACACTGAGCTATGCTTGGGTCTCTAGGTCTGCACCCAGTGATGATCTGGGGACCACATGGTACCAGATATCAAACCCAGATTGGTTGTATGCTAGCCATATGCCTTTATTACTATGCTTTCTCTCAGCCTGACTTTTCTTTATTTTACAGATTATTTAGAGGGCATGCTTGGCAGTGATTGGGGGCTACTCCTGACTCTGCACTTGGGGTTCATTCATAGCAGTACCCATGGGGCCATGTGGTACCAAGGTACAGAGGTCTGATACATGAGAGACAGGTGCCTTAAGCCCTATACTATCTCTCTGCACCTGGAGGCTTTCCGATGCACAGGCAGTTTGCAAAAAATACCACGACAGAGTATTAAATTGATATTGTATCCTCAGAGAAGTTGGGAAAACCACTGAACTGTCTAAATTCAGGGTAAAGGTAAAAGGTAAAGGCCCTCCCGTTGATCGTCGATTTGCTCGAGCGGGCCCAGTAACGTCTCCATTGGAGACTTTGTTGTTACTGTGTTTGGCATATCGAATACTCTCAGTAGCTTGCCGGGCTCTCCGAGAGGAGTATGTATTTATATTTAAAAAATACCATGCTCTCATAAACACTGTAGCTTTACTGCTTGTGAGCTGTTGCTGTCTGGTGAATTTTCCCCCCACATCTTGGCACACATACAAAATGTTAAAAATTATGTACAAAATAATATGAGTCTGCTTATGACCACATTCAAAGCCTAAATAAGCCACCTTATAGACTAACTAGATGGCAGCAGACCAGTTATCGCTTAATTCATTAACATCCCAAGGTATTGGAAAATACTGGCAAAGTAGGGTAAGTGTACTGTAGCACTGTAGCACTGTCCTCCCGTTATTCATCAGTTTGCTCGAGTGGGCCCAGTAATGTCTCCATCCTGAGACTTCTTGTTACTGTGTTTGGCATATTGAATACGTCACAGGTAGCTTGCCAGGCTTTGCCGTGCGGGTGAGATGCTCTCGGTAGCTTGCTGGGCTCTCCAAGAGGGGCGGAAGAATCGAATCTGGCTTAGGCGGGCTGGCTGCATGCAAGGTATACTCCCTACTGCTGTGCTATTGCTCCAGCCCAGGGTAAGTGTACATACTTAGTATAATGGAGTATTTCATTCATTCACTATACTCCAGCGTTAACTCTTTGAAGATGATTCCATAACTTATGAATATTATAGGTCAGTGGTAAAGGAGAGACAGTTTTAAATATATATTGCATGAATGAATACATAAGAATTCTCTTAAGTGCTAAAAAAAATGATACGTTTGTGAGTGTGACCTGAGAAAGGGTTTAATTTATATGCATATATGGTAGACAAGTGAAATGTAGGGAGAATCCAGAATCCAGAATCCCATGAACCTGGGAGAGAAGACTTTGCTTGAACAGTTTGAAGAAGAGAAACCATTCCTATGTCACTAGCCTCTACTTTTGGGAAATGGAGAAGAAGTGATGTGATATAAAGGGGACAAAGATATTTGTGAGGGATCTCTCTTCACAAACTGCTTGTGAACTGCTTCACAAACACACACGAACACACACACACACACACATCCTTTGGTTCCTCTTGCTGGCCCATTAATCAATTTGCACAAGAGAGACACATTTTCAATAAATAATTGGTAAAAGACACTTAATTTCCTATATCTACACAAAAGTCCCATGTCATACGGAACTGAGAGAACCACCTAAGTAACCATTTTCCCTAGTTTTGTGAGGGGAAGCACTAGATCTGTGAATGATGACGAGAACAGGGATGTTCTTGAAGGTTTGGGGGTAAAAATGAACTTACACATCGTCGAATCTTGCCTCTGAATATAAGGTGTTTCTCCATCTCTGAAGGGATGAAGCCTCTCACATGGAGATGGAGTCCCTGCTTCCAGAGACAATTCCTGCTGTGAGGGGGAAAGAATTTCATGAATCAATTATTCACTGCTGGTTCCTGAGTTAAAAACCAATCCATATGTTACTTTGGCAAATGGATGTTATCCTGATTGACCCCTTGCACCTGATAGGAAAAAAAAAAGATTTTAGATTGTATCTTAAGTCCAATGTGAAGGCCCTGGAAGATATTATGCTGAATGCCATGGTATGATTTGCATTTATTGAAGGGTAACACTCAAGGAGATTTGATTAAATGGGGGAATTCATTTCAGAGTCAGTTGCTCTTGTAGACGGGATATTGTGGGGGTCCTCTGATATTAGGGTAGGTTTTTTTTTGTCTTGGGGCCACACTCAGCAATGCTGTAGAGTTTCTCTTATCTCTGCACTCAGGGTGGCTTGGGGGAACCATATGGGTTGCTTAGGATCAAACATGGGTCTGCCATGTGCAAAACAAATGTCTTACCCACTGTACTATCTCTCTGACCCTTAGGGTAAGGTGCTGAAAGAAAAGGTTTAACTGAATAATATATGGCCATGCTGGGACCACTCTCCACACATCCGGATGGGCCTCATGCATGTAAGAACTGGCAGAGGAACCCAGGCATGCGTGTCCCAGGTCTGAGGTCTCCAAGCCTACTCAGATTGGGACTGGGCCTTCTCCACCCAGAACCCCCCATCTTCCAGTAGGTAGGCGTCACACCCACCAGCTGCCGCCAGCGCCAGGTTGGTCCCATCAACGGCCAAGATGCAGAGACTATAAAACCCAGCTCCCGGAAGCGGATGCAGCTGTGCGACATCTTATTATCTTATTTTTCCTTTGGAAAATCTGGCAGGCTACCAAAAGTATCCTGCCCGCACGGCAGAGTCTGGCAAACTTCCCGTGTCGTACTCAATATGCCAAATACCAGTAACAATAACGGGTCTCATTCTCCTAATCCTGAAAGAGCATTGAAATGACTCTAAAAATCTCAGGGCTGGGAAGAAGGAGACGTTACTGGTGCTTGCTCGAGGAAATTGATGAACAACAGGATGATCATGATGGTGATATATATATATATATGTGTGTGTGTGTGTGTGTGTGTGCATATATATATATACATATACACACATATATATATAGTGTGTGGGGGGGGTGTAGAATTTGAAAGGGAGGAAGAAAGAGAAAAAAGGGAGGAAGACGGTATTGTTTGTGGGTGGCACAATGGAATCACCGTATGTCTGGCAGAAAGCATGACAGCACACCTGAGTGCTGACTGTCAGTTCCTTTTCTAGTAAAGGATACAGAAATGAAGGAGAAGACATGGCTTCCTCTCAGACTGGAATTTGATTCCTCTGACCTCTGAAGGTCCCTTATGCCTGAGGATAGCAGAATACCTAGACTATAAATATTACCGGCTGACCTGTCTACATCTTGGATGCATACACTAAGGGAGAATTCAGACAAACTTAATTTGGATGTTAAGTTTGAAAACGCTTGGGAGACTTCTAATTACAGATGTCAACCCAGAAATTAAATATACAAATCTCTACCTAACAAAGACTTTACAGAAAACCCACATTCAATGGGGTGCTCTTACCCAGGGAGGGTGGAGGAAAAGGAAGTAAGTGATGCCAGGGGGGATGTCTTAAGAACTGCAAGGTTGAGTGATGGGAATGACAAGGAAGAGTTGGAACTGTAAGGCTGGAGAGAGTCCCGGGGATAAAGAGCTTGCCTAGCATGCAACTGATCCCTGTTGCATCTCGGGAATCAGATGTGGGTCCCTCAGAGGACAGCCAGGAGTGATTCTAAACAGAGCCAAGAGTAAGCCCTGAGCACTGCAGGTATGGTCCACCCCCTCTCTCCCGCTTCCCAAAAAAGTCAGGGTGTTATCATTGAAGCAATTAGTGATTCAATAGGTATTTCAAATACAGAATGGTTATGATGGAGCATACCATTAAGGATTCTGTAGGATATGATGAGACAGAGATCATTGAAAACAGCTGTTTTTTATGAATTTGTGGGAGACCAAAGCCAAAATGTTTTTGGCTTTAAGAGTGAACAGGTGAGGAAGTTTGAACTACAAGTATGACTTTGTTTTTTTTTTTCTTTTTGAATATCAGTACTATAATTAGAAGCCACGAGAAATGGTCAGGGGTACAGGAAATTTGGAGATCCCTGGAAGTCCCAGGGAATAAAACTGCTGAGAAATATAATGTAGCAGAGAGGTATGGAGGATTGAAGACACAGAAGAGGCCAAATACCAAAGGAGTAGTTCTTTTTTTGGGGGGTGGGGTCTCACACCCAGCGATGCTCAGGGGTTACTCCTGGCTCTGCACACAGGAGTTACTCCTGGCGGTGCTCGAGGGACCCTATGGGATGCTGGGGATTGAATCCAGGTCAGCTGCATGCAAGGCAAATGCCCTACCCACTATACTATTGCTCTGGCCCTCAGGAGAAGTTCTTAAAAAGTAACAAGACAGGGGTGGCAGAAACCTCTTGTGGGAATTAGTATGTGCATAACCATGCAGCCATATGTCAGCCAGGATTTGACAGAAATGAAATATATATATATATATATATATATATATATATATATATATATATATATACAGAGTCTCCTGCTCCCGCGCTTGGCTGTCCTCGCCAGGGCCCCTTGGAGGGGAGCGGGTTGAGTTTTCCTCCCCACCTCGACCAGGGCTCCAGCAGCCGAAGACCTGCAGAACCAGCCACCACCATGCTGAGACCACTCTCCACACACATGAAGGTACCAGCAGAGGAACAAAGGCATGTGGGTCCCGGGACTGAGATCTCCAAGTCTACTCGGATCGGGGATGAGCATCCTCCACCCAGATCCTCCAAATTCCAGTAGGTGGGGGTCACACCCACCAACTGGCCCCCTGGTGCAGTGTAATCCCATCAACGGCCAAGACCCAGAGACTATAAAACCCAGCTCCTGGAAGCACGCAACATCTTATCATCTCATTCCTACTTTGGACAAACTGGCAGGCTACCGAATGTAACCTGCCCACAAGGCAGAGTCTGGCAAACTCCCCATGGCGTACCCAATATGCCAAATACCAGTAGCAATGAAGGGTCTCATTCTCCTAACTCTGAAAGAGCCTTGAATATGGCACTTTTAAAAAAAATCTCAGGGCTAGGACGAAGGAGACGTTACTGGTGCCTGCTCGAGGCAATCGACAAATAACAGGATGGTTGTGATTTGTGATTTTGAAATTTATATGATGTATAAAGGACATACATGAGCACTTGTGCACACACAGAGACAAACATAAACACAAAGAATTGACTTATGTGTTTGTAGCAAAGGCCTAGCTATGGGTAGAATTTGTTTTCTTTTAAGGAAATCTGTTCTACTTTTGAGGTTTTAACAGTTACACATCTTCCTTGACTTAGGTTAGAATTATGTCCTAATAAACCTTAGATATGTGGAAAATATCTTATTTTAGGTAGGTGGGGGAAGTTTGGGCCCTGTTTGGGGTAGTTTTGGAAAGTTTGGGGGAAGTACTCAGGGCTTACTCCCAGTGCTGTGCTTAGAGATTACTCCTGGCAGACTCAGGGGATGATTTGGAGAGCTGGGAATTGAACCTAGGCCAGCTGCTTATAAGACAAGCACCTTGCAAACTGTACTATCTCTCCTACCTGCTATATTATAGCTCCAGTCCCACCACTCAAAATTTTGTGTTTTGTTTCTTAGTGATATTTCCCTGAAATAAATTACTTATGTCCCATCCTTATGTTTGTATCCTATTCTTTTTTTTTAATCTGGGAGATATAGGAGTGAGGAAGCCTCAAGGTGAGACATATGTGAACAAATGATCTGACATTAAATATTTAAATAGGGCTGGAGAGATAGTAGAGGAGGGAACCTCTTATTAATCTTTTCTTTTTTTTTTTTGCTTTTTGCGTCACACCCGGAGATGCTCAGGGGTTACTCCTGGCTCATACACTCAGGAATTGCTCCTGGCAGTGCTCAGGGGACCATATGGGGTGCTGGAAATCGAACCTGTGTTGGCCATGTTGGCTGCATGCAAGGCAAACGCCCTACCCGCTGTGCTATCGCTCCAGCCCCCTCTTATTAATCTCTTACCAACATAATTATGTATGTTTAAAATGCCGCCACGAATGAACATGTAGATGATGCTATATAATCTTAAGCTTAATAAGAGAGATTCTGGAATGAGACAGCCTGAGTTTAAATAAGCTCTGCAACCTACTAGCTATATAACCTTTGGTAGTTTTACTAGCCATTGACTCTCTAATATAGGAAAACTGACAAGATAATCGATGATAAGGTTTAGAGAATACTGCCCACTTGGCAAACACAATTTTAAGAGTTTTATATATGCTGTAGCCTGAACGTGGCCCAGCACAGAGGCACCAGCTGTGATGATTGATTGATTGATTGATTGGAATTTGGGTCACTGCCGGTGATGTTCTCGGCTTCCTGACTCTTTGCTCAGGGATATCTCCTGGTCAGATGAGGTGCTGGGCATCCAACCCAGTTAACCACGCACAAAGCAAGTGCTGTACCTGCTGTACTATTGCTCTGCCCCCTGTGCTAGCCTCCTGAGCACAAAGCCATGAATTCATACCTTGGTGCTGTCCACACGAGCGGAGCATATTCAAGGTAGATCTGCTCTCTGGAATCCTCAGTGCCCCATGAGAGCATAGCTATGTGCGTAAGCACTGCAGTAGAAGGATCTGACACCCCCCACCCACAGCGCCCCCATCAGCAGCAATTGAACATGTGGGAAAACCCTGACCAGGAGATGAGCTTTAGGCCAGGCCTCGAGTGGGTAAGCACTCCAACCAGAATGTGTGTGAAAATTCAACCAATTGCTACAAACCTCACCTCCAAGTGAGTGCCCCCTCCACCCCCTCTGCCAAGTCATCTCGGCATCCACACAGGAAGGAAAAGAGTGGGAGGGGAATATATTTTTTTGTGCGTGTGTGTGTTTTGGGTGGGGGGGACCACACCTGGTAGTGCTTAGGGTCTATTCCTGGCTCTGTGTTCAGGACTGATCCCTTATACTGTTAGAGGGACTATAAGTGGTGCCCAAGATTCAAACTAGGGTTGGTAGCAAGGCGACTTAGCCCCTGTACTATCTGGCCCCCTATGTGAAATATAATCTTTAAAATTTAAAAAAATTGTTTTTTTTTTAAATTTTTCTTTTAAATTTGTCTGAATTTTTTTTTATATATTCATCTAGGAGCTGGATTCAGGAGTCAGGACACATGACTCACAAACCCATGGCCCCAAGTTTGATACCTCTATTATGTATATGATCCCCTCAACAGCACTCGGGTAAACTAACTTACCCAAAGAATATAGATGTAGAGTTACTTCTAGGGGCTTGGATTTGGGGGCCGTGCCCAGCTGTGCTGAGACCTTACTCCTGGCTCTATGCCCAGGGATCACTCCTGGTGCTGTTCAGGGGACCACTTGCAGTACTGGCAGATTGAACCACGGTCAATTATATGTAAGGCAAGTGCTGAGGTTATGTCCTGGGAAGGGAGTTTTGCTCGCACATTGACCAGACCAGATGCAAGGATGCAAATGCAAGGCACTCTTTATTGCTAGCTCGAGCTAGGGTCCAAGTCTCATCCAACAAAGTGGAATCTTGACAAGGACCCCAATTCCGAATTCTAAGTAGCTTGTATAGGGTTTTGTTACATAAAAGCATTTTCACTGGAACTAAAAGTATATTTCCAATTTTAGTCCCAGTTCTGTCCCATGACTCGTTTCCATTCTCCACCTCCAACTGGCTGGGTGCCACTGCCCATCCTGCCTATTCTGTTGCGAAGGGTCAGTTTATCTGCCTAGGATGATAATGTTTTCTGAGAAGTCGGGACTTTCTGATAGGAGAAACCGAAACTTAGGCCTGCTTAAAGTGCAGCCTGTCATGTGGAGGCCTCCACTTCGGCCTCACACTATAACCCACTGCTCTGTCTCCCCAGACCTGGAGTTACACGTGGACTCTGAAAACCCTGCCAGGTACATATAATTAGGACCACAGTGTTTCATTAAAATCGAAGGATCTGGGGCTGGAGCTGTAGCACAGCAGGTAGGGCATTTGCCTTGCACACGGCTGACCTGGGTTTGATTCCCAGCATCCCATATGGTCCCCTGAGCACCATCAGGAGTGATTCCTGAGTGCAAAGTCAGGAGTAACCCCTGAGCATCGCTGGGTGTGACCCAAAAAGCAAAAAAAAAAAAAAATTGAAAGATCTGGAAGCTAAAAGAGATTATGAAACTAGCAAGGAAGAAGTCCAGAAATTATTTGGCCCCTTCTGGCTCCAGAGACTGTCTCCTTAACCATAACAATATGCTGCTTTTCACATAGACTGACCCTGGGGTCAATGTGATAGGACATGGTGTAGGGAGTTTGCCTTGCACTCACCGCAGAGTCCTGAGTACAGAGCAAGGATAAGCCTTCAGCACAGCCAGGTGTGCACCATCCATCCTCAAAAATGGATCGAATGAATTAAATGACAAAATACTTGTGAGGTGCTTAAAAATGCTAACACATACTACTCAATATATCTGGTTATTTTCTTTGTTCACTGTATCACTGTATCACTGTCATCCCATTGTTCATCGATGTACTCGCCAGTAACGTCTCCATTTGTCCCAGCCCTGAGATTTTAGCAGCCTCTCCTTACTCGTCTTTCCCAATGCTGCCATGTTGGAAGCTCTTTCAGGGTCAGGCGAATGAGACCTGTTATTGTTACTGTTTTTGGTATGTCAAATACGCTATGGGTAGTTTGCCAGGCTCTGCCGATTTTCTTTGTTATGGTAGTTAATGTTTCCCTCTAGCATAGGGCTTCTTCCCTCAGGACAGGGAAGAATTCTAATTCCAGGAACCCTACCCAGGGTACCCTAGCCCTGAGCCATGCCCCAAGTCCTTGCTGATTTTGTTTTCTCTAATTATGTTGCCAAGAGACAAGTAGGCTGCAGCCTAGGGGCCTTGGGGACAGTGATGAAAATACTGAAAACAATGTTTTACAGAGCCTTTTTTGAGTATGGTAATAGGACATTTATTTACTGAAAGTGTTTTCCTAAGTGTTTTTCCGAGGCCACTGTTTTTAAAATTTCACCTCACTCTAGGCCAGCAATTATCTTACACCATCCTCCCTGGGGGGTAATCTGAGAGAAGCTTTAAATGTATTTTCAAAATACTAAGCAGAACTGCACTAGGAATGCTTTCCTTCAATTTACAGTCAGAAAGTTAGTGGCAAGATAGAATTACCAAACCCAAACCACGTGCCAAGTTTGAGCATCGCTTGACACGGAGCAGAGCCCTGGGATTTCTCACCACAGGTAAGGCTGGGCCTTTGCTCCTCTGTTCCACAGCTTATTGTCATGTGTCTTCCTGTGCAATTCTGTATACTAATGTAGACAGCTCAAATAACCATTCACGCCAACTTCTTTCCCTTCAACATTGCTTTAAACTTTAAAATATTTCCTACTAAGGAAATTGAAAGAAAATATTTTATGGTTTTGTTTTTTTGTGGCACTCCTGACTCTGTGCTCAGAGATCAGTCGTAGCAGGAATTGGGGGACCATGTGGGATACCGGGGATTGAACCCGAGTCAGCAGTGTGCAAGGCAAATGCCCTACCCACTGTACTATATTACTTGGGTCCTTGAAGAAAAATTTTCAGATAATAATGTCGATCCCTTTTGGTATCGCTTTTCCTGTGCAATGTTGGATATATGTACAGTTGGCGTGGGACCAAACGGTAGCTGTCGGATGAAATAGTGACACTCCCAGAATCAAAGATGACCCTGCCCCAGTGCGGAAGACAGGATTTATGTCCCACCTGGTGACAGGAAGCCACCAGGCTCCATTCCATGCTTCCTCATATCCATCCCTACAGACAATAGGCCAGACCAAGATACACACACATTACACTCAGGAACTACTCCTGGCAGTGCTTGGGGTCCATATGGGATGCAGGGGATTGAACCTGCATTGGCCGTGTGCAAGGCAAACACCCTCCCCGCTGTACTATTGCTCCGGTCCCAATGTCTGTTTTCAAATTTATGCAAATAGGTGTTTGCATGGATCATTCTGGCTTTGTCTCCAGCTCAGAAGCTTTTACTCTCAATTTGTTTCTGGTACCCCTCTACTTTTCTGTATTTATAAAACTGTTGCAAATATTAAAGTCTCTTTTCGATTGAGTCACCATGAATTACATTACAGTTATTCATGATTGAGCTTCAAATATACAATGTTCCAACAACAGTCCTTTCACCAGGGTCCACTTCCCTCTAATATTACCCCCCAGTTCACCGACGTCCATTCCCCGATAGCAGGGCCTGTTCCTCTCCTCAATTATTTTTGTGTTCCCTTCCCATCAGTCCTGCTTATTCATGCTGATGACTGCCAAGTCTTCGGTTGGAAAGTAACCCAGCGCCTCCTGAGAACCCTCAGAATAAACAAAAGGAGCCTGATTTTGGAGGAAAGTCAAAATTTGGAGAAGTGACTCTAAGAATGAGTTTCTTATTTCTTCTATTCCCCTATGGTTTTGCCCTGAGGGCAGAAGTCTTTTGTGTAGCAAAACAATGCCACTTCAGGTGGCTCAAACAGTCTTAGCAACACCTTGTTTCTGGATAGGAAGAAAGGAAAGGGGAAATGACAGGAACATCCTGAACAGTCCGAGAACGGGATCGCTAATTAATTCTGTGTGTGAAGCTGAGAAATCTCAAAATAATCCCTGATCTTCGAATGTCTGAGAAAAAGAACTTTGAAGTAGTGTAACAAAGGATAGAAACTTGAACTGAGAGAACATCACCTAAAACTCAGGGTAATCTCTGAGAGACAAATATGCAGGACGGCCTAAACTACTAGCACGGCAAAGATCTTGATGCCCGTGGGTTCCCCTGTGTGACTTCTGTAGAGCCAGGAGGAGAGAGGCAGTTGGCCCACCTCTGCCATTCTGGATCGTAATGGGGAAATCTTGGACTCTAAGCATCTGCTGTGAGCCTTGTTTGTGCCGGAAAGTCAGTCCCAGGCCTTACCCGGGCCTCCTGAGTTTACTACATTTGCCTCTCAGAAAAGAATTTCAGGTGGAGAGGAGCAGTGAATAACCATTTTTATTTGGAAGTTTTGAGGACAGAGGCAGGGGTAGGAGAGAGAGAGAGAGAGAGAGAGAGAGAGAGAGAGAGAGAGAGAGACAGACAGAGACAGACAGAGACAGACAGAGACAGAGACAGAGACAGAGACAGAGACAGAGACAGATAAAGAGAGAGTGCTTTTTTCAAAGATACAGTGAGCTTCTCCAGAGTAGAAGAGCACCCAAGTGCATATCCCAGCGTAAAAGTACTTCAGTGGAGGAGCACCCCCAGTACATATCCCAGCATAAAAGGCTTCCTCAGTTTCCCCTTGCCAGCTGATGTGAGCTGTTCCATTTTTGGCTGGCCCATCCTGTATTTTTGACCTCCTGCAAATGCCTTTGCTTTTCTGATAAGCAGGAAGTTAATGATTGTTCATCATAAAATTCTGCCCCGGAGATTAGGTTCACAGGGAAACTAAGATGATGGAGAATAACTGAGGCAGATGCCAGAGAGACTCCAACCAGGCCGACCCCCCTGGAGATCCCTTGCTTTCTCTGTAATTCTTGTCAATGGATAGAAAATTCAAAGGACCCTGAAACAGACCTAGACAAAACTTTTCCTTTTAACTTTGTCCTATACTAAGTTTCTCCCCACATGGGGAGTTCCTTTCCTTTCTCTTCTGCTTTCCAGTGAACTTTTCCACTTTCCAACCGAGTCTGAGCATCTTTATTACTCAGTGTCTTTCATTTTGAAAATATTGAAGAACCTGGGAATCATGAACGAACAGAGACACCCCCCCCACCCCCTCTCCAGCGTGAACTGCATTGGACGAAGGCACCCAAGTCCACATCTCAAGAGGGGAAATGTGGGCATCACATGTACCCAGCAGCAACACGAGCTCAGGCAGCACATAAGTGTGCTTCCTTTGTTCATGTGGCTTTTATAGAGTCTCTGATGTTCTAGCTAGGTAAGATCTGTTGTTAGCGTGGTTGCCAAAGGCAAATGTTGGGAGCAGTTGACAGTTGATCCATCTTCTTTGATATTCCTTTCCTGGCCATTGTTGCTGCTGAAGTTTCTCTCTCTCTCTCTCTCTCTCTCTCTCTCTCTCTCTCTCTCTCTCTCTCTCTCTCTGTGTGTGTGTGTGTGTTCAGCCTTCTCTAGGTCTGTTCTAGGGCCAGGTAAAGGTCTTATTAGGCCTTAGTTCCTGTTCTCACAAGCTGAGATTTTTTTAATTGAATCATTTTGAGATACAGTTACAAATCTTTCATGATTCAGTTTCAGGCATACAATGATCTAACATCCAGCCCTACACCAGTGTACATTTCCCACCACCAATGTCCCCTGTAGGATGGCATTGCTTTGTCCTTCCTCCCCTAGGAGTTTAGGTTTATCTGGTTACACCCATCACAGTTCTCCTGGGGCATTTCCATTCCATTGTTTATCTGTAAACATTCTTCCCTATACTCTTCTCCCCAACCAGTTTATCAGCTTTCCCCCTGATCAGACTCTGTTAATTTGTAAGGTTAGATTCCTCAGAAATCTATGATTTTATGTGTATGAGTGAAATATTGCCTTTCTCCTCTCCGTATGCCTTATACATACATATGCTTATACAGTTTACTTTAAAGCAATGCCCTTTTTGTATAGATACAGGAAGACCATTAACACTATGCTTTGTAACTTAGGATTTGATTGGCTTTGAATATTATTCACTCCCAGGCATCTATTTTCTCAAGTTAAGCCTCAGTTGCCCTTAGTTCCTAACACCCCAAAAGCAGGGTCCCGGCAAGGGACTGAATGGACCCAGGGCAAATGGTCAGCTACCCTGGCATCGAAATGGGCCAGGCCAAAGTGCGACAATTGTTAACTATAAGTTAAGAGCTCGATCATAGACAAATGCTGTCATGATCCAAAAGTAATGACGAGACTAGGATTCTACTAGGGGTGGGAAAGACTATCTGGCCTGAGCACTGTAGTCTGAGATCGAGATGGCCCTAGAGGGCAATTCTATAAGTTTAAGATATTTCTCACTGTACCCATACAAAATGATTTATATTATATATGCTTATATGCTTGTCCGACAAGGAGAGGAGAAACACACCCATAGGATTCAGCTCTAGGGTGGGTAGTCCTGCTGAGAGAGGATCTGTCCTAGGAGTGGCTTTCCCTGAGGGAAAGAATTCTACCCCTATTGATTGTGATCACACCTATGTGTAATTATTACCCCAACCCCTCATGCTTTGGGATTTAACTGTACTGTAAGAGTGGACTGGGGGATCAGAAGAAGGAAGAAAAGGAGGATCAGAATCCAGACTCCAGAGAAGGAGGATGAAGGGGCATGGACAAGGAGAATGAAGTAGCATAGGGGAGGAAGAAGCAGAGGCAGAGGCAGAGAAGAGAGACTGGTGTGGATGGAGAGAGAATTGGAATAAACTGTGACTAAGACCAACCAGTCTGGCCCTTGTTCCTTCCTTCGCCTGCCCATCGCCATCGATCTCTCTGGGGTGGGGGAAGAAGGGTGAGACTACCAAACGTGGGCGGGAGAGATAGAGCCACCTCCGCTGTGTGCTGTGCCCCTTTCTTGAGTTTGCACATCCTCAGTATCCCTCCCGCCACCCCCAGCTGACCCCAACACCTGCCTCTATGACAATTTCCTTCTTACTCTCCATTTGGGCATTATGGTTTGCAATACAGATACTGAGAGGCCATCATGTTTGGTCCTTTATCAACTTTGAGCACACATCTCCCATCCCGAGCAATACCTCCAATCATCATCGACTTAGTGATCCCTCGGAAGTGTGCCTCATGAGCTGGGGGAGAAGGCAGCTGGGATAGAGAAGGTGGGAATTTTTTTTTGCAGCCATAGGTCCAGTTGGTTTTATTATTCTCAGAAATCATTGCTCTGTGTGTGCGTGCGCGCGCGCATGTGTCCTCTTTCCATATCTTCCTGTCCGCCTGCCTGCATTCACAGTAAGATTCTAATACCTGCCTAATTACAGTGAGATGTAACTTTTCATTTGTTTTGACTTGGGACCACTCCCAGTGGTAAAGACTATCTGCAGTGCCGAGGTCAAGGTCAAGTCAAGTATGTGCAAGGCAAGCATCAAAACCTCTGGACTAACTCCCTGGCCTGGAACTTTTATTTTGAAACTAGCAGAGTAGATTGGATCGTATTTCAGAAGAATATAATGGGAAACTAGTTCTACAAAACAGAACATTCAAAGTGTTCAGCAGGTAGCACCAAATTATACTTTAACCAAATATTCCGATTAAGATGACCGGTTCTCAATGGAGGAATTGATCAATGGTACCAATACTTAAGAGAGCTCAGGAGCTAGAATTACACAGCAGTGACTGAATAGTTATGTGACATGACGGAAGTATTGACTAATTCTATGGCAGGATTCATTTTGTAAAATATAAGTGTATCATACCTGCCAGTAGTGTATACTTCAAACTCATACAAAGAAATGTATCAATTACATTTCCATAAAGCTGGCAAAAAAAATAAATAAAATGAGAAGAAAAAAATAAGACCTCAGGAAAGACTGTGGCAACTATTATGATTATGTAATATGAGATGAAGAAATGTGTCTGAAGTGTATGCAAAGAACATTGTTTGGAGAAACAGAGGCAAAACTAACTCTTGATCACTAACTTGACTGACAACACGGAGTACTTGAAATAAAAATCCACTGCATGCTCTCAGGAGGGGACTGCCAGTGAAAGAAAGAGCAGTAGAATGTGAAGGTCTTGGTCCCAACAAAGGGGGCATTGCCACACCTGACCTATCACCCAGAACCTGCCCTCCCCCACCACTATGAAATTTCACCCTCCAGGCTCCAGCTGTAAGGCAATTCAATCAGTTTGGAATAGTAGCCTGGAACCTAAAGCAACTCCCCCAAAGTGGGTAGCACTGTAGCACCATCCTCCCATTGTTCATCTATTTGCTCAAGTAGGTACCAGTAACGTTTCCATTGTGAGACTTGTTGTTACTGTTTTTGGCATATCAGATAAGTCACTGGTAGCTTGCCAGGCTTTGTTGTGAGGGTGGGGTACTCTCGGTAGCTTGCCAGGCTCTCCAAGGGGGCCAGAAGAATTGAACCTGGGTCGGCCGCATACAAGGCAAACGCCCTACCTGCTGTGCTATCCTCCATCCCAAGTTTGGATGGATAAACAAATTCCTCATAGCTACTAAAACCATTTGGCTGCAAAGCCAGGTTTGGGTACAGGTGACTCTCCAGTCACTGCTTAAATCAGTCAGACCATGGCAATAGATAAACAATATGTAAACTGCAAGACACCATCAACTGCAAACCCTGAGCTGGATCCAGACCAACTAGAAATTGATGCTTACAAGAACAGGGTCCCTGGGCCGTAAACCACCTAGTGTCTCCAGGCACTGGGTTGATCTTGAGAAGCATTTTAGAAACTGTCACAAGGAGTTTGGCATTACCATATATCGGTAGAGTCTGGGCACTAGCCTGGTATAGGAACGGGAGCAGCAAATCACCATACAGACCACCTGGAACTCAGAGCTCCATCCTGGGTTCCCACAAAATGCCAGGAATAATGAGAATCCAGACACATCAACATATGGGTACAGAAGCCCAGGAAACTCCTCAAGCAGAACCCTCCCTCCCTCCTTCTCTCCCTCCCTCCCTCCCTCCCTCCCTCCCTCCCTCCCTCCCTCCCTCCCTCCCCCTCTCTCTGCTTCTCTTCCTCCATCCCTCCCTTTCTCCACCCCTCCCTTTCCTTCTCCCTCCCCCACCGTCCCTGCCTCCTTCTGTCCCTTCATTAGTTTCTCCCTCCTTCCCCCTCCCCATCCTACCCTACCTCCCTTCCTCCCTTCTTTCCCCCTCTCCCCTTCCTCCTTCCCTTCCCTTCCCTTCCCTTCCCTTTCCTTCCCTTCCCTTCCCCTTCCCCTTCCCCTTCCCCTTCCCCTTCCCCTTCTTCTTCCCCTTCCCCTTCCTTCCTTCCTTCCTTCCTTCCTTCCTTCCTTCCTTCCTTCCTCCCTCCCTCCCTCCCTCCCTCCCTTCCTTCTTCTCCCATCCCCCTTCCTCCATCCTTTCTTCCCTCCCTCCTTCCCTCCCTCCCTCCCTCCCTCCTTTCTTCCCTCCCTCTTTCCTTCCCTCCCTCCCTCCCTCCCTCCCTCCCTCCTCTTATGTCTCTGGGGAACAAACAGAGTGCAGGGAATCAAACTTTATGCACCTGTGGGAAAGAGCAAAAGCAGCTGGGGGCGGGGGGTGTCATAGCTATATAAGCTTACATCAGGAAAGAGAAAGTTCAAGCCAAGAAATGAACTTCACAACTTGCTAAATTACAAAACAACAACAAGAACAACAACAAAAAACAGTAAATTCATTTCAAAGTAAATAGTTGAAAGAAAAATATTCTTCCCGCATGGCTCATGAGTGAACTATGGAGAAAGAACTAGTTCTTTGTTTGTGACAAACTGATGAACCGATCCCTAGTACCTAGTCAAAGGAAGCTGCCATCACCCTTGCTAAATACCCTGACAGGGCACGGGGATTTTTTCAGAGTGAATAGTTCAAGAAAACCAACCTTGAAAAGCTCAATACGTTTTGTGCCCATAGGAGAATTATGCTCTACACGGAAAAGGATTATTAAAGAGTCTGTGGGCATATATTAAAAATACCACACTCTATACAGTAACCATTAAAATAGACTGAAATGGTTACTTTAAAGCCAGCAGCTAGTTCCTTCTCTCGCTCTGTGATGGTCAGCACTTCACTTGAAAAACAAATTACAGGCTATATCCCATAGGCCTTCCATAATTCATAGGGCCCTATATTTGCTCTTATCTCAGTCTGTTTCTTTTTATTCATTCTCTTTTAAGTATCCCTTTCTCTTCTCTATAGAATTAAATAAGTTCAGCTAGAAAATTGTGGGCATGTTTTAGAGCCTTGGGCTTTCACTGAATTTTAATTTTCTACTGGTTTCATAAATTAGACCATAAATGCTATTAAGGGGTTCTGGGAGAAAAAAAATAGATGGTATTGTTCTGTGTAGTTTGGAATAAAATCGAGACAGAACCATTTGAGGAGATCTTTTTCCCTTCTAGGTAAAAGTTTTAAAATGCGTTTGCTGATTAACAAAGAGATATAATGCTAAAGAAGACATGTTCTCTGAAATAATAAAGTATTAGCAATTTATTAATTGAAACCATATCAACAACAATGTATCATATTGGCTGGACTGTCTGCATCCTGATCACTTTGACACAATAGGAAACTCGGTTTCAAACTCTCCTGCAGTGCATAAGATTTTGGACACACCATCCCATCATTTATTTTAATAGTATAGACTCCATTATAGTATTGCCTCCTCAAGATATTCAGATGAATTTCTTCCAAGATGTCCAGAAGAGGCTATTTCTAATATAAGATGTCGCCATTATGGATCTAAACTCAACCTAAGCCCTTTGGCATCCAGAGAAAGTATTATCATTACTTAAAAAATATAGACTACTCACATGAAGTGTCGTCTCTTGAAATAACCATTTAAGATTTTATTATTTTGTTTTGATTGACAGTACTTGATGGTTTCTCATGCACATAATTCCAACACCCACACCCATGTATCTACCTCTCTCCCCCAAGGACCCCAGGCACCCCTCTCCCATCTCAACCCTTTCAACTCAATCATGTGGCTCAGGTCTCCTATTATGTTGCCTTGGAAACTTTGTTACTACTTTGCTGTATTTAGTCTCACATATAAGAGAAACCATTCTTTATTTGTCTCTTTCCTTCTGACATGACTCAGCATGATTGCCTTTAGTTCTGTCCATGTTGCTTCAAATGGAATCATTTTGTTTTGTCTTCGAGCTGTAGAGTGGACATAGGGATTCATTGAGTATCTCTACTACATCTTGATCCACTCATATTTAGTTGGGCATTGGGTTCTTCTCTTGGCTATTGCACTAATTGTGGTGATATGCATAGGTACATAGATTCTTTCAAATGGATGCTTTTGTGTTTGGAGGATAGAAATGGTGTCACTGGGTCATATGGAAGTTCTGTTCCTATTTTTGGAGAAATATCCATATTTGCTTTCCCTAGAGGTTGAACCAGATGACACTCTCATCAATAGCGGATGAGGTTTCCTTTCTCACCACAATGCCACCAACACTGGCTATGTCCAGAATTTTGGTATGTGCTATTTGAATGGACATGCAATGGAATCTCATTGTTTCTTTGATTTTCATTTCTCTAACTATGAGTGACTATGCCTGTTTCCCATCTGTATGTCTTCTTTGAGGAAGTATCTATTCATCCCTTCACCTCATTTATAGATAAGGTCACTGGATTTTTTGTTGGTAAGTTTAGTGAATGCTTACAGATCTTGGATATCAACCTTTTATTTAGGAAAAAAATCCTTTTTTTTCATTTTTAAAGTAAACCTATCTTGATAAAAGGATATACATGATAACCTTTCAGTATCTGTATTGCAAACCACAATGTCCAAAGGGAGTGGGGGAAGACAGACAGAGATAGAGAGACAGACAGAAACAGAGAGAGAGTGCCTGCCATATTGGCAGGCTGGAGGTGGGGGGTTGGGAAGGGAAACTGGAAGGAGGGGTTGATGGGAGGGAAACTGGAGACACTGCTGCTGAGAAATGTACACTGTGGAGGGTTGGTTGTTGGAGCACTTTATGACTGAAACCTAATCATGAACAGCTTTGGAAGGGTCTATCTCACAGTGATTCAATTAAAAAATTAATAAAAGAAAAACAATCCTTGAATCCAACCATCCTCCTGACCAATTATCCAAATCAGCTACCAGTTCACTAGTAATAGGTCTGATAGAGAAACATCTTCCTTGATACTGTAGCAGTTCATGTCTACTGTGGGGCAAATATTCTCCTTCTCTCAATCAATGAATTTCAAAGAAATTAAAATAATGGACTGGGCTGGAGCGATAGCATAGTGGGTAAGGTGTTTGCCTTGCATGCGGCCAACCTGGGTTTGATTCCCAGCATCCCATATGGTCCCCTAAGCACCGCCAAGAGTAATTCCTGAGTGCATGAGCCAGGAGTAACACCTGTGCAATGCTGGGTATGACCCAAAAAGCAAATAAAAAATAAAAATAAAAACATAAAATAATGGACTGAAACATTAGAAGATATTTGAGAAGCTGCAAAAAAAAAAAAGTAAACCTACCTTAAGACAGGATAACACCTAGTGTCGAGGTAAAGTCACCCCCTCGTCAGTCATGTCAGGTCCCTTGTTTGTTTTATGAACCATGCCTTTATCCTACTCCTTAACTCAACATCGAAAACCTCTCTTTGTTCCATTTGCCTGAGAATTTATAGTCATAGGAAATTCTCTATGTCTTTGTAATTTCATTTTATGTTTTGCTTTTCTCATACAAATATTATGTGAAATTGTTTTCTTGATTAGCCTGAGAGCCACCCAAAGAGTTGTGAGATTGTTCTCTTTGTCCTGACACCAAGAAAACTTCTCCTCCCAGGCCTGTTCCAATTCCTTCTATTTTGTTACTATTATTATTATTCTCATTAGCATTATCATCATTATCTTCATCAGGTATTTTTCAAAGGAAAATTTCTGCAATAACAAAGTATATTTAATGGTATATATTTGAACACCACCTCTGTGAAAAGAATCACCAGGAATGAATCCCTCATCCGAGTTTTCTCAATTAAGCTGCAACACAGGAAATCAGGAAGGAAAGGAAACAAGGGTATTCTCATTGGACTACAGAAGAGACAGGGTAATACGGAGTTGGGGAAAAACACGAAGCTTATGTAAAATTTAAATGCAGTCATATATTGTTAGGCTCGAAATAAAGACAGGATGTGTGCAAAGGGGCCAGGGAAATAATCCAAAGGATTGTGGTATATGTTTTGCATGTGAAGACCTCCAGTTCAATTCCTAGTACCACATGACCCCAACACAAATACCATTAGGTGTAACCTTGTTGACCAGCACAAACAGGCCAATGAGTGCCAGGTGTGTACCCCTGTAGCACTGAACACTGCATACTGAGGGTTCGTGAAAATAAAAGACAGGGGAGGCTGGAGAGATAGTATAGGGGTTAATGTTATCACCTTTCACATAGCCAATCCAGTTTGATTGCCAGAACTGCATATATAGTCCCCTGAGCACTGTCAATAACAATCCCTGAGTCCAATAACCAAAGACATATTGAAGCCAGTATGGAGTGTTTCTTTTCTTCAGTGTATTTTATGGATTGAATATCTGGAACTTTAGTCTATTCTGAGTGTGAGATGGTGGTGCATTTTAATCCTCTGCGTTTGACTGACCAGTTATTACAGCAGTATTTGTTGTTGATTCTTTTCTTTCTAAATTTTACGCTCTTGGCTCATTTGTTATAAGTATTCGTGTGTGTGTGTGTGTGTGTGTGTGTGTGTGTGAGAGAGAGAGAGAGAGAGAGAGAGAGAGAGATTGCTTTCTGAGCTTTCAATTATAAGAGAATCCATAATTTGGCAAAATTTCTAGAAGAAAATTTAAATAGAAATAGACAACATAAAGTCTAAGCATGCAGGAGAAAACTAATGATGGATGCAGGGTAATGGAAGAAAGTTCAGTCTGAGCTGAATCAAAGGGAGAATTTCAATGAAGTTTATTATTATTATTATTATTTTTATAATCTCTGTCCCTGGGTCCGTTGAGCCTGGAGTCCAAGGTCTCAGAGAGTTCCGCTTATCTTGTTCTGTGGGTCTTAGAAAATAAATTATTTTTTAATTTTTGTATCATATACAATGGTGCTCAGGACCTATTTCTAGCTCTGCACTCAGGGTTAATGTCTAGTGATGCTCAGGGGACCTTATGGGATGCCAGAGATCAAACCCGGGTGCAAGACAAACAAATGCCCTATCCACTGTAGGGTCCGGGATAGTGATTAATTAACTAAATATATCCTGAATACTGAACTCAGTCAGAGACTACCTCAACACGCACACAAGGACACATGCACCTTTGCACGTAGACAAACAGAAACAGAAAGAGTAATAACAGGGAGCAATGGCATTTTAATATTGTACAGATCTAGAGAGATTCATTGCAAAACAGTGAAGCACCTGTCTGAGGATTGTGCGGGACCTTTGATATTGACTCTAAACACAGGGAAAAATGGCATGATGGTGCTGACTGGAAGGCAATATAGTTGTCAACTGCTATTATTTGAGTCACTAGGGAGAGAGGAGCTCAAATATAGCAATTTATTCCTGTTCAAACTAAAGAGAAGCCTGTAGGGCAGCTGTCCTCTTCTCGTCTTACATAGCCATCCATCACAACTCCGTTCAGGACAGAGATTTATCAGATCAACAACCTTACATGATATTTACAGTCTATACTGTTTACTTACTTGCTAACTACCTTTAGAATAATATATTGGAGAAAGAAGATCCGAGAGTGTTTGAAACAATAAAGATAATCATAGTTGACAGTTATGGGCAAATCTGTAATGCTCCACACATTATGGCAAGCACTTCTTTTTCTCAAGCACATCGCTGAGGAAAAGAAATTATTAGACATAATTATATTCAGGGTGGAAGTGGTAGAATTGGTACTTAAACCCAGGTCATATTGTTTCGGAGTAATTACTTGAACTCAGAAAGAGAGTCATATATCTAGAGGAAATACAGTTTTAAAAACAATTCAGGCAATTTTTAAAACTTAACCTTATCAAAAGCAATCACCAAAAGTAATTAGGAAATAACAAGAAGTCATATCATTTGTAACAACATAATTTTATGAGAGAATTCTGTCTCTAGTCATGTGAAAAATCTTGCCCTGGAGTTAGAGTGATAGTCTAGGGATATGATGTCTGCCTGGCATGTAGCAGACCCCAGTTCAGTCCCCAGCATCACATCTGATCTTTGGAGTACTGCCAGGGATTTTCCTGAGTACACAGTTGGGAGTAGCACTGAGATTCCCAGAGTATGGCCCCCAAACAAACAAAGCCTTTACCAAAGGTTCCCCCATGATTTTCTATTGGAAGCAATATAAAATAAAACTACTTAAGTGGATTAGAAAGTGAACAGAAATGGATTATTAATGAACACAGACTTGGTGGAGGGAATAAAAGGAACTGGTGAAACTGGAGTGTTTTTTTTTTTTTTTTACAGTTCTAGTTTGAGATTAAACTTAGGCCATGCCCAATAGTGATAGAAGCTGAGGTACTGTTAGGAGAAGTAAAGTTTTTCGGGTGGAAGTAATCTTAGTGAGTAACCCTTAAAGCATAATGTTGACTAAAGATGAATACATGTAAAAATTTTAAGTATAATTTATATATGTCTATTTGAGAAAATAGAAAATGATGATCGCCAAACTGAAACAGTGGTTCTTTCTTGAGGGTTATTAGTTAAAGTAGCAGGAAGACGTTAACTAAATCACTAATATTTTATTTCTCAACAATAATACAAAATAAAAAATTAGGTAATTTTAGTCGAATATCAATACCAAAATAAGTTGGAGAGACCAGAATGCTGATTTTATTATTGCCTAAGTCATTTAGTATACCTCTAGTAGTTCATAATTATAGATGATACAGCCTAACTATAAAAATGAAAGATATTCAAAATGAGCATATTGGAATGTCAAATGCCAAAAGCAGATTTATTGATTGCCTACGATGAACTGAATACCCCCGCAATTGATCTGCTGAAACTCTAACTTCTTATGTAAGTCTACTGGAGATAGAGGCTTCAAGAATGTGATCAGATTGGATAAAATTATAAGGGTGAGGCACTTATGTATATATCTGGTGCCACTGTAGAGTCTAGAAATTTCTCTGTCTACCATGAGGTCATAGCAAAAGGGTAGCCTCTAGAAGCCAGTAAGAAAATCTCTTCAGACATTGACCATAGATTTTTCTATTCTTCATAAATGTAAAAAATAAATGTGTTTACTAAACCACATAGTCTGCGGTATAACTGTTATGGCAGAGAAACAGACAAAAACAGATTTTACAGCCATTTATTGATATATGTAAATATATATTGAGGTTCAATATATTCACACACCAGTCATATTTTATATGATAGTTTTTATGGCAAATATGTTTTTTATACTTTTGTTGGTTCCACATACTATCTAATATATATATATATATATATATATATATATATATCAAGCAAATAGCACAGATGGGGCTGGAGAGATAGTTCTCCAGTGGGGAGGGTGCTTGCCTTGCACATGACCGACCTAGGTTCAATCTCCTGCACCCCATATGGTTCCTCAAACATCAGGAATAATTCCTGAGTACACAGCTAGGAGTAACATCTGAGCATCACCTGGTATGACCCTCAAACTGACAAAAACAACCCCATCCCAAAAAAATCAACAGTTGTTACAGTGTGTGTACGGTGTGTGTGTGTTGGGGGTGTGTGGGGTCAGAGTGTGTATGTGGTGTGTGTGTGGGGGGATAACCACAGCACAGAGTGTGTCACTACCATCCTGCTTGATCCACCATGAGTTACGATATAGTGAACCACCTGTAACGGGGCTGACCTCAGAAAGGAAAGGAGCGAAGCTTCACACCCAGAATACATGGGGCTGGACCCAGAATGGAACTCTCGTGTCTGGCTCTTTTCAGAACTGGTGTGATATGTTTTTCCAAGCTGCCCAGCTAGAGCACTGTCAAGGGAAAAATTCCCTTGGTGGGTCTCTGATAGGCCCTGACCTTAGGATTTGAGCTGTCCCCCTGTCTGAGGCTGGGCAGGAAATACTTTTCAGTTCACATTTTGGTCTTTTATTTTTCTCTTTTGAAATTCACATGAAATCCATCACTAGGCCATCCCAACCCCACTAGCAGTCTGCCTGCTTCAAAACTGACCACATTGAGGCTGGAACCATAATACAGTAGGGAGGACGCTCACCTTCCTTCCACTCAGCTGACCCAGGCTCAATCTCTGACACCCCATATGGTCCCCTGAGCACTGCCAGGAGTGATTCATGAGAGCAGAGCCAGGAGTATGCCCAGAGTGCCACTATGGGGGTCCCTGACCCCCAACCAAATGGGCCCACCAAGTTGCTCAAGTGACAAAGAAAAACATTGACTGGATATTGTATAGCTATGAATTCAGTGGATGGATAATTATTCTCCATTATGGGCTGATTAAAGAGTGAGAATGAGATTTCCCCCCCAAAGGAATGAAAGGGTAGATTATGATTTGTGTAAAGTAAAATCCTCTGAATGTTTTTGAATTAAAAGGATCAAAGCATTAGTTCCAGGCTTTAGTAATAAGCGAGTTAGAATGTGTATTACTGAAATACCACACTGATTAGACAAATAAAATAATCTCTATCTTATGAAACTAACTCATCTTGAATTTGATTTCCAAAATCAACATGAGGGAGAATTTTTCCAGAGCTATACACCTTATTTCTTAGGTATCTTTCCTACTTACTTATGGATACACTAGAGTCGATAGAGTAAGCCTTTCAATTATAGACATGAGTTTTCAATGTAGAAAATGTAGCTCATTATTTCCAGGAATGGCAGAGTAATGCAGAATTATTATATTAATTAATGGAACCTGAAAGGACAACCTAAGAAAATCTCCACACTAGCTTCTTGTGGGAGAAATGAACTAGAGTCAATTGTATTGAGCTATGATTGGGGAAGGGAAGGGAATTTATTAGAAGTCATGAAGCAAGCTTTTCCCATACACAACTGATAGGATCGAAGTACTGCCCACTACATATGTGTACTCTAAAATAGTCATTTGAACCTTCAAATTAGTTCAGAACAAGTGATACGTTCCGATATCCAGCGAGTCAAAGGTAAAATTACTTGATAAGGTTCTCTCCAAGTTGAGAAGGGAAGATTATAATGGAAAAAGATTCCTATTGAATAATTCAGAATTTAAACATTGTAATGCATGTGAGGGAGAAGATTGACTTTAGATCCAGGGGAAACAAACTCAGAAAATTCACCAGGCAGGAATTTATATTATTGGTCCTGAAGCTGGCAGCTAAGGGACCCTTGTTAATGTATTTTAGAAAGTAATAAAACTAAGATATGATCTGTGTAATCAAAAAATAAATTGCGAAGAGCCACATGGCTCTCTCTTTCTTGCTGCCTGTGTTTGGTGGCCTTGCACCAATTCCCCCACCCCAGGGCATCCAATGGTGATGGTTGGACGAAGAAGGGAATGGGGACCAGGCTGGTTGGTGTCAGCTGAAGTTTATTCCATTCCCATCTCCATTCTCTTCCTTCTCTGGATCCCCCTTCCACAATCCCCCTCATTCTCCTATTGGATCCTGCTCCTTCATATTTCTCCTTCCTGTTTTTGCCTTCCCCAACCCACCTTACATTCTACTTCATTCTCCTTATGGATCCCCCATCCCCAGTCTTCCAGTCTTAGTTAAATCCCAAATCATGAGGAATTGGGTTAATAATTCCACATGGATATGATCATACAATCAACAGAGGTAAAGTCCTTCCCTCGGGGAAAGCTTCTTCTAGGACAAATTCCTATTCAGTAAGATGACCCTCCTAAGACTGAAATTCCATCTATGGGTGTGTTTCTCCTCTCCTTAGTCCAACAAACATACATTCATAGTATTAGTCATTTTGTATGGACACAGTAAGAGATACATTAAGCTTGTAGGGTGGCTCTCCTGGCGCCATCTCGCTGAATATCTCAGACTAGAGTGCTCAGGCCAGATTAGTCTTTCCTAACCTTAGCAGGGTCCTAATCTTGTCGTTAATTTTTGGATCATGACAGAATTTGTCCATGACCATACTTTTAACTTATACTTAAGTATTGTGGTGCTTTGGCTGGGCCGATTTTGATGCCAGGTTAGCTCATAGCTTGCCCTGGGTCCATTGAGTTCCTCGCCGGGACCCTGCTTTTAGGGTGCTAGGAACTGAGGGCGACTGAAGCTTAAGTCGAGAAAGCAGATGCCTGGGAATGGATATTATTTGGAGTCAATTAACTCCTAAGTTACAAAAGAATAATATTAACTGTCTTCCTTTGTTCATACAAAAAGGACATTGCTTTAAAGTAAACTATTCAAAAGACACAAGGAGAGGAGAAAGGCAATATTTAACTTACAAGTTCGGTGTCCTTAGAAGGATCTGACTTTACAAGTTAATAGAGTCTGATTAGGGGAAAAAGGTGATAGACCAGTTAGGGAAGAGAGCACAGAGAAAAGGTTATAGATAAGCAAAGAAATGGGAGTGACTCAGGAGCACTGTGATGGGTGTAATACAGTAAACCTAAGCTCCCTGTGGCAAGGGAGAAACGACAAACCAATGTTATACTACAGTGATCTAAGGAAGTTACTGTGCCATCCAAAGAGTAGCCCAGAAGAATGATGGCTGGACCCCTTTGTAGTTGCAGGAACTGTGTCCTAATAAGATTCTAGCAATATCCCTGGCCCAGAGAAGGCTGGATGCTCTCAGGGGAGGAGAAACTTCATTAGGAACAAAAATCTTTGCTAAGAAAATAAAAGAAGACCACCACAAGTTTAAAGTACTTTCTCTCCAACACTAGAAGGGATTCTTAGGGAATGGGAGTAATCTGGGAGAATATTGTAAATCCAGCTTTGCAAAAGCAAGCCTTTCCAATTCTGGATTATTTACATGTCAACTTGCGAGTTGTCATTCCTTTCTTTTACTTCATGGGACTTCATGGAAATTCACAATCTTGTGGTGTCCCTTGCTGCTTAATCACTAAAAGTGCTCTCACAGAAGTGAACTATGAAAATTCAACTCAGAAGAGTAGACACAAGGGGGAAGCTACGTAAAAGCTCACCAAGACCAAAGAATGATGATAATAGACCCGAAGGCACTGCCAGCACCAACCAGCTCTATAAACTCTTAGAAAAAGACTTTCAGGACACTGTGATATACATGTTTAATGAGTTCAAAGTAATAATGATATAGGCACAAGAAAGTATGAGAGCATAAATGAAAAAACTACAATCAGAAGTGACAGAACTGAAGATTATGGTAGGTGAAATAAAAAGCCCAATGGAAGACTTCAAATGCAGAATACTAAAAACTGTGGAAAAATTAGTGAGCTCCAGGGTGGGATGGTTACAACCTCTAGAAACCAACAGAAGATGGAAGAAAGTATAAAACAAAATAAACAGAATACCAGAGAACTATGGAATTATAGAGGAACAGCAAATGACGTATCTGAGGAAAAGAAAGATTTTGATGAAGATTCATTATTCAAAGAAAGCATAGCTGAGTTCTTATGGCTGAAGAGTCCATGCACCCAGATTCAAGAGACCCAAAGAGTCCCTGCCAAGCTGGACTCGAATTTTTTTTAAAAGTAAAGACATATTGTAATCAAAATTATGAAAGTCTCAGGATTGGGAGAATCATGCTGAAAGTAGACTATAGACCAAACATGATTGTCACCCATTGCCTCTTTTGCAAACCACAACACCCAATAGGAGAGAGAGAACAAAAGGGAATGCCCTGCCACAGAGACATGGTGGGATGAGGGGGATGGGGGGGTGGGAGGGATACTGGGACCCTTGGTGGTGGGAAATGGGCACTGGTGGAGGGATGGGTATTTGTTCACTGTATAATTGAAACCCAAGCACAAAAATTTGTAAGTCTACAACTGTACCTCATGATGTCTCACTAATAAAAATTAAAAAATAAATAAATAAAATGATGAAAGTTAAAGAATATTGTAAGCAACATATCAAGAATCTCAGATACAAAGGAAATCCCGTAAGATTAATAGTAATAGATCTATCAAATGAGATACTGAGCCAGAAGGGAATAGTGGGAAATAACAAAGAAATGGAATGATACACATCCCTCACCTAGAATACTTTATCCAAATTTGAAGAAATAGTTTCAGGGACAAGTAACAGTTTAGTGACTTGACAGTCTTTTTGGGGGGTGAGGGGTTTGGGCCATGCCCAGAAATGCTCAGACATTATTCTTGGTTCTTTGCTTAAGGATTACTCTGGTGGGGCTTGACATGCAAGAAATGAAGCTCAGGTCAACCGCATGCAAGTTAAGCACCTTCCCTACTGTACTATCTCTCCAGCCTGGAATATCACAGTCTTAAAACCAGTTTTGCCAGAAGCATTAAAAAACTTCTTTAAAAAGCAAGACAGCTTCACAAACATGCATAACTTTTGCACAATGACAGTAATACATCCCTTGATCTCAATTTTCTCACTCAATGTCAATGGACTGAACTCACCAATAAAGAGTGACATGATGGATTGGAAAACTAAACCCGACATTCTGCTTCCTGTAAGAGATACACCTGAACAATCAGGACAAACAAAGGCTAATTGTCAAGAACTAGAAAGCAGTCTTACAAGCAAACAATTCCTTTTAAAAAGCCAAGGTGGCCATACTTATATCAGATAATTTACTTCGAATTTGAGAAGGCCATAAAGGGGAGGGATGGATATTTATTAATGATTGAGAGGAACGTACACTCTTAAACATATATGTGCTTATCCATTAAAATATTTGAAGCAATTGCTAGTGGACATGAAGGAAGACATTGCTAGCAATACCATCGTAATAGGAGCTTTAACTTTCCTCTTTAACCACTTGATAGATCATGTAGGCAAAAAAAAATTGACAATAAAATAATGGCCTTGGAAGGCAAAGGAAAAAAAATACATGGGCCTAACAGACATATATAGAGCCCTTCAGCCCTGCAAATTTGAGTACACATTCTTCTCCAGCACACATAGGACATTTTCCAGCATAGATCATAGATTGAGTTATTTCATGGGGCTCTTTCCCCCAGAAGTGCATTTTCTCTCTCTCTCTCTCTCTCTCTCTCTCTCTCTCTCTCTCTCTCTCTCTCTCTCTCTCTATCTTTCTCTCCCCAGCCCCCAGCTCCTTATATTTTCTAAAGCGATTTTGATGTTCATTTCCTCTTGAAATTCTTTTCTTCAAGGACAGACAATTAATCTGGGAAATATGGGTGTAGATCAGGGCTGACATTTCTTTTATATATATATTATTTTATTCAATCACTTTGAGATACAGCATTACAAAGCTATTCATGATTTGGTTTCAGTTATACAATGTTCCAACACCCATCCCTCCACCAGTGTAATTTCCCAGCACCAGTCTCCTCAGTTTCCCTCACCCACCCCCAAACCATTCACACTCCAGTCTGCCTCTATAACAGACACCTCTCTTCTTCTGTCTTTCTTTCTCTCTCATTTTAGACATTGTGGTTTTCAATACAGATACTGAAATGTTGTCATGGATAGTCCTTTACCTACTTTTCAACACTCAGTTCTTGATGGCTGGTATTTCTTTACTGCAAAGAGCAACCCCTTGCTCCTGCCTGAGGCCACAAGTCCCAAAACTCAGCAAATGAAGATCAAGTTCTGCACTATTTAGATTAAGATCTCAAGTACAGCTTGAAGGCTGCCTTGTGGGCAGGTGGGATACTAGTGCCCACAACCTGCAGCTTGCTGGTGCTTTGGGCTGACTTTTACCCTCCTACCTCCACCTGGCTGGAGCGATAGCACAGCGCATAGGGCGTTCGCCTTACAAGCGGCCAACATGGCCGACCCGAGTTCGATTCCTCCGCCCCTCTCGGAGAGCCTGGCAAGCTACCGAGAGTATTCGATATGCCAGACACAGTAACAACAAAGTCTCCAATGGAGACGTTACTGGGCCCGCTCGAGCAAATCGATGATCAACGGGAGGGCCTTTACTTTACTTTACTTTTACTTTACCTCCACCTCCAACCCCACCAAGGCACTTTTCTGATGAGACTGAGTTGTGTCCAGCAGGTGGGTAGTAGCACTCTGTCTACCAAGGCCATCATCTCCCTCATGCCCCACCTTTCCCACCAGCATCATTTGCAGCCATTCAGGACACTGACTTTATTAGTGAACCTAGCTTTTAGATTAGCAACTAAAAAGCCGGCAGACTCATATCCCTGAGTAAACACAGTTATTCCACATGGTCACAGGGAGCAGTTTTTATAGGAAAAGAAAACATGGAAGTACGATATATAAAGGGCTGGGGGACATGAGAGTGACCAATAAATTCACTCAGGGCTGATCCCCGAAGCACTCTTTGTGTAACTGCAAATAGAGATTTCTGAGGAAGGGCTATGCCCTCTTTCCTTTTTAGATAAGAAAATAGGGACATTCTCAACCTTTGAGCCAGCTCTGCACGGACATGTTTTATGGCTAATACTGCATTGTACTCTATTCCTTGGGCCAATATCACCTTCTGAAAGAAAGTAAAACATGTATCTTTAAAAGGTTCAGAGATAGGGGTCAGAGAGATAGCAGAGTTGATAGTAAGGTGGTTGACATATTAAAACTGACTTAGGTTCAGTGTCCTACACCACATATAGTTCCCAGACCCCTCCAGGAGTGACCCTTGAGCTCAGATCCAGAAATAAGCTTGGAGCATAGCTGGAAGTGACCCCCCAGCAAGAAATCAAAGGAAACTATTCAGAGATAAAATAAGAAATTGCCATTTCAATTAACAAGAGTAATTTTTAAAGATGAAATACCTTGTTGATGTCTGTGTCTCTAGCAGGTATCATGCAAAGTTCTGTCTTTCATTTTGGTATTTGGGGTCAACATCGAGCAATGCTACTGGTTCGGTGCTACTGGTTCAGTTCTCAAGGGTTACTCTTGGCAGTACTTGGGAGACTACGTGGAAGGAACATGGGCCCCTGATGGCTTCAGCACATTGGACTATCTCCAGTCTGGGTTTGTGTCATTTTCAAATATTGCTTTTAAAGCTAGAGTGGTAGTACAACAGGTAGGACACTTGCCTTGCAGGTGGCTGACCCAGGCTTCATCCCTAGCACTTCATATGGTCCCCTAGCTCCACCAAGGGTTATCTCTGACTGAAGAGCCAGTAATAAGCCTTGAGCACCATCAGATGTGACCCCCCGAATGCAGCCAGCCACACATGCTAGGGGAAAAGGCAGATCAGATAGATAAGTGAGCACCAAATAAAGGGTGTTGGGAGGATCCTCCCAAGATGGGAGAAGCATGCTGAAAGTAGACTATAGACCAAACATGATTGCCACTCAATGCCTCCTTTGCAGACCACAACACCCAAAAGGAGAGAGAGAACAAAGGTGAATGCCCTGCCACAGAGGCAGGGTGGGATGGGGGGATAGGGGGTGGGAGGGATACTGGGATCCATGGTGGTGGGAAATGGGCACTGGTGGAAGGATGGGTGTTTGATCATGTATAATTGAAATACAAGCAAAAAAATTGTAAGTCTACAACTGTACCTCATGGCGTCTCACTAATAAAAATTTTTTTTAAATCTTGTTTTAGCCCAGGACATAATTCCTGACAATTCAGAACAAAATTTAGCGGAAGAGGGTCAAGGAGATAGTTCAAGTGGCAGAGTACCAGGCTGAGAATCAGAGTGGCATCTGCCTAAAACCAGCACTGGTAGGAGTGGTTTTCTAAAAGTATTTTTAAAAATTTAGTTGACAAGGGATGGAGCAATATTACAGAGGGGAGGTTGTTTGCCTTGCATGCAGCCGACCTGGGTTTGATCTCCAGCATCCCATGTGGTCTGTGGACTCCCACGCACAACCAGGAATAATTCCTGAGTGCAGAGCCAGGAGTGACCCCTGTGCATTGCTGCATGTGACCCAAAAAGCCAAAAAATTAGTTGACAATTAATATGAAAGGAATTGGAGATGTCTTTATATTGTCTACCTATTCCCAATATATGTATGTGTATATGTCTATTATATATACACTTAATCACTTTCACTTAACTTCCCGTTAGTCGTCGATTTGCTCGAGCGGGCGTCATTAATGTCTCCATTTGTCCCTGTCGCATGCTAGTGTAGCCCAATGGCATCTGTTCGCTCTGGGAACATGAAGAGCCTCAAACCGATTGTTCATGATCTTGATAAAGAAGTCTGACCATCTGGTAGGTGGGCGGCCACGCGGTCTTTTGACATCCCGTGGAATCCAGTCAGTAACAGCTCTAGTCCAGCGGTCATCTTTAAATCTCATTACGTGACCAGCCCATCTGATTTTTGACACCTTGGCAAACGAGACAGCGTCCCTGATTCTTGATCATCGACGGATGTCAGAACTCTGGATTCTTTCTCTCATTTGAGTGAAACGTGATATTCCAAGCATAGCTCTTTCAATTCCTCTTTGGGAGACCTGAATAGCAATAGCGTTCTCATCCTCTTTGTGTAGGGCCCAGGTCTCTGAGGCATATGTTAATGCAGGAAGAACAGTGGAATCAAAGAGATGTGCCTGGAGCCGGAGGTTCTTCGTCCTCTTAGCTATTTCTTCGACGTTCTTGAAGGCGTTCCAAGCCGCTCTCTTCCTCCTGTGCAGCTCGGGTGCCAGGTCATTTGTCATGTTGACCAGTAACTACAACTGGTCTCATTATATATACATATCTATTTTATCAAAAACTGTGTCTATTGACTAGCTGGTGGTTCTCTCTGAGAACTGTGCAGGGGGAAAAAGTATGAGACAAAGAGAAAGAAACAAAGGAGGAAGATGGAGATCATAAGGACAAGAGTAAACAAATTAAACAGGTGGGAAAGAGATGGAGATAGAACAAGTAAGATAAGATTATGTTTCATTTAAAATAGAATAAAATGGTTTGCATTTTTAAATAATAAATGTCTGGAGGAATATTCAGCTATTCCTCTTGTGGGAAATAAAGAATAATTATCCTAAATAAGATCAAAAACTATATTTACACAAATAAATAGACCAAGAGGTTTATGGCCTCTATAGTAATATTCAGGCAACAGAGCACACTTCTTTCTTCCACTGTGGAATTAGCAGAAGGACAAGTACTTAATGGAATATGGAACAGTACTTCCCTCCTCAATTTTATGCAGTGACTCCAATTCTTCAACTTTCAGTGAAAGTTTATACATATTTCCAAGAAATATGTATAAATTGCAATAGATTAATAATAATACTATGTGCTAGTAAAATATTAGTGCTAGTTTTTAGGAAATGACTCTAAGCACTTTTTTAAAAAACTATTTATTTATTTATTTATTTATTTTGCTTTTTGGGTCATACCTGGCAATGCACAGGGGTTACTCCTGGCTCTTCACTCAGGAATTACTCCTGGCGGTGCTGAGGAACTATATGGGATGCTGGGAATCAAACCCGGGTCAGCCGTGTGCAAGGCAAATGCCCTACCCACTGTGCTATCACTCCAGCCCTCTCTAAGCACTTTTAACAAGGTTTTAGAGTTGATACCTCTATTTTTTAACACAATTATTAAAAGGTAAAGGTAAAGGCCCTTCCGTTGATCGTCGATTTGCTCGAGCGGGCCCAGTAATGTCTCCATTGGAGACTTTTGTTGTTACTGTGTCTGGCATATCGAATACTCTCGGTAGCTTGCGGGGCTCTCCGAGATGCTGGAGCGATAGCACAGCGGGTAGGGCGTTCGCCTTACAAGCGGCCAACATGGCCGACCAGAGTTCGATTCCTCCGCCCCTCTCGGAGAGCCCGGCAAGCACCGAGAGTATTCGATATGCCAAACACAGTAACAACAAAGTCTCCAATAGAGATGTTACTGGGCCTGCTCGAGGAAACACAATTATTAGCTTTGTTTAATTAGATACTTCTAACTTGAATAGTAGCAAGTTGCTAAAAGGGACATACTTTATTTCATAATTATCTGGGGGTGACTTCCAAACAGTGCTCAGGAGACCTGGGAATACCTCTTGACAATGGTTCAATGGAAGGACCCACAAAGATTTTGCTGCTTAGGCTCTGTGGTGTTGAGGCTGTCTGGTGGGCCTTGTAACCTTCAGGCTGCAGCCAATAATGCTCAGGGACCACATGTTATTGTATAGGTTTTAAAAAAGAAAGAGTGACACACAAAAGAATCTCTGGACCAAGTAGGTTGCTGCAGAGATGCCACCAGACTTTGTGCCTGGCCAATATCACTGGGGTGCCCAAACGGGGGTAAGTGTTGTCCCTCCACCTGTGCCCTAGGAATCCCGGAATCCCGCCATTTTCCAGAACCCAATGAAAAGCCCAGGTACTTGTGATTAGTGATGGAGAACTCCATGCTTCAAGGGATAGGCCGGCCCTTCCCATCTTCCCGCCCCCATAGCATCCTGGAGGTCACGCCCATGAGCTGCCTCCAGAGACTATTTAAGCTCATTAATGGCCATGATCCAGAGACATACAAAGGAATCTCAAACTGAGCAACTCCCTGCAGAGATTAATCCAGACCCTAATTATCTAAAATTTTAGATTTCTAGGAGTGCGTGGATGCTCTTGCGGCCACATGACATCCTATATTATTCATAGTGGGCAATACAAATAAATTATCTAGCATCTGCCTGTTAGGCAGGTTTGGGTGATGGTGGAAAATTTGAAATACTGGTGGTGGGACAATGTGATGGTGGTGGAACTGCTGTCAAAATATTGAATGTAATATATTATTGTGAACAACTTTATGAAAATAAAAAAATAAATAAAAAAGAAATAAATGGAGGTTCACTAAGCATCGGAGGAAGTAGTTGGTATCACTATTATATTTTCTTTTTTATTGAATCACCTCCTCTTCCTCCAACTCCTTCTCCTCTTCCTCCTCTTCCTCTTCTTCCTTCTCTTCCTTCTCCTCTCCCCCCAACCCCAGGTACTGGAAGGTTATAATGTCTCTCCCTTTATTTTCAGTACTCTATTCTTGTTCGAAGTGATCATTTCCAACTATCTTTGTCCTAATGATCCCCTCTCTAGCCTAGCTGCCTGCCACCACCATTCTTAACATGCCCTCTCTATGAAATAAGAGCTTTGTACTTTATAGGCATTTCCCTTTTTGAAATTAAGTATCTTTCCTCCACCTTTCTCCAAAATCTTTTTTCTTAATTCAAGAGGAAAGAGAAACTTTATAAGCCACACATTCTCCCATCTCCTCTCAGCCATTTGTCTTAAGCTGTGCATTTCTCATATTCTTTTGTCAAAGAACAATGATATATATGAAGGAATATTATCATTGATAAGTTAAATTTAAATCTATAATTGCCTTCCATTTTCTGGAAACATCATAAGATGTTTGATGTTACCTGCGCGACACATCATAAGACACTAAATACCCATCTTCCGGAATTGTCGTACCATATTCGATAAGGTTCAAATATGGTAACACCTACGAGGGCGATTAGAAGTTTCCCCAAAAGCCTCTATCCCTCTCGGAAAGACTGGCAAGCTACCGAGAGTATTCTGCCCGCACGGCAGAGTCTGGAAAGCTATCCGTTGTGTGTTCGATATGCCAAAACCATTAACTACAATGGGTCTCATTCACCTAACCCTGAAGGCTTCACCAACATGGCAGCACTGAGAAGGATGAGAAAGGAGAGGCTGATAAAATCTCAAGGCCGAACTAGGCTGCCACAACGACGGAAGACAAAAATGATCGTCTGTACTTTCAATGCACGTACGCTAGCATCAGATGCATCCATCGAGGACCTGATGGCACAAGCGCGAATGATCAAGTATGACATCATTGGTCTGACCAAGCCAAGAAGGCACCAATCTCATCATGCCGTTTTTGACACTGGCGAAAAATTGTTCCTCGGAACATGCAATAAAAGAGGTGTTGGAGGCGTCGGTGTCCTTGTCAACACAAACTTGGCCATGAGCATTCATTCTTTTGAATGCCTAACAACCCGAATTGGACATTTACATTTGAATAGATGTGGCTCACTGCCTGCAGTTTCTATCTCCGTTGTCTATGCACCAACATCTAATTATGATGAAGGAGAAATTGAGAAGTTCTACATGGAGCTGGAGAAGTACTATAAAGAAGACCACACCTTCTACAAGATCATTGTGGATGATTTTAATGCCAAGATAGGACTGAGAAGATCAGCTGAAGAACTTCACATCGGGACCCATGGCCTAGAATGGAATGAACAGGGTGAGAGACTGTCTGAGTTCATCATGTCGACTAAGACCATCCATGGTAACTCAAAGTTCCAGAAGGCCGAATCTAAACATTGGACATGGGAGTCTCAGGGTGGACGATTCCACAATGAAATAGACCACATCATATTCAATCGATGGTTGTGCCTGACCGATGTCGCTGTTGTCCCAAAATTCCGAAAGAGATTGGACCACCGTCTCCTTCGTGCAAAATTCTACTTCACAGAGTGGGGAGAAAGGGCTGCAAAGTTTAAAAAGAGAACTCCCAGAACGACCACCAACTGGGAGCTCTTTGGCACTATTGCGGCAACATGGGAAGATGCCATTGTTGACAACATTGATGAGGAATATGATCGAATGGTACAGCACCTCCATGAATGTGCGAGGAATGCCAAGAGAGAGATAGCCACAAAAAATTGCCTGTCTTCAAAAACTCTTGAGTTTATTCACCTACATGGTTTGGCGCATGCCTCAGGCAACCACAAGTGAACGTCCGAGCTCGCAAAGCAGTGGAGAGATGCGATCAAGGAAGACCTCAAAGAGAGAAGAGCAGAAGTGCTGGAAGATGCGGCAGAAGCCGGGAAAAGTATTCGTAACGCCTGCCTGTCCTTCACCAACTACAAGACCAAGATGACTGCTCTCCGATGTCCTGATGGGTCTATCACATCCTCCAGAATGGCAATGGAGAAGATTATCCATGACTTCTACTCAAATCTCTTCGGTCAGTAAAGAAACAAACAGCACCCGGCCCAGACAAGGTCAGACCTGAACACCTGAAGAACCTGCCATCAGTACTCATCAATACACTGGCTCAGCACTTCACACGATACCTGTCTGAATGCAAGGTTCTGTCCCAATGGAAAACCAGCAGGACCATACTACTGTTCAAGAAGGGAGACAAACATGACATTGGCAACTATTGCCCAATCTGCCTATTGTCTGTCATCTACAAGTTGTTCACTCGAGTCATCCTAAATAGGATTGGCAGAACACTAGATGAAGGACAACCATGCAAGCAAGCCGGGTTCCGCAAAGGATTCAGCACCATCGACCATATCCACACAATAACCAAGCTCATTGAGGTTTCTCAGGAGTTCAAGATGCCGATCTGTCTAACATTCATTGATTTCAAGAAGGCCTTTGATTCTGTTGAGACGGAAGCGGTCATTGAAGCCCTAGCCAATCAGGGCATTCAAGCTAAATACATCAAGATCCTTCGTGAGCTGTATTGCGGATTCACTACCAGGATCTCACCATTCTACAAGAGGTAATCATCGATGTCAGGAGAGGGGTTCGGCAGGGTGATATCATTTCACCGAAACTCTTCAGTGCCACCAGTGAGAACATCATGCAACGACTGGAATGGGAAGGAATGGGAGTGAAGATAGATGGTTGGCAACTATGCCACCTCCGCTTTGCTGATGACATTGTTTTAATAACACCAAACATCAGCCAAGCTGCACAAATGCTGGCCGACTTTGACCATGAGTATGGAAAGGTAGGACTACAGCTGAATCTTACGAAGACAATGTTTATGAGAAACAGCCTCGTTCCTGATGCCCTATTCACTCTCAATGGAACAACCATCTCCTAATGCAACAGCTATGTGTACCTAGGTCGAGAAGTCAACATGACAAATGACCTGGCACCCAAGCTGCGCAGGAGGAAGATAGCAGCTTGGAACACCTTCAAGAGCGTCGAAGAAATAGCTAAGAGGACGAAGAACCTCCGGCTCCGGGCACATCTCTTTGATTCCACTGTTCTTCCTGCATTAACATATGCCTCAGAGACCTGGGCCCTAGGCAAACAGGATGAGAACACTGTTCGGGTCTCCCAAGGAGGAATTGAAAGAGCTATGCTTGGAATATCACGTTTCACTCAAATGAGAGAAAGAATCCAGAGTTCCAACCTCTGTCAACAATCAAGAATCAGGGATGCTGTCTCATTCGCCAAGGTGTCAAAAATCAGGGACGCTGTCTTGTTTGCCAAGGTGTCAAAAATCAGATGGGCTGGTCACGTAATGAGAGTTAAAGACGACCGCTGGACTAGAGCTGTTACCAACTGGGTCCCACGGGATGTCAAAAGACCGCACGACTGCCCACCTACCAGATGGTCAGACTTCTTCATCAAGATCATGAACGATCGGTTTGAGGCTCTTCATGTTCCTAGAGTGAACAGACGACATTGGGCTACACTAGCACGCGACACAGGGACAAATGGAGACATTACTGGCACCCACACTAGCAAATCGATTAACAGGAAGTCAAGTGATCAAGTGATCCATTTTCTAGTGTCTTATTTCTTAAAGTAAATGTGTTCCAAACAAGCATCACCTATATGTGTGGCAAACAGTGAAGAACAGAGAACAAACAACGTGCTATCATGGATTTTATGTTTGAGCTTTTTCAAGTATGACTTGATAATCTATAGGCTAAAATAAAGGCCAGTGAACAACAGTTCAACAGCTATATGTTCCCACATAAACAAATAATATGAGGGTTTGTGGGGGACCCTGGGGCCAATGCTTCTTTCCGCACCCAGTCCAGGACATACTGTTGAAAAGAGAAATCACAACATACCAAATCACAAGTATGAAGCAAGAATTACCAACTCCATCTTAATCCGCATGATGCAATATTAAATAAAACTTTATTTTTATTTATTTATTTAAATATTTTTAATGAATCACCGTGAGATGCAGTTACATACCTACAAACTTTCCTGATTATGTTTCAGTCATACAATGATCGAGTACGCATCCCTCCACCAGTGCCCATTCTCCACCACCAATGTTCCCAGTATCTGTCCCAGCACCCCTACCTCATCCCCCTCGCCACTATCACCCCGCCTCTGACAGGCATATTCCCTTTTACTCTCTCCTTTTGGGTGTTATGGTTTGCTATAATTAAGGTACTAAGTGGCCATCATGTTTGGTCCATAGTCTACTTTCAGCTTACATCTCACATCCTGAGTGAGCCCTCCAAGCATCATTTACTTAGTGTTCCCTTAATAGAAACATTATACTCTGTTTCTATACAGTTAAACTGTTAAGCTATTAAGGCAAATGGAAAAAGGATGGTGACATGCAGTAAAGACATGCTGAGAGATTTCACTTCGAATGTCTTAAAAATGAAAGAAGCCAGAAGCCAGAACGCTAGTACAAAGGGTAGGGTGCATGCCTGGCATGTGACCATCTTGGGTTTGGTGCCCAGTACCTCACAGGGTCTTCCTGTCTCCGCTAGGAGTGATCCCTGAGTTTATAACCAGGTGTAAGCACACTAGGTGTGGTCCCAAAAGAAAACAAAAAAGAAAAAAAAAAGATCACCACAAAAAATCCATGAACGTAGATTTATTCATGCACCTTTATGGGCTTGCTTTATTAGGTCGAAAGTAATACTGTTAGTGTTATTCACTGTCACTGTCCTCCCATTGTTTATCTATTTGCTCGAGTGGGCCCAGTAACGTCTCCAGTGTGAGACTTGTTACTGTGTTTGGCATATCGAATATGTCACAGGGAGCTTGCCAGGCTTTGCTGTGTGGGTGAGATACTCTTGGTAGCTTGCCGGGCTCTCCAAGAGGGGCAGAGGAGTTGAACTCGGGTCGGCTGGGGTGGCTGCGTGCAAGGCAAATGCCCTACCCACTGTGCTATCGCTCCAGCAAGAAAATTTGAATTTTAGAAAACCTGCATTCATCACTGTGCTCAGCAGCTTCCTTATGGATTTTCTGAGATTAGTGTTGGTATTAAAAGAGAAAGTGACTCAAAAATCCAACCAAATATTGTGAAGTGTCAAATGCGGAAGGTTCCTCCCAGAACAGTGAGTCAACATGTTCCACGCAACCGGCATATGACATAAAACCAGGCATAAGTAGATGTACTGAAGCTGGAAAATCAATGAAGTTCAATGAACAGATGGGAAACAATTCACCAACATCTTAGGCTGCATATGACCGGGAATAGCTAAGAAACTGCTAGCAATGGAACACAGAAGACCTACAACCTTGGAATCCGCAGGAATCAGTCTGATTTCCCCAACTAAGCATCCCCTTGGAATCAGTCTGATTTGCCCAACTAAGCTTCCCCTCGAGGCAGATTTCCTCAATACCTCTCACTAAAGCGACAAACTGCAATGGGATGAATCCAGGAGACAAGAGACTTCCTCAATTTCTTAAGTTAGACACTTAAAGATACCTTCAAAACTGTCCAACACCCTATCAACACCCCAGTGCTTTTGGGGGGAGCATAAATTAATAAGCTAGTCCTAAAATTCACAGGGAAATGCAAGGGACTTCGACTGGCCAAAGTGAGTAAGAAAAACAAAGCCATAGAGTCATATTTCCCCGTTTTGAAAAATGGCAGCTATCAAGACAATGCGGCCTGACAACAGACACAGGGACCCAAGTAACAGAGAACAGAAACAAACCCTCCGTTTAGGACCCTTAATTCTGCTAAGAAGGGTCGGCAATTCAGTAAGGAGAGAATAATTTCTGTCCAGAGCGATGCTGAGAACTTGGCATCCACAAGGAAGTGAATGAACTACATCCCTAACACCCGTCACGCACCCAAATAAGCTGAGAATCCATCATCCACTCGAATCCAACACCAGCAACTAGGGATACTGGAAGTTCTTCCAAGTTCCACCAGAAATGGGCCCTGAGGGGCCGACCTGGTACAGCTCCCAACCCTTAGTGAGCACCTCCACACAACAGCGGCGCGGGAACAGGCCTTTCCCTTAAAATTTTCCAATCAAAACTTTCGGAAACTGACAGGGTGAATGATACACAGTAGACGATGCTTGGCCTGGATTTCATAGGGAAGAAACTCAACAATGCACCTACCCTGCGGGGCACCCCCTTGAGGGGGCCTCTCTCCCACATCCAAACCATGCGGGCCAGGCAACCCTATTGTTTTATAGGGTCATTTGGTCATTTATTGAGTCAGTGCAAAATTAAATCCTTTTTAAGAGAGGGAGATTGATTTTCACTGACACTTGAGGGACGGCAGGACTAAAAACTAACAAAGGCTTTTCAAATTAGGTTGTTTCCCACATCACAAGGCAGGAAGACAAAGAGATTGTTTTACTTAAGTTTTATTATTTTGGTTGGAAGTCACACCTAGGAATGCTCTGGGATTACTTCCGGCTCTACTCTCAGGGATCAGTCCTGGAGGGATTCAGAGGACCATATGTGATTGCCAGGGTCAACCCAGGTCAGCCATCTGCAAGACAAGCACCTTATCTGCTGTATTATCAGTCAGACCCCTGATATAGCGCTATATTTAAATTATTAGAGCACTGTAATTTACATAGTCCGTCAGAGTTGAGTTTTGGACAGTGTTCCAGCAGCAATGTCAACCAATGTCATGGTTACCACTAATGTATACATACCTCCATCCTCTCCCCAGTTCCCTCCCACACCCCAGCCTGCCATTTTGCAGGCACAGTTTTAGGGTCAGTAGTTTGGATGTCATGTTTGCAGTGTTGTTGGTTTTGTGGATTATATACATAGCCATCTCACTTCTCTACATCACTGAGGTATCCAAGTTCCTTGGGCTCTGCCCGCCAGTCCCATACCCTCCCTCAACTTCTAATTACCCCTCTTGATTTCTCTCCTTCTTGTCTTTTCCTCACTATATTCTGGGGTCTGGAGAGCTAGGCAATCCATCTTTTATAATCACACTTCCCTGTCCAGTTATTCTACATACAGCAAACATGTGAGAGATTGTCCTGTGTTTCTCCTTCTCACTTCACTTAGGACGATATCATCCAGTTCCATCCATGTTGCAGCAAAATGTATGATTTCATCATTTCTTACAGTTGCATAATATTCCACCGTGTCTAGAAACGACATCTTCATAAACTTCTCATCTCTTGTTGGATACCTAAATCCATCCCATAGGTTAACTATTATATTAAGTGTTACAGTGAATAATGGTGTGCATATGTATTAGATACACTGTGGGGCATAGTTGGGGGGCAACTAGGGGTGAGGATTGAGCCCTGAAGACTTGGCCCAAATGGGTCAAGTGGTTGATGCCCCCCCCAAAAGCTCCCCCTTTGGTTTCCCAGCAATGGTCCCCCTCCCCTTCTGTAAATGTGGGCTCAGTAAAACAGTGCCAGGGGACAGTTGAACAGACAGACTCTACATAAAAGGAATCATCCTGTATTGCCTTTATTTCACTACATACAAGGACTTTTTTTACTTTGTGCAAGCATGTTCTGGAAGTTCCCCTAAGATGTTTGTTTCTTGACCCTGATAGTATATAAAGTTGACCCTGCTTGCAATAAATGAGCTCTATCTTGGAATTGCTCCCAGAGTGCATGTCTTTCTTGGGGCTCTGGCTATTCACTGCCCCACCTCTGGCTCTGAGGTCCCCTGCTTCTTCTGAGATGGTGCAAATGAGCTGCCACGATTGGCCTCTCTGTCACCTAAGTGACTCCTGACTTTCAAGAGTGACACGTATGTTCCTTTGAATGGGTCAAATCAAGATTTCTGAAATAGCAGGTAGCAGTTTCCCCAGTGTACTTTTTTTTTTGCTTTTTGGTTCACACCCAGTGATGCTCAGGAGTTACTCCTGGCTCTGCACTCAGGAATTTCCCTTGGTGGTGCTCAGGGGACCATACGTGATGCTGGGAAACAAATCCAGGTCAGCCGCGTGCAAGGCAAATGCCCTACCCACTGTGCTATTGCTCCAGCCCCCAGTGTACTTTATTTTTTTAATTTTTATTAGTGAAACACCATGAGGTACCAGTGTACGTTTTAAGGGCAGACTTCACAGCCCGGACCTGGACCCAGAGCTATAAAAGCACGTTGTGAGTTCATCCTCTTGGAAGCTGTTCGCTGTCATCTGTGGTTCCAGATTCCTCCACTTGAAAATTCCCTCTTGGCGTGGAGAAATAAATCAGCTCTTACATGTCAGCCTTGTGGCGTGACACTTGTCATGTTGGTGGGTAAGAGCTCACCAGTCATGGGGAGTCTCTGTTGACAGTATTATTGATATTGCCCCCCAGCTGCTACAGAAGACCTTAGCCTATTTGATGTTGAATACTATGATATATGTACCAAAAACCCTAGATCTTGAGAAAAAAACAAAGAAATGCTAAATGTTTGTTGCAGAAAAGATAATAATTCAAGTTAGACTCCTCCTTGGTGACAATAAAATTTTACAAGTAAAAAACATGTTTCTAGGGGCTGGAGCAATAGCACAGCGGGTAGGTCTTACACGCGGCTGACCCGGATCCGATTCCCAGCATCCCATATGTTCCCCTGAGCACTGCCAGAGGTAATTCTTTGGTGCAGAGCCAGGAGTAACCCCTGTGCATTGCAGGGTGTGACTCAAAAAGCAAAAACAAACAAAACATGGTTCTAGAAAATGAAATGACTAGAACCCAAGCATAAATCAGAGAGTAGCCCCTGAGCACTGCCAGGTGTTGCCCACAAACCAAAAAGATGAATACTTAAAGAAAAAGTCTAATTTAAAGGGGCCAGAAAGATAGTACAGGAGGTAAAGCTATCACCCTGAATGATGCTGCAGGGGTCCTGACTCTGGTTCGAATCCCTGGAAATATGTATGCTGTTGGATAACATTGGGTTGTCCTTGCTCCTCCCACAGGGAGCTTAGGTTTATTTAGCTACTTCCACAACAGTACCCCTGAGGCCCACCCAGTTCCATCAAGCACTAATAATCCTATATTGCTTTTTCATTGTCCTTTATGTTATTTGCATGGTTTATTTGGCAATGTTCTTTTTGTACAGACACAGGAAGACAGTTGATGCTATGCTTTGTAACATGGGAGTTAATTGGCTCCAAATAGTATTGACTCCTAGGCATCAATATTTACTTAACTTAAGCCTCAGTTGCCCTTAGTTCCTAGCATTGCAAAAGCAGGGTCCTAATGAAGGGACTGGATGGACCCAGGGCAAGTGGTAAGCTACCCTGGCCTCATAAGGATACAAGCTAAATGCCATAAGTAAAATAAATGAAGAGCACAGTCATGGGACAAACTTGGTCACGACCCAAAAACAACTGAATAAGGACCCTGCTGAGGTTAACACAGATTAACCTTGTCTGAGGACTGTAGTCTGGAATATATAGTGAGATGTCCTCAGGATGAGCTAACCTTTAACCTTATTATATCTCTTACTGTGTTCATAAAAATGACTAGTTATATTATCAGAAGTAAATTTTAGTATGATTTTTAAATGGAATACTAGCTGAGGAAAGGAGAAAGCAATACACCCTGGATGGAATCCGGCCCTTGAGCGGATCTCCTAGTAATCTGGACTGCTGAACCCTCAGATGAGACTTTGTCCTTGAGTTAATCTCCTGAAGGAGTGGCTTTACCTCTGCTTGTTGTTACGACAATGTTCAATCCCACTTATGTGTACCCCACCCTTCCTGACTGCTATATAACTATGCTGTAAGGGTAAAGAAGGGACTTTGGGACTTTGATGTCTTTGAGTTCTAGAGCGTCTGTGAGAGGTAGATGGGGACTAGATGATGACAATAACTGGAAGTAGAGGACTATGAGACTATGACGAGATGTGGAAGAAGATATAATGAAGTAGAGGACTTTGAGGTCTACAAGGAGACTAGAATGATGGAACTTTGGTGACTGGGACTATGACCAAAACTACCACTATGATTGTGTTATAAAGGGAGAGATTGGACTATGCTGGGGAAGAGAGAGAAATAAACTGTCTACCTACCAGCCTGGGTCCTGGGCCCGGTTTCTCCATTCTCTCATCCATCACCGTGAGGTAGTCTGAGGAGGCGGCTCTCAGCCACTGAATGCTCGAGTCTCACACGCCCACACACCTTTTTTTGAAACTCACAGTATGCTTTTGTGAGCACAGCCAGTGGTCTTGTACAGAGCCAGAAACGGTGACTGAGCCAGGGGGGTGTGACCCCAAACTAAATAACTAACTTAAATAAAGTGAAGCATCTTACCTAAGAAAAGTGATATAGTTTGCATCAGATTATAAATTTTCCAATTCAACTCTTTGTTCTAAATTATTTTAATTATTATTTTTGAATTTAACTTTCAGGAAACTGAGAGCGAATAAAGGTTACTTTTCAGATTAAAGAGATTAACAAAGGGTAGGGGAACTCCCAAATGTATGTAGCCCACAAACCTTAGTAGTATATTTTGATGTACGTGAAATTCCTTATACTTAATGATCAATTCTTATTTGGTGATACTGATGTTAAGAAATTTTCTCAAAGTTTTAAATAACATCCAATGCCTTATCAAAATGTGTCATATTTATTTAAAAAAACTGTATGTCATCATTTGGGATAACACCAACGAAGTGTTTGGAGGACAAATTTAAATAATGCAGAACTATTAGCAGGATAAATTATATATAATTTATTAATTCTATATAATTTAGTAGGATAAATTATATAGAAGACAGAAGTAAAGGAAAAAGACAATGCTTTGAGATAAATGAACTGTACATTATTAGAACATCTCATATTTTTCTGCTATTTCCTCCAGTATATCAGTACCTACCACAGAGACCTTATTTGGTGGGCAAGGGAAGATAAGTTTCATCTGATTTCTGTCATCCAGTAATTAAGTAATTGAGAACACTATTCAAGTAATAGATTGAACATTTATTATGTGTCAACCCTGCAGATTCTTAGGTTGGCTCTGTTTCAGTAGGGACGTGCAAATGCCTAGCAAACAGACAATGAAAACTCAAGTGGCCAGTTAATCATTCTGCTTATCCACTTTCATACTCTTGGACATTTTTTATTGTCATTATGCAAAACATGATGCTAGGAACAGAAACAATCACTGCTTGTGGCAGTTAATGGGAAATGGTGACAAATTAAGCAGCAGATGACAAGTTAGAACGGTTTCGAAGATCATTCTGTCTGCCTTGTGGTAAATAGGTTAATGGATGCTTGTGTAAACGGTAAGGGCAGAATGGATGTAGGACAACTGGTTTGAAAGCAGTAGTAACAATCAGAATTAATACTGATGAGGAAAAGAGAGTTTCCATTCCACTATTTGGTCAGATAATTCTTTTCAGTTGGAAGTTTTATTGCCCATTGTAGGATGTTTTTCCCCCACTTCCTTTCCATTTATTGCTGTTTTTGTTGTACATGCTTAGCTGCGATGTTTGATCACTTAGCTGTGGTTTTTGCAAGGGGTCAAATGCTTTACTTGTAGTTCTTGCACACATGCTCACCAGGGGTTGCACTCAGATGTGATGCTTAACCCCGGTCTGATTGTATATATTAGCTTTGGTGTCCTCTGGTCGTTCTATACCCCAGTTGTGGTGTCTGCAATACACATCTCTCTCTGTATTTCATACCCCATCACAGTACCATGAGTACAAGACAGCATATCCCTGGCGACCATGTTTGGCACATGTGGGAGACACTAAGGATCCAACTCAGAGCCTCATGCTTGCAAGGAAGGTACTTTTAGCCTCTGAGTCATCTCCCACAGGCCTGAAGGATGTTGAGTAGCAATCCTGCTCTCTAGTAGAGGCCACTAGAGACCTGTAATATTTCCTTGCACGCAGCCAACATGGCCGACCCGAGTTCGATTCCTCCGCCCCGCACAGCAGAGCCTGGCAAGCTCCCTGTGACGTATTCGATATGCCAAACACAGTAACAACAAAGTCTCCAATGGAGACGTTACTGGGCCTGCTCGAGCAAATCGATGATCAACGGGAGGGCCTTTACTTTTACTTTACTTGTGACAACCCAAAATGCCTCTCTGCATTGCCGAATGTTCCCTGGAGGGAACCAAAATTATCCCAAGTAACAGCTACTAAATAAAAGTTATCACAGTGAGATGGGAAAAGTGAAAAGATTCTGCATGAGTTTTGGTGACAGAGGTGACAAGACTTGCCAAGGACCCACATGGAGTAAAGAAAATGGGGGAATTACATTCAGGAGGACTTGGAATTGTATACTAAGCAACTGACTAAATGAGTGTTGTGTTTTCAAAGAGGGGAGAGGATGGTGGATTGCTAGTTTATATTTTCTGAATTCTACTAAAAGTACACATCTTTTCCCTTCAAGAGACTTCAAATTTCCTGAAATCAGAGCACAATTTTTCCAAAAAATATTATTTTAGTCACGGTGGTTTGTAGCACAGTTAATGATCAGGGTTCATACATGCAATGTTCCACCTCACACTACACCAAAGTGCCTCTTGCCTCCACCTTGGTCTCAGGGGCCATCCATGCAACCCCATACCCACATCTTGCCATCTCCACACCTCCCCGCCCTGTTAAGCTCAGTCCTGAGTTTTCAACCTCTGTTACCAGGTTGGTTATTTGTTATCCCCATACTATATTTCTTTTTATAATGTACACAATATAGCACAGAGGTAGGGCGTTTGCCTTGCACGCGGCCAACTTGGCCGACCTGAGTTGGATTCCTCTGCCCCTCTTCAAGAGCCTGGCAAGCTACCGAGAGTATCTCGCCTGCACAGCAAAGCCTGGCAAGCTACCCGTGATGTATTCAATATGCCAAACACAGTAACAACAAGTCTCACAATGGAGACGTTACTGGACCCGCTCTAGCAAATCGATGAACAATGGGAGGACAGTGCTACAGTGCATAATGTATACGAGAGATATTTTTGTATCCATCCCTCCCCTTCTGTCTGACTTCACTCAGCATGATACCCTCCAATTGGATTCATGTAGGAGCAAGTTTCATGATTTCATGTTTTCTGAGAGCAAAATAGAATTCCATTGTATATGTAGACTATTGCTTCTTTATCCAGTCATCTGTTCTTGACTACTTGGGTTATTTCCTGATTTGGGGTATTGTGAAAAGTGCTGCAATAAACACAGGAGTGCAAATGTCTTTTTGGAATAGAGTTTTTGGACCCCTGTAGTATATGGTCAGAAGTGAAACTGCTAGGTCATATGGAAGCTCAATTTATAGTTTTGTGAGGCATGTCTAATTTGTATACATGTTTTCTATTTCCCAAATTATGATTGACATATTTGCACTTGTGAAAAAGTTGAGGAAATTCAAGTAAGATTCTCTAAGTTCTGGCGCCAGACATTTAAGGGATATTGGTTACATCTTTAAACACAAAGACAGTTGAAAATGAACAATATTTGGGACTTAAGTGACTGAAGTTTCATATTCCACAAACTGATTTGGAGGTTTCTGTTATCCATATATTGAATTTGTTCAATATGTAAATTTATATATGGCTGGCACTAAGAAGATTTGGGTTTGAGTTATGGAATTGAGTCATCAGTGACTAAATGTAATTAAAACTATTTAAGCAAATGAGATCACCTTAAAAGTATAGAGTGAGAAAATGGTAAACAAAATAATTAGAAGTAGGGTGTTTGCCTTGCATACGACCTACCCGGAAGACCCGGGTTTGATTCCTCCGCCCCTCTCCAAGAGCCCGGCAAGCTACTGAGAGTATTTTGCCCACACGGCAAAGCCTGGCAAGCTACCCATGACGTATTCAATATGCCAAACCTAGTATCATCACAATGGAGATGTTACTAGGCCCGCTCGAGCAAATCAGTAAACAATGGGAGAACAGTGACAGTGACCATTTTTGGGAGAGGGCTATACACAGAAGTGTGCAGGGTTTGGGGGTTGCTCCTGGGATTCTGTGGTGCCTGGGATGAAATCAAGTTTGGCTGAATGCAAGGCAAGCACTCAATATAACCCCCATACTATCTCTCTGATATTTAATGCATGCACAGACCTGTCCTGGGAAAGGGAACCAGAAGAAAAAGAAAAATTACATATGTACAAGCACAAAAAACACATAGAATGAACATACTTTATACTGACAGTGCACTGGTTATGAAAGTTATTTATTGAGTGTATGTTATGTGCCAAGTTGTGTTATCTGCAATTCTTCATTAATCTTGACAAACTGGAGGTACCATGATTATCTCCATTGAAGAGCGAAAGATAGTGAAGTGTAGGTGGTTAACTAACTTACCCAAAGGTTACCTTACATCAATAAGTGGGATAAACTGGATCCTAAAAGGGTGACAGAGAAGCCTTTTCTCCTAATTAATGTGCTGAGAGAGGAGGGTTTCAAGGAACAAAGAGTGCTCAAGAGCAATATTGAGTGCTAAGAGGGCAAGTTCAATATGAGTCCTGAACAGTTGGACAAGTGTGTGTGTGTATGTGTGTGTGTGTGTGTGTGTGTGTGTTGGTTTTGGGATCACACTCAGTGGAGCTCAGGGCTTATTACTCCAGGATCTGTGCTCAGAGATCACTCCTGGGAGTGCTTGGGGGACCATTATGGGTGCTGGAGTTCAATCTCAAGTTATCACTGTGGAAGGCAAGCACTCTATGATGCTCTAGCTCTAAGAAAAACATTTTTCAAGATGGAAGGTTTAAAGATCTAAGAGAAGAGTCAGGAGAAAGAAAACAGTCAGGACTGGAGTGATAATACAGCAGGTAGGGAGCTTGCTTTGAAGGTGGCTGTCCTGGGTTCTATCCCTAGTACTCCATATGGTCCCCTGAGCTCACTAGGAGTAATTCCTGAGCATAGAGCCAGAGTAACCCCTGAGCATTGCTGGGTGTGGTCCAAAAAGGGAAGGAAGGAAGGGAGGGAGGGAGGGAGAGTGGGAGGGAGGGAGGGAGGGAGGGAGGGAGGGAGGGAGGGAGGGAGGGGAAGGAGTCAGAGCAAAAGGAAATTTTATGATAGGGGGGAAGTCCTGTGGTAGTTAATACAAACTAGTACCACAGAAACTTTTAATTTTGCTTTCTAGAAGTGGTAAATTGGTTTTGTCTTTCTTAACTTTCCAATGCTGTTTTTCAAATCATCTGTTCTCATTACTACCCTCATTTCCCTGGTATAGACATAGAGATCACATGCCTGCCACCACATAGATACCACATAGATCTCTGTAGGAAGATAAATGATTCCTTTTTCATTTGGGCACAGAGAAGCAGAGAGGAATATAAATTTGGATTTCTAATTCTCTGCTCAACTAAGCATTAAATAATCTGTAGTTGCTGTCCTGAAGGGCAATTATGAACATGTCCTTCAGTGCTTTCAGCATCTGGTTGCTATATTTGAAAGCCAGCCCTTCTATTCTTAAGGAAGATCTAGAAGTATGAGATGAGGCCAGAATAAAATGTGGCATCTACTTGAAAATTCCAGGGACATCTTGCCCCTTATATATAATTCTCCAAGTAGAAAAGGGACTGTAATGGTCAATCTATTCATGAGGAATTTCCAATAGCTGCATGTCACACCTACTTAGTTGGTGTAATGAAACAATATTGCAGCATAATTCACAGTAACCAAGACATGAAAGCAATCAATGTCTGTCTACAATGGAATATTATTCAGCCAAGAGAAAAGAAAATACTCTGCTATGACACACTTTGGACTTTGAAGGAAACATGCCAAGTGAAATAAGTCAGTGAAAACCAAGTACAGTTTGTTTGTTTATTTGTGTTTGGTTTTGCTTTTTGGATCACACCTAGTGATGCACAGGGGTTACTCCTGGCTCTGAACTCTGAAATCACCCTTGGCGGTGCTTGGAGGCCACCATATGTGATGCTGGGAATTGAACCTGGGTCAGCCACGTGCAAGACAAGCCTGCTCTTCTGTCTCTCCAGCCCCAAACCAACTACCGCATGACACCAGTTTTATATACATCCTCCAAGCAAACTCATTGGAACTGAACACAATGATGTTTTCTAGGAATTAGGCATGGGGTGGAAGGGATTGAGAAAATGTGTGTCAAAGGGTTTAAAACTTCCAATTATGTAATGGATACGTTCTGGGCCTGTAATATATAATCTAGTGACTATTAAGAGTAGTTTTACAATGCTTTCAGGCGGGAGTGATAGCATAGTGGGTAGGGTGTTGGCCTTGCATGCGGCCGACCCAGGTTAAATTCCTCCATCCCTCTCGGAGAGCCTGGAAAGCTACTGAGAGTATCCCATCCGTACAGCAGAGCCTGGCAAGCTCCCTGTGGCATATGCAATATGCCAAAAACAGTAACAACAAGTCTCACAATGGATACATTGCTGATGCCCGCTCGAGCAAATCAGTGAACAATGGGAGGAGTGCTTCAGTGCAGTGATACAATGATTTATTATGCACTTGAAAGTTGCTAAGATAGTAAATCTTAAATATTCTTACCACAGGTATACAAAATGATAATTATATTAGGTGGTTGAAGAGTTAATTAACCCAACATAGTAAGCATATTGAACACCTTAAACTTACAAAAGTTATCTATTATATATTAATAAATCTAAAAATGATACATAAAGAGTTGAAATTTTCAGGGCCAGAGACATCGTGCAATGGCTATGTATGTGGATGACCTAGCTTCAATCTCCAGCATCTCATATGGTCCCCCAGGCATGGCCAGGAGTAATTTCTGAGTGTAGACCCAGGAGTAACCCTGGAACATCATCTGATGTGACACCCCTCCCCCAAAATAAAAGAGTTGAAATTTTTAGAAAAATTATTGTGAAATGGAGGGAAAACAAATTACTGAGATGAGAAATAGCAAATTGATTTTAAGGCAACACTCTCAAGTGAGAAATTATCAGGAAATTGCTGATTAGAATTCATAAGCGTAGAAAATAAAAAGAATATAAAAATGATGCAGATGTTTGATCAAAATCAATGATATAGAAAGACTATTAAAATCAAAGTATAGGGACGTTAGAAATTGTTACCTAAGAGGAAAAAGTAAAATACTAAGTCATTGCTGTGAGTGAACCATCCTTAGAATCATCAAACAGAAATTTTCTGGCTTCACAAATCAGGTCAAATAATGTGAGTGTGTAATTACCATTACTTATATAAATAGATGGGGAATTGATCAAATACAAAGTTTGGAGACTGATTTACCAATAAATGAGTATTTAGACCTGGATACTTTGAAGTTTTTTTCATACACCATTACTTTAACAAATTGGAATTATTTGCCTTAATTCTGCTGGGGATAGCAGAATGCCCTCTTCTCAGAACCACCTGCTTTACAAGTCAAGCATTGCTGACGTTAGAGAAGAGTTGCCCTCCCAGTGGATTTGTAGTACATTCCATTTCTGGTTTTCATGCAACTGCTTTCTTTTGGGGCCAGAGCGATAGCACAGCAGGTAGGGCATTTGCCTTGCACGTGGCAGACTCAGGTTCAATTCCTCCACAACTCTCAGAGAGCCCGGCAAGCTACCGAGAGTATCCTGACTGCACAGCAGAACCTGACAAGCTCCCCATGGTGTATTCAATATGCCAAAAACAGTAACAAGAAGTCTCACAATGGAGACATTACTAGTGCCTGCTTGAGCAAATTGATAAACAACAGGAGGACAGTGCTACAGTGCTATGGTTTTCTTTTGACTTTATACTCTTAGGAAAGAAAAATAAATCAAGTGCTTTGGCATCTTTGAATTAACCCAGGTTCACCTCACAGTTCCCATATTTGCTACTTAGCTTTTGGTGAAGATTCTGAAAAATGTCAAAGTAATTACTTTCAGTAGTGTTCCCTAAAGCCTGTTGATTTCCCACTGTGCATTTTTAAAGTCATGATTATGGTGTACTATGACCTCACAGGTAACCTTTTTGTTTGATAGATTTCCCATCATCTCCTGAGCAGACTTGCCTATCATTTTATCACAATTTCTCCCTGTAGTCATATTAGATATGAGAATTTCTGACAACTGATAAAATGTTACATGTTACTTTACATTTTCACAAGTGTCTTGCATATAGTGTTGAGAAATCTTAGTCTAATGGTTTTATGTTTTAGATGGTCGCCAAACTAACAGGTAAGCCATACATTTCACCCAAAATGGTCTGGGAAATGTCTCCCAGTATAATATATATGTGTGTGTAGCTAGGCATTACACCCACCAACTGCCCCTAGCTCCGTGTAATTCCATCAATGACCAAGACCCAGAGACTATAAAACCAAGCTCCCTGAAGCCCATGGCCGCATTAGTGGCCACATAAACTCTTATTGTTTAGTTCTTGCTCTTGGAGAACCCGGCAGGCTATCAAGAGTATCCTGCCCACATGGCAGAGTCTGGCAAGCTTCCCATGGCTTATTTGATGTGCCAAAACCCAGTAATAATGATGGGTTTCATTCCCCTGACCCTGAAAGAGCCTCCAATGTGGCAGCTGCCAAAATCTCAGGGCTAGGACGAATGGAGATGTTACTGGTGACTGTGCGAGGAAATCAATGAACAATGGAATGACAGTGATACAGTGATACAGTATAAAATTAAGACAGGAGTCTACTATTTATCACAATCATACACATACTAAAATTTATAAATTTAATTAAGGACTAGAATCATATTTTGGTTTTACTTTTTGCCTCGGCCATTTTTCTATTTTCTGTTTTGTTAATTTTAATTTTGATTGGCCCATTTTCTTTTATCCATCTGCTCATTTTAGGTTCAGTTTTCTCCTTTTTTTAAAAGTAAAAAGTCTAGTCTTTCATTTGAAACTATTTCTATTTTCAAATGTCAGAATTTAGGGGAAAAATTCTCCCTACCTGCTAGGATTCTAACTCCCAGCATCCTAAGATGGGACAGATTCTGGGTCTTCCCAGAATCTCTCACCTATCTATTGCTTTAGCAGCAGCCTTCAAATTCAGAGAAATATTGTTTGTATTTCCCTGGAATTTTTAAATATATTTGGGCTGGAGTGATAGCACAGCAGTAGGGCGCTTGCCTTGCACGCAGCCAACATGGCCGACTCGAGTCCGATTCCTATGCCCCTCTCGGAGAGCCCAGCAAGCTACCGAGAGCATCTCGCCCGCATGGCAGAGCCTGGCAAGATACCCATGACATACTCGATATGCCAAACACAGTAACAACAAGTCTCATTATGGAGATGTTACAGGGCCTGCTTGAGCAAATCGATGAACAACGGGAGGACCGTGACTGTGACCGTGATTCTAAATTCAGCATTGATTTCTTCTCTGACTTCTTCTTTACTTAAAATACCTTGTTTATTTTTCAATATTTGGTAACCTCTAAATGTTTGTCTTTTCCTGATTTCTAATTCAATTTAATTATGGTCTATAATATGAAAAGAATGTATATTGCACACTTCAGTTATTCCTCTGTCTTGATTGTTGTGAATGATGTAATATCATCATGAGGGGGGCATATGTCTTTTCAACACAGTGATTTAATGATCTCTCCAAAATACACCTAGTAGTTATCTTATATAGTTAGATAGGAATATGGGTGAGGTCATGAGAACATGGGATTATGAGAGTGCCTACTGATTCTAACAATCTGCCCAGCCAGGCACAAAAGGGAGTCCCTACTCTGAATTTCTAGCACAAAAATTCAGAGTTTGAGGCTCCCCTGTATGACTTTTCATTATGTTTCAATCAAGGGCAGCGAATGTAGGTCAGGCCTAAGTGTTCACTGACTGAACTCCAGCTCATTATATGATCCTTCAGATACACTTTTTTTTTTTGGCTTTTTGGGTCACATCCAGTGATGCTCAGGGGTTACTCCTGGCTCTACACTCAGGAATTACTCCTGGATGCTGGGGATCAAATCTGGGTCGGCCTTGTGCAAGGCAAATGCCCTACCCACTGTCCTATCGTTCCGGGCGCCCAATCCATATGATACTTTAACATACTGAATACCATGCCCACTTATTACAAATCATGCTTATGATAGTAGTTGCCTTAGGGACCCATCAAAGTGGCCATATCACATGGCCGGGACTGTGGAGGCCCAGATATTTGAGGAGGTGAATGGGTAATACAGGAGTGGAAGTCTAGAACACAGAGGCCTGGGCTGGCAAAATGGTACAGGCGTGCCTTGCACGTGGCCCACCCTAGTTCCCTTGTCAACACCACATGTTCCTCGAGCATTGACCGTGTATAGATCTGAAGGTGTCTGAGCTCTGCTGGTACTTTGAACTATTGGCCTTGTTGCCTAAGCACAGAACACAGAAGGAGCCCTGGGCCTGCTGAGCACTGTTTGGAAGTCCCCTTTCCCCCAATAAAGTCAACAAACAACAACTAAATAGCTAGAACAGAAGGCTACCACTGGTACCCCATTAGCAGAAACTTGAGCTCCCTGTGAAGGGCCTGTTCTCTTCTATAAACGCTTCTCTTCAACTCTGTGACGTATCTGCTTCCTTGACCTTTTTAAGCAGTTGATTTGTTGTCCATCTGACATGTTCATCATGAAACTATTTTGGGGGAACACAGGAAGCAGGGAGGGATGGCTGACCATGACCCCTAGGACCCTTTCCCTGCCCCCTCCAATGTTTCTAGTAGAATTTATGGATTGTATGATGTTTGGTCCTCTCACCATATCTGGAGGTTGAACACTCTTGACTGTGGAGTTCACTGGGGGTCACATAGATGGTTGTGTTGCTTACACACTCAGTTGTTGTAGAGCGGAGCTCACGTCATTGTTGTAGAGCAGAGCTCACATACTCTGTTGTGGCCCCAAAGTCCCAAAGGGCAGTGATACTGAGATCATATGCAGGCCTATGGATTCAATCCTGGGGACTCAGCTCTCTTCTTCCAGTTTGCAAATCAGGCACACTGCTTTGGAGCTATTACTGGCCTCTTTCTTGAGAAAATTATCTGTGGAGGCAATGCAGGTTTACATTACTGCTAACAGGACACAAGAGACCCCTTTTCTCTACATCCTCAACAGTACTTATCTGGTGTCACTTTGGTTTTAATAATAGCCACTCTAATGGGTATGACTGAAACGTCATTGTGATTTTGAATTGCGCTTCCTGGTGATTGGGATGCTGAGTACCTTTCCTTGTGTCTGTTGTTATTTCTGTGACATACATGCTGGGAGTGTATGTATGCTTCTCTTCATACATTCCCAGCCGTTGATGCTTAAAAATTGCCAGCAAATTGTAATTTTTAGTAGATTCCAAGCCAGAGAGATAGTGCCATGAGTAGGGAGTTTGATTTTATGACCCAACTTGGGTTTGATAATTTAGGATCTACTGGACCGTTCCAGAAATTATTTGTGAGCACAGAGCCAGGAGGAATTCCTGATCACCACTGTGCATGGCCAAAAGTTAAAAATTTGGTAGATTTAAGGATAATAATGGTATCAACATATTAATTATAAAAATATTCATATGTATGAGTAAATGCAAATGAATACATATAATGACATTGTTGTGAGTCAGAAATTGACAGTAGAAGAATATACTGTTGAATGGTGGAATATCAAAAATTTATTTGAATTAGAGTTCTCAGGGGCTGGAGTGATAGCACAGCGGTAGGGTGTTTGCCTTGCATGCAGCCAACATGGCTAACCCAAGTTCGATTCCTCCACCCCTCTCGGAGAGCCCAGCAAGCTACCAAGAGTATCTCGCCCACACAGCAGAGCCTGGCAAGCTACCTGTGATGTATTCGATATGCCAAACACAGTAACAACAAAGTCTCCAATGGAGACATTACTGGGCCCGCTCGAGCAAATCAATGAACAATGGGAGGAGAGTGACAGTGACAGAGTTCTCAGAATATACAAGATAAGATATGTGTATGGATTTGTGTGTGTGTGTGTGTGTGCACGTGCACATACTTCCCAGTACTGTCAACAAAAAGATAAAAAAAAAAAAACCTATGACTTCCTCTATAGTGACATCTAGCATCCAAAACTTTGTGTCTAAATACCACTTTACCACCAAAATAAGCAAAATATTTATAGAAGTGGTTGGAAAATCTGAATCTGAGGAAGTAATAAATGAGATGAAATGATTTGTGTAGAAAAGGAACCACTCAGATATTGTTACAGGAAAAACAATCTATGATCACAAGATAACCAAATTAGCAAATGACTATGGTGTTAACTTCCTGATGTAATAATGGAATCAAGCAAAATATTCAATGAATGGCATATGAGTAAAATGTTGATAAATAAAAATATATCAGACAATCCTTCAGCAAATTAGTTATGGTAGAACATTCTGTAAGGACACTGATAAGACAATTGATCAAGTTTAGCATCAATAATAATTTGCTTGTCCATGACTATATTCCTTCAGATATAATTCAATGAGAAGTATAAAACCAGTATTGGTTAGTTATGTCATCACGACTAATCATGACCATCCTGTTATTCGTCAATTGCCTCGAGCAGGCCCCAGTAACGTCTCCTTCATCCTAGCCCTGAGATTTTTAAGAAAGTGCTATATTCAAGGCTCTTTAGGAAAATGAAACCCATCATTGTTACTGGTATTTGGCATATTGGGTACACCATGGGGAGTTTGCCAGACTCTGCCATGTGGGCAGGTTACATTCAGTAGCCTGCCAGTTAGTCCAAAGTAGGAATGAAATAATAAGATGTCATAAGATGTCGTGCGGCCATGAATGCGGCTGCACAGTTCCGGAAGCTGGTTTTTATAGTCTCTGAGTCTTGGCCGTTGATGGGATTACACGGTGCCAGGGGACAAGTTGGTGGGTGTGACCCCTGCCTACTGGAATTCGGAGGATCTGCGTGGAGGATTCTCAGCCCCAATCCGAGTAGGCTTGGAGATCTCAGCCCCGGGACCCGCTTGCCTTTGTTCCTCTGCCGGTACCTTCAGGTGTGCGCAGAGTGGTCTCAGCATGGTGGTGGCTGGTCCTGGAGGTCGACTGCCGAAGCCCTGGTCGAGGTGGGGAGGAAAGCTCAACCCGCTCCCCTCCAAGGGGCTCCGGTGAGGACAGCCAGGAGCAGGGGCAGGAGACTGCACTGTTCTCTTCCGGGAGCTGGTTTTTATAGTCTCTGAGTTATGTCATATTCTTGCAAAAATGTTTACCCAGTATACAGGGATGAGGAAAGACAAATCAGTATTGTTCAGCACTCAACAAAAAGAAAAATGGTCTGAACTTTTTAAAACTATCACTTTTATGAAAGCCAAAATAAACTAGGTGTTTGATGATACTAAAGTGACATGGTCACTATATAAACACAAAGAACTTGATTAGATTCTGTATCTTTAAAAAAAAGAAACAGATGAAAAACTTTAAAGCCATAAAGGATAATTTTCCAAGTAATTGTAGAACTTGAATATGGTCTGTAAAATAAATGATATAATTAGACCACCATTAAGTGCCTTTTGTATGGTGATGGTACTGTGACTATTTTGGAGAATGTCCTTGATCTTAGGGGATATGTGCTTGAATATTTAGGGACGCTATATTTGAAATGTTGTTACAAATGGAACAAAAGTTGATTGGAGAGAGAAAAAGAAAGAGGGAGGGGAGGGACAGTAAAAACCAGAAAGTTTGCAAAATCTTAATAATAGGGGAGATAAAATGAAGGATGTATGTACATATATATACACACATATATATGCATATACACATATACATATATCTACTCATTTCAGAGATTTAGTGTTTAAAAAGAAAGTGCTATAAGTACTTTAAGCATATTAAATTATATTTATTGAGTAAAACTGGAGTGATAGCACAGCGGTAGGGCATTTGCCTTATAAGCGGCCAACATGGCCGACCCGAGTTCGACTCCTCCGCCCCTCTCGGAGAGCCCGGCAAGCTACTGAGAGTATTTGATATGCCAAACACAGTAACAACAAAGTCTCCAATGGAGACGTTACTGGGCCCGCTCGAGCAAATCGACGATCAACGGGAGGGGAGGGCCTTTACCTTTACCTTTACCTTTATTGAGTAAAACAGTTCAAGTCACCTATAATACTGCTTTTATTGTTCAGTCCTCCCAAACTTCTTCATGGAAGTAACCTTTGTTAGCACTTGAAAAGACATTTTAAACTTTGAGACATATTTTATGACATTGAAACTAGAAGTTTCTTCAGTGATTTAATGCCATTGGCTAAGAAAACAGAAGCCAAAATGAATAAATGGAAGCAAATCTAACTACGAAGCTTCTGCACTGCAAACAAAATGATGACAAATATCAAAAGACACCCCTCAGACTGGCAGAGAATATTTTGCCACCACGGTAACTCACAGTTCCAGAAGGCAGAATCTAAACGATGGACATGGGAGTCTCCCGGTGGACGATTCCACAACGAAATAGACCACATCATATTCAATTGACGGTTTTGCCTGACTGATGTTGCTGTTGTCCCAAAATTTCGAACGGGATCGGACCACCGTCTGCTCCGTGCAAAATTCTACTTCACAGAGCGGGGAGAAAGGGCTGCAAAGTTCAAAAAGAGAACTCCCAGAACGACCACCAACTGGGAACTCTTTGGTACTATTGCGGCAACATGGGAAGATGCCATTGTTGACAAGATTGACGAGGAATACGATCGACTGGTTCAGCACCTCCATGACTGTGTGAGGAACGCCAAGAAAGAGATAGCCACAAAAAATCGCCTATCTTCGAAAACTCTTGAGCTAATTCGCCAGCGTGGTTTGGTGCATGCCTCAGGCAACTGCAAGCTAACGTCCGAGCTCGCAAAGAGTGCAGAGATGCGATCAAGGAAGACCTCAAAGAGAGAAGAGCAGAAGTACTGGTAGATGCGGCAGAAGCCGGGAAAAGTATTCGTAACACCCGCCTGTCCTTCGCCAACTATAAGACCAAGATGACTGCCCTCCGACGTCCTGATGGATCCATCACATCCTCCAGAACGGCAATGGAGAAGATTATCCATGACTTCTACTCAAATCTCTTCGATAGCCATGTCCACTTGCCGACATACCAAATTCCACAGGATGGATATGTCGTTCCCAATGTTCTCCCTTCCGAAATCCGACACGCCATTTCGTCAGTAAAGAAACAAACAGCACCCGGCCCAGACAAGGTCAGACCTGAACACCTGAAGAACCTGCCATCAGTACTCATCAATACACTGGCTCGGCTCTTCACTCGCTACCTGTCTGAATGCAAGGTTCCGTCCCAATGGAAAACCAGCAGGACCGTACTACTGTTCAAGAAGGGAGACATCCATGACATTGGCAACTATCGCCCTATCTCCCTATTGTCTGTCATCTACAAGTTGTTCACTCAAGTCATCCTAAATAGGATTGGCAGAACACTAGATGAAGGACAACCATGCGAGCAAGCAGGGTTCCGCAAAGGATTCAGCACCATCGACCATATCCACACAATAACAAAGATCATTGAGGTTTCTCGGGAGTTCAAGTTGCCGCTCTGTTTAACGTTCATTGATTTAAAGAAGGCCTTTGATTCTGTTGAGACAGAAGCGGTCATTGAAGCCCTAGCCAATCAGGGCATTCAAGCCCAATACATCAGGATCCTCCGTGAGCTGTATTGCGGATTCACTACCAGGATCTCACCATTCTACAAAGAAGTGATCGTTGATGTCAAGAGAGGGGTGCGGCAGGGTGATACCATTTCACCGAAACTCTTCAGTGCCACCCTCGAGAACATCATGCGACGACTGGAATGGGAAGGAATGGGAGTGAAGATAGATGGTCGGCAACTACACCACCTCCGCTTTGCTGATGACATTGTTTTAATAACACCAAACATCAGCCAAGCGACACAAATGCTGGCCGACTTTGACCGTGAGTGTGGAAAGGTAGGACTACAGCTGAATCTTACGAAGACAATGTTTATTTATGAGAAACAGCCTTGTTCCTGATGCCCCATTCGCTGTCAATGGAACGACCATCTCGAATGCAACAGCTAAGTGTACCTAGGTCGAGAGGTCAACATGACAAATGACCTGGCACCCGAGCTGCGCAGGAGGAAGAGAGCGGCTTGGAACGCCTTCAAGAACGTCGAAGAAATAGCTAAGAGGACGAAGAACCTCCGGCTCCGGGCACATCTCTTTGATTCCACTGTTCTTCCTGCATTAACATATGCCTCAGAGACCTGGGCCCTACGCAAACAAGATGAGAACGCTATTCAGGTCTCCCAAAGAAGAATAGAAAGAGCTATGCTTGGAATATGACGTTTCACTCAAACGAGAGAAAGAATCCGGAGTTCTGACATCCGTCGACGATCAAGGATCAGGGACGCTGTCTCATTTGCCAAGGTGTCGAAAATCAGATGGGCTGGCCACGTAATGAGATTTAAAGACGACCGCTGGACTAGAGCTGTTACTGACTGGATTCCACGGGATGTCAAAAGACCGCGTGGCCGCCCACCTACCAGATGGCCAGACTTCTTCGTCAAGATCATGAACGATCGATTTGAGGTCCTTCATGTTCCCGGAGCGAACAGATACCATTGGGCTACACTAGCATGCGACAGGGACAAATGGAGACGTTACTGGCGCCCGCTTGAGCAAATCGACAACTAACGGGAAGTTAAGTGATTAAGTGATTAAGTGACTCATCTGGTAAAGGGTTAACATCCAAGATGTATAAAACACTAGTCACACTTTATAAGAAAAATACAAACAACTTCCTTCTAAACCTAGAGGAAAAGATGAAGAGAAGTTCACTCAAAGAAGACACAGAGATAGATGAAAATACTCTGCATCCCTTGTCACTAGGGAATTGAAAATCAAAACAATGAGATATCATCTCCCACCATTGAGACTGACACACATCATAAAGAACAAAAACAACTAGATGTTGGCATGGAAGTGAGGAAAAAGGATCCTCCTTCACTGCTGATGTGATTGTTAACTAGTCCAGGCAATTTGGAAAACAATACAGACCCTTCTGAAAAAACTAAGAGCACAGTGATTTTACTTCTTACCATCTACCCCAAGATCCCCAACCAAAGTATTCAGAAAAGACTCCTATATTCATTGCAGCACTGTTCACAATAGCCTAAAATTTGAAACAACCCATGCACAAGAACAAATAATTGGATAAATAAACAATGCTACCTATATACAATGGAATACTACTCAACTAGAACAAAGGATGAAAATCATGCTATTTACCAGTACATGGATGGATGTAGAGTGTATCATGCTAGTATAAAGTTAGTCAGAAGAAAGAGACAGATACAGAATGATCTCTCTCATGTGTGAGATCTAAAGAAATGTACCCAGGAAATAGCAGAAGTCCAAGGACCACAGAAACTGATAACTGGTATTCAGTAAGATGCTATCATGTTGGGGGTGGAGTAAGAGGGACACGGAGAGGCAATAAGTGGCAGGGAAGTGGGTACCTTTGGTGAGTGTGGTGCTGGAATGATTTGTGTATGACACTAACAATACCAATATTTTAAACCACAGTGACTAAATTTTTTTTTAAAAATTAGCTTTTACAAAAATATGATGCTATTAAACTGTTCTGCCCATTGATTTTTTTCACATATTCTGTAATCACCTCTACGTTTGAATTAGTCTCACGATTTTCTCACTTCTGTAGTGATTTGTGATATAAAACACCATCATTGATATACTCATCCTCAAATTATGAATGATTCTTGTTCACATGCCCACAGAAGTTACTAGGAAATTTTGCTACAGAAACCATGCGACCAGAAATATCCTGATAAATATTTCTTTAAGTATATATGAACACTAACTTTGTAGAAATTCCATAGATAAAATGATTAGTCAAGGAAGATACATTTTCTTAATTTTAATATTGCTGAGTTTCCCCTATATGATATGTGTCCTTAATTTATATCTCATTAAAGGCAAATGTGATTGCTTATATTCCTGCATCACCGTCAACTCCCAAGGTTGAAATGATCAATCCATATTATTTTAATTTTCTCCTTGGATTTGTGCAGTGTGATTGCTATAAATGGGGTCTTGGTAATTTACTAATTGTTCTGCTGGACTTCTTATATATGCAGGTTGTTATATTTTGGCGTTCTGGGTCACACCCAATGGTCCTCAGTGGTTACTCCTGGTTCTGCACTCAGGAATTACTCCTGGTGGTACTCAAGGGATCATATGGGATATCAGGAATTGAACCTAGGTCTGCCACATGCAAGGCAAATGCCTACCTGCTGTACTATCACTCCGGCCCTACATATATAGTCTTAATATTAACATTATGCTATTGAGCTTCACTGTAAATTTTTTCACTCAGTCTACAACTTATTTTTAACTTATTTTTGATGTATTTTATTGGCAAGGAGTTATTATATAGGGGCTATATCTAGCAGTACTCACGGGGGACCCGTCTACATAAGGAGCTTGGCTGGACTCAGGAAGGCTGTGTTTCAGGCTATCAGGGCCATACTCAGTGGAGCTGGGGGCCAACAAAATCATACATGATAGTGCTTATGGTGCTGGGGTCTGAACTCAAGGACCAGCACTTTCCCAGGAGAGGTATTTTTTAAAGTTAAATAAATTGTACCCACTGTGTTCTTAATGATTTATATATTTTCAGTCCTGTTTGACAAACATCCATATTCTGCAGTCAAAACATCCATTTATTATTTTCTGTAGACATAGAGGTCTATTTTTCATCCTAAAATATTAGAACTACCAGTGATACGCATTCACATATGATGCTAATAGACATTCACTTAAATAATTTTCCCATCTTGATAATCAGTTGTCGCAACAAGGAATCCACACTGGCAACCTTTTCTAATAATGAATGTTTATATATGCATCAATCTTTTCTTCACCTCTATTCCATTCATTTTAAAATTGTTTTAATTGAATCACTGTGAACTACAGTTACAAAGTTTTCATGATTGAGTTTCAGTCATACAATGGTCACACACCCACCACTCCACGTGCATTTTCCACCACCAATGTCCCCAGTATCCCTCCTGCCACCCCCACCCACCTCACCCCCTGCCTCTTTGGCTAGCATCTTCCTTACTATTCTGTATTTTTGGGCATCATGGTTTGCAATACAGTTACTGAGAGGCCATCGTGTTTGGTCCTTAGTGTACTTTCAGCACACATCTCCCATCCTGAGCTATCTCTCCAACCATCATTGACCTAGTGGTCCTTTCTCCATCCCAACTGCCTTCTTTCCCCGCCCCACCCCCCCCATAATGAGGCAGGCTATCTCCATTCCATTCTATTCCTCTTTTTGTCTATAACTAATCCACATGAGCCCGATTGGCGCATGCCAGGTGGCACCCAGCCTGCTGTGCTATCGATTCAGCTCCCTGATTCTATTTTGACCTCTAGTTGAAGATTTCTTATTCATGGTTTTCTAAAAGCTGTTTTTTTAAGTAAAAAATTATGATAGTTTAGGTTAGAGGTGGCAATAGTATTCAAGTTTTCGATGCACAAAGATATTGCACCTGGAAGCTGTTATGATATTCTTAGAAAAAAGGGTTTTGAATAGCTTCCCATTAAAGCTTTCAACAGTGCCTCCTTTTCAGAGCTGGGCTGGACATCCGTCCTCTGCAATTTTATAACATTAAGTTCATGTCTAATTAGAATAGGATCTGAATACATAATTCAGTAATAATTTTCGAGGAATAAAAGTGATCATGTGCTGCATTTTAAGTTTCTGGCTATCACCAAACTTTTCTTTGGGTACATTAACTAGGTCTTAAAATAATTACCGACCCAAGTGTATATCATGATGACATACGCATCGGGATTATGCTTTTATTTGCATTTTTATCTACAGGTATCTGTGATATTTTGTATTTTGCATCATCTGTTATTCAGAACACACAATTGTTGTGAATCACAAGTGCACATTGTCTGACATTGTTAATGAGTATGAAGTATCTCCTTCTCCTATACAGCAAAGTTGGGTTATTAATCATCACTCCACGCATTATAGCAATTGTAAACCTGGTTCATAGTGCTGTTTCAGTTCACCATAAAGTTCCCATTCAGCTAGAGAATGCTTAAAGAAATTAGTTCAGTACCTTCAGTTACAAAAAGTTCTGAGAAAAGAGGGAGGGAATTCATGTGATTTGCTTAGCTATCTACATCTTGCCAGTAAAGAAAACAAGTGGTGTTGTACTCACTATTCCATTCTTAAGTTTGTAGAGTCTATATATTTATCTTTGACTTTAAGTTTCCATCCACCCCCGTGGAACTAAACTGCTATAAAATCTTACTCTTATTAATGAAATGATTTTTTAAAATTTTTTTTAGATTCTCTTTTTATTTATTTTAAATTTTTATTAGTGAGACATCATGAGGTACAGTTGTGGACTTACAAATTTTTGTGCTTGGGTTTCAATTATACAATGATTAAATTTTTGAAAGTTTTCATTTACTACATCCCCACCAACCTCACTTAGGTTCCTCATTTCCATATATCTAAGCAAAAATGTAGGTAAAGAAATGAAGAAGCATCTCTTTTTCTCATATTGCTCCCAATGATACTTTATCCATTATGCCTCAAGTCGCAGAAATTATTACTTTTCCAGAATGTTACTCATCATTCCTTAGTTTTATTCTCCAAACCTACAATGGTAGCAAATAAAATGAGACTTCTTCAGTGTGTAAGACAAATTTCATTTTGCGAAGCTGATTTTACCTGGTTGACTCTAGCTGAACTTTTGCTACTCTTTAGCCTAAACCCTGAATCCTAGAAACATCATCTACTAATTTCCAGCTACCTGCCACATTTGCTCTTATTTCTGCCACTTGGCACCTACACTCTCCCTAATTAGAAATTCTCTCTTTCCATCTTTTCAAAGATTATTGTCTTGGATTCCATAGACTTTCCTAAAGTATTTTCCCCTTCCAGATTAATCCACAAACTTTCTCTAAAAACACTGGTATACAACGAGGTACTTATTTACCAATAGTAATATACTAGAGACCACTTTTAAGTAAGCTCTTGTCAGTCTTACCTATAAGAGCATTTTTTTTAAATCAGAAAGGCCTTAAGTAGCTGCATGAGCCCTTGCATGGTAATTAAAATAATAACTTGATCACTTGACATCCTGTTATTCATCGATTTGCTCGAGTGGGCACCAGTACCATCTCCATGCGTCCCTGTCGTGTGCTAGTGTAGCTCAATGGCATTTGCTTGTTCTAGGAAAATGAGAGTATAAAATCCAGCTCCCGGACGAGAACAGTGCAGTCTCCTGCCCCCGCGCCTGGCTGTTCTTCGCCGAGGCCCCTTGGAGGGGAGCGGGTTGAGCTTTCCTCCCCGCCCCGACCAGGGCTCCAGCAGCCGAAGACCTCCAGGACCAGCCACCACCATGCTGAGACCACTCTCCACACACATGAAGGTACTGGCAGAGGGACAAATCCACGTGGATTCCGGGTCCGAGATCTCCAAGCCTACTCGAATTGGAGTCGAGCATCCTCCACCCAGATCCTCCAAATTCCAGTAGGCGGGGGTCACACCCACCACCTGGCCCCCTGGCGCCGTGTAATCCCATCAACGGCCAAGACTTAGAGGCATTCGCTGCCGCGCGACATCTTATCAGGACATCTTTTTATGACATCTTATCATCTCATTCCTACTTTGGAAAAACTTGCAGGCTATCGAATGTAGCCTGCCCTCAGGGCAGAGTCTGGCAAACTCCCCGTGGCGTACCAAATATGCCAAATAACAGTAACAATGATGGGTCTCATTCTCCTAAAGAGCCTTGAATATAATCTCAGGGCTAGGAGGAAAGAGACGTTACTGGGGCCTGCTCGAGGCAATCAGCGAATAACAGGATGATGAAATGAAAAATGAAATGAGGAAAATGAAGAGCCTCAAACCCGATCGTTCAGGATCTTGACGAAGAAATCTGACCATCTCGTAGATGGGTGGCCACACGATCTTTTGACCCCATTGTCCTGTGGAATCCAGTTAGTAACGGCTCTAGTCCAGTGGCCATCTCCAAATCTCAGTAAATTAAAATAGTAAATGTTGATAAAACTCTGGCTCCCTCAATTTTGTTTGTTTCTGAATCCCACACTGAATATGTGAGGTAGGCCATTTGTGAAGGTTTCATCTCTAAAACATGACATAATGATGGGAAAATTTTTGAAAAGTGTCATAGAAAAAAGAAACAGAAATGCAAGGTCATAGTCTTTATCCATTCAACCCATTGAAGAGCATTTAGGTTATTCGCATAGCTTGGCTGTTGTAAACAATGCAACTATGACTACTGGACTGCACTGTCCTGCACTGTCCTCCTGTTGTTCATGCATTTGCTCGAGCGGGTACCAGTAACATCTCACAACAACTTGTGAGACTTGTTGTTACTGTGTTTGGCATACCAAATACGTCACGGGGAGCTTTCCAGGCTTGTAGTGTGGGTGCAATACTCTCGGTAGCTTGCCGGGCTCTCCGAGAGGGGTGGAGGAATAGAACCCAGATCGGCCACATGCAAGGCAAACACCCTATCTGCTGTGCTATTGCTCCAACCCAACTATGAACAGAAGGAGCATAAATTCTTTTAGAATGAGTGCTTTTGTTTTTGGATAAATGACCAAAACTGAAACTGCTGGATTTTAAAATAGTACTATTTTCAATTTGTTTTGTCTGTTTCCTTTTGGAACACTTCACCTGGCGATGCTTTGGGATAACTCCTAACCCTGTACTCAGGAATTAATTACTCCTGGCAGTGCTCAGGGATCATATCAGGTGCCAGGGATTGAACCTAGGTCTGTTGCAAGTAAGAAAATTACCCTACCCACTGTACTCTCTCTGGCTCTCCCTTTCATTTTGGTTTCAATTTACATTTTCATAATAAGTAATGAAAAACATCTTTTCAAATGTCTGCTGGCCATTTCTATGTCTTTTTTGATATGTGAAATTGATCAGAAGGAGAAAGACAAATATATGATTTCATTAGTTTGTGGAATATAAGAAAACAAAGGCATGCCCTTAGATTCTACAACACAAGGGCACTTACAAGAATGAAAGGGAACTGAATGCTGGCGGAATTACTGAGTAGCCTGGCTGCTGGTGGAGGCAAAGTAGGTCATCGGTTTGGAAGTGGTGCCATATACATATTTTGCATGGTGTGAAGCTATGCTGTTGAAACATACAGTGTTACAAATCACTGTCACCCAAGTTAAGGGGCCAAAAGCAAGCAAGAAAGGCAAGGCCAGGGGCTAGAGCAATAACACAGCGGGTAGGGTGTTTACCTTGTATGCGGCTGACCCAGGTTTGATTCCCAGCATCCCATATGGCTCTCCCAAACACCTCCAGGAGTAATTCCTGAGTGCATGAGCCAGGAGTAACCTCCGTGCGTCACTGGGTGTGACCCAGAAAGAATTAAAAAAAAGGCAAGGCCAAACATACTCATGATGAATCAACCACTGTGAAAATATTTACTATTATTTCTTATGTCTGGTTTTCCTAATTAAAATAATAGAGGTGAGATACTGAGTTTCAATATTATTAGTAGGTTAATTTGAAAGAAGTGACTTTATGGACTCGGTCATATCTGGAACTTGCTCATCTGGCTGTCTGCAGATAAAAGGTATTCTGGGAGTGGTAGATTCTTCTCTGTCCTCACATGAAATATTAAAAAGAGACATAAACAGATGTGAAATTTTCCATATGTGTAGTGAACTGTTTTTCTGATTATGTTTAAAATGATATTTCATCAGGTAACTCAATTTTTTTCTGAATTGTGTCTTTTATGATATGCTTAAAAAGTTTCCTGGCTTCTGTTGTTTTGCCCATTTTGAAATATTGAGGTTGATGGTGCTTTTCCTTTTGGGTTTCAGCGTCCTTTTATAATGCTCAAACACTTCATTTTTATTTTATTGTTTGGAATTCATACTAACATTGCATTTATTATAATTTTTGGCATACCAAAATGTTTTGGAGATAAATTCATTTTAGATTTCCACTGAATCTTTCTACAGAGATTCCTCATTTATGCTAATCCTTCTTTCAGCTTGCATGGAAAGGATTTATAGTGCATTGTTTGAGCTGAAGAAATATAAAAGCCTCGTTTTTTGCAAGTCAATTTAATCCATATGCAGCTGACATTTTGTTTAGCTCATAAAAAATCTGTTGATGTGTATATACATATTATATATATGTACACATATATGTACATATATATATTAGGGAGAAAATACTGGCCACAGTTAATAATTTCACTTGGAATGTGAAACAAAAAAATAATATTATGATAGTTTCCATTTTGCAGTAAAATATATTTTATTCTACTTTGTCTTGAAAATGTTAAAAATATTCAAGAAAATAAATGATTTAATCAATGTATGTTTTTCAAGCTTGTTTTACTTAGTAACTTCCTGGACTTCTGCATGTGTGTTAAATATTTAAGGACCTGTTCAGGATCTGAAAACATATGTACCCCCCCCCACACACACCAAGTACTGATGTATCAAAATATAACCATACCCTATGTGTATGAATCTGATTCAAAGTAATATTTGTTTCCGACATTGATTTTACATGCACTGAAACTCTCCTAACCCAAAATAGACTATCAAAAGTGCCTCGTTGACACTCTAAATTTGCTTCATCCTACTGTTACTAAGAATTAGAAGCAGCACAAGAAAATGCTGACAAGGTTTTTATTGCATATTTGGCTGTCTTCATTTCAAGCAAAATCTGCTGAAAAATCTCCCTAAGTCAAGTGTTAGCTATAAGTCTTAAATGTGTGAAAAATCATCTTGTACTTCATAGAAAATATATATTTGATATAGTTCTGCGTCTAAATTATATATCACCATGAAAATTTATCACATCTCCAACTGTTGTGTTTATGTTGATTTCATTTTAATCAAGTTTAATTGTTGAAAGTAGAGAATTCACAAAGAACTTGACTCGAATCAAATCTAGGTTTTCTAGAATTTTCCTCATTTCCTTTTCCTAGTAACTTGCTTACATCTCCAAATTTGGAAGGTTATAATAAGAAAGGAGGGGTGGAAATACAAAGCAGTACACCCACCTAATAGAAAGAAGTCAGTCTTTGAATTTCTTTTTATTATCTTTTATTCTCATCTATGAACAATAGTTTACAAATTTCTAGCTCAGTTTAGATGTATTATTTATTGAAATATATTATCCAGTATCGGCCATACAAGAATTACCCCAAATCACCATTTTACTTAACCTATGTAGACTAAGTATAAGTCTCTTCTTTTTTGAATTTCAGGAAGCTACATGTTACTTTGTTAAGAATATTGTTAACAGTGCACGATCATATTTTTGCAGGTATTCATTAGTACCATTAATCTCCAAAACAATTTAAATTATATTTGTATTTTAACATCTCAATTTGTTATGATAATAGAAGAAATACTGATAAATTCAGTCAAGTCGTCTTTCTCTCTCTCTCACTCACTCTCACTCTCTCATAGAAATTTTCCATGAATGTACAAGTCATAGGTCACTCTCATGTAACGAAGAGCCTCTTCAATGTTTTCGTATTGAAATATGTATTGTTTGTTTTAAAACACTATAATTTTAGAAGAAAAATGTAATCATGGCACTCAGGAATAGCCAGATCGGCATAATTGAAGCTTCCCAGAAAATGAAGCCAGAGATAAACAATAGCATCAAGAAAATGTGCACATCACACATGAAATAAGCAGAACTGAAAATATCTTTCTGGATGTTATTAAACAGTTGCAGGGTTGAGGAGAGTGGACCACACACATTACTGCTGTAACAATGAGAATGGGCAGGATGAGCTGTAAAATAAAGATTTCTTTAAAAAAAAATTGGAGAGCTAAGGTTTCAAAAAATGGTTAACCTGAAACCCAGAAAAGGATATTCTCCTCCTAGGAATATAAACACCTTATAAGTAAAGTACGTAAAGTAAGTAAAGGCCCTCCCGTTGATCATTGATTTGCTCGAGCGGGCCCAGTAGCGTCTCCATTGGAGACTTTGTTGTTACTGTGTCTGGCATATCCTGGGCAAGATACTCTCGGTAGCTTGCCGGGCTCTCGGAGAGGGGCGGAGGAATCGAACTCGGGTCGGCCATGTTGGCTGCGTGCAAGGCAAACGCCTTACCGCTGTGCTATCGCTCCAGCATGCAGCCAAACACCTTATAAGACTTCAAAAATTGGTACAGCAGTGGAAGGGAGAATAAAAGGTATCATTGATAGGAGTTGAAGACAGACAGAATAACCAGGGTGCACGATTTTAGGCCAAGTGTGGACTTTATGAATTTTAAGAACTTCAGAATCCTTAAACTCCTTTGCACTAGGAACATCTATACTAATTGCTAGAGTGGATGAAATCCAAGAAGGGCTAAAAGAGAGCCTCCCTTGGACACAAACACAAGGAACTTCATTAAATCATCAGGATGACAATACAGCAAGATAAAACTTTCATAATAAATGCGCCAAAATCTGCAAATTTGGATGTTTCTCCAAGGAGGGAGGTCATTCTGTGTCTCTTCCTCTCTCGTCAACATCACTCAGCCTGATACTCTCCAGATCCATCTACATAGCAGAAAATTGTATATACTTTTGAGGGTAGTCATTATGTTCTGTAGGATAATTGTGGTGATAATTTCACAGATGTTTATAAATATCAAATCTTGCTAAATTATATACTTAAAATGCTTGCAGTTCATCTTATACCTAAATGAAACCACTGCTTCTGTGATGTCCAGAAATACATAAAAAGTGAAATAAAGGATATCAGTTTTTGTGGGGTGAGTGTTGGGACATGCAACTGTGCCCAGGGTTTATTTCTAAATTAGAGCTATTGGGGGGGGGGGGTGTTCCAGGGACCATGTATGATACCAGAGATGCAAGTCCAAGTGACTTCCTACAAGGCAAATGCCCCAAACTACTCTCTGGCCTCAATATTTAATTTTTTAAATCAGAAATTATTTATAGAGGATTTTAACATGAAACATCAAGTAAATTGAACTAAATATCCATTGTCATGCCACAAAGTACTCCAAAACCTAGTGGTTAAGACAACATACATTGCTTTTGTTATATTTTATCAAGGCATTTGGGGCTGGAGTGATAGCACAGCGGTAGGGCGTTCGCCTTACAAGCAGCCAACATGGCCGACCCGAGTTCGATTCCTCCGCCCCTCTCGGAGAGCCCGGCAAGCTACCGAGAGTATTTGATATGCCAAACACAGTAACAAAAAAGTCTCCAATGGAGACGTTACTGGGCCCGCTCGAGCAAATCGACGATCAACGGGAGGGCCTTTACCTTTTACCTTTTATCAAGGCATTTTGATTTACAAAGTCCACCTCCTTTTACTTCTGCCCTCATTTTTTTTCTTTCCCTTTCCTTCCCATTTCTATTATCTAGCATCCAGGGTAATCTAGGAATCCTCTTTTTTAAAATATATTTTTATTGAATCATCGTGTGTTACAGTTACAAAGTTTTCATGTTTGAGTTTCAGTCATACAATGATCAAACACCCATTTCTCCACCAGTGCACATTTTCTACACCAATGTCCCAAGTATCCTCCCCATCCCAACCCTCCCCCCTCCTTCTGTGGCAGACAATTTCTCCCATACTCCCTCTACTTTGGGGCATTATGATTTGCAATATAGATACTGAGAGGCTATCATGTGTGGTCCTTTATCTACTTTCAGCACACATCTCCCATCCTGAACGATCCCTCCCAACAATCATTGACTAGTGATTCCTTCTCTATTCCAGCTGCCTTCTCCCCCAGCTCTTGAGGCAGGTTTCCAGCTATGGAGCAATATTCCTGGCCCTTGACTCTACTGTCCTTGGGTGTCAGTCTCATGTTATTTTATATTCCATGGGCTGGAGTGATAGCACAGCGGTAGGGCGTTTGCTATGCATGCAGCCAATTTGGCCGACCCAGGTTCAATTCCTCCGCCCCTCTCGAAGAGCCCGGCAAGCTACCGAGAATATCTCGCCCGCATGGCAGAGCCTGGCAAGCCACCCGTGACGTATTCGATATGCCAAACATAGTAACAACAAGTCTCACGATGGAGACGTTACTGGGCCCGCTTGAACAAATTAATGAACAGCGGGAGGACCATGACTGTGATCTTCCATAAATGAGTTCAGTCCTTCTGTGTCTGTCTCTCTCTTTTTGACTCATTGTACTTAGCATGATACATTTCCATGACCATCCACTTATAAGCAAATTTCATGACTTCATCATTCGTAACAGCTGCATGGTTAGGAATCGTCTTTGACATCTTACATTTCCTTATCCTGTTATTCTATATAACACAGATCATATAACATCATATAACATCCAATATTTGTCCTTCTTATGACTTTGCTTAACATGATGTCCTCCAGTTCCATTTAAATTATCACAAACTGCATGATTTCATCATTCTTTACTGCTGCGTAGTCTTTCATTGTGTAGCTATACCACAACTTCATCATCCACTCACCGTCATTGGACATCGAGGTTGATTTTATATCTCAGCTATTGTGCCAAGTGTTGTGATTAATAATGATGTGCATATATCCTTTTGAATGAATTTTTATGTGTAGATACCAATAAGTGGAATTCCTCAACCATATGGCAGCTCTGTTCTTCATTTGCTGAGAATCCTCCATACTGTTTTCCATAGGGGTTGAATCAAACAACATTTTCACTAGCAGTGAATGAAAGCTCCTTTTTCACCACATCCCCACCAGCATAGAGTATTCCCATTTTTCTTGTGAGATATGTTCCATTCTCACTGGTATGAGATGCTATCTCGTCATCATTTTGATTTGGATTTCTCGTGTAATAAGTGATGATAGGCACATTTTCATGTCTCCACAGGCCTCCCATCTGTCTTCTTCAAAGAAAGGTCTGCTCATTTTCTTTCACTACTTTTATAAGATTTTTGTAATTTTTGTATCTTTATGACTTATTTATATATCTTAGATATGATGCCTTTATCTGATGTGAACAACACATTTCTTATGTCACTATTTCCAAAGATCAGGGCTTAACTGGGCTTGTGGATCTTCTGTTCCCTCCAAAGTCTGCAAACAAGCTAATGAACTAGGTTATGTAGTTTCAACTTAGCAGTCAAGTGAGGAATGAGTTTCTTCCAAGATTTGCTTCACACGTGGTTTTTAGTGAAAGTCAGTTCTTCGAGACTATTAAGCTAAGGGTTTCATTCCCTTACTGGCTTTTCACTGCATATCCTTATTTCTTTGTCAGTTAGTTCTCTTCATCACAGCAATTCTCAGACAAGAGTCAGAGCGAGAGAACAATGATCTGCTGAGAGGAAATCTGTATAATCTCCAAGGGCAGCCAGAGAAGGCCCTGGTGGCTCTCCCCCTTGCAGCCCGCGTTTTGGGGGGTATCAGGCCGCTCCCCCACCCAGAGTGGCCCAGGCCATGGGGCAGGTGAAGAAAGAGGAAATGAGGGCCAACCTGCTTGATTGATCAGTTGCTGTTTATTCAATTCTCCCCACATACCTCTTCCAGTCTCTCTGAGCCTCCCACTCTAGTCTCACACTGCCCCTCATTGCTGTCTCCTCCTGTCTCTCCTGCTCATCTCTCCGTGCTCCATCTCGCATCCTGGGCTCTCTCTCTCCACGTACCTGTTCCTGTATTCTTCTACATCTTTCTCCCTCTGGTCCCCTCATTAGTCTCTCCATGCTCCGTCTCGCTGCCCTGTTCTCTCTCTCCTCTCCCCAACTCTCTTATCTCTCCAACTCCCCAGCACTCTGGGCCTAGCTACACCCAGTCAGGTAGCAAAGTCAACATAAGAAATCCCTTCCTCCACCACTGATCCCAGTATCCCTTCCACCCCCCATCCCCCCCATCCCCCCCATCCCACCCTACCTCTGTGGCAGTGATGGTGGAGAATGGGCACTGGTGGACGAATGGGTATTCCATCATTGTATAACTGAAACCCAAGCACAAAAATTTGTAAGTCTACAACTGTACCTCATGGTGTTTCACTAACAAAAATTTTAAAAAAAGAACTGAAAACAAATGAGGAAAAAAAAAATAAAAAGCAATTTTAAGGAATTACAAAACAAAAAGCCCTTCCTTTGTGCACAGGCAAAATACCACTTAAGGTGCTTTTCTCCTTTCCAATAACTTAATTAACATCTTAATTTACATCTTAATTCTACTTCTTAATATTAGTTTTTTTGTATGGACACAGTAAGAGGTACATTGAGGCTTATAGTGCGGCCCTCCTGGGAGCATCTTGCCACAGACTCAGACTACAGTGGTCAGGCCAGTTTAATCATTCCTAACCCTAGTAGGGTCCAGATCTAGTTATTACTTTTTTGACCATGACAGCATTTGTCTATGACCAAGCTCTTAACTTATAGTTAAGCATTATGGCACTTTGGCCAGGCCCATTTTGATGCCAGGGTAGCACATAGTTCACCGCTTGCCTGGGTCCATCCAGTCCTTTGTCAGGACCCTGCTTTTGGGGTGCTAGGAAGTAAGGGCAGCTGAGTCTTAAGTGGAGAGAACAGATTTCCAGGAGGTAAATATCACTGAGAGTCAATAAACTTCCAGGTTACTAAAGCATAGCCTTAACTATCTTCTTGTGCCCATACAAAAAGGACATTGCTCTGAATTAACTATGCAAAGGACTTAAGGAGAAGAGAAAAACAATATTTACAAGTCAACAGAGCACAAAGAAAAATGTTATAAATAAACACAGAGAAATGGGAGCGCTGTGATTGGAGTAACCCAATAAACCTAAACTCCCTGCGGGAAGGCAAAAAGGAAAAGCCCATGTTATCCTATAGATATCAGTGTGGTGTCCCATCTTCTTGCCATACTCAATGCACTGTTAGAAGGTTACTAGCTCCACCCTAAAATCATCAGAGAGAATTATACAATGTTGTGATTACTATGAAGCAACGGTCATTGGGAATCATGTATCACAAGCTTTTTCTTTTTCAATTATAAACGTACGAAAATTAGTAAGTTGTTAGAAAATATAAGGAAGTTCTTAAAATTCAAAGCTAAATATTTTTTAAAAGAAGGATACAAGGCCATTTTTCACCTGCCCTATTATCTCTCAGAGATGATAAATTACTCTAGATTTGATCGCAGTAAATTTGAAATCCTATTTTTTTTTAAATTTTTATTAGTGAAACACCATGAGGTACAGTTGTAGGCTCACAAATTTTTGTGCTTGGGTTTCAGTTATAGAATGATTGAGTACCCATCCCTCTACCAGCGCCCATTCCCCACCTCCAATGCTCCCAGCATCCCTCCCTCCCCCCCATCCTCCCCATCCCACCCTGCCTCTGTGGCAGGACACTCCCTTTTGTTCTCTCTCTCCTTTTGGGTGCTATGGTTTGCGAAAGAGGCATTGAGTGGCTATCATGTTTGGTCTATAGTCTACTTTCAGCAT